>NC_064921.1:5942858-6576028 GCF_023897955.1 Schistocerca gregaria
TCTCAAAGAGTCTACGCTTTGATCGTTCCCGGGAAGACCAGTAGTAGTTTCCGATGCACACTTGGAGGCATTCTGTAATCTGTGGAGTATCAGAGTGTTGATGAAACACAGAAAATTCATCGGGATTGAATACAACAGTCACCATGATCACTTTCCTCCATGGGAGTAATGTCTCAGAGAGTTTACACTTTGATCGTTCCCTGGAAGACCAGTAGTAGTTTCCGATGCACATTTGGAGGCACTCTGTAATCTGTGGAGTATCAGATTGTTGATAAAACACAGATATTGCATCGCGATTGAATACAACAGTCACTATGCGCACATTCCTCCATGGGAGTAATGTCTCAAACAGTCTACACTTTGATCGTTCCCGGGAAGACCAGTAGTAGTTTCCGATGCACATCTCGTAGCATTCTGTAAACTGTGGACTATCAGAGTGTTGATGAAACACAGAAAATGCATCGGGATTGAATACAACAGTCACCATGCGCACTTTCCTCCATGGGAGTAATGTCTCAAAGAGTTTACGCTTTGATCGTTCCCTGGAAGACCAGTAGTAGTTTCCGATGCACATTTGGAGGCATTCTGTAATCTGTGGACTATCAGAGTGTTGATGAAACACAGAAATTGCATTGGGATTGAATACAACAGTCACCATGCACACCTTCCTCCATGGCAGTAATGTCTCAAACAGTCTACGCTTTGATCGTTCCAAGGGAAGACAAGTAGCAGCTTCCGATGCACATCTCGTGGCATTCTGTAATCTGTGGACTGTCAGAGTGTTGATGAAACACAGAAAATGCATCGGGATTGGATACAACAGTCACCATGCGCACTTTCCTCCATGGGAGTAATGTCCCAAACAGTCTACGTTTTGATCGTTCCCTGGAGAACCAGTAGTAGTTTCCGATTAACATCTGGAGGCATTTTGTAATCTGTGGACTATCAGAGTTTTGATGAAACACAGAAATTGCATCGGGATTGAATACAACATTCTCCATGCGCAGCGTCCTCCATGGGAGTAATGTCTCAAACAGTCTACGCTTTGATCGTTCCCTGGAAGACCAGTAGTAGTTTCCGATTAACATCTGGAGGCAGTCGGTAATCTGTGGACTATCAGAGTGTTGATGAAACACAGAAATTGCATCGGGATTGAATACAACAGTCACCATGCGCAGTTCGATCCATAGGAGTAATGTCTCAAACAGTCTACGCTTTGATCGTTCAGTGGAAGGCCAGTAGTAGTTTCAACTGCACATCTGGAGGCATTCTGTAATCTGTTGAGTATCAGAGTGTTGATGAAACACAGAAATTGCATCGGGATTGAATACAACAGTCACCATGCGCACTTTCCTCCATGGGAGTAATGTCTCAAAGAGTTTACACTTTAATCGTTCCCTGGAAGACCAGTAGTAGTTTCCGATGCACATTTGGAGGCATTCTGTAATCTGTGGAGTATCAGAGTGTTGATAAAACACAGAAATTGCATCGGGACTGAATACAACAGTCACTATGCGCACATTCCTCCATGGGAGTAATGTCTCAAACAGTCTACGGTTTGATCGTTCCCGGGAAGACCAGTGGTAGTTTCCGATGCACATCTCGTGGCATTCTGTAATCTGTAGACTATCAGAGTGTTGATGAAACACAGAAAATGCATCGGGATTCAATACAACAGTCACCATGATCACTTTCCTCCATGGGAGTAATGTCTCAAAGAGTTTCCACTTTGATCGTTCCCTGGAAGACCAGTAGTAGTTTCCGATGCACAATTGGAGGCATTCTGTAATCTGTGGAGTATCAGAGTGTTGATAAAACACAGAAATTGCATCGGGATTGAATACAACAGTCACTATGCGCACATTCCTCCATGGGAGTAATGCCTCAAACAGTCTACACTTTGATCGTTCCCGGGAAGACCAGTAGTAGTTTCCGATTCACATGTGGATGCATTCTGTAATCTGTGGACTATCAGAGTGTTGATGAAACACTGAAAATGCATCGGGATTGAATACAACAGTCACCATGCGCACTTTCCTCCATGGGCGTAATGTCTCAAAGAGTTTACGCTTTGATAGTTCCCTGGAAGACCAGTAGTAGTTTCCGATGCACATTTGGAGGCATTTTGTAATCTGTGGACTATCAGAGTGTTGATGAAACACAGAAATTGCATTGTGATTGAATACAACAGTCACCATGCACACTTTCCTCCATGGCAGTAATGTCTCAAACAGTCTACGCTTTGATCGTTCCCTTGAAGAGCAGTAGTAGTTTCCGATGCACATCTGGAGGCATTCTGTAATCTGTGGACTATCAGAGTGTTGATGAAACACAGAAAATGCGTCGGGATTGAATACAACAGTCACCATGCGCACTTTCCTCCACGGGAGTAATGTCTCAAACAATCTACGCTTTGATCGCTCCCTGGAAGACCAGTAGTAGTTTCCGATGCACCTCTGGTGGCATTCTGTAATATGTGGACTGTCAGAGTGTTGATGAAACACAGTAATTGCATCCGGATTGAATAAAACACTCACCATGCTCACTTTCCTCCATGAGAGTAATGTCTCTAACAGTCTACGCTTCGATCGTTCCCTGGAAGACCAGTAGTAGTTTCCGATGAACTTCTGGAGGCTTTCTGTAATCTGTGGACTATCAGAGTGTTGATGAAACACAGAAATTGCATCGGGATTGAATACGACAGTCACCATGCGCACTTTCCTCCATGGGAGTAATATCTCAAACAGTCCTCGCTTTGATCTTTCCCGGGAAGACAAGTAGTAGTTTTCGATGCACATCTCGTGGCATTCTGTAATCTGTGGACTATCAGAGTGTTGATGAAACACAGAAAATGCATCGGGATTGGATACAACAGTCACCATGCGCACTTTCCTCCATGGGAGTAATGTCTCAAACAGTCTACGTTTTGATCGTTCCCTGGAAGACCAGTAGTAGTTTCCGATGCACATGTGGAGGCATTCTGTAATCTGTGGACTATCAGAGTGTTGATGAAACACAGAAATTGCATCGGGATTCAAGACAACAGTCACCATGCGCTGTTTCTTACATAAAAGTAATGTCTCAAACAGTCTACGCTTTCATCGTTCCCTGGAGACCAGTAGTAGTTTCCGATGCACATCTCGTGGCATTCTGTAATCTGTGGCCTATCAGATTGTCGATGAATCACTGTAAATGCATCGTGATTGAATACAACAGTCACCATGCGCCCTTTCCTCCATGGGAGTAATGTAACAAACAGCCTACGCTTTGATCGTTAACTGGAAAACCAGTAGTAGTTTCCGATTAACATCTGGAGGCTTCTGTAATCTGTGGACTATCAGAGTGTTGATGAAACACAGATATTGCATCGGGATTGAATAAAACATTCTCCATGCGCAGTTCGATCCATAGGAGTAATGTCTCAACCAGTCTACGCTTTGATCGTTCAGTGGAAGGCCAGTAGCAGCTTCAACTGCACAATTGGAGGCATTCTGTAATCTGTGGAGTATCAGAGTGTTGATAAAACACAGAAATTGCATCGGGATTGAATACAACAGTCACTATGCGCACATTCCTCCATGGGAGTAATGCCTCAAACAGTCTACATTTTGATCGTTCCCGGGAAGACCAGTAGTAGTTTCCGATTCACATGTGGATGCATTCTGTAATCTGTGGACTATCAGAGTGTTGATGAAACACTGAAAATGCATCGGGATTGAATACAACAGTCACCATGCGCACTTTCCTCCATGGGAGTAATGTCTCAAAGAGTTTACGCTTTGATAGTTCCCTGGAAGACCAGTAGTAGTTTCCGATGCACATTTGGAGGCATTTTGTAATCTGTGGACTATCAGAGTGTTGATGAAACACAGAAATTGCATTGTGATTGAATACAACAGTCACCATGCACACTTTCCTCCATGGCAGTAATGTCTCAAACAGTCTACGCTTTGATCGTTCCCTGGAAGACCAGAAGTAGTTTCAGATGCACATCTGGAGGCATTCTGTAATCTGTGGACTATCAGAGTGTTGATGAAACACAGAAATTGCATCGGGATTGAATACAACATTCTCCATGCGCAGTTCGATCCATAGAAGTAATGTCTCATACAATCTACGATTTGATCGTTCAGTGGAAGGCCAGTAGCAGTTTCAACTGCACATCTGGAGGCATTCTGTAATCTGTTCAGTATCAGAGTGTTGATGAAACACAGAAATTGCATCGGGATTGAATACAACAGTCACCATACGCACTTTCCTCCATGGGAGTAATGTCCCAAACAGTCTACGGTTTGATCGTTCCCTGGAGAACCAGTAGTAGTTTCCGATTCACATCTGGAGGCATTTTGTAATCTGTGGACTATCAGAGTGTTGATGAAACACAGAAATTGCATCGGGATTGAATACAACATTCTCCATGCGCAGTTTCCTCCATGGGAGTAATGTCTCAAACAGTCTACGCTTTGATCGTTCCCTGGAAGACCAGTAGTAGTTTCCGATTAACATCTGGAGGCATTCTGTAATCTGTGGACTATCAGAGTGTTGATGAAACACAGAAATTGCATGGGGATTGAATACAACAGTCACCATGCGTACATTCCTCCATAAAAGTAATGTTTCAAACAGTCTACGCTTTGATGGTTTCCTGGAAGACCAGTAGTAGTTTCCGATTCACATGTGGATGCATTCTGTAATCTGTGGACTATCAGAGTGTTGATGAAACACAGAAATTGCATCGGGATTCAATACAACAGTCACCATGCGCTGTTCCTTACATAAAAGTAATGTCTCAAACAGTCTACGCTTTTATCGTTCCCTGGAGACCAGTAGTAGTTTCCGATGCACATCTCGTGGCATTCTGTAATCTGTGGTCTATCAGAGTGTTGATGAAACACTGTAAATGCATCGGGATTGAATACAACAGTCACCATGCGCCCTTTCCTCCATGGGAGTAATGTAACAAACAGCCTACGATTTGATCGTTAACTGGAAGACCAGTAGTAGTTTCCGATTAACATCTGGAGGCATTCTGTAATCTGTGGACTATCAGAGTGTTGATGAAACACAGAATTTGTATCGGGATTGTATACAACAGTCACCATGCGCACTTTCCTCCATGAGAGTAATGTCCCAAACAGTCTACGCTTTGATCGTTCCCTGGAGAACCAGTAGTAGTTTCCGATTAACATCTGGAGGCATTTTGTAATCTGTGGACTATCAGAGTTTTGATGAAATACGGAAATTGCATCGGGATTGAATACAACATTCTCCATGCGCAGTGTCCTCCATGGGAGTAATGTCTCAAACAGTCTACGCTTTGATCGTTCAGTGGAAGGCCAGTAGTAGTTTCAACTGCACATCTGGAGGCATTCTGTAATCTGTTGAGTATCAGAGTGTTGATGAAACACAGAAATTGCATCGGGATTGAATACAACAGTCACCATGCGCACTTTCCTCCATGGGAGTAATGTCTCAAAGAGTTTACACTTTGATCGTTCCCTGGAAGACCAGTAGTAGTTTCCGATGCACGTTTGGAGGCATTCTGTAATCTGTGGAGAATCAGAGTGTTGATAAAACACAGAAATTGCATCGGGATTGAATACAACAGTCACTATGCGCACATTCCTCCATGGGAGTAATGTCTCAAACAGTCTACACTTTGATCGTTCCCTGGAAGACCAGTAGTAGTTTCCGATGCACATTTGGAGGCATTCTGTAATCTGTGGAGTATCAGAGTGTTGATAAAACACAGAAATTGCATCGGGATTGAATACAACAGTCACTATGTGCACACATCTCCATGGGCGTAATGTCTCACACAGTCTACACTTTGATCGTTCCCGGGAAGACCAGTAGTAGTTTCCGATGCACATCTCGTGGCATTCTGTAATCTGTGGACTATCAGAGTGTTGATGAAACACTGAAAATGCATCGGGATTGAATACAACAGTCACCATCCGCACTTTCCTCCATGGGAGTAATGTCTGAAACAGTCTACACTTTGATCGTTTGCTGGAAGACCAGTAGTAGTTTCCGATGCACATCACGTGGCATTCTGTAATCTGTGGACTATCAGAGTGTTGATGAAACACAGAGAATGCATCGGGATTGGATACAACAGTCAACATGCGCACTTTCCTCCATGGGAGTAATGTCTTAAACAGTCTACGCTTTGATCGTTCCCTGGAAGACCAGTAGTAGTTTCCGAAGCACATTTGGAGGCATTCTCTAATCTGTGGAGTATAAGAGTGTTGATGAAACACAGAAATTGCATCGGGATTGAATACGACAGTCACCATGCGCAGTTTCGTCCATGGGTGTAATGTCTCAAACAGTCTACGCTTTGATCGTTCCCTGGAAGACCAGTAGTAGTTTCCGATTAACATCTGGAGGCATTCTGTAATCTGTGGACAATCAGAGTGTTGATGAAACACAGAAACTGCAAGGGGATTGAATACAACTGTCACCATGCGTACATTCCTCCATAAAAGTAATGTCTCAAACAGTCGACGCTTTGATGGTTTCCTGGAAGACCAGTAGTAGTTTCCGATTGACATGTGGATGCATTCTGTAATCTGTGGACTATCAGAGTGTTGATGAAACACAGAAATTGCATGGGGATTGAATACAACAGTCACCATGCGTACATTCCTCCATAAAAGTAATGTTTCAAACAGTCTACGCTTTGATGGTTTCCTGGAAGACCAGTAGTAGTTTCCGATTCACATGTGGATGCATTCTGTAATCTGTGGACTATCAGAGTGTTGATGAAACACAGAAATTGCATCGGGATTCAATACAACAGTCACCATGCGCTGTTCCTTACATAAAAGTAATGTCTCAAACAGTCTACGCTTTTATCGTTCCCTGGAGACCAGTAGTAGTTTCCGATGCACATCTCGTGGCATTCTGTAATCTGTGGTCTATCAGAGTGTTGATGAAACACTGTAAATGCATCGGGATTGAATACAACAGTCACCATGCGCCCTTTCCTCCATGGGAGTAATGTAACAAACAGCCTACGATTTGATCGTTAACTGGAAGACCAGTAGTAGTTTCCGATTAACATCTGGAGGCATTCTGTAATCTGTGGACTATCAGAGTGTTGATGAAACACAGAATTTGTATCGGGATTGTATACAACAGTCACCATGCGCACTTTCCTCCATGAGAGTAATGTCCCAAACAGTCTACGCTTTGATCGTTCCCTGGAGAACCAGTAGTAGTTTCCGATTAACATCTGGAGGCATTTTGTAATCTGTGGACTATCAGAGTTTTGATGAAATACGGAAATTGCATCGGGATTGAATACAACATTCTCCATGCGCAGTGTCCTCCATGGGAGTAATGTCTCAAACAGTCTACGCTTTGATCGTTCAGTGGAAGGCCAGTAGTAGTTTCAACTGCACATCTGGAGGCATTCTGTAATCTGTTGAGTATCAGAGTGTTGATGAAACACAGAAATTGCATCGGGATTGAATACAACAGTCACCATGCGCACTTTCCTCCATGGGAGTAATGTCTCAAAGAGTTTACACTTTGATCGTTCCCTGGAAGACCAGTAGTAGTTTCCGATGCACATTTGGAGGCATTCTGTAATCTGTGGAGTATCAGAGTGTTGATAAAACACAGAAATTGCATCGGGATTGAATACAACAGTCACTATGCGCACATTCCTCCATGGGAGTAATGTCTCAAACAGTCTACACTTTGATCGTTCCCTGGAAGACCAGTAGTAGTTTCCGATGCACATTTGGAGGCATTCTGTAATCTGTGGAGTATCAGAGTGTTGATAAAACACAGAAATTGCATCGGGATTGAATACAACAGTCACTATGTGCACACATCTCCATGGGCGTAATGTCTCACACAGTCTACACTTTGATCGTTCCCGGGAAGACCAGTAGTAGTTTCCGATGCACATCTCGTGGCATTCTGTAATCTGTGGACTATCAGAGTGTTGATGAAACACTGAAAATGCATCGGGATTGAATACAACAGTCACCATCCGCACTTTCCTCCATGGGAGTAATGTCTGAAACAGTCTACACTTTGATCGTTTGCTGGAAGACCAGTAGTAGTTTCCGATGCACATCACGTGGCATTCTGTAATCTGTGGACTATCAGAGTGTTGATGAAACACAGAGAATGCATCGGGATTGGATACAACAGTCAACATGCGCACTTTCCTCCATGGGAGTAATGTCTTAAACAGTCTACGCTTTGATCGTTCCCTGGAAGACCAGTAGTAGTTTCCGAAGCACATTTGGAGGCATTCTCTAATCTGTGGAGTATAAGAGTGTTGATGAAACACAGAAATTGCATCGGGATTGAATACGACAGTCACCATGCGCAGTTTCGTCCATGGGTGTAATGTCTCAAACAGTCTACGCTTTGATCGTTCCCTGGAAGACCAGTAGTAGTTTCCGATTAACATCTGGAGGCATTCTGTAATCTGTGGACAATCAGAGTGTTGATGAAACACAGAAACTGCAAGGGGATTGAATACAACTGTCACCATGCGTACATTCCTCCATAAAAGTAATGTCTCAAACAGTCGACGCTTTGATGGTTTCCTGGAAGACCAGTAGTAGTTTCCGATTGACATGTGGATGCATTCTGTAATCTGTGGACTATCAGAGTGTTGATGAAACACAGAAATTGCATCGGGATTCAATACAACAGTCACCATGCGCTGTTTCTTACATAAAAGTAATGTCTAAAACAGTCTACGCTTTTATCGTTCCCTGGAGATCAGTAGTAGTTTCCGATGCACATCTCGTGGCATTCTGTAATCTGTGGTCTATCAGAGTGTTGACGAAACACTGTAAATGCATCGGGATTGAATACAACTGTCACCATGCGCCCTTTCCTCCATGGGAGTAATGTAACAAACAGCCTACGCTTTGATCGTTAACTGAAAGACCAGTAGTAGTTTCCGATTAACATCTGGAGGCATTCTGTAATCTGTGGACTATCAGAGTGTTGATGAAACACAGAAATTGCATCGGGATGGAATACAAAATTCTTCATGCGCAGTTCGATCCATAGGAGTAATGTCTCAAACAGTCTACGCTTTGATCGTTCAGTGGAAGGCCAGTAGTAGTTTCAACTGCACATCTGGAGGCATTCTGTAATCTGTTGAGTATCAGAGTGTTGATGAAACACAGAAATTGCATCGGGATTGAATACAACAGTCACCATGCGCACTTTCCTCCATGGGAGTAATGTCTCAAAGAGTTTACACTTTGATCGTTCCCTGGAAGACCAGTAGTAGTTTCCGATGCACATTTGGAGGCATTCTGTAATCTGTGGAGTATCAGAGTGTTGATAAAACACCGAAATTGCATCGGGATTGAATACAACAGTCACTATGCGCACATTCCTCCGTGGGAGTAATGTCTCAAACAGTCTACACTATGAACGTTCCCGGGAAGACCAGTAGTAGTTTCCGATGCACATCTCGTGGCATTCTGTAATCTGTGGACTATCAGAGTGTTGATGAAACACAGAAAATGCATCGGGATTGAATACACCAGTCACCATGATCACTTTCCTCCATGGGAGTAATGTCTCAAAGAGTTACCACTTTGATCGTTCCCTGGAAGACCAGTAGTTGTTTCCGATGCACATTTGGAGGCATTCTGTAATCTGTGGAGTATCAGAGTGTTGATAAAACACAGAAATTGCATCGGGATTGAATACAACAGTCACTATGCGCACATTCCTCCATGGGAGTAATGTCTCAAACAGTCTACACTTTGATCGTTCCCGGGAAGACCAGTAGTAGTTTCCGATGCACATCTCGTGGCATTCTGTATTCTGTGGACTATCAGAGTGTTGATGAAACACTGAAAATGCATCGGGATTGAATACAACAGTCACCATGCGCACTTTCCTCCATGGGAGTAATGTCTCAAAGAGTTTACGCTCTGATCGTTCCCTGGAAGACCAGTAGTAGTTTCCGATGCACATTTGGAGGCATTCTGTAATCTGTGTACTATCAGAGTGTTGATGAAACACAGAAATTGCATTGTGATTGAATACAACATTCACCATGCACACTTTCCTCCATGGCAGTAATGTCTCAAACAGTCTACGCTTTGATCGTTCCCTGGAAGAGAAGTAGTAGTTTCCGATGCACATCTGGAGGAATTCTGTAATCTGTGGACTATCAGAGTGTTGATGAAACACAGAAAATGCGTCGGGATTGAATACAACAGTCACCATGCACACTTTCCTCCAAGGGAGTAATGTCTCAAACATTCTACGCTTTGATCGTTCCCTGGAAGACCAGTAGTAGTTTCCGATGCACCTCTGGTGGCATTCTGTAATCTGTGGACTGTCAGAGTGTTGATGAAACACAGTAATTGCATCCGGATTGAATAAAACACTCACCATGCTCACTTTCCTCCATTTGAGTAATGTCTCTAACAGTCTACGGTTTGATCGTTCCCTGGAAGACCAGTAGTAGTTTACGATGCACATTTAGAGGCATTCTGTAATCTGTGGAATATCAGAGTGTTGATGAAACACAGAAAATGCATCGGGATTGGATACAACAGTCACCATGCGCACTTTCCTCCATGGGAGTAATGTCTCAAACAGTCTACGCTTTGATCGTTCCCTGGAAGACCAGTAGTAGTTTCCGATGCACATTTGGAGGCATTCTGTAATCTGTGGAGTATCAGAGTGTTGATGAAACACAGAAATTGCATCGGGATTGAATACAACAGTCACCATGCGCACTTTCCTTCATGGGAGTAATGTCCCAAACAGTCTACGCTTTGATCGTTCCCTGGAGAACCAGTAGTAGTTTCCGATTAACATCTGGAGGCATTTTATAATCTGTGGACTATCAGAGTGTTGATGAAACACAGAAATTGCATCGGTATTGAATACAACATTCTCCATGCGCAGTTTTCTCCATGGGAGTAATGTCTCAAACAGTCTACGCTTTGATCGTTCCCTGGAAGACCAGTAGTAGTTTCCGATTAACATCTGGAGGCATTCTGTAATCTGTGGACAATTAGAGTGTTGATGAAACACAGAAACTGCATGGGGATTGAATACAACAGTCACCATGCGTACATTCCTCCATAAAAGTAATGTCTCAAACAGTCGACGCTTTGATGGTTTCCTGGAAGACCAGTAGTAGTTTCCGATTCACATGTGGATGCATTCTGTAATCTGTGGACTATCAGAGTGTTGATGAAACACAGAAATTGCATCGGGATTCAATACAACAGTCACCATGCGCTGTTTCTTACATAAAAGTAATGTCTCAAACAGTCTACGCTTTTATCGTTCCCTGGAGACCAGTAGTAGTTTCCGATGCACATCTCGTGGCATTCTGTAATCTGTGGTCTATCAGAGTGTTGATGAAACACTGTAAATGCATCGGGATTGAATACAACAGTCACCATGCGCACTTTCCTCCATGGGAGTAATGTAACAAACAGCCTACGCTTTGATCGTTAACTGGAAGACCAGTAGTAGTTTCCGATTAACATCTGGAGGCATTCTGTAATCTGTGGACTATCAGAGTGTTGATGAAACACAGAAATTTCATCGGGATTGAATACAACATTCTCCATGCGCAGTTCGATCCATAGGAGTAATGTCTCAAACAGTCTACGCTTTGATCGTTCAGTGGAAGGCCAGTAGTAGTTTCAACTGCACATCTGGAGGCATTCTGTAATCTGTTGAGTATCAGAGTGTTGATGAAACACAGAAATTGCATCGGGATTGAATACAACAGTCACCATGCGCACTTTAATCCATGGGAGTAATGTCTCAAAGAGTCTACACTTTGATCGTTCCCGGGAAGACCAGTAGTAGTTTCCGATGCACATCTCGTGGCATTCTGTAATCTGTGGACTATCAGAGTGTTGATGAAACACAGAAAATGCATCGGGATTGAATACAACAGTCACCATGATCACTTTCCTCCATGGGAGTAATGTCTCAAAGAGTTTACACTTTGATCGTTCCCTGGAAGACCAGTAGTAGTTTCCGATGCACATTTGGAGGCATTCTGTAATCTGTGGAGTATCAGAGTGTTGATAAAACACAGAAATTGCATCGGGATTGAATACAACAGTCACTATGCGCACATTCCTCCATGGGAGTAATGTCCCAAACAGTCTACGCTTTGATCGTTCCCGGGAAGACCAGTAGTAGTTTCCGATGCACATCTCGTGGCATTCTGTAATCTGTGGACTATCAGAGTGTTGATGAAACACAGAAAATGCATCGGGATTGAATACAACAGTCACCATGCGCACTTTCCTCCATGGGAGTAAT
Source organism: Schistocerca gregaria (assembly GCF_023897955.1). Lineage (NCBI taxonomy): Eukaryota > Metazoa > Arthropoda > Insecta > Orthoptera > Acrididae > Schistocerca > Schistocerca gregaria. Next base: position 5,955,165 of record NC_064921.1, read on the forward strand.
GTCTCAAAGAGTTTACGCTTTGATCGTTCCCTGGAAGACCAGTAGTAGTTTCCGATGCACATTTGGAGGCATTCTGTAATCTGTGGACTATCAGAGTGTTGATGAAACACAGAAATTGCATTGGGATTGAATACAACAGTCACCATGCACACTTTCGTCCATGGCAGTAATGTCTCAAACAGTCTACGATTTGATCGTTCCCTGGAAGAGCAGTAGTAGTTTCCGATGCACATCTGGAGGCATTCTGTAATCTGTGGACTATCAGAGTGTTGATGAAACACAGAAAATGCATCGGGATTGAATACAACAGTCACCTTGCGCACTCTCCTCCACGGGAGTAATGTCTCAAACAATCTACGCTTTGATCGTTCCCTGGAAGACCAGTAGTAGTTTCCGATTCACCTCTGGTGGCATTCTGTAATCTGTAGACTATCAGAATGTTGATGAAACACAGTAATTGCATCCGGATTGAATAAAACACTCACCATGCTCACTTTCCTCCATGGGAGTAATGTCTCTAACAGTCTACGCTTTGATCGTTCCCTGGAAGACCAGTAGTAGTTTCCGATGAACTTCTGGAGGCTTTCTGTAATCTGTGGACTATCAGAGTGTTGATGAAACACAGAAAATGCATCGGGATTGAATACAACAGTCACCATGCGCACTTTCCTCCATGGGAGTAATGTCTCAAAGAGTTTACGCTTTGATCGTTCCCTGGAAGACCAGTAGTAGTTTCCGATGCACATTTGGAGGCATTCTGTAAACTGTGGACTATCAGAGTGTTGATGAAACACAGAAATTGCATTGGGATTGAATACAACAGTCACCATGCACACTTTCCTCCATGGCAGTAATGTCTCAAACAGTCTACGCTTTGATCGTTCCCTGGAAGAGCAGTAGTAGTTTCCGATGCACATCTGGAGGCATTCTGTAATCTGTGGACTATCAGAGTGTTGATGAAACACAGAAATTGCATCGGGATTGAATACAACAGTCACCATGCGCACTCTCCTCCACGGGAGTAATGTCTCAAACAATCTACGCTTTGATCGTTCCCTGGAAGACCAGTAGTAGTTTCCGATGCACCTCTGGTGGCATTCTGTAATCTGTAGACTATCAGAGTGTTGATGAAACACAGTAATTGCATCCGGATTGAATAAAACACTCACCATGCTCACTTTCCTCCATGGGAGTAATGTCTCTAACAGTCTACGCTTTGATCGTTCCCTGGAAGGCCAGTAGTAGTTTCCGATGAATTTCTGGAGGCTTTCTGTAATCTGTGGACTATCAGAGTGTTGATGAAACACAGAAATTGCATCGGGATTGAATACGACAGTCACCATGCGCACTTTCCTCCATGGGAGTAATGTCTCAAACAGTCCTCGCTTTGATCGTTCCCGGGAAGACAAGTAGTAGTTTACGATGCACATCTCGTGGCATTCTGTAATCTGTGGACTATCAGAGTGTTGATGAAACACAGAAAATGCATCGGGATTGGATACAACAGTCACCATGCGCACTTTCCTCCATGGGAGTAATGTCTCAAACAGTCTACGCTTTGATCGTTCCCTGGAAGACCAGTAGTAGTTTCCGATGCACATTTGGAGGCAATCTGTAATCTGTGGAGTATCAGAGTGTTGATGAAACACAGAAATTGCATTGGGATTGAATACAACAGTCACCACACACACTTTCGTCCATGGCAGTAATGTCTCAAACAGTCTACGATTTGATCGTTCCCTGGAAGAGCAGTAGTAGTTTCCGATGCACATCTGGAGGCATTCTGTAATCTGTGGACTATCAGAGTGTTGATGAAACACAGAAAATGCATAGGGATTGAATACAACAGTCACCATGCGCACTCTCCTCCACGGGAGTAATGTCTCAAACAATCTACGCTTTGATCGTTCCCTGGAAGACCAGTAGTAGTTTCCGATTCACCTCTGGTGGCATTCTGTAATCTGTAGACTATCAGAGTGTTGATGAAACACAGTAATTGCATCCGGATTGAAAGAAACACTCACCATGCTCACTTTCCTCCATGGGAGTAATGTCTCTAACAGTCTACGCTTTGATCGTTCCCTGGAAGACCAGTAGTAGTTTCCGATGAAATTCTGGAGGCTTTCTGTAATCTGTGGACTATCAGAGTGTTGATGAAACACAGAAAATGCATCGGGATTGAATACAACAGTCACCATGCGCACTTTCCTCCATGGGAGTAATGTCTCAAAGAGTTTACGCTTTGATCGTTCCCTGGAAGACCAGTAGTAGTTTCCGATGCACATTTGGAGGCATTCTGTAATCTGTGGACTATCAGAGTGTTGATGAAACACAGAAATTGCATTGGGATTGAATACAACAGTCACCATGCACTCTTTCCTCCATGGCAGTAATGTCTCAAACAGTCTACGCTTTGATCGTTCCCTGGAAGAGCAGTAGTAGTTTCCGATGCACATCTGGAGGCATTCTGTAATCTGTGGACTATCAGAGTGTTGATGAAACACAGAAAAAGCATAGGGATTGAATACAACAGTCACCATGCGCACTCTCCTCCACGGGAGTAATGTCTCAAACAATCTACGCTTTGATCGTTCCCTGGAAGACCAGTAGTAGTTTCCGATGCACCTCTGGTGGCATTCTGTAATCTGTAGACTATCAGAGTGTTGATGAAACACAGTAATTGCATCCGGATTGAATAAAACACTCACCATGCTCACTTTCCTCCATGGGAGTAATGTCTCTAACAGTCTACGCTTTGATCGTTCCCTGGAAGACCAGTAGTAGTTTCCGATGAATTTCTGGAGGCTTTCTGTAATCTGTGGACTATCAGAGTGTTGATGAAACACAGAAATTGCATCGGGATTGAATACGACAGTCACCATGCGCACTTTCCTCCATGGGAGTAATGTCTCAAACAGTCCTCGCTTTGATCGTTCCCGGGAGACAAGTAGTAGTTTACGATGCATATCTCGTGGCATTCTGTAATCTGTGGACTATCAGAGTGTTGATGAAACACAGAAAATGCATCGGGATTGGATACAACAGTCACCATGCGCACTTTCCTCCATGGGAGTAATGTCTCAAACAGTCTACGCTTTGATCGTTCCAAGGGAAGACAAGTAGTAGCTTCCGATGCACATCTCGTGGCATTCTGTAATCTGTGGACTATCAGAGTGTTGATGAAACACAGAAAATGCTTCGGGATTGGATACAACAGTCACCATGCGCACTTTCCTTCATGGGAGTAATGTCTCAAACAGTCTACGCTTTGATCGTTCCTGGGAAGACCAGTAGTAGTTTCCGATGCATATCTCGTGGCATTCTGTAATCTGTGGACTATCAGAGTGTTGATGAAACACAGAAAATGCATCGGGATTGGATACAACAGTCACCATGCGCACTTTCCTCCATGAAAGTAATGTCTTAAACAGTCTACGCTTTAATCGTTCCCTGGAAGACCAGTAGTAGTTTCCGAAGCACATTTGGAGGCATTCTGTAATCTCTGGAGTATCAGAGTGTTGATGAAACACAGAAATTGCATCGGGATTGAATACAACATTCTCCATGCGCAGTTCGATCCATAGGAGTAATGTCTCAAACAGTCTACGCTTTGATCGTTCAGTGGAAGGCCAGTAGCAGTTTCAACTGCACATCTGGAGGCGTTCTGTAATCTGTTGAGTATCAGAGTGTTGATGAAACACAGAAATTGCATCGGGATTAAATACAACAGTCACCATGCGCACTTTCCTCCATGGGAGTAATGTCTCAAAGAGTCTACGCTTTGATCGTTCCCGGGAAGACCAGTAGTAGTTTCCGATGCATATCTCGTGGCATTCTGTAATCTGTGGACTATCAGAGTGTTGATGAAACACAGAAAATGCATCGGGATTGAATACAACAGTCACCATGTGCACTTTCCTCCATGGGAGTAATGTCTCAAAGAGTTTACGCTTTGATCGTTCCCTGGAAGACCAGTAGTAGTTTTCGATGCACCTTTGGAGGCATTCTGTAATCTGTGGAGTATCAGAGTGTTGATAAAACACAGAAATAGCATCGGGATTGAATACAACAGTCACTATGCGCACATTCCTCCATGGGAGTAATGTCTCAAACAGTCTACGCTTTGATCGTTCCCGGGAAGACCAGTAGTAGTTTCCGATGCACATCTCGTGGCATTCTGTTATCTGTGGACTATCAGAGTGTTGATGAAACACAGAAAATGCATCGGGATTGAATACAAGAGTCACCATGCGCAATTTCCACCATGGGAGTAATGTCTCAAAGAGTTTACGCTTTGATCGTTCCCTGGAAGACCAGTAGTAGTTTCAGATGCACATTTGGAGGCATTCTGTAATCTGTGGACTATCAGAGTGTTGATGAAACACAGAAATTGCACTATGATTGAATACAACAGTCACCATGCACACTTTCCTCCATGGCAGTAATGTCTCAAACAGTCTACGCTTTGATCGTTCCCTGGAAGAGCAGTAGTAGTTTCGGATGCACATCTGGAGGCATTCTGTAATCTGTAGACTATCAGAGTGTTGATGAAACACAGTAATTGCATCCGGATTGAATAAAACACTCACCACGCTCACTTTCCTCCATGGCAGTAGTGTCTCTAAAAGTCTACGCTTTGATCGTTCCCTGGAAGACCAGTAGTAGTTTCCGATGAACTTCCGGAGGCTTTCTGTAATCTGTGGAATATCAGAGTGTTGATGAAACACAGAAATTGCATCGGGATTGAATACGACAGTCACCATGCGCACTTTCCTCCATGGGAGTCATGTCTCAAACAGTCTACGCTTTGGTCGTTCCCAGGAAGAAAAGTAGTAGTTTCCGATGCACATCTCGTGGCATTCTGTAATCTGTGGACTATCAGAGTGTTGATGAAACACAGAAAATGCTTCGGGATTGGATACAACAGTCACCATGCGCAGTTTCCTCCATGGGAGTAATGTCTCAAACAGTCTACGCTTTGATCGTTCCCTGGAAGACCAGTAGTAGTTTCCGATTAACATCTGGAGGCATTCTGTAATCTGTGGACTATCAGAGTGTTGATGAAACACAGATATTGCATCGGGATTGAATACAACAGACACCATGCGTACATTCCTCCATAAAGTAATGTCTCAAACAGTCTACGATTTGATGGTTTCCTGGAAGACCAGTAGTAGTTTCCGATTCACATGTGGAGGCATTCTGTAATCTGTGGACTATCAGAGTGTTGATGAAACACAGAAATTTCATCGGGATTCAATACAACAGTTACCATGCGCTGTTTCTTACATAAAAGTAATGTCTCAAACAGTCTAAGCTTTCATCGTCCCCTGGAGACCAGTAGTAGTTTCCGATGCACATCTCGTGGCATTCTGTAATCTGTGGTCTATCAGATTGTTGATGAATCACTGTAAATGCATCGTGATTGAATACAACAGTCATCATGCGCCCTTTCCTCCATGGGAGTAATGTAACAAACAGCCTACGCATTGATCGTTAACTGGAAAACCAGTAGTAGTTTCCGATTAACATCTGGAGGCATTCTGTAATCTGTGGACTATCAGAGTGTTGATGAAACACAGAAATTGCATCGGGATTGAATACAACATTCTCCATGCGCAGTTCGATCCATGGGAGTAATGTCTCAAACAGTCTACGCTTTGATCGTTCAGTGGAAGGCCAGTAGCAGTTTCAACTGCACATCTGGAGGCATTCTGTAATCTGTTGAGTATCAGAGTGTTGATGAAACACAGAAATTGCATCGGGATTAAATACAACAGTCACCATGCGCACTTTCCTCCATGGGAGTAATGTCTCAAAGAGTCTACGCTTTGATCGTTCCCGGGAAGACCAGTAGTAGTTTCCGATGCACATCTCGTGGCATTCTGTAATCTGTGGACTATCAGAGTGTTGATGAAACACAGAAAATGCATCGGGATTGAATACAACAGTCACCATGTGCACTTTCCTCCATGGGAGTAATGTCTCAAAGAGTTTACGCTTTGATCGTTCCCTGGAAGACCAGTAGTAGTTTCCGATGCACATCTCGTGGCATTCTGTTATCTGTGGACTATCAGAGTGTTGATGAAACACAGAAAATGCATCGGGATTGAATACCACAGTCACCATGCGCACTTTCCACCATGGGAGTAATGTCTCAAAGAGTTTACGCTTTGATCGTTCCCTGGAAGACCAGTAGTAGTTTCCGATGCACATCTCGTGGCATTCTGTTATCTGTGGACTATCAGTGTGTTGATGAAACAAAGAAAATGCATCGGGATTGAATACAAGAGTCACCATGCGCACTTTCCACCATGGGAGTAATGTCTCAAAGAGTTTACGATTTGATCGTTCCCTGGAAGACCAGTAGTAGTTTCCGATGCACATTTGGAGGAATTCTGTAATCTGTGGACTATCAGAGTGTTGATGAAACACAGAAATTGCATTGGGATTGAATACAACAGTCACCATGCACACTTTCCTCCATGGCAGTAATGTCTCAAACAGTGTACGCTTTGATCGTTCCCTGGAAGAGCAGTAGTAGTTTCCGATGCACATCTGGAGGCATTCTGTAATCTGTGGACTATCAGAGTGTTGATGAAACACAGAAAATGCTTCGGGATTGGATACAACAGTCACCATGCGCACTTTCCTTCATGGGAGTTATGTCTCAAACAGTCTACGCTTTGATCGTTCCTGGGCAGACCAGTAGTAGTTTCCGATGCATATCTCGTGGCGTTCTGTAATCTGTTGAGTATCAGAGTATTGATGAAACACAGAAATTGCATCGGGATTAAATACAACAGTCACCATGCGCACTTTCCTCCATGGGAGTAATGTCTCAAAGAGTCTACGCTTTGATCGTTCCCGGGAAGACCAGTAGTAGTTTCCGATGCATATCTCGTGGCATTCTGTAATCTGTGGACTATCAGAGTGTTGATGAAACACAGAAAATGCATCGGGATTGAATACAACAGTCACCATGTGCACTTTCCTCCATGGGAGTAATGTCTCAAAGAGTTTACGCTTTGATCGTTCCCTGGAAGACCAGTAGTAGTTTTCGATGCACCTTTGGAGGCATTCTGTAATCTGTGGAGTATCAGAGTGTTGATAAAACACAGAAATAGCATCGGGATTGAATACAACAGTCACTATGCGCACATTCCTCCATGGGAGTAATGTCTCAAACAGTCTACGCTTTGATCGTTCCCGGGAAGACCAGTAGTAGTTTCCGATGCACATCTCGTGGCATTCTGTTATCTGTGGACTATCAGAGTGTTGATGAAACACAGAAAATGCATCGGGATTGAATACAAGAGTCACCATGCGCACTTTCCACCATGGGAGTAATGTCTCAAAGAGTTTACGCTTTGATCGTTCCCTGGAAGACCAGTAGTAGTTTCAGATGCACATTTGGAGGCATTCTGTAATCTGTGGACTATCAGAGTGTTGATGAAACACAGAAATTGCATTATGATTGAATACAACAGTCACCATGCACACTTTCCTCCATGGCAGTAATGTCTCAAACAGTCTACGCTTTGATCGTTCCCTGGAAGAGCAGTAGTAGTTTCGGATGCACATCTGGAGGCATTCTGTAATCTGTAGACTATCAGAGTGTTGATGAAACACAGTAATTGCATCCGGATTGAATAAAACACTCACCACGCTCACTTTCCTCCATGGCAGTAGTGTCTCTAAAAGTCTACGCTTTGATCGTTCCCTGGAAGACCAGTAGTAGTTTCCGATGAACTTCCGGAGGCTTTCTGTAATCTGTGGAATATCAGAGTGTTGATGAAACACAGAAATTGCATCGGGATTGAATACGACAGTCACCATGCGCACTTTCCTCCATGGGAGTCATGTCTCAAACAGTCTACGCTTTGGTCGTTCCCGGGAAGAAAAGTAGTAGTTTCCGATGCACATCTCGTGGCATTCTGTAATCTGTGGACTATCAGAGTGTTGATGAAACACAGAAAATGCTTCGGGATTGGATACAACAGTCACCATGCGCAGTTTCCTCCATGGGAGTAATGTCTCAAACAGTCTACGCTTTGATCGTTCCCTGGAAGACCAGTAGTAGTTTCCGATTAACATCTGGAGGCATTCTGTAATCTGTGGACTATCAGAGTGTTGATGAAACACAGATATTGCATCGGGATTGAATACAACAGACACCATGCGTACATTCCTCCATAAAGTAATGTCTCAAACAGTCTACGATTTGATGGTTTCCTGGAAGACCAGTAGTAGTTTCCGATTCACATGTGGAGGCATTCTGTAATCTGTGGACTATCAGAGTGTTGATGAAACACAGAAATTTCATCGGGATTCAATACAACAGTTACCATGCGCTGTTTCTTACATAAAAGTAATGTCTCAAACAGTCTAAGCTTTCATCGTCCCCTGGAGACCAGTAGTAGTTTCCGATGCACATCTCGTGGCATTCTGTAATCTGTGGTCTATCAGATTGTTGATGAATCACTGTAAATGCATCGTGATTGAATACAACAGTCATCATGCGCCCTTTCCTCCATGGGAGTAATGTAACAAACAGCCTACGCATTGATCGTTAACTGGAAAACCAGTAGTAGTTTCCGATTAACATCTGGAGGCATTCTGTAATCTGTGGACTATCAGAGTGTTGATGAAACACAGAAATTGCATCGGGATTGAATACAACATTCTCCATGCGCAGTTCGATCCATGGGAGTAATGTCTCAAACAGTCTACGCTTTGATCGTTCAGTGGAAGGCCAGTAGCAGTTTCAACTGCACATCTGGAGGCATTCTGTAATCTGTTGAGTATCAGAGTGTTGATGAAACACAGAAATTGCATCGGGATTAAATACAACAGTCACCATGCGCACTTTCCTCCATGGGAGTAATGTCTCAAAGAGTCTACGCTTTGATCGTTCCCGGGAAGACCAGTAGTAGTTTCCGATGCACATCTCGTGGCATTCTGTAATCTGTGGACTATCAGAGTGTTGATGAAACACAGAAAATGCATCGGGATTAAATACAACAGTCACCATGTGCACTTTCCTCCATGGGAGTAATGTCTCAAAGAGTTTACGCTTTGATCGTTCCCTGGAAGACCAGTAGTAGTTTCCGATGCACATCTCGTGGCATTCTGTTATCTGTGGACTATCAGAGTGTTGATGAAACACAGAAAATGCATCGGGATTGAATACCACAGTCACCATGCGCACTTTCCACCATGGGAGTAATGTCTCAAAGAGTTTACGCTTTGATCGTTCCCTGGAAGACCAGTAGTAGTTTCCGATGCACATCTCGTGGCATTCTGTTATCTGTGGACTATCAGTGTGTTGATGAAACAAAGAAAATGCATCGGGATTGAATACAAGAGTCACCATGCGCACTTTCCACCATGGGAGTAATGTCTCAAAGAGTTTACGATTTGATCGTTCCCTGGAAGACCAGTAGTAGTTTCCGATGCACATTTGGAGGAATTCTGTAATCTGTGGACTATCAGAGTGTTGATGTAACACAGAAATTGCATTGGGATTGAATACAACAGTCACCATGCACACTTTCCTCCATGGCAGTAATGTGTCAAACAGTGTACGCTTTGATCGTTCCCTGGAAGAGCAGTAGTAGTTTCCGATGCACATCTGGAGGCATTCTGTAATCTGTAGACTATCAGAGTGTTGATGAAACACAGTAATTGCATCCGGATTGAATAAAACACTCACCATGCTCACTTTCCTCCATGGCAGTAATGTCTCTAACAGTCTACGCTTTGATCGTTCCCTGGAAGACCAGTAGTAGTTTCCGATGAACTTCTGGAGGCTTTCTGTAATCTGTGGAATATCAGAGTGTTGATGAAACACAGAAATTGCATCGGGATTGAATACGACAGTCACCATGCGCACTTTCCTCCATGGGAGTCATGTCTCAAACAGTCTACGCTTTGATCGTTCCCGGGAAGAAAAGTAGTAGTTTCCGATGCACATCTCGTGGCATTCTGTAATCTGTGGACTATCAGAGTGTTGATGAAACACAGATAATGCATCGATATTGGATACAACAGTCACCATGCGCACTTTCCTCCATGGGAGTAATGTCTCAAACAGTCTACGCTTTGATCGTTGCTGGGGAGACCAGTAGTAGTTTCCGATGCACATCTCGTGGCATTCTGTAATCTGTGGACTATCAGAGTGTTGATGAAACACAGAAAGTGCATCGGGATTGGATACAACAGTCACCATGCGCACTTTTCTCCATGGGAGTAATGTCTTAAACAGTCTACGCTTTGATCGTTCCCTGGAATACCAGTAGTAGTTTCCGATGCACATTTGGAGGCATTCTGTAATCTGTGGAGTATCAGAGTGTTAATGAAACACAGAAATTGCATCAGGATTGAATACAACAGTCACCATGCGCAGTTTCCTCCATGGGAGTAATGTCTCAAACAGTCTACGCTTTGATCGTTCCCTGGAAGACCAGTAGTAGTTTCCGATTAACATCTGGAGGCATTCTGTAATCTGTGACTATCAGAGTGTTGATGAAACACAGAAATTGCATCGGAATTGAATACAACAGTCACCATGCGTACATTCCTCCATAAAAGTAATGTGTCAAACAGTCTACGCTTTGATGGTTTCCTGGAAGACCAGTAGTAGTTTCCGATTCTTATGTGGAGGCATTCTGTAATCTGTGGACTATCAGAGTGTTGATGAAACACAGAAATTTCACCGGGATTCAATTCAACAGTCACCATGCGCTGTTTCTTACATAAAAGTAATGTCTCAAACAGTCTACGCTTTCATCGTTCCCTGGAGACCAGTAGTAGTTTCCGATGCACATCTCGTGGCATTCTGTAATCTGTGGTCTATTAGATTGTTGATGAATCACTGTAAATGCATCGTGATTGAATACAACAGTCAACATGCGCCCTTTCACCCATGGGAGTAATGTAACAAACAGCCTACGCTTTGATCGTTAACTGGAAGAAATGTAGTAGTTTCCGATTAACATGTGGAGGCATTCTGTAATCTGTGGACTATCAGAGTGTTGATGAAACACAGAAATTTCATCGGGATTGAATACAACATTCTCCATGCGCAGTTCGATCCATAATAGTAATGTCTCAAACAGTCTACGCTTTGATCGTTCAGTGGAAGGCCAGTAGTAGTTTCAACTGCACATCTGGAGGCATTCTGTAATCTGTTGAGTATCAGAGTGTTGATGAAACACAGAAATTGCATCGGTATTGAATACAACAGTCACCATGCGCACTTTCCTCCATGGGAGTAATGTCTCAAAAAGTCTACGCTTTGATCGTTCCCGGGAAGACCAGTAGTAGTTTCCGATGCACATCTCGTGGCATTCTGTAATCTGTGGACTATCAGAGTGTTGATGAAACACAGAAAATGCATCGGGATTGAATACAACAGTCACCATGCGCACTTTCCTCCATGGGAGTAATGTCTCAAAGAGTTTACGCTTTGATCGTTCCCTGGAAGACCAGTAGTAGTTTCCGATGCACATTTAGAGGCATTCTGTAACCTGTGGAGTATCAGAGTGTTGATGAAACACAGAAAATGCATCGGGATTGGATACAACAGTCACCATGCGCACTTTCCTCCATGGGAGTAATGTCTCAAACAGTCTACGCTTTGATCGTTCCCGGGAAGACAAGTAGTAGTTTCCGATGCACATCTCGTGGCATTCTGTAATCTGTGGACTATCAGAGTGTTGATGAAACACAGAAAATGCATCGGGATTGGATACAACAGTCACCATGCGCACTTTCCTCCATGGGAGTAATGTCTCAAACAGTCTACGCTTTGATCGTTCCCTGGAAGACCAGTAAAAGTTTCCGATGCACATTTGGAGGCATTCTGTAATCTGTGGAGTATCAGAGTGTTGATGAAACACAGAAATTGCATCGGGATTGAATACAACAGTCACCATGCGCACTTTCCTCCATGGGAGTAATGTCTCAAAGAATTTACGCTTTGATCGTTCCCTGGAAGACCAGTAGTAGTTTCCGATGCACATTTGGAGGCTTTCTGTAATCTTTGGAGTATCACAGTGTTGATAAAACACAGAAATTGAATCGGGATTGAATACAACAGTCACTATGCGCACATTCCTCCATGGGAGTAATGTCTCAAACAGTCTACGCTTTAAACGTTCCCGGGAAGACCAGTAGTAGTTTCCGATGCACATCTCGTGGCATTCTGTAATTTGTGGACTATCAGAGTGTTGATGAAACACAGAAAATGCATCGGGATTGAATACAACAGTCACCATGCGCAATTTCCTCCATGGGAGTAATGTCTCAAAGTGTTTACGCTTTGATCGTTCCCTGGAAGACCAATAGTAGTTTCCGATGCACATTCGGAGGCATTCTGTAATCTGTGGAGTATCAGAGTGTTGATAAAACACAGAAATTGCATCGGGATTGAATATAACAGTCACTATGCGCACATTCCTCCATGGGAGTAATGTCTCAAACAGTCTACGCTTTGATCGTTCCCGGGAAGACCAGTAGTAGTTTCCGATGCACATCTCGTTACATTCTGTAATCTGTGGACTATCAGAGTGTAGATGAAACATAGAAAATGCGTCGGGATTGAATACAACAGTCACCATGCGCACTTTCCTCCATGGGAGTAATGTCTCAAAGAGTTTACGCTTTGATCGTTCCCTGGAAGACCAGTAGTAGTTTCCGATGCACACTTGGAGGCATTCTGTAATCTGTGGACTATCAGAGTGTTGATGAAACACAGAAATTGCATCGGGATTGAATACAACAGTCACCATGCACACTTTCCTCCATGGCAGTAATGTCTCAAACAGTCTACGCTTTGATCGTTCCCTGGAAGACCAGTAGTAGTTTCCGAAGCCCATCTGGAGGCATTCCGTAATCTGTGCAGTATCAGAGAGTTGATGAAACACAGAAATTGTATCGGGATTGAATAAAACAGTCACCATCCGCACTTTCATCCATGGGAGTAATGTCTGAAACAGTCTACGCATTGATCGTTCCCAGGAAGACCAGTAGTAGTTTCCGATTAACATCTGGAGGCATTCTGTAATCTGTGGACTATCAGAGTGTTGATGAAACATAGAAATTGAATCGGGATTGAATACAACAATCACCATGAGCACATTCCTCCATAAAAGTAATGTCTCAAACAGTCTACGCTTTGATCGTTCAGTGGAAGGCCAGTAGTAGTTTCAACTGCACATCTGGAGGCATTCTGTAATCTGTTGAGTATCAGGGTGTTGATGAAACACAGAAATTGCATCGGTATTGAAAACAACAGTCACCATGCGCACTTTCCTCCATGGGAGTAATGTCTCAAAGTGTCTACGCTTTGATCGTTCCCGGGAAGACCAGTAGTAGTTTCCGATGCACATCTCGGGGCATTCTGTAATCTGTGGACTATCAGAGTGTTGATGAAACACAGAAAATGCATCGGGGTTGAATACAACAGTCACCATGCGCACTTTCCTCCATGGGAGTAATGTCTCAAAGAGTTTACGCTTTGATCGTTCCCTGGAAGACCAGTAGTAGTTTCCGATGCACATTTAGAGGCATTCTGTAACCTGTGGAGTATCAGAGTGTTGATGAAACACAGAAAATGCATCGGGATTGGATACAACAGTCACCATACGCACTTTCCTCCATGGGAGTAATGTCTCAAACAGTCTACGCTTTGATCGTTCCCGGGAAGACAAGTAGTAGTTTCCGATGCACATCTCGTGGCATTCTGTAATCTGTGGACTATCAGAGTGTTGATGAAACACAGAAAATGCATCGGGATTGGATACAACAGTCACCATGCGCACTTTCCTCCATGGGAGTAATGTCTCAAAGAATTTACGCTTTGATCGTCCCCTGGAAGACCAGTAGTAGTTTCCGATGCACATTTGGAGGCTTTCTGTAATCTGTGGAGTATCAGAGTGTTGATAAAACACAGAAATTGAATCGGGATTGAATACAACAGTCACTATGCGCACATTCCTCCATGGGAGTAATGTCTCAAACAGTCTACGCTTTAAACTTTCCCGGGAAGACCAGTAGTAGTTTCCGATGCACATCTCGTGGCATTCTGTAATTTGTGGACTATCAGAGTGTTGATGAAACACAGAAAATGCATCGGGATTGAATACAACAGTCACCATGCGCAATTTCCTCCATGGGAGTTATGTCTCAAAGAGTTTACGCTTTGATCGTTCCCTGGAAGACCAATAGTAGTTTCCGATGCACATTCGGAGGCATTCTGTAATCTGTTGAGTATCAGAGTGTTGATAAAACACAGAAATTGCATCGGGATTGAATACAACAGTCACTATGCGCACATTCCTCCATGGGAGTAATGTCTCAAACAGTCTACGCTTTGATCGTTCCCGGGAAGACCAGTAGTAGTTTCCGATGCACATCTCGTTACATTCTGTAATCTGTGGACTATCAGAGTGTTGATGAAACATAGAAAATGCGTCGGGATTGAATACAACAGTCACCATGCACACTTTCCTCCATGGCAGTAATGTCTCAAACAGTCTACGATTTGATCGTTCCCTGGAAGACCAGTAGTAGTTTCCGAAGCCCATCTGGAGGCATTCCGTAATCTGTGCAGTATCAGAGAGTTGATGAAACACAGAAATTGTATCGGGATTGAATAAAACGGTCACCATCCGCACTTTCATCCATGGGAGTAATGTCTGAAACAGTCTACGCATTGATCGTTCCCAGGAAGACCAGTAGTAGTTTCCGATTAACATCTGGAGGCATTCTGTAATCTGTGGACTATCAGAGTGTTGATGAAACATAGAAATTGAATCGGGATTGAATACAACAATCACCATGAGCACATTCCTCCATAAAAGTAATGTCTCAAACAGTCTACGCTTTGATCGTTCAGTGGAAGGCCAGTAGTAGTTTCAACTGCACATCTGGAGGCATTCTGTAATCTGTTGAGTATCAGAGTGTTGATGAAACACAGAAATTGCATCGGTATTGAATACAACAGTCACCATGCGCACTTTCCTCCATGGGAGTAATGTCTCAAAGAGTCTACTCTTTGATCGTTCCCGGGAAGACCAGTAGTAGATTCCGATGCACATCTCGAGGCATTCTGTAATCTGTGGACTATCAGAGTGTTGATGAAACACAGAAAATGCATCGGGATTGAATACTACAGTCACCATGCGCACTTTCCTCCATGGAAGTAATGTCTCAAAGAGTTTACGCTTTGATCGTTCCTTGGAAGACCAGTAGTAGTTTCCGATGCACATTTGGAGGCATTCTGTAATCTGTGGAGTATCAGAGTGTTGATAAAACACAGAAATTGCATCGGGATTGAATACAACAGTCACTATGCGCACATTCCTCCATGGGAGTAATGTTTCAAACAGTCTACGCTTTGATCGTTCCCGGGTAGATTAGTAGTAGTTTCCGATGCACATCTCGTGGCATTCTGTAATCTGTGGACTATCAGAGTGTTGATGAAACACAGAAAATGCATCGGGATTTAATACATCAGTCACCATGCGCAATTTCCTCCATGGGAGTAATGTCTCAAAGAGTTTACGCTTTGATCGTTCCCTGGAAGACCAGTAGTAGTTTCCGATGCACATTTGGAGGCATTCTGTAATCTGTGGAGTATCAGAGTGTTGATAAAACACAGAAATTGCATCGGGTTTGAATACAACAGTCACTATGCGCACATTCCTCCATGGGAGTAATGTCTCAAACACTCTACAATTTGATCTTTCCCTGGAAGACCAGTAGAAGTTTCCGATTAACATCTGGAGGCATTCTGTAATCTGTGGACTATCAGAGTGTTGATGAAACACAGAAATTGCATCGGGATTGAATACAACAGTCACCATGCACACTTTCCTCCATGGCAGTAATGTCTCAAATAGTCTACGCTTTGATCGTTCCCTGGAAGACCAGTAGTAGTTTCCGATGCCCATCTGAAGGCATTCCGTAATCTGTGGAGTATCAGAGTGTTGATGAAACACAGAAATTGTATCGGGATTGAATAAAACAGTCACCATCCGCACTTTCCTCCATGGGAGTAATGTCTGAAACAGTCTACGCATTGATCGTTCCCGGGAAGACCAGTGGTAGTTTCCGATTAACATCTGGAGGCATTCTGTAATCTGTGGACTATCAGAGTGTTGATGAAACATAGAAATTGCATCGGGATTGAATACAACAATCACCATGAGCACATTCCTCCATAAAAGTAATGTCTCAAACAGTCTACGCTTTGATCGTTCCCTGGAAGACCAGTAGTTGTTTCCGATGCCCATCTGGAGGCATTCCGTAATCTGTGGAGTATCAGAGAGTTGATGAAACACAGAAATTGTATCGGGATTGAATAAAACAGTCACCATCAACACTTTCCTCCATGGGAGTAATGTCTGAAACAGTCTACGCATTGATCGTCCCCGGGAAGACCAGTGGTAGTTTCCGATTAACATCTGGAGGCATCATGTAATCTGTGGACTATCAGAGTGTTGATGAAACACAGAAACTGCATCGGGATTGAATACAACATTCTCCATGCGCAGTTTCCTCCATAGGAGTAATGTCTCAAATAGTCTACGCTTTGATCGTTCAGTGGAAGGCCTGTAGTAGTTTCAACTGCACATCTGGAGGCATTCTGTAATTTGTGGAGTATCAGAGTGTTGATGAAACACAGAAATTGCATCGGGGTTGAATACAACAGTCACCATGCGCACTTTCCTCCATGGGAGTAATATCTCTAACAGTCTACACTTTGATCGTTCCCGGGAAGGCCAGTAGTAGTTTCCGATGCACATCTCGTTTCATTCTGTAATCTGTGGACTATCAGAGTGTTGATGATACACAGAAAATGCATCGGGATTGAATACAACAGTCACCATGCGCACTTTCCTCCATGGGAGTAATGTCTCAAAGAGTTTACGCTTTGATCGTTCCCTGGAAGACCAGTAGTAGTTTCCGATGCACATTTGGAGGCATTCAGTAATCTGTTTAGTATCAGAGTGTTGATAAAACACAGAAATTGCATCGGGATTGAATACAACAGTCACTATGCGCACATTCCTCCATGGGAGTAATGTCTCAAACAGTCTACGCTTTGATCGTTCCCGGGAAGACCAGTAGTAGTTTCCGATGCACATCTCGTGGCATTCTGTAATCTGTGGACTATCAGAGTGTTGATGAAACACAGAAAATGCATCGGGATTGAATACAACAGTCACCACGCGCAATTTCCTACGCTTTGATCGTTCCCTGGAAGACCAGTAGTAGTTTCCGATGCACATTTGGAGGCATTCTGTAATCTGTGGAGTATCAGAGTGTTGATAAAACACAGAAATTGCATCGGGATTGAATACAACAGTCACTATGCGCACATTCCTCCGTGTGAGTAATGTCTCAAACAGTCTACGCTTTGATCGTTCCCGGGAAGACCAGTAGTAGTTTCCGATGCACATCTCGTGGCATTCTGTAATCTGTGGACTATCAGAGTGTTGATGAAACACAGAAAATGCATCGGGATTGAATACAACAGTCACCATGCGCACTTTCCTCCATGGGAGTAATGTCTCAAAGAGTTTACGCTTTGATCGTTCCCTGGAAGACCAGTAGTAGTTTCCGATGCACATTTGGAGGCATTCTGTAATCTGTGGACTATCAGAGTGTTGATGAAACACAGAAAATGCATCGGGATTGAATACAACAGTCACCATGCGCACTTTCCTCCATGGGAGTAATGTCTCAAACACTCTACGCTTTGATCGTTCCCTGGAAGACCAGTAGTAGTTTCCGATGCCCATCTGGAGGCATTCTGTAATCTGTGGAGTATCAGAGAGTTGATGAAACACAGATTTTGGTTCGGGATTGAATAAAACAGTCACCATCCGCACTTTCCTCCATGGGAGTAATGTCTGAAACAGGCTACACTTTGATCGTTCCCGGGAAGACCAGTAGTAGTTTCTGATTAACATCTGGAGGCATTCTGTAATCTGTGGTCTATCAGAGTGTTGATGAAACACAGAAATTGCATCGGGATTGAATACAACAGTCACTATGCGCACATTCCTCCATGGGAGTAATGTCTCAAACAGTCTACGCTTTGATCGTTCCCGGGAAGACCAGTAGTAGTTTCCGATGCAAATCTCGTGGCATTCTGTAATTTGTGGACTATCAGAGTGTTGATGAAACACAGAAAATGCATCGGGATTGAATACAACAGTCACCATGCGCAATTTCCTCCATGGGAGTAATGTCTCAAAGAGTTTACGCTTTGATCGTACCCTGGAAGACCAGTAGTAGTTTCCGATGCACATTCGGAGGCATTCTGTAATCTGTGGAGTATCAGAGTGTTGATAAAACACAGAAATTGCATCGGGATTGAATACAACAGTCACTATGCGCACATTCCTCCATGGGAGTAACGTCTCAAACAGTCTACGCTTTGATCGTTCCCGGGAAGACCAGTAGTAGTTTCCGATGCACATCTCGTTACATTCTGTAATCTGTGGACTATCAGAGTGTTGATGAAACATAGAAAATGCGTCGGGATTGAATACAACAGTCACCATGCGCACTTTCCTCCATGGGAGTAATGTCTCAAAGAGTTTACGCTTTGTTCGTTCCCTGGAAGACCAGTAGTAGTTTCCGATGCACATTTGGAGGCATTCTGTAATCTGTGGACTATCAGAGTGTTGATGAAACACAGAAATTGCATCGGGATTGAATACAACAGTCACCATGCACACTTTCCTCCATGGCAGTAATGTCTCAAATAGTCTACGCTTTGATCGTTCAGTGGAAGGCCAGTAGTAGTTTCAACTGCACATCTCGAGGCATTCTGTAATCTGTGGACTATCAGAGTGTTGATGAAACACAGAAAATGCATCGGGATTGAATACTACAGTCACCATGCGCACTTTCCTCCATGGAAGTAATGTCTCAAAGAGTTTACGCTTTGATCGTTCCTTGGAAGACCAGTAGTAGTTTTCGATGCACATTTGGAGGCATTCTGTAATCTGTGGAGTATCAGAGTGTTGATAAAACACAGAAATTGCATCGGGATTGAATACAACAGTCACTATGCGCACATTCCTCCATGGGAGTAATGTTTCAAACAGTCTACGCTTTGATCGTTCCCGGGAAGACCAGTAGTAGTTTCCGATGCACATCTCGTGGCATTTTGTAATCTGTGGACTATCAGAGTGTTGATGAAACACAGAAAATGCATCGGGATTTAATACATCCGTCACCATGCGCAATTTCCTCCATGGGAGTAATGTCTCAAAGAGTTTACGCTTTGATCGTTCCCTGGAAGACCAGTAGTAGTTTCCGATGCACATTTGGAGGCATTCTGTAATCTGTGGAGTATCAGAGTGTTGATAAAACACAGAAATTGCATCGGGATTGAATACAACAGTCACTAAGCGCACATTCCTCATTGGGAGTAATGTCTCAAACAGTCTACGCTTTGATCGTTGCCGGGAAGACCAGTAGTAGTTTCCGATGCACATCTCGTGGCATTCTGTAATCTGTGGACTATCAGAGTGTTGATGAAACACAGAAAATGAATCGGGATTGAATACAACAGTCACCATACGCACTTTCCTCCATGGGAGTAATGTCTCAAAGAGTTTACGCTTTGATCGTTCCCTGGAAGACCAGTAGTAGTTTCCGATGCTCATTTGGAGGCATTCAGTAATCTGTGGAGTATCAGAGTGTTGATAAAATACAAAAATTGCATCGGGATTGAATACAACAGTCACTATGCGCACATTCCTCCATGGGAGTAATGTCTCAAACACTCTACAATTTGATCGTTCCCTTGAAGACCAGTAGAAGTTTCCGATTAACATCTGGAGGCATTCTGTAATCTGTGGACTATCAGAGTGATGATGAAACACAGAAATTGCATCGGGATTGAATACAACAGTCACCATGCACACTTTCCTCCATGGCAGTAATGTCTCAAACAGTCTACGATTTGATCGTTCCCTGGAAGACCAGTAGTAGTTTCCGATGCCCATCTGGAGGCATTCCGTAATCTGTGGAGTATCAGAGTGTTGATGAAACACAGAAATTGTGTCGGGATTGAATAAAACAGTCACCATCCGCACTTTCCTCCATGGGAGTAATGTCTGAAACAGTCTACGCATTGATCGTTCCCGGGAAGACCAATGGTAGTTTCCGATTAACATCTGGAGGCATTCTGTAATCTGTGGACTATCAGAGTGTTGATGAAACATAGAAATTGCATCGGGATTGAATACAACAATCACCATGAGCACATTCCTCCATAAAAGTAATGTCTCAAACAGTCTACGCTTTGATCGTTCCCTGGAAGACCAGTAGTAGTTTCCGATGCCCATCTGGAGGCATTCCGTAATCTGTGGAGTATCAGAGAGTTGATGAAACACAGAAATTGTATCGGGATTGAATAAAACAGTCACCATCCGCACTTTCCTCCATGGGAGTAATGTCTGAAACAGTCTACGCATTGATCGTTCCCGGGAAGACCAGTGGTAGTTTCCGATTAACATCTGGAGGCATCCTGTAATCTGTGGACTATCAGAGTGTTGATGAAACACAGAAACTGCATCGGGATTGAATACAACATTCTCCATGCGCAGTTTCCTCCATAGGAGTAATGTCTCAAACAGTCTACGCTTTGATCTTTCAGTGGAAGGCCTGTAGTAGTTTCAACTGCACATCTGGAGGCATTCTGTAATTTGTGGAGTATCAGAGTGATGATGAAACACAGAAATTGCATCGGGGTTGAATACAACAGTCACCATGCGCACTTTCCTCCATGGGAGTAATATCTCTAACAGTCTACACTTTGATCGTTCCCGGGAAGGCCAGTAGTAGTTTCCGATGCACATCTCGTGGCATTCTGTAATCTGTGGACCATCAGAGTGTTGATGAAACACAGAAAATGCATCGGGATTGAATACAACAGTCACCATGCGCACTTTCCTCCATGGGAGTAATGTCTCAAAGAGTATACGCTTTGATCGTTCCCTGGAAGACCAGTAGTAGTTTCCGATGCACATTTGGAGGCATTCTGTAATCTGTTTAGTATCAGAGTGTTGATAAAACACAGAAATTGCATCGGGATTGAATACAACAGTCACTATGCGCACATTCCTCCATGGGAGTAATGTCTCAAACAGTCTACGCTATGATCGTTCCCGGGAAGACCAGTAGTAGTTTCCGATGCACATCTCGTGGCATTCTGTAATCTGTGGACTATCAGAGTGTTGATGAAACACAGAAAATGCATCGGGATTGAATACAACAGTCACCACGCGCAATTTCCTCCATGGGAGTAATGTCTCAAAGAGTTTACGCTTTGCTCGTTCCCTGGAAGACCAGTAGTAGTTTCCGATGCACATTTGGAGGCATTCTGTAATCTGTGGAGTATCAGAGTGTTGATAAAACACAGAAATTGCATCGGGATTGAATACAACAGTCACTATGCGCACTTTCCTCCATGGGAGTAATGTCTCGAACAGTCTACGCTTTGATCGTTCCCGGGAAGACCAGTAGTAGTTTCCGATGCCCATCTGGAGGCATTCTGTAATCTGTGGAGTATCAGAGAGTTGATGAAACACAGATTTTGTTTCGGGATTGAATAAAACAGTCACCATCCGCACTTTCCTCCATGGGAGTAATGTCTGAAACAGTCTACGCTTTGATCGTTCCCGGGAAGACCAGTAGTAGTTTCTGATTAACATCTGGAGGCATTCTGTAATCTGTGGTCTATCAGAGTGTTGATGAAACACAGAAATTGCATCGGGATTGAATACAACAGTCACCATGCGCACTTTCCTCCATGGGAGTAATGTCCCAAACAGTCTACGTTTTGATCGTTCCCTGGAAGACCAGTAGTAGTTTCCGATGAACATCTGGAGGCTTTCTGTAATCTGTGGATTATCAGAGTGTTGATGAAACACAGAAATTCCATCGGGATTGAATACAACAGTCACCATGCGATGTTTCTTCCATAAAAGCAATGTCTCAAACAGTCTACGCTTTATTCGTGCCCTGGAAGACAAGTAGTAGTTTCCGATGCACATCTGGAGGCATTCTGTAATCTGTGGACTATCAGAGTGTTGATGAAACACAGAAATTGCATCGGGATTGAATAAAACAGTCACCATCCGCACTTTCCTCCATGGGTGTAATGTCCGAAACAGTCTACGCTTTGATCGTTCCCGGGAAGACCAGTAGTAGTTTCCGATTAACATCTGGAGTCATTCTGTAATCTGTGGAGTATCAGAGTGTTGATGAAACACAGAAAATGCATCGGGATTGAATACAACAGTCACCATGCGCACTTTCCTCCATGGGAGTAATGTCTCAAAGAGTTTACGCTTTGATCGTTCCCTGGAAGACCAGTAGTAGTTTCCGATGCACATTTGGAGGCATTCTGTAATCTGTGGAGTATCAGAGTGTTGATAAAACACAGATATTGCATTGGGATTGAATACAACAGTCACTATGCGCACATTCCTCCTTGGGAGTAATGTCTCTAACAGTCTACGCTTTGATCGTTCTCGGGAAGACCAGTAGTAGTTTCCGATTAACATCTGGAGGCATTCTGTAATCTGTGGGCTATAAGAGTGTTGATGAAACACAGAAATTGCATTGGGATTGTATACAACATTCACCATGCACACTTTCCTCCATGGCAGTAATGTCTCAAACAGTCTACGCTTTGATCGTTCTTGGGAAGACCAGTAGTAGTTTCCGATGCACATCTCGTGGCATTCTGTAATCTGTGGACTATCAGAGTGTTTATGAAAGACAGAAAATGCATCGGGATTGAATAAAACAGTCACCATGCGCACTTTCCTCCATGGGAGTAATGTCTCAAAGAGTTTACGCTTTGATCATTCCCGGGAAGACCAGTAGTAGTTTCCGATTAACATCTGGAGTCATTCTGTAATCTGTTGACTATCTGAGTGTTGATGCAACACAGAAATTGCATCGGGATTGAATACAACACTCACCATGCGCACTTTCCTCCATGGGAGTAATGTCCCAAACAGTCTACGATTTGATCGTTCCCTGGAAGACCAGTAGTAGTTTACGATGCACATGTGGTGCATTCTGTAATCTGTGGACTATCAGAGTGTTGATGAAACACAGAAATTGTATCGGGATTGAATACAACACTCACCATGTGCACCTTCCTCCATTTGAGTAATGTCTCAAACAGTCTACGCTTTGATCGTTCCCTGGAAGACCAGTAGTAGTTTCCGTTGCACATCTGGAGGCATTCTGTAATCTGTGGACTATCAGAGTGTTGATGAAACACAGAAATTCCTTCGGGATTGAATACAACAGTCACCATGCGCACTTTCCTCCATGGGAGTAATGTCCCAAACGGTCTACGTTTTGATCGTTCCCTGGAAGACCAGTAGTAGTTTCCGATGAACATCTGGAGGCTTTCTGTAATCTGTGGAGTATCAGAGTGTTGATGAAACACAGAAAATGCATCGGGATTGAATACAACAGTCACCATGCGCACTTTCCTCCATGGGAGCATTGTCTCAAAGAGTTTACGCTTTGATCGTTCCCTGGAAGACCAGTTGTAGTTTCCGATGCACATTTGGAGGCATTCTGTAATCTGTGGAGTATCAGAGTGTTGATGAAACACAGAAAATGCATCGGGATTGAATACAACAGTCACCATGCGCACTTTCCTCCATGGGAGCATTGTCTCAAAGAGTTTACGCTTTGATCGTTCCCTGGAAGACCAGTTGTAGTTTCCGATGCACATTTGGAGGCATTCTGTAATCTGTGGAGTATCAGAGTGTTGATAAAACACAAAAATTGCATCGGGATTGAATACAACAGTCACTATGCCAACATTCCTCAATGGGAGTAATGTCTCAAACACTCTACAATTTGATCGTTCCCTGGAAGACCAGTAGAAGTTTCCGATTAACATCTGGAGGCATTCTGTAATCTGTGGACTATCAGAGTGTTGATGAAACACCGAAATTGCATCGGGATGGAATACAACAGTCACAATGCACACTTTCCTCCATGGCAGTAATGTCTCAAACAGTCTACGCTTTGATCGTTCCCTGGAAGACCAGTAGTAGTTTCCGATGCACATCTGGAGGCATTCTGTAATCTGTGGACTATCGGAGTGTTGATGAAACAAAGAAATTCCATCGGGATTGCATACAACAGTCACCATGCGCTGTTTCTTCCATAAAAGCAATGTCTCAAACTGTCTACGCTTTATTCGTTCCCTGGAAGACAAGTAGTAGTTTCCGATGCACATCTGGAGGCATTCTGTAATCTGTGGACTATCAGAGTGTTGATGAAACACAGAAATTGATTCGGGATTGAATAAAACAGTCACCATCCGCACTTTCCTCCATATGTGTAATGTCTGAAACAGTCTACGCTTTGATCGTTCCCAGGGAAGACCAGTAGTAGTTTCCGATTAACATCTGGAGGCGTTCTGTAATCTGTGGACTTTCAGAGTGTTAATGCAACACAGAAATTGCATCGGGATTGAATACAACACTCACCATGTGCACCTTCCTCCATTTGAGTAATGTCTCAAACAGTCTACGCTTTGATCGTTCCCTGGAAGGCCAGTAGTAATTTCCGATGCACATCTGGAGGCATTCTGTAATCTGTGGACTATCAGAGTGTTGATGAAACACAGAAATTGCTTCGGGATTGAATACAACAGTCACAATGCGCACTTTCCCCCATAGGAGTAATTCTCAAGCAGTCTACGCATTGATCGTTCCCTGGAAGACCAGTAGCATTTCCTATGCACATCTGGTGGCATTCTGTAATCTGTGGACTATCAGAGTATTGATGAAACACAGAAATTGCATCGGGATTGAATACAACAGTCACCATGCGCACTTTCCTCCATGGGAGTAATGTCCCAAACAGTCTACGCTTTGATCGTTCCCTGGATGACCAGTAGTAGTTTCCGATGCACATTTGGAGGCATTCTGTAATCTGTGGAGTATCAGAGTGTTGATAAAACACAGAAATTGCATCGGGATTGAATACAACAGTCACCATGCGCACATTCCTCCATGGGAGTAATGTCTCAAACAGTCTACGCTATGATCGTTCCCTGAAAGACCAGTAGTAGTTTCCGATGCACATCTGGAGGCATTCTGTAATCTGTGGACTATCAGAGTGTTGATGAAACACAGAAATTGCTTCGGGATTGAATACAACAGTCACAATGCGCACTTTCCCCCATAGGAGTAATTCTCAAGCAGTCTACGCATTGATCGTTCCCTGGAAGACCAGTAGTATTTCCTATGCACATCTGGTGGCATTCTGTAATCTGTGGACTATCAGAGTATTGATGAAACACAGAAATTGCATCGGGATTGAATACAACAGTCACCATGCGCACTTTCCTCCATGGGAGTAATGTCCCAAACAGTCTACGCTTTGATCGTTCCCTAGATGACCAGTAGAAGTTTCCGATTAACATCTGGAGGCATTCTGTAATCTGTGGACTATCAGAGTGTTGATGAAACACAGATTGCATTGGGATCGAATCCAACAGTCACCATGCACACTTTCCTCCATGGCAGTAATGTCTCAAACAGTCTACGTTTTGATCGTTCCCTGGAAGACCAGTAAGAGTTTCCGATGCCCATCTGGAGGCATTCTGTAATCTGTGGAGTATCAGAGAGTTGATGAAACACAGAAATTGTATCGGGATTGAATAAAACAGTCACCATCCGCACTTTCCTCCATGGGAGTAATGTCTGAAACAGTCTACGCTTTGATCGTTCCCGGGAAGACCAGTAGTAGTTTCCGATTAACATCTGGAGGCATTCTGTAATCTGTGGACTATCAGAGTGTTGATGAAACACAGAAATTGCATCGGGATTGAATACAACAGTCACCATGCGCACTTTCCTCCATGGGAGTAATGTCCCAAACAGTCAACGTTTTGATCGTTCCCTGGAAGACTAGTAGTAGTTTCCGATGAACATCTGAAGGCTTTCTAAAATCTGTGGAGTATCAGAGTGTTGATGAAACACAGAAAATGCATCGGGATTGAATACAACAGTCACCATGTGCACTTTCCTCCAAGGGAGTAATGTCTCAAACAATCTACGCTTTAATCGTTCCCTGGAAGACCTGTAGTAGTTTCCGATGCACTTCTGGTGGCATTCTGTAATGTCTAGACTATCAGAGTGTTGATGAAACACAGTAATTGCCTCGGGATTGAATAAAACAGTCACCATGCTCACTTTCCTCCATGGGAGTAATGTCTCAAGCAGTCTACGCTTTGCTCGTTCCCGGAAAGCCCAGTAGTAGTTTCCGCTGCACATCTGGAGGCATTCTGTAATCTGTGGACTATCAGAGTGTTGATGAAACACAGAAATTCCATCGGGATTGAATACAACAGTCACCATGCGATGTTTCTTCCATAAAAGCAATGTCTCAAACAGTCTACGCTTTATTCGTTCCCTGGAAGACAAGTAGTAGTTTTCGATGCACATCTGGAGGCATTCTGTAATCTGTGGACTATCAGAGTGTTGATGAAACACAGAAATTGCATCGGGATTGAATAAAACAGTCACCATCCGCACTTTCCTCCATGGGTGTAATGTCTGAAACAGTCTACGCTTTGATCGTTCCCGGGAAGACCAGTAGTAGTTTCCGATTAACATCTGGAGTCATTCTGTAATCTGTGGATTATCAGAGTGTTGATACAACACAGAAATTGCATCGGGATTGAATACAACAGTCACCATGCGCACTTTCCTCCATGGGAGTAATGTCCCAAACAGTCTACGCTTTGATCGTTCCCTGGAAGACCAGTAGTAGTTTCCGATGCACATCTGGATGCATTCTGTAATCTGTGGACTATCAGAGTGTTGATGAAACACAGAAATTGTATCGGGATTGAATACAACACTCACCATGTGCACCTTCCTCCATTTGAGTAATGTCTCAAACAGTCTACGCTTTGATCGTTCCCTGGAAGACCAGTAGTAGTTTCCGATGCACATCTGGAGGCATTCTGTAATCTGTGGACTATCAGAGTGTTGATGAAACACAGAAATTGCTTCGGGATTGAATACAACAGTCACCATGCGCACTTTCCTCCATGGGAGTAATGTCCCAAACAGTCTACGTTTTGATCGTTCCCTTTAAGACCAGTAGTGGTTTCCGATGAACATCTGGAGGCTTTCTGTAATCTATGGAGTATCAGAGTGTTGATGAAACACAGAAAATGCATCGGGATTGAGTACAACAGTCACCATGCGCGCTTTCCTCCATGGGAGTAATGTCTCAAAGAGTTTACGCTTTGATCGTTCCCTGGAAGACCAGTAGTAGTTTCCGATGCACATTTGGAGGCATTCTGTAATCTGTGGAGTATCAGAGTGTTGATAAAACACAGATATTGCATTGGGATTGAATACAATAGTCACTATGCGCACATTCCTCCTTGGGAGTAATGTCTCTAACAGTCTACGCTTTGATCGTTCTCGGGAAGACCAGTAGTAGTTTCCGATGCACATCTCGTGGCATTCCGTAATCTGTGGACTACCAGAGTGTTTATGAAACACAGAAAATGCATCGGGATTGAATACAACAGTCACCATGCGCACTTTCCTCCATGGGAGTAATGTCTCAAAGAGTTTACGCTTTGATCGTTCCCTGGAAGACCAGTAGTAGTTTCCGATGCACATTAGGAGGCATTCTGTAATCTGTTTAGTATCAGAGTGTTGATAAAACACAAAAATTGCATCGGGATTGAATACAACACTCACCATGTGCACCTTCCTCCATTTGAGTAATGTCTCAAACAGTCTACGCTTTGACCGTTCCCTGGAAGACCAGTAGTAATTTCCGATGCACAATCCGAGGCATTCTGTAATCTGTCTACTATCAGAGTGTTGATGAAACACAGAAATTGCTTCGGGATTGAATACAACAGTCACAATGCGCACTTTCCCCCATAGGAGTAATTCTCAAGCAGTCTACGCATTGATCGTTCCCTGGAAGACCAGTAGTATTTCCTATGCACATCTAGTGGCATTCTGTAATCTGTGGACTATCAGAGTATTGATGAAACACAGAAATTGCATCGGGATTGAATACAACATTCACCATGCGCACTTTCCTCCATGGGAGTAATGTCCCAAACAGTCTACGCTTTTATCGTTCCCTGGATGACCAGTAGTAGTTTCCGATTAACATCTGGAGGCATTCTGTAATCTGTGGACTATAAGAGTGTTGATGAAACACAGAAATTGCATCGGGATTGAATACAACAGTCACCATGCACACTTTCCTCCATGGCAGTACTGTCTCAAACAGTCTACGCTTTGATCGTTCCCTGGAAGACCAGTAGTAGTTTCCGATGCCCATCTGGAGGCATTTTGTAATCTGTGGAGTATCAGAGAGTTGATGAAACACAGAAATTGTATCGGGATTGAATAAAACAGTCACCATCCGCACTTTCCTCCATGGGAGTAATGTCTGAAAGAGTCTACGCTTTGATCGATCCCGGGAAGACCAGTAGTAGTTTCCGATTAACATCTGGAGGCACTCTGTAATCTGTGGACTATCAGAGTGTTGATGAAACACAGAAATTGCATCCGGATTGAATACAACAGTCACCATGCGCACTTTCCTCAATGGGAGTAATGTACCAAACAGTCTACCTTTTGATCGTTCCCTGGAAGACCAGTAGTAGTTTCCGATGCACATCTGGAGCCATTCTGTAATCTGTGGACTATCAGAGTGTTGATGAAACACAGAAATTGTATCGGGATTGAATACAACAGTCACCATGCGCACTTTCCTCCCTGGGAGTAATGTCTCAAACACTCTACGCTTTGATCGTTCTCTGGAAGACCATTAGTAGTTTCCGATGCACATCTGGAGGCATTCTGTAATCTGTGGAGTATCAGAGTGTTGATGAAATTCAGAAAATGCATCGGGATTGAATACAACAGTCACCATGCGCACTTTCCTCCACAGGAGTAATGTCTCAAACAATCTACGCTTTGATCGTTCCCTGGAAGACCAGGAGTAGTTTCCGATGCACTTCTGGTGGCATTCTGTAATGGCTAGACTATCAGAGTGTTGATGAAACACAGTAATTGCATCGGGATTGAATAAAACAGTCACCATGCTCACTTTCCTCCATGGGAGTAATGTATCTAACAGTCTACGCTTTGATCGTTCCCTGGAAGACCAGTAGTAGTTTCCGATGAACATCTTTAGGCTTTCTGTAATCTGTGGACTATCAGAGTGTTGATGAAACACAGAAATTGTATCGGGATTGAATACAACAGTCACCATGCGCACTTTCCTCCCTGGGAGTAATGTCTCAAACACTCTACGCTTTGATCGTTCTCTGGAAGACCAGTAGTAGTTTCCGATGCACATCTGGAGGCATTCTGTAATCTGTGGAGTATCAGAGTGTTGATGAAATACAGAAAATGCATCGGGATTGAATACAACAGTCACCATGCGCACTTTCCTCCGCAGGAGTAATGTCTCAAACAATCTACGCTTTGATCGTTCCCTGGAAGACCAGAAGTAGTTTCCGATGCACTTCTGGTGGCATTCTGTAATGGCTAGACTATCAGAGTGTTGATGAAACACAGTAATTGCATCGGGATTGAATAAAACAGTCACCATGCGCACTTTCCTCCCTGGGAGTAATGTCTCAAACACTCTACGCTTTGATCGTTCTCTGGAAGACCAGTAGTAGTTTCCGATGCACATCTGGAGGCATTCTGTAATCTGTGGAGTATCAGAGTGTTGATAAAACACAGAAATTGCATCGGGATTGAATACAACAGTCACCATGCGCACATTCCTCCATGGGAGTAATGTCTCAAACAGTCTACAATTTGATCGTTCCCTGGAAGACCAGTAGAAGTTTCCGATGCACATCTGGAGGCATTCTGTAATCTGTGGACTATAAGAGTGTTGATGAAACACAGACATTGCATCGGGATTGAATACAACAGTCACCATGCGCACTTTCATCCATGGGAGTAATGTCTCAAGCAGTCTACGCTTTGATCGTTCCCGGGAAGACCAGTAGTAGTTTCCGAAGTACATCTCGTGGCATTCTGTAATCTGTGGACTATCAGAGTGTTGATGAAACACAGAAAATGCTTCGGTATTGAATACAACAGTCACCATGCGTACATTCCTCCATAAAAGTAATGTCTCAAACAGTCTACGCTTTGATCGTTTCCTGGAAGACCAGTAGTAGTTTCCGATGCACATCAGGAGGCATTCTGTAATCTGTGGACAATCCGAGTGTTGATGAAACACAGTAATTGGATCGGGATTGAATACAACAGTCACCATGGGCTGTTTCTTCCATAAAAGCAATGTCTCAAACAGACTACGCTTTATTCGTTCCCTGGAAGCCCAGTAGTAGTTTCCGATGCACATCTAGAGGCATTCTGTAATCTGTGGAGTATCAGAGACTTGATGAAACACAGAAATTGCATCGGATTTGAATAAAACAGTCACCATCCGCACATTCCTCCATGGGTGTAATGTCTGAAACAGTCTACGCTTTGATCGTTCCCTGGAAGACCAGTAGTAGTTTCCGATGCACATCTGGAGGCATTCTTTATTCTGTGGACTATCAGAGTGTTGATGAAACACAGAAATTGTATCGGGGTTGAATACGACACTCACCATGTGCATCTTCCTCCATGGGAGTAATGTCTCAAACAGTCTACGCTTTGTTCGTTCCCTGGAAGACCAGTAGTAGTTTCCGATGCACATCTGGAGGCATTCTGTAATCTGTGGACTATCAGAGTGTTGATGAAACACAGAAACTGCATCGGGATTGAATACAACAGTCACAATGCGCACTTTCCTCCATAGGAGTAATTCTCAAGCAGTCTAAGCATTGATCGTTCCCTGGAAGACCAGTAGTATTTCCTATGCACATCTGGTGGCATTCAGTAATCTATGGACTATCAGAGTATTGATGAAACTCAGAAATTGCATCGGGATTGAATACAACAGTCTCGATGCGCACTTTCCTCCACGGTAGTAATGTCTCAAACAGTCTACGATTTGATCGTTCCCTGGAAGACCAGTAGTAGTTTCCGATGAACATCTTTAGGCATTCTGTAATCTGTTCACTATCAGAGTGTTGATGAAACACAGAAATTGCATCGGGATTGAATACAACAGTCACCAAGCGCACATTCCTATACAGTAGTAAAGTCTCAAACAGTCTACGCTTTGATCGTTCCCTGGAAGACCAGTAGTAGTTTCCGATGCACATTTGGTGGCATACTGTAATTTGTAGACTATCAGAATGTTGATGAAACACAGAAAATGCATCGGGATTGAATACAACAGTCACCATGCGCACTTTATTCCATGGGAGTCATGTCTCAAACAGTCTTCTCTTTCATCGTTATCTGGAAGAGCAGCAGTAGTTTCCGTTACACATCAGGAGGCTTTCTGTAATCTGTGGACTATCAGAGTGTTGATGAAACACAGAAATTACATCTGGATTGAATACAACAGTCACCATGCGCACTTTCCTCCATGGGAGTAATTCTCAAGCAGTCTACGCTTTGATCGTTCCCTGGAAGACCAGTAGTAGTTGCCGATGCACATCTCGTGGCATTCTGTAATCTGTGGACTATCAGAGTGTTGATGAAACACAGAAAATGCATCGGGATTGAATACAACAGTCACCATGCGCACTTTCCTCCGTGGGAGTAATGTCTCAAAGAGTTTACACTTTGATCGTTCCCTGGAAGACGAGTAGTAGTTTCCGATGCACATCTGGAGGCATTCTGTAACCTGTGGACTATTAGAGTGTTGGTGAAACACAGAATTTCATCGGGATTGAATACAACAATCACAATGCGCACTTTCCTCCATGGGAGTAATGTCTCAAACAGTCTACGCTTTGATAATTCCCTGGAAGACCAGTAGTAGTTTCCGATGCACATCTGGTGGCATTCTGTAATCTGCGGGCTATCGGAGTGTTGATGAAACACAGAAATTGCTTCGGGATTGAATACAAGAGTCACCATCCGCACTTTCCTGCATGGGAGTAATTATCAAACAGTCTACGCTTTGATAGATCCCTGGAAGACCAGTAGTAGTTTCCGATGCACATCTCGTTGCATTCTGTAATTTGTGGACTATCAGAGTGTTGATGAAACACAGAAAATGCATCGGGATTGAATACAACAGTCACCATGCGCACTTTCGTCCATGGGAGTAATGTCTCAAAGAGTTTACATTTTGATCGTTCCCTGGAGAACGAGTAGTAGTTTCCGATGCACATCTGGAGGCATTCTGTAATCTGTGGACTATCAGAGTGTTGATGAAACACAGAAATTCCATCGGGATTGAATACAACAGTCACCATGCGCACAGTACTCCATGGGTGTAATGTCTCAAACAGTCTACGCTTTGATCGTTCCCTGGAAGACCAGTAGTTGTTTCCGATGCACATCTGGTGGCATTCTGTAATCTGTGGACTATCAGAGTGTTGATGATACATAGAAATTGCATCGGGGTTGAATACAACAGTCACCATGCGCACTTTCCTCCACGGGAGTAATGTCTCAAACAATCTACGCTTTGATCATTC
The DNA here is from genome assembly GCF_023897955.1 of Schistocerca gregaria. NCBI lineage: Eukaryota > Metazoa > Arthropoda > Insecta > Orthoptera > Acrididae > Schistocerca > Schistocerca gregaria. Next base: position 5,987,809 of record NC_064921.1, read on the forward strand.
CCTGGAAGACCAGTAGTAGTTTCCGATACACATATGGTGGCATTCTGTAATGTGTAGACTATCAGAGTGTTGATGATACACAGTAATTGCACCGGGATTCAAAACAACAGTCACTATGCGCACTTTCCTCCATGGGAGTAATGTCTCTAATAGTCTACGCTTTGATCGTTCCCTGGAAGTCCAGTAGTAGTTACCGATGCACATCTGGAGGCTTTCTGTAATCTGTGGACTATCAGAGTGTTGATGAAACACAGAAATTGCATCGGGATTGAATACAACAGCCTCCATGCGCAGTTTTATCCATGGGAGTAATGTCTCAAACAGTCTACGCTTTGATAATTCCCAGGAAGACCAGTAGTAGTTTCCGATGCACATCTGGAGGCATTCTGTAACCTGTGGACTATTAGAGTGTCGGTGAAACACAGAAATTCATCGGGATTGAATACAACAATCACCATGCGCACTTTCCTCCATTGGAGTAATGTCTCAAACAGTCTACGATTTGATCGTTCCATGGAAGATCAGTAGTAGATTCCGATGCACATCTGAAGCAATTCTGTAATCTGTGGACTATCAGACTGTTGATGAAACACAGAAATTGCATCGGGATTGAATACTACAGTCACCATGCGCACCTTCCTCAATGGGAGTAATGTCTCTAACAGTCTACGCTTTGATCGTTCCCTGGAAGACCAGTAGTAGTTTCCGATGCACATCTCGAGGCTTTCTGTAATCTGTATACTATCAGAGTGTTAATAAAACACAGAAATTGCATCGGGATTGAATACAACAGTCACCATGCGCACTTTCCTCCACGGGAGTAATGTCTCAAACGGTCTACGCTTTAATCGTCCCCTGGAAGACCAGTAGTAGTTTCGAAAGCACATCTGAAGGCATTCTGTTATCTGTGGACTATCACAATGTTGATGAAACACAGAAATGGCATACGGATTGAATGCAACAGTCACCATGCGCACTTTCCTATATGGAAGCAATGTCTCAAACAGTCTACGTTTTGATCGTTTCCTGGGAGTTTAGTAGTAGTTTCCGATGCACATCTGGTGGCATTTTGTAATCTGTAGACTATCAGAGTGTTGATGAAACACATAAATTGCATCGGGATTGAATACAACAGTCACCATGCGCACATTCCTCCATTGGAGTAATGTCTCAAACAGACTACGCTTTGATCGTTCCCTGGAAGACAAGTAGTAGTTTCCGATGCTCATCCGGAATCATTCTGTAATCTGTGGACCTTCAAAGTGTGGATTGAAACACAGAAATTGCCTCGGGATTGAATACAACAGTCACCATGCGCACTTTCCTCCATGGCAGTAATGTGTCTAACAGTCTACGCTTTGATCGTTCCCTGGAAGACCAGTAGTAGTTTCCGAAGCACATCTGGAAGCAATCTGTTCCCTGTGGACTATCAGAGTGTTGATGAAACACAGAAATTGCATCGGGATTGAATACAACAGTCACCATGCGCACTTTCCTCCTTGGGGGTAATTCTCAAGCAGTCAACGATTTGATCGTTCCCTGGAAGACCAGTAGTAGTTTCCGAAGCACATCTGGAATCATTCTGTAATCTGTGGACCTTCAAAGTGTGGATTGAAACACAGAAATTGCCTTGGGATTGAATACAACAGTCACCATGCGCACTTTCCTTCATGGGAGTAAAGTCTCAAACAGTCTATGCTTTGATCTTTCCCTGTAAGACCAGTAGTAGTAACCGATGCACATCTGGAGGCATTCTGTAATCTGTGTACTATCTGAGTTTTGATGAAACACAGAAGTTGCATCGGGATTGAATACAACAGTCACCATGCGCAGTTTCCTCCATGGGAGTAATGTCTCTAACAGTCTACGCCTTGATCATTCCCTGGAAGACCAGTAGTAGTTTCCGATGCACATCTGGAGGCATTCTGTAATCTGTGGACTATCAGAGTGTTGATGAAACACAGAAATTGCGACAGGATTGAATACAACAGTCACCATTAGCACTCTCCTCCATGGGAGTAATGTCTCAAACAGTCTACGATTTGATCGTTCCCTGGAAGACCAGTATTAGTTTCCGATGCACATCTGGAGTCATTCTGTAATCTGTGGACTATCAGACTATTGATGAAACACATAAATTGCATCGGGATTGAATACAACGGTAACCATGCGCACTTTCCTCCATGGGAGTAATGTCTCAAGCAGTCTACGCTTTGATCTTTCCCTGGAAAACCAGTAATAGTTTGCGATGCCCATCTGGTGGCATTCTGTAATCTGTGGACTATCAGGGTGTTGATGAAACACAGAAATTGCATCGGGATTGAATACAACAGTCACCATGCGCACTTTCCTACGTAAAAGTAATTTCTCAAACAGTCTACGCTTTGATCGTTCCCTGGAAAACCGGTAGTAGTTTCCGAAGCACATCTGGAGGCAATCTGTTGTCTGTGGACTATCAGAGTGTTGAGGAAACACAGAAATTGCATCGGGATTGAATACAACAGTCACCATGCGCACTTACCTCCATGAGGGTAATTCTCAAACAGTCTACGCTTTCATTGTTCCCTGTAAGACCAGTAGTAGTTTCCGATGCTCATCTGGAATCATTCTGTAATCTGTGGACCTTCAAAGTGTGGATTGAAACACAGAATTTGCCTCGGGATTGAATACAACAGTCACCATGCGCGCTTTCCTCCACGGGAGTAATGTCTCTAACAGTCTACGCTTTGATCGTTCCCTGGAAGACCAGTAGTAGTTTCCGATGCACATCTGGAGGCATTTTGTAATCTCTGGACCTTTAAAGTGTGGATTGAAACACAGAAATTGCCTCGGGATTGAATACAACAGTCACCATGCGCACTTTCCTCCATGGGAGTAATGTCTGCAACAGTCTACGTTTGATCGTTCCCTGGAAGACCAGTTGTAGTTTCCGATGCACATCTGGAGGCAATCTGTTATCTGTGGACTATCAGAGTGTTGATGAAACACAGAAATTGCATCGGCATTGAATACAACAGTCACCATGCGCACTTTCCTCATGGGGATAATTCTCAAACAGTTTACTCTTTGATCGTTCCCTTGAAGACCAGTAGTAGTTTCTGATGCACATCTGGAATCATTCTGTAATCTGTGGACCTACAAAGTGTGGATTGAAACACAGAAATTGCCTCCGGATTGAATACAACAGTCACCAAGCGCACTTTCCCCCATGGGAGTAATGTCTCTAACAGTCTACGCTTTGATCGTTCCCTGGAAGACCAGTAGTTGTTTCCGATGCACATCTGGTGGCATTCTGTAATCTGTGGACTATCAGAGTGTTGATGATACATAGAAATTGCATCGGGGTTGAATACAACATTCACCATGCGCACTTTCCTCCACGGGAGTAATGTCTCAAACAATCTACGCTTTGATCATTCCCTGGAAGACCAGTAGTAGTTTCCGATACACATATGGTGGCATTCTGTAATGTGTAGACTATCAGAGTGTTGATGAAACACAGTAATTGCACCGGGATTCAAAACAACAGTCACTATGCGCACTTTCCTCCATGGGAGTAATGTCTCTAATAGTCTACGCTTTGATCGTTCCCTGGAAGTCCAGTAGTAGTTACCGATGCACATCTGGAGGCTTTCTGTAATCTGTGGACTATCAGAGTGTTGATGAAACACAGAAATTGCATCGGGATTGAATACAACAGTCTCCATGCGCAGTTTCCTCCATGGGAGTAATGTCTCAAACAGTCTACGCTTTGATAATTCCCAGGAAGACCAGTAGTAGTTTCCGATGCACATCTGGAGGCATTCTGTAACCTGTGGACTATTAGAGTGTCGGTGAAACACAGAAATTCATCGGGATTGAATACAACAATCACCATGCGCACTTTCCTCCATTGGAGTAATGTCTCTAACAGTCTACGCTTTGATCGTTCCCTGGAAGACCAGTAGTAGTTTCCGATGCACATCTGGAAGCATTCTGTAACCTGTGAAGTATCTGAGTGTTGATGAAACACAGAAATTGCATCGGAATTGAATATAACAGTCACCATGCGCACTTTCCTCAATGGGAGTAACCCTGAAACAGTCTACGCTTTCATTGTTCCCTGTAAGACCAGTAGTAGTTTCCGATGCTCATCTGGAATCATTCTGTAATCTGTGGACCTTCAAAGTGTGGATTGAAACACAGAATTTGCCTCGGGATTGAATACAACAGTCACCATGCGCGCTTTCCTCCATGGGAGTAATGTCTCTAACAGTCTACGCTTTGATCGTTCCCTGGAAGACCAGTAGTAGTTTCCGAAGCACATCTGGAGGCAATCTGTAATCAGTGGACTGTCAGGGTGTTGATGAAACACAGATTTTGCAGCGGAATTGAATACAACAGACACCATGCCCACTTTCCTCCATGGGGTAATTCTCAAACAGTCTACACTTTGATCGTTCCCTGGAAGACCAGTAGTAGTTTCCGATGCAAATCTGGAGGCATTTTGAAATCTCTGGACCTTTAAAGTGTGGATTGAAACACAGAAATTGCCTCGGGATTGAATACAACAGTCACCATGCACACTTTCCTCCATGGGAGTAATGTCTCCAACAGTCTACGCTTTGATCGTTCCCTGGAAGACCAGTAGTTGTTTCCGAAGCACATTTGGAAGCATTCTGTAATCTGTGGACTATCTGAGTGTTGATGAAACACAGAAATTGCATCGGAATTGAATATAACAGTCACCATGCGCACTTTCCTCAATGGGAGTAACGATGAAACAGTCTACGCTTTGATCGTTCCCTAGAAGACCAGTAGTAGTTTCGATGTACATCTGGAGTCATTCTGTAATCTGTGGACTATCAGAGTGTTGATGAAACACAGTAATTGCATCGGGATTGAATACAACAGTCACCATGCGCACTCTCCTCCATGGTAGTAATGTCTCTAACAGTATACGCTTTGATCGTTCCCTGGAAGACCAGTCTTAGTTTCCGATGCACATCTGGAGTCATTCTGTAATCTGTGGACTATCAGAGTGTTGATGAAACAGAGAAATTGCATCCGGATTGAATGCCCAGTCACCATGCGCACTTTCCTTCACGGGAGTAATGTCTCAAACAGTCTACGCTTTGATCATTCCCTGGAAGACCAGTAGTAGTTTCCGATGCACATCTGGAAGCATTCTGTAATCTGTGGAGTATCTGAGTGTTGATGAAACACAGAAATTGCATCGGAATTGAATATAACAGTCACCATGCGCACTTTCTCAATGGGAGTAACCCTGAAACAGTCTACGCTTTGATCGTTCCCTAGAAGACCAGTAGTAGTTTCCGATGCACATCTGGAAGAATTCTGTAATCTGTGGACTATCTGAGTGTTGATGAAACACAGAAATTGCATCGGAATTGAATATAACAGTCACCATGCGCACTTTCCTCCATGGGAGTAATGTCTCTAATAGTCTACACTTTGATCGTTACCTGGATGTCCAGTAGTAGTTTCCTATGCACATCTGGATCCTTTATGTAATCTGTTGTCTATCAGAGTGTTGATGAAACACAGAAATTGCATCGGGATTGAATACAACAGTCTCCATGCGCAGTTTCCTCCATGGGAGTTATGTCTCAAACAGTCTACGCTTTGATCGTTCCATGGAAGATCAGTAGTAGATTCCGATGCACGTCTGGAGGCATACTGTAATCTGTGGACTATCAGAGTGTTGATGAAACACAGAAATTGCATCAGGATTGAATACAACAGTCACCATGCGCACCTTCCTCAATGGGAGTAATGTCTCTAATAGTCTACGCTTTGATCGTTCCCTGGAAGACCAGTAGTAGTTTGCGATGCCCATCTGGTGGCATTCTGTAATCTGTGGACTATCAGGGTGTTGGTGAAACACAGAAATTGCATCGGGATTGAATACAACTGTCACCATGCGCACTTTCCTCCGTAAAAGTAATGTCTCAAACAGTCTACGTTTTGATCGTTCCCTGTAAGACCAGTAGTAGTTTCGAAAGGACATCTGAAAGCATTCTGTTATCTGAGGACTATCACAATGTTGATGAAACACAGAAATTGCATCGGGATTGAATACAACAGTCACCATGCGCACTTTCCTCCATGGGAGCAATGTCTCAAACAGTCTACGCTTTGATCGTTTCCTAGGACTTCAGTAGTAGTTTCCGATGCATATCTGGTGGCATCTTGTAATCTGTATACTATCAGAGTGTTGATGAAACACAGAAATTGCATTGGGATTGAGTACAACAGTGACCATGCGCACTTTCCTCCATGGAACTAATGTCTCAAACAGTCTACACTTTTATCGTTCCCTGGAAGACCAGTAGAAGTTTCCGAAGCACATCTGGAGGCTATCTGTTGTCTGTGAACTATCAGAGTGTTGATGAAACACATAAATGGCATAGGGATTGAATACAACAGTCACCATGCACACTTTCCTCCATAAAAGTAAAGTCTCAAACAGTATACGCTTTGATCATTCCCTGGAAGACCAGTAGTAGTTTCCGATGCACATCTGGAGGCATTCTGTAATCTGTGGGCTATCAGAGTGTTGATGAAACACAGAAATTGCATCGGGATTGAATACAACAGTCACCATGCGCACTTTTCTCAACGGGAGTAATGTCTCAAACAATCTACGCTTTGATCATTCCCTGGAAGACCACTAGTAGTTTCCGATACACATCTGGTTACATTCTGTAATGTGTAGATTATCAGAGTGTTAATGAAACACAGAAATTGCATCGGGATTGAATACAACAGTCACCATGCGCAGTTTCCTCCATGGGAGTAATGTCTCAAACAGTCTATGCTTTGATCGTTCCCTGGAAGACCAGTACTAGGTTCCGATGCACATCTGGAGGCAATCTGTTATCTGTGGACTATTAGAGTGTTGGTGAAACACAGAAATTCATCGGGATTGAACACAACAATCACCATGCGCACTTTCCTCCATGGGAGTAATGTCTCAAACAGTCTACGTTTTGATCGTTCCATGGAAGATCAGTAGTAGATTCCGATGCACATCTGGAGGCATTCTGTAATCTGTGGACTATCAGACTCTTGATGAAACACAGAAATTGCATCGGGATTGAATACAACAGTCACCATGCGCACCTCCCTCAATGGGAGTAATGTCTCTAATAGTCTACGCTTTGATCGTTCCCTGGAAGACCAGTAGTAGTTTCCGATGCATATCTCGAGGCTTTCTGTAATCTGTGGACTATCAGAGTGTTGATGAAACACAGAACTTGCATCGGGATTGAATACAACAGTCACCAACCGCACTTTCCTGCACGGGAGTAATGTCTCAAACGGTCAACGCTTTGATCGTTCCCTGGAAGACCAGTAGTAGTTTCCGATGCACATCTGGAGGCATTCTGTAACCTGTGGACTATTAGAGTGTCGGTGAAACACAGAAATTCATCGGGATTGAATACAACAATCACCATGCGCACTTTCCTCCATTGGAGTAATGTCTCTAACAGTCTACGCTTTGATCGTTCCCTGGAAGACCAGTAGTAGTTTCCGATGCACATCTGGAAGCATTCTGTAATCTGTGGAGTATCTGAGTGTTGATGAAACACAGAAATTGCATCGGAATTGAATATAACAGTCACCATGCGCACTTTCCTCAATGGGAGTAACCCTGAAACAGTCTACGCTTTCATTGTTCCCTGTAAGACCAGTAGTAGTTTCCGATGCTCATCTGGAATCATTCTGTAATCTGTGGACCTTCAAAGTGTGGATTGAAACACAGAATTTGCCTCGGGATTGAATACAACAGTCACCATGCGCGCTTTCCTCCATGGGAGTAATGTCTCTAACAGTCTACGCTTTGATCGTTCCCTGGAAGACCAGTAGTAGTTTCCGAAGCACATCTGGAGGCAATCTGTAATCAGTGGACTGTCAGGGTGTTGATGAAACACAGATTTTGCAGCGGAATTGAATACAACAGACACCATGCCCACTTTCCTCCATGGGGTAATTCTCAAACAGTCTACGCTTTGATCGTTCCCTGGAAGACCAGTAGTAGTTTCCGATGCACATCTGGAGGCATTTTGAAATCTCTGGACCTTTAAAGTGTGGATTGAAACACAGAAATTGCCTCGGGATTGAATACAACAGTCACCATGCACACTTTCCTCCATGGGAGTAATGTCTCCAACAGTCTACGCTTTGATCGTTCCCTGGAAGACCAGTAGTTGTTTCCGAAGCACATTTGGAAGCATTCTGTAATCTGTGGACTATCTGAGTGTTGATGAAACACAGAAATTGCATCGGAATTGAATATAACAGTCACCATGCGCACTTTCCTCAATGGGAGTAACGATGAAACAGTCTACGCTTTGATCGTTCCCTAGAAGACCAGTAGTAGTTTCGATGTACATCTGGAGTCATTCTGTAATCTGTGGACTATCAGAGTGTTGATGAAACACAGTAATTGCATCGGGATTGAATACAACAGTCACCATGCGCACTCTATTCCATGGTAGTAATGTCTCTAACAGTATACGCTTTGATCGTTCCCTGGAAGACCAGTGTTAGTTTCCGATGCACATCTGGAGTCATTCTGTAATCTGTGGACTATCAGAGTGTTGATGAAACAGAGAAATTGCATCCGGATTGAATGCCCAGTCACCATGCGCACTTTCCTTCACGGGAGTAATGTCTCAAACAGTCTACGCTTTGATCATTCCCTGGAAGACCAGTAGTAGTTTCCGATGCACATCTGGAAGCATTCTGTAATCTGTGGAGTATCTGAGTGTTGATGAAACACAGAAATTGCATCGGAATTGAATATAACAGTCACCATGCGCACTTTCCTCAATGGGAGTAACCCTGAAACAGTCTACGCTTTGATCGTTCCCTAGAAGACCAGTAGTAGTTTCCGATGCACATCTGGAAGAATTCTGTAATCTGTGGACTATCTGAGTGTTGATGAAACACAGAAATTGCATCGGAATTGAATATAACAGTCACCATGCGCACTTTCCTCCATGGGAGTAATGTCTCTAATAGTCTACACTTTGATCGTTACCTGGATGTCCAGTAGTAGTTTCCTATGCACATCTGGATCCTTTATGTAATCTGTTGTCTATCAGAGTGTTGATGAAACACAGAAATTGCATCGGGATTGAATACAACAGTCTCCATGCGCAGTTTCCTCCATGGGAGTTATGTCTCAAACAGTCTACGCTTTGATCGTTCCATGGAAGATCAGTAGTAGATTCCGATGCACGTCTGGAGGCATACTGTAATCTGTGGACTATCAGAGTGTTGATGAAACACAGAAATTGCATCAGGATTGAATACAACAGTCACCATGCGCACCTTCCTCAATGGGAGTAATGTCTCTAATAGTCTACGCTTTGATCGTTCCCTGGAAGACCAGTAGTAGTTTGCGATGCCCATCTGGTGGCATTCTGTAATCTGTGGACTATCAGGGTGTTGGTGAAACACAGAAATTGCATCGGGATTGAATACAACTGTCACCATGCGCACTTTCCTCCGTAAAAGTAATGTCTCAAACAGTCTACGTTTTGATCGTTCCCTGTAAGACCAGTAGTAGTTTCGAAAGGACATCTGAAAGCATTCTGTTATCTGAGGACTATCACAATGTTGATGAAACACAGAAATTGCATCGGGATTGAATACAACAGTCACCATGCGCACTTTTCTCCATGGAACTAATGTCTCAAACAGTCTACACTTTTATCGTTCCCTGGAAGACCAGTAGAAGTTTCCGAAGCACATCTGGAGGCTATCTGTTGTCTGTGAACTATCAGAGTGTTGATGAAACACATAAATGGCATAGGGATTGAATACAACAGTCACCATGCACACTTTCCTCCATAAAAGTAAAGTCTCAAACAGTATACGCTTTGATCATTCCCTGGAAGACCAGTAGTAGTTTCCGATGCACATCTGGAGGCATTCTGTAATCTGTGGGCTATCAGAGTGTTGATGAAACACAGAAATTGCATCGGGATTGAATACAACAGTCACCATGCGCACTTTTCTCAACGGGAGTAATGTCTCAAACAATCTACGCTTTGATCATTCCCTGGAAGACCAGTAGTAGTTTCCGATACACATCTGGTTACATTCTGTAATGTGTAGACTATCAGAGTGTTAATGAAACACAGAAATTGCATCGGGATTGAATACAACAGTCACCATGCGCACTTTCCTCCATGGGAGTAATGTCTCAAACAGTCTATGCTTTGATCGTTCCCTGGAAGACCAGTACTAGGTTCCGATGCACATCTGGAGGCAATCTGTTATCTGTGGACTATTAGAGTGTTGGTGAAACACAGAAATTCATCGGGATTGAACACAACAATCACCATGCGCACTTTCCTCCATGGGAGTAATGTCTCAAACAGTCTACGTTTTGATCGTTCCATGGAAGATCAGTAGTAGATTCCGATGCACATCTGGAGGCATTCTGTAATCTGTGGACTATCAGACTCTTGATGAAACACAGAAATTGCATCGGGATTGAATACAACAGTCACCATGCGCACCTCCCTCAATGGGAGCAATGTCTCTAATAGTCTACGCTTTGATCGTTCCCTGGAAGACCAGTAGTAGTTTCCGATGCATATCTCGAGGCTTTCTGTAATCTGTGGACTATCAGAGTGTTGATGAAACACAGAACTTGCATCGGGATTGAATACAACAGTCACCAACCGCACTTTCCTGCACGGGAGTAATGTCTCAAACGGTCAACGCTTTGATCGTTCCCTGGAAGACCAGTAGTAGTTTCCGATGCACATCTGGTAGCATTCTGTAATCTGTAGACTATCAGAGTGTTGATGAAACACAGAAATTGCATCGGGATTGAATACAACAGTCACCATGCGCACTTTCCTCCATGGGAGTAATGTCTCAAACAGTCTGCGATTTGATCTTTCCCTGGAAAACCAGTAGTAGTTTGCGATGCCCATCTGGTGGCATTCTGGAATCTGTGGACAATCAGGGTGTTGATGAAACACAGAAATTGCATCGGGATTGATTACAACTGTTACCATGCGCACTTTCCTCCGTAAAATTAATGTCTCAAACAGTCTACTCTTTGATCGTTCCCTGGAAGACCAGTAGTAGTTTCGAAAGCACATCTGAAGGCATTCTGTTATCTGTGGACTATCACAATGTTGATGAAACACAGAAAATGCATCGGGATTGAATACAACAGTCACCATGCGCACTTTCCTCCATGGGAGCAATGTCTCAAACAGTCTACGCTTTGATCGTTTCCTGGGAGTTCAGTAGTAGTTTCCGATGCACATCTGGTGGCATTTTGTTATCTGTATACTATCAGAGTGTTGATGAAACACAGAAATTGCATCTGGATTAAGTACAACAGTCACCATGCGCACTTTCCTCCATGGGACTGATGTCTCAAACAGTCTACGCTTTGATCGTTCTCTGGAAGACCAGTAGTAGTTTCCGAAGCACATCTGGAGGCAATCTGTTGTCTGTGGACTATCAGAGTGTTGATGAAACACAGAAATTGCATAGGGATTGAATACAACAGTCACCATGCGCTCCTTCCTCCATGGGAGTAAAGTCTCTAACAGTCTACGCATTGATCTTTCCCTGGAAGACCAGTGGCAGTTTCCGATGCACATCTCGAGGCTTTCTGTAATCTGTGGACCATCAGAGCGTTGATGAAACACAGAAATTGCATCGGGATTGAGTACAACAGTCACCATGCCACTTTCCTGCATGGGAGTAATGTCTCTAACAGTCTACGCTTTGATCGTTCCCTGGAAGACCAGTAGTAGTTTCCGAAGTACATCTGGAAGCAATCTGTTACCTGTGGACTATCAGAGTGTTGATGAAACACAGAAATTGCATCGGGATTGAGTACAACAGACACCATGCGCACTTTCCTCCATGGGACTAATGTCTCAAACAGTGTACGCTTTGATCGTTCCCTGGAAGAACAGTAGTAGTTTCCGAAGCACATCTGGAGGCAATCTGTTGTCTGTGGACTATCAGAGTGTTGATGAAACACAGAAATTGCTAAGGGATTGAATACAACAGTCACCATGCGCTCTTTCCTCCATGGGAGTAAAGACTCTAATAGTCTACGCATTGATCTTTCCCTGGAAGACCAGTGGTAGTTTCCGATGCACATCTCGAGGCTTTGTGTAATCTGTGGACTATCAGAGCGTTGATGAAATACAGAAATTGCATCGGGATTGAATACAACAGTAACCATGCGCTCTTTCCATCATGGGAGTAAAGTCTCAAACAGTCTAAGCTTTGATCGTTCCCTGGAAGACCAGTAGTAGTTTCCGAAGCACATCTGGAGGCAATCTGTTGTCTGTGGACTATCAGAGTGTTGATGAAACACAGAAATTGCATAGGGATTGAATACAACAGTCACCATGCGCTCTTTCCTCCATGGGACTGATGTCTCAAACAGTCTACGCTTTGATCGTTCTCTGGAAGACCAGTAGTAGTTTCCGAAGCACATCTGGAGGCAATCTGTTGTCTGTGGACTATCAGAGTGTTGATGAAACACAGAAATTGCATAGGGATTGAATACAACAGTCACCATGCGCACTTTCCTCCATGGGAGTAAAGTCTCTAACAGTCTACGCATTGATCATTCCCTGGAAGACCAGTGGCAGTTTCCGATGCACATCTCGAGGCTTTCTGTAATCTGTGGACTATCAGAGCGTTGATGAAACACAGAAATTGCATCGGGATTGAGTACAACAGTCACCATGCGCACTTTCCTGCATGGGAGTAATGTCTCTAACAGTCTACGCTTTGATCGTTCCCTGGAAGACCAGTAGTAGATTCCGAAGCACATCTGGAAGCAATCTGTTACCTGTGAACTATCAGAGTGTTGATGAAACACAGAAATTGAATCGGGATTGAGTACAACAGACACCATGCGCACTTTCCTCCATGGGACTAATGTCTCAAACAGTGTACGCTTTGATCGTTCCCTGGAAGAACAGTAGTAGTTTCCGAAGCACATCTGGAGGCAATCTGTTGTCTGTGGACTATCAGAGTGTTGATGAAACACAGAAACTGCAAAGGGATTGAATACAACAGTCACCATGCGCTCTTTCCTCCATGGGAGTAAAGTCTCTAATAGTCTACGCATTGATCTTTCCCTGGAAGACCAGTGGTAGTTTCCGATGCACATCTCGAGGCTTTGTGTAATCTGTGGACTATCAGAGCGTTGATGAAATACAGAAGTTGCATCGGGATTGAATACAACAGTCACCATGCGCACTTTCCTCCATGGGGGTAATTCTCAAACAGTCTACGCTTTCATCGTTCCCTGGAAGACCAGTAGTAGTTTCCGATGCTCATCTGGAATCATTCTGTAATCTGTGGACCTTCAAAGTGTGGATTGAAACACAGAAATTGCCTCGGGATTGAATACAACAGTCACTATGCGCACTTTCCTCCATGGAAGAAATGTCTCTAACAGGGTACGCTTTGATCGTTCCCTAGAAGACCAGTAGTAGTTTCCGATGCACATCTGGAGGCATTCTGTAATCTGTGGACTATCAGAGTGTTGATGAAACACGGATATTGCATCGGGATTCAATACAACAGTCACCATGCGCACTTTCTTCCAAGGGAGCAGTGTCTCAAACAGTCTACGCTTTGATCGTTCCCTGGAAGACCAGTAGTAGTTTCCGATGCACATCTGGAGGCATTCTGTAATCTGTGGACCATCAAAGTGTTGATGAAACACAGAAATTGCATCGTGATTGAATACAACAGTCACCATGCGCACTTACCTCCATGGGAGTAATGTCTCAAACAGTCTACGCTTTGATCGTTCCCTGGAAGACCAGCAGTAGTTTCTGATGCACATCTGGAGGCAGTCTGTAATCTGTGGTCTATCAGACTGTTGATGAAACACAGAAATTGCATCGGGATTGACTACAGTCACCAAGTGCACTTACCTCCGTATGAGTAATGTCTCAAACAGTCTACGCTTTAATCGTTCCCTGGAAGACCAGTAGTAGTTTCCGAAGCACATCTGGAGGCATTCTGTAATCTGTGGACTATCAGAGAGTTGATGAAACACAGAAATAACATCGGGATTGAATACAACAGTCACCATGCGCACCTTCCTCCGTGGGAGTAATGTCTCAAACAGTCTACGCTTTGATCGTTCGCTGGAAGACCAGTAGTAGTTGCGATGCATGTCTCGTGGCATTCTGTAATCTGTACACTATCAGAGTGTTGATGAAACACAGATATTGCATCGGGATTGAATTCAACAGTCACCATGCGCACTTTCCTCCGTGGGAGTAATGTCTCAAACAGTCTACGCTCTGATCGTTCCCTGGAAGACCAGTAGTAGTTACCGATGCATATCTGGAGGCATTCTGTAATCTGTGGACTATCAGAGTGTTGACGAAACACAGATATTGCATCGGGTTTCAATACAACAGTCACCATGCGCACTCTCCTCCAAGGGAGCAGTGTCTCAAACAGTCTACGCTTTGATCGTTCCCTGGAAGACCAGTAGTAGTTTCCGATGCACATATGGAGGCATTCTGTTACCTGTGGACCTTCAAAGTGTTGATGAAACACAATAATTGCATCTGGATTGAATACCCAGTCACCATGCGCACTTTCCTCCACGGGAGTAATGTCTCAAACAGTCTACGCTTTGATCGTTTCCTGGAAGACCAGTAGTAGTTTCCGATGCACATCTGGATGCATTCTGTAATCTGTAGACTATCAGAGTGTTGATGAAACACAGAAATTGCATCGGGATTGAATACAACAGTCACCATGCGCATTTCCTCCATGGGAGTAATGTCTCAAACAGTCTACGCTTTGATCGTTCGCTGGAAGACCAGTAGTAGTTGCGATGCATGTCTCGTGGCATTCTGTAAACTGTAGACTATCAGAGTGTTGATGAAACACAGACATTGCATCGGAAATGAATGCAACAGTCACCATGCGCACTTTCCCCCATGGGAGTAACGTCTCAAACAGTCTAGGATTTGATCGTTTCCTGGAAGACCAGTACTAGTTTCCGATGCATATCTGGAGGCATTCTGTAATCTGTGGACTATCATAGTGTTGACGAAACACAGAAATTGCATCGGGATTGAATACAACAGTAACCATGCGCACTTTCGTCCATAAAAGTAATGTCTCAAACAGTCTACGCTTTGATCGTTCCCTGGAAGACCAGTAGTAGTTTCCGAAGCACATCTGGAGGCAATCTGTAATCTGTGGACTATCAGAGTGTTGATGAAACACAGATATTGTAGCGGGATTGAATACAACAGACACCATGCCCTCTTTCCTCCATGGGGTAATTCTCAAACAGTCTACGCTTTGATCGTTCCCTGGAAGACCAGTAGTAGTTTCCGATGCACATCTGAAGGCATACCGTAATCTCTGGTCCTTCAAAGTGTGGATTGAAACACAGAAATTGCCTCGGGATTGAATACAACAGTCACCATGCGCACTTTCCTCCATGGGAGTAATGTCTCCAACAGTCTACGCTTTGATCGTTCCCTAGAAGACCATTAGTAGTTTCCGATGCACATCTGGAGGCAATCTGTTATCTGTGGACTATCAGAGTGTTGATGAAACACAGAAATTGCATCGGGATTGAATACAACAGTCACCATGCGCACTGTCCTCCATGGGGATAATTCTCAAACAGTCTACGCATTGATCGTTCCCTTGAAGACCAGTAGTAGTTTACGATGCACATCTGCAATCATTCTGTAATCTGTGGACCTTCAAAGTGTGGATTGAAACACAGAAATTGCCTCGGGATTGAATACAACAGGCACCATGCGCACTTTCCTCCATGGGAGTAATGTCTCAAACAGTCTACGCTTTGATCGTTCCCTGGAAGACCAGTAGGAGTTACCGATGCACATCTGGAGGTATTCTGTAATCTGTGGACTATCAGAGTGTTAATGAAACACAGAAATTGCATCGGGATTGAATACAACAGTCACCATGAACACTTGCTTCCATAAAAGTATTGTCTCAAACAGTCTGCGCTTTGATCATTCCCTGAAGACCAGTAGTAGTTTCCGTTGCACATCTGGAAGCATTCTGTAATCTGTGGACTATCTGAGTGTTGATGAAACACAGAAATTGCATCGGAATTGAATATAACAGTCAGCATTCGCACTTTCCTCCATTGTAGTAATGTCTCTAACAGTCTACGCTTTGATTATTCCCTAGAAGACCAGTAGTAGTTTCCGATGCATATCTTTATGCATTCTGTAATCTGTGGACTATCTGAGTGTTGATGAAACACAGAAATTGCATCGGAATTTAATATAACAGTCAGCATTCGCACTTTCCTCCATTGTAGTAATGTCTCTAACAGTCTACGCTTTGATTATTCCCTAGAAGACCAGTAGTAGTTTCCGATGCATATCTGGAGGCATTCTGTAATCTGTGGACTATCAGAGTGTTGACGAAACACAGATATTGCATCGGGTTTCAATACAACAGTCACCATGCGCACTCTCCTCCAAGGGAGCAGTGTCTCAAACAGTCTACGCTTTGATCGTTCCCTGGAAGACCAGTAGTAGTTTCCGATGCACATATGGAGGCATTCTGTTACCTGTGGACCTTCAAAGTGTTGATGAAACACAATAATTGCATCTGGATTGAATAACCAGTCACAATGCGCACTTTCCTCCACGGGAGTAATGTCTCAAACAGTCTACGCTTTGATCGTTTCCTGGAAGACCAGTAGTAGTTTCCGATGCACATCTGGATGCATTCTGTACGCTGTAGACTATCAGAGTGTTGATGAAACACAGAAATTGCATCGGGATTGAATACAACAGTCACCATGCGCATTTCCTCCATGGGAGTAATGTCTCAAACAGTCTACGCTTTGATCGCTACCTGGAAGACCAGAAGTAGTTCCCGATGCACATCTGGAGGCATTCTATAATCTGTGGACTCTCAGACTGTTGATGAAACACAGAAATTGCATCGGGATTGAATACAACATTCACCAAGCGCACTTTCCTCCATGGGAGTAATGTCTCAAACAGTCTACGGTTTGATCGTTCACTGGAAGACCAGTAGTAGTTTCCGATGCAGGTCTCGTGGCATTCTGTAATCTGTAGACTATCAGAGTGTTGATGAAACACAGACATTGCATCGGAAATGAATGCAACAGTCACCATGCGCACTTTCCTCCATGGGAGTAACGTCTCAAACAGTCTACGCTTTGATCGTTCCCTGGAAGACCAGTAGTAGTTTCCGAAGCACATCTGGAGGCAATCTGTAATCTGTGGACTATCAGAGTGTTGATGAAACACAGATATTGCAGCGGGATTGAATACAACAGACACCATGCCCTCTTTCCTCCATGGGGTAATTCTCAAACAGTCTACGCTTTGATCGTTCCCTGGAAGACCAGTAGTAGTTTCCGATGCACATCTGGAGGCATTCTGTAATCTCTGGTCCTTCAAAATGTGGATTGAAACACAGAAATTGCCTCGGGATTGAATACAACAGTCACCATGCGCACTTTCCTCCATGGGAGTAATGTCTCCAACAGTCTACGCTTTGATCGTTCCTTAGAAGACCAGTAGTAGTTTCCGATGCACATCTGGAGGCAATCTGTTATCTGTGGACTATCAGAGTGTTGATGAAACACAGAAATTGCATCGGGATTGATTACAACTGTCACCATGGGCACTTTCCTCCATGGGGATAATTCTCAAACAGTCTACGCATTGATCGTTCCCTTGAAGACCAGTAGTAGTTTCCGATGCACATCTGGAATCATTCTGTAATCTGTGGACCTTCAAAGTGTGGATTGAAACACAGAAATCTCCTCGGGATTGAATACAACAGGCACCATGCGCACTTTCCTCCATGGGAGTAATGTCTCAAACAGTCTACGCTTTGATCGTTCCCTGGAAGACCAGTAGTAGTTACCGATGCACATCTGGAGGCATTCTGTAATCTGTGGACTATCAGAGTGTTAATGAAACACAGAAATTGCATCGGGATTGAATACAACAGTCACCATGCACACTTTCTTCCATAAAAGTAATGTCTCAAACAGTCTGCGCTTTGATCATTCCCTGGAAGACCAGTAGTAGTTTCCGATGCACATCTGGAAGCATTCTGTAATCTGTGGACTATCTGAGTGTTGATGAAACTCAGAAATTGCATCGGAATTGAATATAACAGTCAGCATTCGCACTTTCCTCCATTGTAGTAATGTCTCTAACAGTCTACGCTTTGATTATTCCCTGGAAGACCAGTAGTAGTTTCCGATGCATATCTGGATGCATTCTGTAATCTGTGGACTATCTGAGTATTGATGAAACACAGAAATTGCATCGGAACTGAATATAACAGTCAGCATTCGCACTTTTGCTCCATTGTAGTAATGTCTCTAACAGTCTACGCTTTGATTATTCCCTAGAAGACCAGTAGTAGTTTCCGATGCATATCTGGAGGCATTCTGTAATCTGTGGACTATCAGAGTGTTGACGAAACACAGATATTGCATCGGGATTCAATACAACAGGCACCATGCGCACTCTCCTCCAAGGGAGCAGTGTCTCAAACAGTCTACGCTTTGATTGTTCCCTGGAAGACCAGTAGTAGTTTCCGATGCACATATGGAGGCATTCTGTTATCTGTGGACCTTCAAAGTGTTGATGAAACACAATAATTGCATCTGGATTGAATACCCAGTCACCATGCGCACTTTCCTCCACGGGAGTAATGTCTCAAACAGTCTAGGCTTTGATCGTTTCCTGGAAGACCAGTAGTAGTTTCCGATGCACATCTGGATGCATTTCGTAATCTGTAGACTATCAGAGTGTTGATGAAACACAGAAATTGCTTAGGGATTGAATACAACAGTCACCATGCGCATTTCCTCCATGGGAGTAATGTCTCAAACAGTCTACGCTTTGATCGCTCCCTGGAAGACCAGAAGTAGTTTCCGATGCACATCTGGAGGCATTCTATAATCTGTGGACTATTAGACTGTTGATGAAACACAGAAATTGCATCGGGATTTAATACAACAGTCACCATGCGCACTTTCCTCCATGGGAGTAATGTCTCAAACAGTCTACGCTTTGATCCTACCCTGGAAGACCAGTGTTAGTTTCCGATGCACATCTGGAGGCATTCTGTAATCTGTGGAATATCAGAGTGTTGATGAAACACAGAAATTGCATCCGGATTGAATACCCAGTCACCATGCGCACTTTCCTCCACAGGAGTAATGTCTCAAACAGTCTACGCTTTGATCATTCCCTGGAAGACCAGTAGTAGTTTCCGATGCACATCTGGAAGCATTCTGTAATCTGTGGACTATCTGAGTGTTGATGAAACACAGATATTGCATCGCTATTAAATATAACTGCAACCATGCGCACTTTAATCCATGGGAGTAACCCAAAAACAGTCTACGCTTTGATCGTTCCCTAGAACACCAGTAGTAGTTTCCGATGCACATCTGGAGGCATTCTGTAATCTGTGGATTATCAGAATGTTGATGAAAGACAGATATTGCATCGGGATTCAATACAACAGTCACCATGCGCACTTTCCTCCAAGGGAGCAGTGTCTCAAACAGTCTACGCTTTGATCGTTCCCTGGAAGACCAGTAGTAGTTTCCGATGCACATCTGGAGGCATTCTGTAATCGGTGGACTATCAGACTGTTGTTGAAACACAGCAATTGCATCGGGATTGCATACAACAGTCACCATGCGCACCTTTCACAATGGGAGTAATGTCTCAAAGTCTATACGCTTTGATCGTCCCCTGGAAGACCAGTAGTAGTTTCCGATGCACATCTGGTCTCATTCTGTAATCTGTCGACTGTTTGAGTGTTGATGAAACACAGAAATTGCTTCGGGATTGAATACAACAGTCACCATGCGCACTTTCCTCCATGGGAGTAATGTCTCTAACAGTCCCTGGAAGACCAGCAGTAGTTTCCGATGCACATCTCGAGGCTTTCTGTAATCTGTGGACTATCAGAGTGTTGATGAAACACAGAAATTGCATCGGGATTGAGTACAACTGTCACCATGCGCACTTTCCTCCATGGGAATAATGTCTCAAACAGTCTACGCTTTGATAGTTCCCTGGAAGACCAGTAGTAGTTTCCGATGCACATCTAGTGGCATTCTGTAATCTGTAGACTATCAGAGTGTTGATGAAACACAGACATTGCATCGGAAATGAATGCAACAGGCACCATGCGCACTTTCCTCCATGGGAGTAACGTCTCAAACAGTCTACGCTTTGATCGTTTCCTGGAAGACCAGTAATAGTTTCCGATGCATATCTGGAGGCATTCTGTAATCTGTGGACTATCAGAGTGTTGATGAAACACAGATATTGCAGCGGGATTGAATACAACAGACACCATGCCCTCTTTCCTCCATGGGGTAATTCTCAAACAGTCTACGCTTTGATCGTTCCCAGGAAGACCAGTAGTAGTTTCTGCTGCTCATCTGGAAGCATTCTGTAATCTGTGGACTATCTGAGTGTTGATGAAACACAGAAATTGCATCAGAATTGAATATAACAGTCAGCATTCGCACTTTCCTCCATTGTAGTAATGTCTCTAAGAGTCTACGCTTTGATTATTCCCTGGAAGACCAGTAGTAGTTACCGATGCATATCTGGATGCATTCTGTAATCTGTGGACTATCTGAGTGTTGATGAAACCCAGAAATTGCATCGGAATTGAATATAACAGTCACCATGTGCACTTTCTTCCATGGAAGTAATGTCTCAAACAGTCTACGCTTTGATCGTTCCCTTGAAGACCAGTTTTAGTTTCCGATGCACATCTGGAGGCATTCTGTAATCTGTGGACTATCAGAGTGTTGATGGAACACAGAAATGGCATCGGATTCAATACAAAAGTCACCATGCGCACTTTCCTCCAAGGGAGCAGTGTCTCAAACAGTCTACGCTTTGATCGTTCCCTGGAAGACCAGTAGTAGTTTCCGATGCACATATGGAGGCATTCTGTTATCTGTGGACCTTCAAAGTGTTGATGAAACACAATAATTGCATCTGGATTGAATACCCAGTTACCATGCGCACTTTCCTCCACGGGAGTAATGTCTCAAACAGTCTACGCTTTGATCGTTTCCTGGAAGACCAGTAGTAGTTTCGGATGCACATCTGGATGCATTCTGTAATCTGTAGACTATCAGAGTGTTGATGAAACACAGAAATTGCATCGGGATTGAATACAACAGTCACCATGCGCATTTCCTCCATGGGAGTAATATCTCAAACAGTCTACGCTTTGATCGCTCCCTGGAAGACCAGAAGTAGTTTCCGATGCACATCTGGAGGCATTCTATAATCTGTGGACTATCAGACTGTTGATGAAACACAGAAATTGCATCGGGATTGAATACAACATTCACCAAGCGCACTTTCCTCCATGGGAGTAATGTCTCTAACAGTCTACGGTTTGATCGTTCACTGGAAGACCAGTAGCAGTTTCCGATGCAGGTCTTGTGGCATTCTGTAATCTGTGGACTATCAGAGTGTTGATGAAACACAGAAATTGCATCGGGATTTAATACAACAGTCACCATGCGTACTTTCCTCCATGGGAGTAATGTCTCAAACAGTCTACGCTTTGATCGCTCCCTGGAAGACCAGTAGTAGTTTCCGAAGCACATCTGGAGGCATTCTGTAATCTGTGTACTATCAGAGTGTTGATAAAACACAGAGATTGCATCGGGATTGAATACAACAGTCACCATGCGCACTTTCCTCCATGGGGGTAATTCTCAAACAGTCTACGCTTTGATCGTTCCCTGGAAGACCAGTAGTAGTTTCCGATGCACATCTGGAGGCATTCTGTAATCTGTGGACCTTCAAAGTGTGTATTGAAACACAAAAATTGCCTCGGGATTGAATACAAAAGTCACCATGCGCACTTTCCACCATGGGAGTAATGTCTCAAACAGTCTACGCTTTGATCGTTCCCTGGAAGAACAGTAGTACTTACCGATGCACATCTGGAGGCATTCTGTAATCTGTGGACTATCAGAGTGTTGATGGAACACAGAAATGGCATCGGATTCAATACAAAAGTCACCATGCGCACTTTCCTCCATGCGAACAGTGTCTCAAACAGTCTACGCTTTGATCATTCCCCGGAAGACCCGTAGTAGCTTCCGATGCACATCTGGTGGCATTCTGTAATCTGTGGACTATCAGAGTGTTGATGAAACACAGAAATTGCATCGGGATTGAATACAACAGTCATCATGCGCACTTTCCTCCATGGGGTAATTCTCAAACAGTCTACGCTTTGATCGTTCCCTGGAAGACCAGCAGTAGTTTCCGATGCACATCTGGAGGCATTCTGTAATCTGTGGACTATCAGACTGTTGATGAAACACAGAAATTGCATCGGGATTGAATACAACAGTCACCATGCGCACTTTCCTCCGTGGAAGTAATGTCTCAAACAGTCTACGCTTTGATCGTTCCCTTGAAGACTAGTAGTAGTTTCCGATGCACATCTGGAGGCATTCTGTAACCTGTGGACTATCAGAGTGTTGATGAACCACAGAAATTGCATCGGGATTGAATACCCAGTCACCATGCGCACTTTCCTCCACGGGAGTAAAGTCTCAAACAGTCTACGCTTTGATCATTCCCTGGAAGACCAGTAGTAGTTTCCGATGCACATCTGGAAGCATTCTGTAATCTGTGGACTATCTGAGTGTTGATGAAACACAGAAATTGCATCGGAATTGAATATAACTGTCACCATGCGCACTTTCCTCCATGGGAGTAACCGTGATACAGTCTACGCTTTGATCGTTCCCTAGAAGACCAGTAGTAGTTTCAGATGCACATCTGGAGGCATTCTGTAATCTGTGGACTATCAGAGTGTTGATGAAAGACAGATATTACATCGGGATTCAATACAACAGTCACCATGAACACTGTCCTCCTAGGGAGCAGTGTCTCAAACAGTCTACGATTTGATCCTTCCCTGGTAGACCAGTAGTAGCTTCCGATGCACATCTGGAGGCATTCTGTAATCTGTGGACCTTCAACGTTTTGATGAAACACAATAATTGCATCGGGATTGAATACAACAGTCACCATGCGCACTTTCCTCCATGGTAGTAATGTCTCAAACAGTCTACGCTTTGATCGTTCCCTGGAAGACCAGTGTTTGTTTCCGATGCACATCTTCAGGCATTCTGTAATCTGTGGACTATCAGAGTGTTGATGAAACACAGTAATAGCATCGGGATTTAATACAACAGTTACCATGCACACTTTCCCCCATAAACGTAATGTCTCAAACAGTCTACACTTTGATAATTCCCTGGAAGACCAGTAGTAGTCTCCGATGCACATCTGGACGCATTCTGTAATCTGTGGACTATCTGAGTGTTAATGAAACACAGAAATTGCGACAGGATTGAATACAACAGTCACCATGCGCACTTTCCTCCATGGGCGTAATGTCTCAAAGAGTCTACGCTTTGATAGTTCCCTGGAAGACCAGTAGTAGTTTCCGATGCACATCTGGAGGCATTCTGTAATCGGTGGACTATCAGACTGTTGTTGAAACACAGAAATTACATCGGGATTGAATACAACAGTCACCATGCGAACCTTTCACAATGGGAGTAATGTCTCAAAGTCTTTACGCTTTGATCGTCCCCTGGAAGACCAGTAGTAGTTTCCGATGCACATCTTTTGGCATTCTGTAATCTGTCGACTATTTGAGTGTTGATGAAACACAGAAATTGCGTCGGGATTGAATACAACAGTCACCATGCACACTTTCCTCCATGGGAAAAATGTCTCTAACAGTCTACGCTTTGATCGTTCCCTGGAAAACCAGTAGTAGTTTCCGATGCACATCTCGAGGCTTTCTGTAATCTGTGGACTATCAGAGTGTTGATGAAACACAGAAATTGCATCGGGATTGAGTACAACAGTCACCATGCGCACTTACCTCCATGGGAATAATGTCTCAAACAGTCTACGATTTGATCGTTAGCTGGAAGCCAGTAGTAGTTTCTGATGCATATCTGGTGGCATTCTGGAATCTGTGGACTATCATAGTGTTGATGAAACACATAAATTGCATCGGGATTGAATACAACAGTCACCATGCGCACTTTCCTCCATAAAAGTAATGTCTCAAACAGTCTACGCTTTGATCGTTCCCTGGAAGACCAGTAGTAGTTTCCGAAGCACATCTGGAGGCAATATGTAATCTGTGGACTATCAGAGGGTTGAAGAAACACAGATATTGCAGCGGGATTGAATACAACAGACACCATGCCCTCTTTCCTCCATGGGGTAATTCTCAAACAGTCTACGCTTTGATCGTTCCCTGGAAGACCTGTGGTAGTTTCCGATGCACATCTGGATGCATTCTGTAATCTCTGGACCTTCAAAGTGTGGATTGAAACACAGAAATTGCATCGGGATTGAATACAACAGTCACCATGCGCACTTTCCTCCATGGGAGTAATGTCTCCAACAGTCTACGCTTTGATCGTTCCCTGGAAGACCAGTAGTAGTTTCCGATGCACATCTGGAGGCAATCTGTTATCTGTGGACTATCAGAGTGTTGATGAAACACAGAAATTGCATCGGGATTGAATACAACAGTCACCATGCGCACTTTCCTCCATGGGGATAATTCTCAAACAGTCTACGCTTTGATCGTTCCCTTGAAGACCAGTAGTAGTTTCCGATGCACATCTGGAATCATTCTGTAATCTGTGGACTATCTGAGTGTTGATGAAACACAGAAATTGCATCGGAATTGAATATAACAGTCAGCATTCGCACTTTCCTCCATTGTAGTAATGTCACTAACAGTCTACGATTTGATTATTCCCTGGAAGACCAGTAGTAGTTTCCGATGCATATCTGGAAGCATTCTGTAATCTGTGGACTATCTGAGTGTTGATGAACCACAGAAATTGCATCGGAATTGAATATAACAGTCACCATGCGCACTTTCCTCCAATTTAGCAGTGTCTCAAACAGTCTACGCTTTGATCGTTCCCTGGAAGACCAGTAGTAGTTTCCGATGCACATATGGAGGCATTCTGTAATCTGTGGACCTTCAAAAGTGTTGATGAAACACAATAATTGCATCTGGATTGAATACCCAGTCACCATGAGCACTTTCCTCCACGGGAGTAATGTCTCAAACAGTCTACGCTTTGATCGTTCCCTGGAAGACCAGTAGTAGTTTCCGATGCACATCTGGTGGCATTCTGTAATCTGTAGACTATCAGATTGTTGATGAAACATAGAAAATGCATCGGGATTGAATACAACAGTCACCAAGTGAACTTTCCTCCTAGGGAGTAATGTCTCAAACAGTCTACGCTTTGATCGTTCCCTGGAAGTCCAGTAGTAGTTTCCAAAGCACATCTGGAGGAATTCTGTAATCCGTGGAGAATCAGACTGTTGTTGAAACACAGAAATTGCATCGGGATAGAATACAACAGTCACCATGCGCACCTTTCACAATGGGAGTAATGTCTCAAAGTCTTTACGATTTGATCGTCCCCTGGAAGACCAGTAGTAGTTTCCGATGCACATCTGGTGAAATTTTGCAATCTGTCGACTATTTGAGTGTTGATGAAACACAGAAATTGCATCGGGATTGAATACAACAGTCACCATGCGCACTTTCCTCCATGGGAGTAATGTCTCTAACAGTCTACACTTTGATCGTTCCCTGGAAGACCAGTAGTAGTTTCCGATGCACATCTCGAGGCTTTCTGTAATCTGTGGACTATCAGAGTGTTGATGAAACACAGAAATTGCATCGGGATTGAGTACAACATTCACCATGCGCACTTTCCCCCATGGGAATAATGTCTCAAACAATCTACGCTTTGATCGTTAGCTGGAAGCCAGTAGTAGTTTCTGATGCATATCTGGAGGCATTCTGTAATCTGTGGACTATCATAGTGTTGATGAAACACAGAAATTTCATCGGGATTGAATACAACAGTCACCATGCGCACTTTCCTCCATAAAAGTAATGTCTGAAACAGTCTACGCTTTGATCGTTCCCTGGAAGACCAGTAGTAGTTTCCGAAGCACATCTGGAGGCAATCTGTAATCTGTGGACTATCAGAGTGTTGATGAAACACAGATATTGCAGCGGGATTGAATACAACAGACACCATGCCCTCTTTCCTCCATGGGGTAATTCACAAACAGTCTACGCTTTGATCGTTCCCTGGAAGACCTGTAGTAGTTTCCGATGCACATCTGGAGGCATTCTGTAATCTCTGGACCTTCAAAGTGTGGATTGAAACACAGAAATGGCCTCGGGATTGAATACAACAGTCACCATGCGCACTTTCCTCCATGGGAGTAATGTCTCCAACAGTCTACGCTTTGATCGTTCCCTGGAAGACCAGTAGTAGTTTCCGATGCACATATGGAGGCATTCTGTAATCTGTGGACCTTCAAAAGTGTTGATGAAACACAATAATTACATCTGGATTGAATACCCAGTCACCATGAGCACTTTCCTCCACGGGAGTAATGTCTCAAACAGTCTACGCTTTGATCGTTCCCTGGAAGACCAGTAGTAGTTTCCGATGCACATCTGGTGGCATTCTGTAATCTGTGGACTATCTGAGTGTTGATGAAACACAGAAATTGCATCGGAATTGAATATAACAGTCAGCATTCGCACTTTCCTCCATTGTAGTAATGTCACTAACAGTCTACGATTTGATTATTCCCTGGAAGACCAGTAGTAGTTTCCGATGCATATCTGGAAGCATTCTGTAATCTGTGGACTATCTGAGTGTTGATGAACCACAGAAATTGCATCGGAATTGAATATAACAGTCACCATGCGCACTTTCCTCCAATTTAGCAGTGTCTCAAACAGTCTACGCTTTGATCGTTCCCTGGAAGACCAGTAGTAGTTTCCGATGCACATATGGAGGCATTCTGTAATCTGTGGACCTTCAAAAGTGTTGATGAAACACAATAATTGCATCTGGATTGAATACCCAGTCACCATGAGCACTTTCCTCCACGGGAGTAATGTCTCAAACAGTCTACGCTTTGATCGTTCCCTGGAAGACCAGTAGTAGTTTCCGATGCACATCTGGTGGCATTCTGTAATCTGTAGACTATCAGATTGTTGATGAAACATAGAAATTGCATCGGGATTGAATACAACAGTCACCAAGTGAACTTTCCTCCTAGGGAGTAATGTCTCAAACAGTCTACGCTTTGATCGTTCCCTGGAAGTCCAGTAGTAGTTTCCAAAGCACATCTGGAGGAATTCTGTAATCCGTGGAGAATCAGACTGTTGTTGAAACACAGAAATTGCATCGGGATAGAATACAACAGTCACCATGCGCACCTTTCACAATGGGAGTAATGTCTCAAAGTCTTTACGATTTGATCGTCCCCTGGAAGACCAGTAGTAGTTTCCGATGCACATCTGGTGAAATTTTGCAATCTGTCGACTATTTGAGTGTTGATGAAACACAGAAATTGCATCGGGATTGAATACAACAGTCACCATGCGCACTTTCCTCCATGGGAGTAATGTCTCTAACAGTCTACACTTTGATCGTTCCCTGGAAGACCAGTAGTAGTTTCCGATGCACATCTCGAGGCTTTCTGTAATCTGTGGACTATCAGAGTGTTGATGAAACACAGAAATTGCATCGGGATTGAGTACAACATTCACAATGCGCACTTTCCTCCATGGGAATAATGTCTCAAACAATCTACGCTTTGATCGTTAGCTGGAAGCCAGTAGTAGTTTCTGATGCATATCTGGAGGCATTCTGTAATCTGTGGACTATCATAGTGTTGATGAAACACAGAAATTTCATCGGGATTGAATACAACAGTCACCATGCGCACTTTCCTCCATAAAAGTAATGTCTGAAACAGTCTACGCTTTGATCGTTCCCTGGGAGACCAGTAGTAGTTTCCGAAGCACATCTGGAGGCAATCTGTAATCTGTGGACTATCAGAGTGTTGATGAAACACAGATATTGCAGCGGGATTGAATACAACAGACACCATGCCCTCTTTCCTCCATGGGGTAATTCACAAACAGTCTACGCTTTGATCGTTCCCTGGAAGACCTGTAGTAGTTTCCGATGCACATCTGGAGGCATTCTGTAATCTCTGGACCTTCAAAGTGTGGATTGAAACACAGAAATGGCCTCGGGATTGAATACAACAGTCACCATGCGCACTTTCCTCCATGGGAGTAATGTCTCCAACAGTCTACGCTTTGATCGTTCCCTGGAAGACCAGTAGTAGTTTCCGATGCACATATGGAGGCATTCTGTAATCTGTGGACCTTCAAAAGTGTTGATGAAACACAATAATTACATCTGGATTGAATACCCAGTCACCATGAGCACTTTCCTCCACGGGAGTAATGTCTCAAACAGTCTACGCTTTGATCGTTCCCTGGAAGACCAGTAGTAGTTTCCGATGCACATCTGGTGGCATTCTGTAATCTGTGGAGAATCAGACTGTTGTTGAAACACAGATATTGCATCGGGTTTTGAATACAACAGTCACCATGCGCACCTTTCACAATGGGAGTAATGTCTCAAAGTCTTTACGCTTTGATCGTCCCCTGGAAGTCCAGTAGTAGCTTCCAATGTACATCTGGTGTAATTCTGTAATCTGTCGACTATTTGGGTGTTGATGAAACACAGAAATTGCATCGGGATTGAATACAACAGTCACCATGCGCACTTTCCTCCATGGGAGTAATGTCTCTAACAGTCTACTCTTTGATCGTTCCCTGGAAGACCAGTAGTAGTTTCCGATGCACATCTCGAGGCTTTCTGTAATCTGTGGACTATCAGAGTGTTGATGAAACACAGAAATTGCATCGGGATTGAATACAACAGTCACCAAGTGAACTTTCCTCCGTGGGAGTAATGTCTCAAACAGTCTACGCTATGATCGTTCCGTGGAAGACCAGTAGTAGTTTCCGAAGCACATCTGGAGGAATTCTGTAATCTGTGGAGAATCAGACTGTTGTTGAAACACAGATATTGCATCGGGTTTTGAATACAACAGTCACCATGCGCACCTTTCACAATGGGAGTAATGTCTCAAAGTCTTTACGCTTTGATCGTCCCCTGGAAGTCCAGTAGTAGCTTCCAATGTACATCTGGTGTAATTCTGTAATCTGTCGACTATTTGGGTGTTGATGAAACACAGAAATTGCATCGGGATTGAATACAACAGTCACCATGCGCACTTTCCTCCATGGGAGTAATGTCTCTAACAGTCTACTCTTTGATCGTTCCCTGGAAGACCAGTAGTAGTTTCCGATGCACATCTCGAGGCTTTCTGTAATCTGTGGACTATCAGAGTGTTGATGAAACACAGAAATTGCATCGGGATTGAGTACAACAATCACCATGCGCACTTTCTCCATGGGAGTAATGTCTCAAACAGTCTACGTTTTGATCGTTAGCTGGAAGCCAGTAGTAGTTTCTGATGCATATCTGGAGGCATTCTGTAATCTGTGGACTATCATAGTGTTGATGAAACACAGAAATTGCATCGGGATTGAATACAACAGTCACGATGCGCACTTTCCTCCATAAAAGTAATGTCTCAAACAGTCTACGCTTTGATCGTTCCCTGGTAGACCAGTAGTAGTTTCCGAAGCACATCTGGAGGCAATCTGTAATCTGTGGACTATCAGAGTGTTGATGAAACACAGATATTGCAGCGGGATTGAATACAACAGACACCATGCCCTCTTTCCTCCATGGGGTAATTCTCAAACAGTCTACGCTTTGATCGTTCCCTTGAAGACCAGTAGTAGTTTCCGATGCACATCTGGAAGCATTCTGTAATCTGTGGACTATCTGAGTGTTGATGAACCACAGAAATTGCATCGGAATTGAATAAAACAGTCACCATGCGCACTTTCCTCCAAGGGAGCAGTGTCTCAAACAGTCTACGCTTTGATCCTTCCCTGGAAGACCAGTAGTAGTTTCCGATGCACATATGGAGGCATTCTGTAATCTGTTCACGTTCAAAGTGTTGATGAAACACAATAATTGCATCTGGAATGAATACCCAGTCACCATGCGCACTTTCCTCCACGGGAGTAATGTCTCAAACAGTCTACGCTTTGATCGTTCCCTGGAGGACCAGTAAGAGTTTCCGATGCACATCTGGTGGCATTCTGCAATCTGTGGACTACCAGAGTGTTGATGAAACACAGAAATTGCATCGGGATTGAATACAACGGTCACCATGCGCACTTTTCTCCATGGAAGTAATGTCTCAAACAGTCTACGCTTTGATCGTTCCCTTGAAGACCAGTAGTAGTTTCCGATGCTCATCTGGAGGCAATCTGTAATCTGTGGACTATCAGAGTGTTGATGAAACACAGAAATGGCATCGGAATTCAATACAACAGTCACCATGCGCACTTTCCTCCATGGGAGTAATGTCTCAAACTGTCTACGCTTTGATCGTTCCCTGGAAGACCAGTAGTAGTTTCCGCAGCACATCTGGAGGCATTCTGTAATCTGTGGACTATCTGAGTGTTGATGAACCACAGAAATTGCATCGGAATTGAATATAACAGTCACCATGCGCACTTTCCTCCAAGGGAGCAGTGTCTTAAACAGTCTACGCTTTGATCGTTCCCTGGAAGACCAGTAGTAGTTACCGATGCTCATCTGGAGGCATTCGGTAATCTGTGGACTATCAGAGTGTTGATGAAACACATAAATTGCTTCGGGATTAAATACAACAGTCATCATGCGCACTTTCCTCCATGGCAGTAATGTCTGTAACAGTCTACGCTTTGTTCATTCCCTGGAAGACCAGTAGTAGATTCCGATGAACATCTGGAGGCATTCTGTAATCTGTGAACTATCTGAGTGTTGATGAAACACAGAAATTGCGTCGGGATTGAATACAACAGTCACCATGCGCACTTTTCTCCATGGAAGTAATGTCTCAAACAGTCTACGCTTTGATCGTTCCCTTGAAGACCAGTAGTAGTTTCCGATGCACTTCTGGTGGCATTCTGTAATGTCTAGACTATCAGAGTGTTGATGAAACACAGAAGTTGCATCGGGATTGAATACAACAGTCTCCATGCGCATTTTCCTCCATGGGGGTAATTCTCAAACAGTCTACGCTTTGATCGTTCCCTGGAAGGCCAGTAGAAGTTTCCGATGCACATCTGGAGGCATTCTGCAATCTTTGGACCTTCAAAGTGTGTATTGAAACACAGAAATTGCTTCGGGACTGAATACAAAAGTCACCATGCGCACTTTCCACCATGGGAGTAATGTCTCAAACAGTCTACGCTTTGATCGTTCCCTGGAAGACCAGTAGTAGTTTCGAAGCACATCTGAAAGCAATCTGTTACCTGTGGACTATCAGAGTGTTGATGAAACACAGATATTGCATCGGGATTAAATACAACAGTCATCATGCGCACTCTCCCCCATGGGAGTAATGTCTCCAACAGCCTACGCTTTGATCATTCCCTGGAAGACCAGTAGTAGTTTCCGATGCACATCTGGAGGCATTCTGTAATCTGTGGACTATCTGAGTGTTGATGAAACACAGAAATTGCGTCGGGATTTAATACAACAGTCACCATGCGCACTTTCCTCCATGGAAGTAACGTCTCAAACAGTCTACGCTTTGATCGTTCCCTCGAAGACCAGTAGTAGTTTCCGATGCCCATCTGGTGGCATTCTGCAATCTGTGGACTATCAGAGTGTTGATGAAACACAGAAATTGCATCGGGATTGAATACAACGGTCACCATGCGCACTTTCCTCCATGGGAGTAATGTCTCAAACAGTCTACGCTTTGATCGTTCCCTGGAAGACCAGTAGTAGTTTCCGATGCTTATCTTGAGGCATTCTGTAATCTGTGGACTATCAGAGTGTTAATGAAACACAGAAATTGCATCGGGATTGAATACAACAGTCACCATGCGCACTTTCCTCCATGGGAGTATTGTCTCCAACAGTCTACGCTTTGATCGTTCCCTGGAAGACCAGTAGTAGTTTCCGATGCACATCTGGAGGCAATCTGTTATCTGTGGACTATCAGAGTGTTGATAAAACACAGAAATTGCATCGGGATTAAATACAACAGTCACCATGCGCACCTTTCACAATGGGAGTAATGTCTCAAAGTCTTTACGATTTGATCGTCCCCTGGAAGACCAGTAGTAGTTTCCGATGCACATCTGGTGAAATTTTGCAATCTGTCGACTATTTGAGTGTTGATGAAACACAGAAATTGCATCGGGATTGAATACAACAGTCACCATGCGCACTTTCCTCCATGGGAGTAATGTCTCTAACAGTCTACACTTTGATCGTTCCCTGGAAGACCAGTAGTAGTTTCCGATGCACATCTCGAGGCTTTCTGTAATCTGTGGACTATCAGAGTGTTGATGAAACACAGAAATTGCATCGGGATTGAGTACAACATTCACCATGCGCACTTTCCTCCATGGGAATAATGTCTCAAACAATCTACGCTTTGATCGTTAGCTGGAAGCCAGTAGTAGTTTCTGATGCATATCTGGAGGCATTCTGTAATCTGTGGACTATCATAGTGTTGATGAAACACAGAAATTTCATCGGGATTGAATACAACAGTCACCATGCGCACTTTCCTCCATAAAAGTAATGTCTGAAACAGTCTACGCTTTGATCGTTCCCTGGAAGACCAGTAGTAGTTTCCGAAGCACATCTGGAGGCAATCTGTAATCTGTGGACTATCAGAGTGTTGATGAAACACAGATATTGCAGCGGGATTGAATACAACAGACACCATGCCCTCTTTCCTCCATGGGGTAATTCACAAACAGTCTACGCTTTGATCGTTCCCTGGAAGACCTGTAGTAGTTTCCGATGCACATCTGGAGGCATTCTGTAATCTCTGGACCTTCAAAGTGTGGATTGAAACACAGAAATGGCCTCGGGATTGAATACAACAGTCACCATGCGCACTTTCCTCCATGGGAGTAATGTCTCCAACAGTCTACGCTTTGATCGTTCCCTGGAAGACCAGTAGTAGTTTCCGATGCACATATGGAGGCATTCTGTAATCTGTGGACCTTCAAAAGTGTTGATGAAACACAATAATTACATCTGGATTGAATACCCAGTCACCATGAGCACTTTCCTCCACGGGAGTAATGTCTCAAACAGTCTACGCTTTGATCGTTCCCTGGAAGACCAGTAGTAGTTTCCGATGCACATCTGGTGGCATTCTGTAATCTGTGGAGAATCAGACTGTTGTTGAAACACAGATATTGCATCGGGTTTTGAATACAACAGTCACCATGCGCACCTTTCACAATGGGAGTAATGTCTCAAAGTCTTTACGCTTTGATCGTCCCCTGGAAGTCCAGTAGTAGCTTCCAATGTACATCTGGTGTAATTCTGTAATCTGTCGACTATTTGGGTGTTGATGAAACACAGAAATTGCATCGGGATTGAATACAACAGTCACCATGCGCACTTTCCTCCATGGGAGTAATGTCTCTAACAGTCTACTCTTTGATCGTTCCCTGGAAGACCAGTAGTAGTTTCCGATGCACATCTCGAGGCTTTCTGTAATCTGTGGACTATCAGAGTGTTGATGAAACACAGAAATTGCATCGGGATTGAATACAACAGTCACCAAGTGAACTTTCCTCCGTGGGAGTAATGTCTCAAACAGTCTACGCTATGATCGTTCCGTGGAAGACCAGTAGTAGTTTCCGAAGCACATCTGGAGGAATTCTGTAATCTGTGGAGAATCAGACTGTTGTTGAAACACAGATATTGCATCGGGTTTTGAATACAACAGTCACCATGCGCACCTTTCACAATGGGAGTAATGTCTCAAAGTCTTTACGCTTTGATCGTCCCCTGGAAGTCCAGTAGTAGCTTCCAATGTACATCTGGTGTAATTCTGTAATCTGTCGACTATTTGGGTGTTGATGAAACACAGAAATTGCATCGGGATTGAATACAACAGTCACCATGCGCACTTTCCTCCATGGGAGTAATGTCTCTAACAGTCTACTCTTTGATCGTTCCCTGGAAGACCAGTAGTAGTTTCCGATGCACATCTCGAGGCTTTCTGTAATCTGTGGACTATCAGAGTGTTGATGAAACACAGAAATTGCATCGGGATTGAGTACAACAATCACCATGCGCACTTTCTCCATGGGAGTAATGTCTCAAACAGTCTACGTTTTGATCGTTAGCTGGAAGCCAGTAGTAGTTTCTGATGCATATCTGGAGGCATTCTGTAATCTGTGGACTATCATAGTGTTGATGAAACACAGAAATTGCATCGGGATTGAATACAACAGTCACGATGCGCACTTTCCTCCATAAAAGTAATGTCTCAAACAGTCTACGCTTTGATCGTTCCCTGGTAGACCAGTAGTAGTTTCCGAAGCACATCTGGAGGCAATCTGTAATCTGTGGACTATCAGAGTGTTGATGAAACACAGATATTGCAGCGGGATTGAATACAACAGACACCATGCCCTCTTTCCTCCATGGGGTAATTCTCAAACAGTCTACGCTTTGATCGTTCCCTTGAAGACCAGTAGTAGTTTCCGATGCACATCTGGAAGCATTCTGTAATCTGTGGACTATCTGAGTGTTGATGAACCACAGAAATTGCATCGGAATTGAATAAAACAGTCACCATGCGCACTTTCCTCCAAGGGAGCAGTGTCTCAAACAGTCTACGCTTTGATCCTTCCCTGGAAGACCAGTAGTAGTTTCCGATGCACATATGGAGGCATTCTGTAATCTGTTCACGTTCAAAGTGTTGATGAAACACAATAATTGCATCTGGAATGAATACCCAGTCACCATGCGCACTTTCCTCCACGGGAGTAATGTCTCAAACAGTCTACGCTTTGATCGTTCCCTGGAGGACCAGTAAGAGTTTCCGATGCACATCTGGTGGCATTCTGCAATCTGTGGACTACCAGAGTGTTGATGAAACACAGAAATTGCATCGGGATTGAATACAACGGTCACCATGCGCACTTTTCTCCATGGAAGTAATGTCTCAAACAGTCTACGCTTTGATCGTTCCCTTGAAGACCAGTAGTAGTTTCCGATGCTCATCTGGAGGCAATCTGTAATCTGTGGACTATCAGAGTGTTGATGAAACACAGAAATGGCATCGGAATTCAATACAACAGTCACCATGCGCACTTTCCTCCATGGGAGTAATGTCTCAAACTGTCTACGCTTTGATCGTTCCCTGGAAGACCAGTAGTAGTTTCCGCAGCACATCTGGAGGCATTCTGTAATCTGTGGACTATCTGAGTGTTGATGAACCACAGAAATTGCATCGGAATTGAATATAACAGTCACCATGCGCACTTTCCTCCAAGGGAGCAGTGTCTTAAACAGTCTACGCTTTGATCGTTCCCTGGAAGACCAGTAGTAGTTACCGATGCTCATCTGGAGGCATTCGGTAATCTGTGGACTATCAGAGTGTTGATGAAACACATAAATTGCTTCGGGATTAAATACAACAGTCATCATGCGCACTTTCCTCCATGGCAGTAATGTCTGTAACAGTCTACGCTTTGTTCATTCCCTGGAAGACCAGTAGTAGATTCCGATGAACATCTGGAGGCATTCTGTAATCTGTGAACTATCTGAGTGT
This sequence comes from Schistocerca gregaria, assembly GCF_023897955.1. Taxonomy (NCBI): domain Eukaryota; kingdom Metazoa; phylum Arthropoda; class Insecta; order Orthoptera; family Acrididae; genus Schistocerca; species Schistocerca gregaria. Next base: position 6,023,544 of record NC_064921.1, read on the forward strand.
TGATGAAACACAGAAATTGCGTCGGGATTGAATACAACAGTCACCATGCGCACTTTTCTCCATGGAAGTAATGTCTCAAACAGTCTACGCTTTGATCGTTCCCTTGAAGACCAGTAGTAGTTTCCGATGCACTTCTGGTGGCATTCTGTAATGTCTAGACTATCAGAGTGTTGATGAAACACAGAAGTTGCATCGGGATTGAATACAACAGTCTCCATGCGCATTTTCCTCCATGGGGGTAATTCTCAAACAGTCTACGCTTTGATCGTTCCCTGGAAGGCCAGTAGAAGTTTCCGATGCACATCTGGAGGCATTCTGCAATCTTTGGACCTTCAAAGTGTGTATTGAAACACAGAAATTGCTTCGGGACTGAATACAAAAGTCACCATGCGCACTTTCCACCATGGGAGTAATGTCTCAAACAGTCTACGCTTTGATCGTTCCCTGGAAGACCAGTAGTAGTTTCGAAGCACATCTGAAAGCAATCTGTTACCTGTGGACTATCAGAGTGTTGATGAAACACAGATATTGCATCGGGATTAAATACAACAGTCATCATGCGCACTCTCCCCCATGGGAGTAATGTCTCTAACAGCCTACGCTTTGATCATTCCCTGGAAGACCAGTAGTAGTTTCCGATGCACATCTGGAGGCATTCTGTAATCTGTGGACTATCTGAGTGTTGATGAAACACAGAAATTGCGTCGGGATTTAATACAACAGTCACCATGCGCACTTTCCTCCATGGAAGTAACGTCTCAAACAGTCTACGCTTTGATCGTTCCCTCGAAGACCAGTAGTAGTTTCCGATGCCCATCTGGTGGCATTCTGCAATCTGTGGACTATCAGAGTGTTGATGAAACACAGAAATTGCATCGGGATTGAATACAACGGTCACCATGCGCACTTTCCTCCATGGGAGTAATGTCTCAAACAGTCTACGCTTTGATCGTTCCCTGGAAGACCAGTAGTAGTTTCCGATGCTTATCTTGAGGCATTCTGTAATCTGTGGACTATCAGAGTGTTAATGAAACACAGAAATTGCATCGGGATTGAATACAACAGTCACCATGCGCACTTTCCTCCATGGGAGTATTGTCTCCAACAGTCTACGCTTTGATCGTTCCCTGGAAGACCAGTAGTAGTTTCCGATGCACATCTGGAGGCAATCTGTTATCTGTGGACTATCAGAGTGTTGATAAAACACAGAAATTGCATCGGGATTAAATACAACAGTCACCATGCGCACTTTCCTCCATGGGAGTAATGTCTCAAACTGTCTACGCTTTGATCGTTCCCTGGAAGACCAGTAGTAGTTTCCGCAGCACATCTGGAGGCATTCTGTAATCTGTGGACTATCTGAGTGTTGATGAACCACAGAAATTGCATCGGAATTGAATATAACAGTCACCATGCGCACTTTCCTCCAAGGGAGCAGTGTCTCAAACAGTCTACACTTTGATCGATCCCTGGAAGACCAGTAGTAGTTACCGATGCTCATCTGGAGGCATTCAGTAATCTGTGGACTATCAGAGTGTTGATGAAACACATAAATTGCATCGGGATTAAATACAACAGTCGTCATGCGCACTTTCCTCCATGGCAGTAATGTCTGTAACAGTCTACGCTTTGTTCATTCCCTGGAAGACCAGTAGTAGTTTCCGATGCTCATCTTGAGGCATTCTGTAATCTGTGGACTATCAGAGTGTTAATGAAACACAGAAATTGCATCGGGACTGAATACAACAGTCACCATTCGCACTTCCCTTTATGGGAGTAATGACTCAAACAATCTACGTTTTGATCGTTCCCTGGAAGACCAGTAGTAGTTTCCGATGCACATCTGGAGGCATTCTGTAATCTGAGGACTATCAGAGTGTTAATGAAACACAGAAGTTGCATCGGGATTGAATACAACAGTCTCCATGCGCATTTTCCTCCATGGGGGTAATTCTCAAACAGTCTACGCTTTGATCGTTCCCTGGAAGGCCAGTAGTAGTTTCCGATGCACATCTGGAGGCATTCTGCAATCTTTGGACCTTCAAAGTGTGTATTGAAACACAGAAATTGCTTCGGGACTGAATACAAAAGTCACCATGCGCACTTTCCACCATGGGAGTAATGTCTCAAACAGTCTACGCTTTGATCGTTCCCTGGAAGACCAGTAGTAGTTTCGAAGCACATCTGAAAGCAATCTGTTACCTGTGGACTATCAGAGTGTTGATGAAACACAGAAATTGCATCGGGATTAAATACAACAGTCATCATGCGCACTCTCCCCCATGGGAGTAATGTCTCTAACAGCCTACGCTTTGATCATTCCCTGGAAGACCAGTAGTAGTTTCCGATGCACATCTGGAGGCATTCTGTAATCTGTGGACTATCTGAGTGTTGATGAAACACAGAAATTGCGTCGGGATTTAATACAACAGTCACCATGCGCACTTTCCTCCATGGAAGTAATGTCTCAAACAGTCTACGCTTTGATCGTTCCCTCGAAGACCAGTAGTAGTTTCCGATGCCCATCTGGTGGCATTCTGCAATCTGTGGACTATCAGAGTGTTGATGAAACACAGAAATTGCATCGGGATTGAATACAACGGTCACCATGCGCACTTTCCTCCATGGGAGTAATGTCTCAAACAGTCTACGCTTTGATCGTTCCCTGGAAGACCAGTAGTAGTTTCCGATGCTCATCTTGAGGCATTCTGTAATCTGTGGACTATCAGAGTGTTAATGAAACACAGAAATTGCATCGGGATTGAATACAACAGTCACCATGCGCACTTTCCTCCATGGGAGTATTGTCTCCAACAGTCTACGCTTTGATCGTTCCCTGGAAGACCAGTAGTAGTTTCCGATGCACATCTGGAGGCAATCTGTTATCTGTGGACTATCAGAGTGTTGATAAAACACAGAAATTGCATCGGGATTAAATACAACAGTCACCATGCGCACTTTCCTCCATGGGAGTAATGTCTAAACTGTCTACGCTTTGATCGTTCCCTGGAAGACCAGTAGTAGTTTCCGCATCACATCTGGAGGCATTCTGTAATCTGTGGACTATCTGAGTGTTGATGAACCACAGAAATTGCATCGGAATTGAATATAACAGTCACCATGCGCACTTTCCTCCAAGGGAGCAGTGTCTCAAACAGTCTACACTTTGATCGTTCCCTGGAAGACCAGTAGTAGTTACCGATGCTCATCTGGAGGCATTCAGTAATCTGTGGACTATCAGAGTGTTGATGAAACACATAAATTGCATCGGGATTAAATACAACAGTCGTCATGCGCACTTTCCTCCATGGCAGTAATGGCTGTAACAGTCTACGCTTTGTTCATTCCCTGGAAGACCAGTAGTAGTTTCCGATGCTCATCTTGAGGCATTCTGTAATCTGTGGACTATCAGAGTGTTAATGAAACACAGAAATTGCATCGGGACTGAATACAACAGTCACCATTCGCACTTCCCTTTATGGGAGTAATGACTCAAACAGTCTACGTTTTGATCGTTCCCTGGAAGACCAGTAGTAGTTTCCGATGCACATCTGAAGACAATCTGTAATCTGTGGACTATTAGAGTGTTGATGTAACACAGAAATTGCATCGGGATTGAATACAAGAGTCACCATGCGCACTTTCCTCCATGGGAGTAATGTCTCATACAGTCTACGATTTGATCGTTCCCTGGAAGAGCAGTAGTAGTTTACGATGCACATCTGGAGACATTCTGCAATCTGTGGACTATCAGAGTGTTGATGAAACACAGAAATTGCATCGGGATTGAATACAACGGTCACCATGCGCACTTTCCTACATGGGAGTAATGTCTCAAACAGTCTGCGCTTTGATCGTTCCCTTGAAGACCAGTAGTAGTTTCCGATGCACTTCTGGTGGCATTCTGTAATGTCTAGACTATCAGAGTGTTGATGAAACACAGAAGTTGCATCGGGATTGAATACAACAGTCTCCATGCGCATTTTCCTCCATGGGGGTAATTCTCAAACAGTCTACGCTTTGATCGTTCCCTGGAAGGCCAGTAGAAGTTTCCGATGCACATCTGGAGGCATTCTGCAATCTTTGGACCTTCAAAGTGTGTATTGAAACACAGAAATTGCTTCGGGACTGAATACAAAAGTCACCATGCGCACTTTCCACCATGGGAGTAATGTCTCAAACAGTCTACGCTTTGATCGTTCCCTGGAAGACCAGTAGTAGTTTCGAAGCACATCTGAAAGCAATCTGTTACCTGTGGACTATCAGAGTGTTGATGAAACACAGAAATTGCATCGGGATTAAATACAACAGTCATCATGCGCACTCTCCCCCATGGGAGTAATGTCTCTAACAGCCTACGCTTTGATCATTCCCTGGAAGACCAGTAGTAGTTTCCGATGCACATCTGGAGGCATTCTGTAATCTGTGGACTATCTGAGTGTTGATGAAACACAGAAATTGCGTCGGGATTTAATACAACAGTCACCATGCGCACTTTCCTCCATGGAAGTAATGTCTCAAACAGTCTACGCTTTGATCGTTCCCTCGAAGACCAGTAGTAGTTTCCGATGCCCATCTGGTGGCATTCTGCAATCTGTGGACTATCAGAGTGTTGATGAAACACAGAAATTGCATCGGGATTGAATACAACGGTCACCATGCGCACTTTCCTCCATGGGAGTAATGTCTCAAACAGTCTACGCTTTGATCGTTCCCTGGAAGACCAGTAGTAGTTTCCGATGCTCATCTTGAGGCATTCTGTAATCTGTGGACTATCAGAGTGTTAATGAAACACAGAAATTGCATCGGGATTGAATACAACAGTCACCATGCGCACTTTCCTCCATGGGAGTATTGTCTCCAACAGTCTACGCTTTGATCGTTCCCTGGAAGACCAGTAGTAGTTTCCGATGCACATCTGGAGGCAATCTGTTATCTGTGGACTATCAGAGTGTTGATAAAACACAGAAATTGCATCGGGATTAAATACAACAGTCACCATGCGCACTTTCCTCCATGGGAGTAATGTCTAAACTGTCTACGCTTTGATCGTTCCCTGGAAGACCAGTAGTAGTTTCCGCATCACATCTGGAGGCATTCTGTAATCTGTGGACTATCTGAGTGTTGATGAACCACAGAAATTGCATCGGAATTGAATATAACAGTCACCATGCGCACTTTCCTCCAAGGGAGCAGTGTCTCAAACAGTCTACACTTTGATCGTTCCCTGGAAGACCAGTAGTAGTTACCGATGCTCATCTGGAGGCATTCAGTAATCTGTGGACTATCAGAGTGTTGATGAAACACATAAATTGCATCGGGATTAAATACAACAGTCGTCATGCGCACTTTCCTCCATGGCAGTAATGTCTGTAACAGTCTACGCTTTGTTCATTCCCTGGAAGACCAGTAGTAGTTTCCGATGCTCATCTTGAGGCATTCTGTAATCTGTGGACTATCAGAGTGTTAATGAAACACAGAAATTGCATCGGGACTGAATACAACAGTCACCATTCGCACTTCCCTTTATGGGAGTAATGACTCAAACAGTCTACGTTTTGATCGTTCCCTGGAAGACCAGTAGTAGTTTCCGATGCACATCTGGAGGCATTCTGTAATCTGAGGACTATCAGAGTGTTAATGAAACACAGAAGTTGCATCGGGATTGAATACAACAGTCTCCATGCGCATTTTCCTCCATGGGGGTAATTCTCAAACAGTCTACGCTTTGATCGTTCCCTGGAAGGCCAGTAGTAGTTTCCGATGCACATCTGGAGGCATTCTGCAATCTTTGGACCTTCAAAGTGTGTATTGAAACACAGAAATTGCTTCGGGACTGAATACAAAAGTCACCATGCGCACTTTCCACCATGGGAGTAATGTCTCAAACAGTCTACGCTTTGATCGTTCCCTGGAAGACCAGTAGTAGTTTCGAAGCACATCTGAAAGCAATCTGTTACCTGTGGACTATCAGAGTGTTGATGAAACACAGAAATTGCATCGGGATTAAATACAACAGTCATCATGCGCACTCTCCCCCATGGGAGTAATGTCTCTAACAGCCTACGCTTTGATCATTCCCTGGAAGACCAGTAGTAGTTTCCGATGCACATCTGGAGGCATTCTGTAATCTGTGGACTATCTGAGTGTTGATGAAACACAGAAATTGCGTCGGGATTTAATACAACAGTCACCATGCGCACTTTCCTCCATGGAAGTAATGTCTCAAACAGTCTACGCTTTGATCGTTCCCTCGAAGACCAGTAGTAGCTTCCGATGCCCATCTGGTGGCATTCTGCAATCTGTGGACTATCAGAGTGTTGATGAAACACAGAAATTGCATCGGGATTGAATACAACGGTCACCATGCGCACTTTCCTCCATGGGAGTAATGTCTCAAACAGTCTACGCTTTGATCGTTCCCTGGAAGACCAGTAGTAGTTTCCGATGCTCATCTTGAGGCATTCTGTAATCTGTGGACTATCAGAGTGTTAATGAAACACAGAAATTGCATCGGGATTGAATACAACAGTCACCATGCGCACTTTCCTCCATGGGAGTATTGTCTCCAACAGTCTACGCTTTGATCGTTCCCTGGAAGACCAGTAGTAGTTTCCGATGCACATCTGGAGGCAATCTGTTATCTGTGGACTATCAGAGTGTTGATAAAACACAGAAATTGCATCGGGATTAAATACAACAGTCACCATGCGCACTTTCCTCCATGGGAGTAATGTCTAAACTGTCTACGCTTTGATCGTTCCCTGGAAGACCAGTAGTAGTTTCCGCAGCACATCTGGAGGCATTCTGTAATCTGTGGACTATCTGAGTGTTGATGAACCACAGAAATTGCATCGGAATTGAATATAACAGTCACCATGCGCACTTTCCTCCAAGGGAGCAGTGTCTCAAACAGTCTACACTTTGATCGTTCCCTGGAAGACCAGTAGTAGTTACCGATGCTCATCTGGAGGCATTCAGTAATCTGTGGACTATCAGAGTGTTGATGAAACACATAAATTGCATCGGGATTAAATACAACAGTCGTCATGCGCACTTTCCTCCATGGCAGTAATGGCTGTAACAGTCTACGCTTTGTTCATTCCCTGGAAGACCAGTAGTAGTTTCCGATGCTCATCTTGAGGCATTCTGTAATCTGTGGACTATCAGAGTGTTAATGAAACACAGAAATTGCATCGGGACTGAATACAACAGTCACCATTCGCACTTCCCTTTATGGGAGTAATGACTCAAACAGTCTACGTTTTGATCGTTCCCTGGAAGACCAGTAGTAGTTTCCGATGCACATCTGAAGACAATCTGTAATCTGTGGACTATTAGAGTGTTGATGTAACACAGAAATTGCATCGGGATTGAATACAAGAGTCACCATGCGCACTTTCCTCCATGGGAGTAATGTCTCATACAGTCTACGATTTGATCGTTCCCTGGAAGAGCAGTAGTAGTTTACGATGCACATCTGGAGACATTCTGCAATCTGTGGACTATCAGAGTGTTGATGAAACACAGAAATTGCATCGGGATTGAATACAACGGTCACCATGCGCACTTTCCTACATGGGAGTAATGTCTCAGACAGTCTACGCTTTGATCTTTCCCTGGAAGACCAGCAGTAGTTTCCGATGCACATCTGGAGGCATTCTGTAATCTGTGGTCTATCAGACTGTTGATAAAACACAGAAATTGCATCGGGATTGACTACAGTCCCCAAGTGCACTTTACTCTGTCTGAGTAATGTCTCAAACAGTCTACGCTTTGATCGTTCCCTGGAAGACCAGTAGTAGTTCTGATGCACATCTGGAGGCATTCTGTAATCAGTGGACTGTCAGAGTGTTCATGAAACACAGAAATTGCATCGGGATTGAATACAACAGTCACCATGCGCACTTTCCTCCATGGGAGTAATTTCTCATACAGTCTACGTTTTGATCGTTCCCTGGAAGAGCAGTAGTAGTTTACGATGCACATCTGGAGGCATTCTGTAATCTGTGGACTATCAGACTGTTGATGAAACACAGAAATTGCATCAGGATTGAGTACAGCAGTCACCATGCCCACTTTCCTCCATGGGAATAATGTCTCAAACAGTCTACACTTTGATCGTTAGCTGGAAGCCAGTAGTAGTTTCTGATGCATATCTGGAGGCATTCTGTAATCTGTGGACTACCATAGTGTTGATGAAACACAGAAGTTGCATCAGGATTGAATACAACAGTCACCATGCGCACTTTCCTCCATAAAAGTAATGTCTCAAACAGTCTACGCATTGATCGTTCCCTGGAAGACCAGTAGTAGTTTCCGAAGCACATCTGGAGGCGTTCTGTAATCTCTGGACCTTCAAAGTGTGGATTGAAACAGAGAAATTGCCTCGGGATTGAATACAACAGTCACCATGCGCACTTTCCTCCATGGGAGTAATGTCTCCAACAGTCTACGCTTTGATCGTTCCCTGGAAGACCAGTAGTAGTTTCCGATGCACATCTGGAGGCAATCTGTTATCTGTGGACTATCAGAGTGTTGATGAAACAGAGAAATTGCATCGGGATTGAATACAACAGTCACCGTGCGCACTTTCCTCCATGGGGATAATACTCAAACAGTCTACGCTTTGATCGTTCCCTGGAAGGCCAGTAGTAGTTTCCGATTCACATCTGTAGGCTTTCTGTAATCTGTGGACTATCTGAGTGTTGATGAAACACAGAAATTGCGTCGGGATTTAATAGAACAGTCACCATGCGCACTTTCCTCCATGGAAGTAATGCCTCAAACAGTCTACGCTTTGATCGTTCCCTCGAAGACCAGTAGTAGCTTCCGATGACCATCTGGTGGCATTCTGCAATGTGTGGACTATCAGAGTGTTGATGAAACACAGAAATTGCATCGGGATTGAATACAACGGTCACCATGCGCACTTTCCTCCATGGGAGTAATGTCTCAAACAGTCTACGCTTTGATCGTTCCCTGGAAGACCAGTAGTAGTTTCCGATGCACATCTGGAAGCATTCTGTAATCTGTGGACTATCTGAGTGTTGATGAACCACAGAAATTGCATCGGAATTGAATATAACAGTCACCATGCGCACTTTCCTCCAAGGGAGCAGTGTCTCAAACAGTCTACGCTTTGATCGTTCCCTGGAAGACCAGTAGTAGTTTCCGATGCACATAACGAGACATTCAGTAATCTGTGGACCTTCAAAGTGTTGATGAATCACAATAATTGCATCTGGATTGAATACCCAGTCACCATGCGCACTTTCCTCCACGGGAGTAATGTCGCAAACAGTCTATGCTTTGATCGTTCGATGGAAGACCAGTAGTAGTTGCCGATGCACATCTGGAGGCATTCTGTAATTTGTGAACTATCTGAGTCTTGATGAAACACAGAAATTGCGTCGGGATTGAATCCAACAGTCACCGTGCGCCCTTTTCTCCATGGAAGTAATGTCTCAAACAGTCTACGCTTTGATCGTTCCCTTGAAGACCAGTAGTAGTTTCCGATGCTCATCTGGAGGCAATCTGTAATCTGTGGACTATCAGAGTGTTGATGGAACACAGAAATGGCATCGGGATTCAATACAACAGTCACCATGCACACTTTCCACCATATGAACAGTGTCTCAAACAGTCTACGCTTTGATCGTTCCCTGGAAGACCAGTAGTAGTTTCCGATGCACATCTTGTGGCATTCTGTAATCTGTTGACTATCAGAGTGTTGATGAAACACAGAAATTGCATCGGGATTAAATACAACAGTCACCATGCGCACTTTCCTCCATGGTACTAATTCTCAAACAGTCTACGCTTTCATCGTTCCCTGGAAGGCCAGTAGTAGTTTCCGATGCACATCTGGAGGCATTCTGTAATCTGTGGACCTTCAAAGTGTGTATTGAAACACAGAAATTGCTTCGGGATAGAATACAAAGGTCACCATGCACACTTTCCACCATTCGAGTAATGTCTCAAACAGTCTACGCTTTGATCGTTCCCTGGAAGACCAGTAGTAGTTACCGATGCACATCTGGAGGCATTCTGTAATCTGTGGACTATCGGAGTGTTGATGAATCACATAAATTGCATCGGGATTAAATACAACAGTCATCATGCGCACTCTCCTCCATGGGAGTAATGTCACTAACAGCCTACGCTTTGATCATTCCCTGGAAGACCAGTATTAGTTTCCGATGCACATCTGGAGGTATTCTGTAATCTGTGAACTATCAGAGTGTTGATGAAACACAGAAATTGCGTCGGGATTTAATACAACAGTCACCATGCGCACTTTCCTCCATGGAAGTAATGTCTCAAACAGTCTACGTTTTGATCGTTCCCTGGAAGACCAGTAGTAGTTTCCGATGCACATATGGAGGCATTCTGTAATCTGTGGACCTTCAAAGTGCTGATGAAACACAATAATTGCAACTGGATTGAATACCCAGTCACCATGCGCACTTTCCTCCACGGGAGTAATGTCTCAAACAGTCTACGCTTTGATCGTTCCCTGGTAGACCAGTAGTAGTTCCGATGCACGTCTCGTGGCATTCTGTAATCTTTAGACTATCAGAGTGTTGATGAAACACAGAAATGGCAACGGGATTGAATACAACAGTCACCATGCGCACTTTCCTCTCATGGGAGTAATGTCTCAAACTTTCTACGCTTTGATCGTTCCCTGGAAGACCAGTAGTAGTTTCCGCAGCACATCTGGAGGCATTCTGTAATCTGTGGACTATCAGAGTGTTGATGAAACACAGACATTGCATCGGGATTGAATACAACAGCCACCATGCGCACTTTCCTCCATGGGGGTAATTCTCAAACAGTCTATGCTTTGATCGTTCCCTGGAAGGCCAGTAGCAGTTTCCGATGCACATCTGGAGGCATTCTGTAATCTGTGTACCTTCAAAGTATGTATTGAAACACAGAAATTGCCTCGGGATGGAATACAAAAGTCACCATATGCACTTTCCACCATGGGAGTAATGTCTCAAACAGTCTACGCTTTGATCGTTCCCTTGAAGACCAGTAGTAGTTTCCGATCCTCATCTGGAGGCAATCTGTAATCTGTGGACTATCAGAGTGTTGATGGAACAGCAGAAATGGCATCGGGATTCAATACAACAGTCACCATGCACACTTTCCTCCATGCGAACAGTGTCTCAAACAGTCTACGCTTTGATCGTTCCCTGGAAGACCAGTAGTAGTTTCCGATGCACATCTGGAGGCATTCTGTAATCTGTGGACTATCGGAGTGTTGATGAATCACATAAATTGCATCGGGATTAAATACAACAGTCATCATGCGCACTCTCCTCCATGGGAGTAATGTCTCTAACAGCCTACGCTTTGATCATTCCCTGGAAGACCAGTAGTAGTTTCCGATGCACATCTGGAGGCATTCTGTAATCTGTGGACTATCTGAGTGTTGATGAAACACAGAAATTGCGTCGGGATTTAATACAACAGTCACCGTGCGCACTTTCCTCCATGGAAGTAATGTCTCAAACAGTCTACGCTTTGATCGTTCCCTCGAAGACCAGTAGTAGTTTCCGATGCCCATCTGGTGGCATTCTGCAATCTGTGGACTATCAGAGTGTTGATGAAACACAGAAATTGCATCGGGATTGAATACAACGGTCACCATGCGCACTTTCCTCCATGGGAGTAATGTCTCAAACAGTCTACGCTTTGATCGTTCCCTGGAAGACTAGCAGTAGTTTCCGATGCACATCTGGAGGCATTCTGTAATCTGTGGTCTATCAGACCGTTGATGAAACACAGAAATTGCATCGGGATTGAATACAACAGTCACCATGCGCACTTTCCTCCATGGAAGTAATGTCTCTAACAGTCTACGATTTGATCGTTCCCTGGAAGACCAGTAGTAGTTTCCTATGCACATTTGCAGGCATTCTGTAATCTGTGGACTATCAGAGTGCTGATGAAACACAGAAATTGCATCGGGACTGAATACAACAGTCACCATTCTCACTTTCCTTTATGGGGGTAATGACTCAAACAGTCTATGTTTTGATCGTTCCCTGGAAGACGAGTAGTAGTTTCCGATCCACATCTGGAGACAGTCTGTAATCTGTGGACTATCAGAGTGTCGATGAAACACAGAAATTTCATCGGGATTGAATACAACAGTCACCATGCGCACTTTCCTCCATGGGAGAAATGTCTCATACAGTATACGTTTTGATCGTTCCCTCGAAGAGCAGTAGTAGTTTACGATGCACATCTGGCGGCATTCTGTAATCTGTGGACTATCAGACTGTTGATGAAACACAGAAATTACATCGGGATTGAATACAACAGGCACCATGCTCATTTTCTTCCATGGGAGTAATGTCTCAAGCAGTCTATCCTTTGATCGTACCCTGGAAGACGAGAGGTAGTTTCCGATGCACATCTGGAGGCATTCCGTAATCTGTGGACTATCAGAGTGTTGATGAAACACAGAAATTGCATCGGGATTGAATACAACAGTCACCATGCGCACTTTCTTCCTAGGGAGTATTGTCTCAGACAGTACGCTTTGATCGTTCCCAGGAAGACCAGTAGCAGTTTCCGATGCACATCTGGAGGCATTCTGCAATCTGTGGACTATCAGAATGTTGATGAAACTGAGAAATTGCATCGGGATTGAATACAACCGTCAAAATCCGCACTCTCCTCCATGGGAGTAATTCTCAAACAGGCTACGCTTTGATCGTTCCTTGGAAGACCAGTAGTAGTTTCCGATGCACATCTGGTGGTATTCTGTAATCTGTGGACCTTTAAAGTGTTGATGAATCACAGAAATTGCATCGGGATTGAATACAAGAATCACCACGCGCACTTTCCTCCATGGGAGTAATGTCTGAAACAGTCTACGCTTTGATCGCTCCCAGGAAGACCAGTAGTAGTTTCCGATGCACATCTGGAGACAATCTGTAATCTGTGGACTATCAGAGTGTTGATGAAACACAGAAATTGTATCGGGATTGAATACAACAATCCCCACGCGCACTTTCCACCATGGGAGAAATGTCTCTAACAGTCTACGCTTTGATCGTTCCCTGGAAGACCAGTAGTAGTTTCAGATGCACATCTGGAGGCATTCTGTAATCTGTGGACTATCATAGTGCTGATGAAACACAGAAATTGCATCGGGATTGAATACAACAGTCACCACACGCACTTTCCACCATGGGAGAAATGTCTCTAACAGTCTACGCTTTGATCGTTCCCTGGAAGACCAGTAGTATTTTCCGATGCACATCTGGAGGCATTCTGTAATCTGTGGACTATCAGAGTATTGATGAAACACAGAAATTGCATCGGGATTAAATTCAACAGTCATCATGCGCACTTTCCTCCATGGCAGTAATGTCTGTAACAGTCTACGCTTTGATCGTTCCCTGGAAGACCAGTAGTAGTTACCGATGCACATCTCGAGGCATTCTGTAATCTGTGTACTATCAGAGTGTTGATGAATCATATAAATTGCATCGGGATTAAATACAACAGTCATCATGCGCACTTTCCTCCATGGGAGTATTGTCTCTAACAGTCTACGCTTTGATCATTCCCTGGAAGACCAGTAGTAGTTTCCGATACCCATCTGGTGGCATTCTGCAATCTGTGGACTATCAGACTGTTGATGAAACACAGAAATTGCATCGGGATTGACTACAGTCACCAAGTGCACTTTCCTCCATGGGAGTAATGTCTCAAACAGTCTACGCTTTGATCGTTCCCTGGAAGACCAGTAGTAGTTCCGATGCACATCTGGAGGCATTCTGTAATCTGTGGAGTATCAGAGTGTTTATGAAACACAGAAATTGCATCGGGATTGAATACAACTGTCACCATGCGCACCTTCCTCCGTGGGAGTATTGTCTCAAACAGTCTATTTTTTGATCGTTCCCTGGAAGACCAGTAGTAGTTTCCGATGCACATCTGGAGGCATTCTGTAATCTGTGGACTATCAGAGTTCTGATGAAACACAGAAATTGCATCGGGATTGAATACAATAGTCCCCACGCGCACTTTCCACCATGGCAGAAATGTCTCTAACAGTCTACGCTTTGATCGTTCCCTGGAAGACCAGTAGTAGTTTCAGATGCACATCTGGAGGCTTTCTGTAATCTGTGGACTATCATAGAGCTGATGAAATACAGAAATTGCATCGGGATTGAATACAACAGTCACCACGCGCACTTTCCACCATGGGAGAAATGTCTCTAACAGTCTACGCTTTGATCGTTCCCTGCAAGACCAGTAGTAGTTTCCGATGCACATCTGGAGGCATTCTGTAATCTGTGGACTATCAGAGTATTGATGAAACACAGAAATTGCATCGGGATTGAATACAGCCGTCACCATGCGCACTTTCCTCCATGGAAGTAATGTCTCTAACAGTCTACGCTTTGATCGCTCCCAGGAAGACCAGTAGTAGTTTCCGATGCACATCTGGAGACAATCTGTAATCTGTGGACTATCAGAGTGTTGATGAAACACAGAAATTGTATCGGGATTGAATACAACAATCCCCACGCGCACTTTCCACCATGGGAGAAATGTCTCTAACAGTCTACGCTTTGATCGTTCCCTGGAAGACCAGTAGTAGTTTCAGATGCACATCTGGAGGCATTCTGTAATCTGTGGACTATCATAGTGCTGATGAAACACAGAAATTGCATCGGGATTGAATACAACAGTCACCACACGCACTTTCCACCATGGGAGAAATGTCTCTAACAGTCTACGCTTTGATCGTTCCCTGGAATACCAGTAGTATTTTCCGATGCACATCTGGAGGCATTCTGTAATCTGTGGACTATCAGAGTATTGATGAAACACAGAAATTGCATCGGGATAAAATTCAACAGTCATCATGCGTACTTTCCTCCATGGCAGTAATGTCTGTAACAGTCTACGCTTTGATCGTTCCCTGGAAGACCAGTAGTAGTTACCGATGCATATCTCGAGGCATTCTGTAATCTGTGTACTATCAGAGTGTTGGTGAATCATATAAATTGCATCGGGATTAAATACAACAGTCATCATGCGCACTTTCCTCCATGGGAGTATTGTCTCTAACAGTCTACGCTTTGATCATTCCCTGGAAGACCAGTAGTAGTTTCCGATACCCATCTGGTGGCATTCTGCAATCTATGGACTATCAGACTGTTGATGAAACACAGAAATTGCATCGGGATTGACTACAGTCACCAAGTGCACTTTCCTCCATGGGAGTAATGTCTCAAACAGTCTACGCTTTGATCGTTCCCTGGAAGACCAGTAGTAGTTCCGATGCACATCTGGAGGCATTCTGTAATCTGTGGACTATCAGAGTATTGATGAAACACAGAAATTGCATCGGGATTGAATACAGCCGTCACCATGCGCACTTTCCTCCATGGAAGTAATGTCTCTAACAGTCTACGCTTTGATCGCTCCCAGGAAGACCAGTAGTAGTTTCCGATGCACATCTGGAGACAATCTGTAATCTGTGGACTATCAGAGTGTTGATGAAACACAGAAATTGTATCGGGATTGAATACAACAATCCCCACGCGCACTTTCCACCATGGGAGAAATGTCTCTAACAGTCTACGCTTTGATCGTTCCCTGGAAGACCAGTAGTAGTTTCAGATGCACATCTGGAGGCATTCTGTAATCTGTGGACTATCATAGTGCTGATGAAACACAGAAATTGCATCGGGATTGAATACAACAGTCACCACACGCACTTTCCACCATGGGAGAAATGTCTCTAACAGTCTACGCTTTGATCGTTCCCTGGAATACCAGTAGTATTTTCCGATGCACATCTGGAGGCATTCTGTAATCTGTGGACTATCAGAGTATTGATGAAACACAGAAATTGCATCGGGATAAAATTCAACAGTCATCATGCGTACTTTCCTCCATGGCAGTAATGTCTGTAACAGTCTACGCTTTGATCGTTCCCTGGAAGACCAGTAGTAGTTACCGATGCATATCTCGAGGCATTCTGTAATCTGTGTACTATCAGAGTGTTGGTGAATCATATAAATTGCATCGGGATTAAATACAACAGTCATCATGCGCACTTTCCTCCATGGGAGTATTGTCTCTAACAGTCTACGCTTTGATCATTCCCTGGAAGACCAGTAGTAGTTTCCGATACCCATCTGGTGGCATTCTGCAATCTATGGACTATCAGACTGTTGATGAAACACAGAAATTGCATCGGGATTGACTACAGTCACCAAGTGCACTTTCCTCCATGGGAGTAATGTCTCAAACAGTCTACGCTTTGATCGTTCCCTGGAAGACCAGTAGTAGTTCCGATGCACATCTGGAGGCATTCTGTAATCTGTGGAGTATCAGAGTGTTTATGAAACACAGAAATTGCATCGGGATTGAATACAACTGTCACCATGCGCACCTTCCTCCGTGGGAGTATTGTCTCAAACAGTCTATTTTTTGATCGTTCCCTGGAAGACCAGTAGTAGTTTCCGATGCACATCTGGAGGCATTCTGTAATCTGTGGACTATCAGAGTTCTGATGAAACACAGAAATTGCATCGGGATTGAATACAACAGTCCCCACGCGCACTTTCCACCATGGGAGAAATGTCTCTAACAGTCTAATCTTTGATCGTTCCCTGGAAGACCAGTAGTAGTTTCAGATGCACATCTGGAGGCATTCTGTAATCTGTGGACTATCATAGTGCTGATGAAATACAGAAATTGCATCGGGATTGAATACAACAGTCACCACGCGCACTTTCCACCATGGGAGAAATGTCTCTAACAGTCTACGCTTTGATCGTTCCCTGCAAGACCAGTAGTAGTTTCCGATGCACATCTGGAGGCATTCTGTAATCTGTGGACTATCAGAGTTCTGATGAAACACAGAAATTGCATCGGGATTGAATACAACAGTCCCCACGCGCACTTTCCACCATGGGAGAAATGTCTCTAACAGTCTAATCTTTGATCGTTCCCTGGAAGACCAGTAGTAGTTTCAGATGCACATCTGGAGGCATTCTGTAATCTGTGGACTATCATAGTGCTGATGAAATACAGAAATTGCATCGGGATTGAATACAACAGTCACCACGCGCACTTTCCTCCATGGAAGTAATGTCTCTAACAGTCTACGCTTTGATCGCTCCCAGGAAGACCAGTAGTAGTTTCCGATGCACATCTGGAGGCATTCTGTAATCTGTGGACTATCAGAGTGCTGATGAAACACAGAAATTGCATCAGGATTGAATACAACTGCCACCATGAAAACTTTTATCCATGGCAGTAATGCCTCAAACAGTCTATGCTTTGATCGTTCCCTGGAAGACCAGTGGTAGTTTCGGATGCACATCTGGAGGCATTCTGCAATCTGTGGACTATCAGAGTGTTGATGAAACACAGAAATTGCATCGGGATTAAATACAACTGTCACCATGCGCACTTTCCTCCATGGGAGTATTGTCTCAAACAGTCTACGCTTTGCTCGTTCCCAGGAAGACCAGTAGTAGTTTCCGATGTACATCTGGAGGCATTCTGTAATCTGTGGACTAGCAGAGTGGTGATGAAACACAGAAAATGCATCGGGATTGAGTAAAACAGTCACCATGTGCACATTCCTCCATGTGAGTAATTCTCATACAGGCTACGCTTTGATCGTTCCCTGGAAGACCAGTAGTAGTTTCCGATGCACATCTGGAGGCATTCTGTAATCTGTGGACCTTCAAAGTGTGGATTGAAACACAGAAATTGCCTCGGGATTCAATACAACAGTCACCATGCGGAATTTCCTCCACGGGATTAATGTCTCAAACAGTCTACGGTCTGATCGTTTCCTGGAAGACCAGTAGTAGTTACCGATGCACATCTGGAGGCATTTCGTAATCTGTGGACTATCAGAGTGTTGATGAAACACAGAAATTGCATCGGGATTGAATACAACAGTCACCATGCGAACTTTCCTCCATGGGAGTAATGTCTATAACAGTCTACGCTTTGATAATTCCCTGGAAGACCAGTAGTAGTTTCCGATGCACATCTGGAGGCATTCTGTAATCTGTGGACTATCTGAGTGTTGATGAAACACAGAAATTACATCGGGATTGAATACAACAGTCACCATGCGCACTTTCCTTCATAGGAAAAATGTCTCAAAGATTCTACGCTTTGATCGTTACCTTTAAGGCCAGTAGTAGTTTCCGATGCACATTTGGAGGCATTCTGTAATCTGTGGACTATCAGAGTTTTGATGAAACACAGATATTGCATCGGGATTGAATACAACAGTCACCATGCACACCTTCCTCCATGGGAGTAATGTCTCAAACAGTTTACGCTTTGATCGTTCCCTGGAAGACCAGTAGTAGTTTCCGATACACGTCTGGTGGCATTCTGTAATGTGTGGACTATCTGAGTGTTGATGAAACACAGAAATTGCATCGGGATTGAATACAATAGTCACCATGCGCACTTTCCTCCATGGGAGTATTGTCTCAGACAGACTACGCTTTGGTCGTTCCCAGGAAGACCAGTAGTAATTTCCGATGCACATCTGGAGACATTCTATAATCTGTGGACTATCAGAGTGGTGATGAAACACAGAAAATGCATCGGGATTGAGTAAAACAGTCACCATGTGCACTTTCCTGAATGTGAGTTATTCTCATACAGGCTACGCTTTGATCGTTCCCTGGTTGACCAGTAGTAGTTTCCGATGCACATCTGGAGGCATTCTGTAATCTGTGGACTATCAGACTGTTGATGAAACACAAAAATTGCATCGGGATTGAATACAATAGTCACCATGCGCACTTTCCTCCATGGGGGTAATTCTCAAACAGTCTACGCTTTGATCGTTCCCTGGAAGACCAGTAGTAGTTTCCGATGCACATCTGGAGGCATTGTGTATCTGTGGATCTTCAAAGTGTGGATTGAAACACAGAAATTGCCTCGGGATTGAATACAACAGTCACCATGCGGACTTTCCTCCATGGGATTAATGTCTCACACAGTATACGCTTTGATCGTTTCCTGGAAGACCAGTAGTAGTACCGATGCACATCTGGAGGCATTTTGTAATCTGTGGACTATCAGAGAGTTGATGAAACACAGAAATTGCATCGGGATTGAATACAACAGTCACCATGCGCACTTTCCTCCATGGGAGTAATGTCTGAAACAGTCTACGCTTTGATCGTACCTAGGAAGACCAGTAGTAGTTTCCGATGCACATCTGGAGACAATCTGTAATCTGTGGACTATCTGAGTGTTGATGAAACACAGAAATTATATCGGGATTGAATACAACAGTCACCATGCGCACTTTCCTTCATGGGAAAAATGTCTCAAACATTCTACGCTTTGGTCTTTCCCTTGAAGGCCAGTAGTAGATTCCGATGCACATCTGGAGGTATTCTGTAATCTGTGGCCTATCAGAGTGTTGATGAAACACAGAAATTGCATCGGGATTGAATACAACAGTCACCATGCGCACTTTCCTCCATGGGAGTAATGTCTCAAACAGTCTACGCTTTGATCGTTTCCTGGAAGACCAGTAGTAGTACCGATGCACATCTGGAGGCATTTTGTAATCTGTCGACTATCAGAGAGTTGATGAAACACAGAAATTGCATCGGGATTGAATACAACAGTCACCATGCGCACTTTCCTCCATGGGAGTAATGTCTATAACAGTCTACGCTTTGATAATTCCCTGGAAGACCAGTTGAAGTTTCCAATGCACATCTGGAGGCACTCTGTAATCTGTGGACTAACTTAGTGTAGATCAAACAAAAAAATTAAATCGGGATTTAATACAACAGTCACCATGAGCACTTTCCTTCTGGGAAAAATGTCTCAAACATTCTACGCTTTGATCGTTCCCTTGAAGGCCAGTAGTAGTTTCCGATGCACATCTGGAGGTATTCTGTAATCTGTGGCCTATCAGAGTGTTGATGAAACACAGAAATTGCATCGGGATTGAATACAACAGTCACCATGCGCACTTTCTTCCATGGGAGTAATGTCTCAAACAGTCTACGGTTTGATTGTTCCCTGGAAGACCAGTAGTAGTTTCCGATGCACATCTGGAGGCATTCAGTAATCTGTGGACTATCAGAGTGTTGATGAAACACAGAAATTGCATCAGGACTGAATACAACAGTCACCATGCGCACTTTCCTCCATGGGAGTAATGTCTCAAACAGTCTACGGTTTGATTGTTCCCTGGAAGACCAGTAGTAGTTTCCGATGCACATCTGGAGGCATTCAGTTATCTGTGGACTATCAGAGTGTTGATGAAACACAGAAATTGCATCAGGACTGAATACAACAGTCACCATGCGCACTTTCCTCCATGGGAGGAATGTCTCAAACAGTCTACTCTTTGATCGTTCTCTGGACGACCAGTAGTAGTTTCCGAAGCAAGTCTGGAGGCATTCTGCAATCTGTGGACTATCAGAGTGTTGATGAAACACAGAAATTGCATCGGGATTGAATATAACAGTCACCATGCGCGCTTTCCTCCATGGGGGTAATTCTCAAAGAGTCTACGCTTTTATCGTTCCGTGGAAGACCAGTAATAGTTTCCGATGCACGTCTGGAGGCATTCTGTAATTTGTGGACCTTCAAAGTGTGTATCAAAACACAGAAATTGCATCGGGATTGTATACAACAGTCACCATGTGCACTTTCCTCCATGGGAGTAATGTCTCAAACAGTCTACGCTTTGATCGTTCCCTTGAAGACCAGTAGTAGTTTCCGATGCACATCTGAAGGCATTCTGTAATCTGTGGACCTTCAAAGTGTGGATTGAAACACAGAAATTGCATCGGGATTAAATACAACAGTCATCATGCGCACTTTCCTACGTGGGAGTAATGTCTCTAACAGTCTACGCTTTGATCATTCCCTGGAAGACCAGTAGTAGTTTCCGATGCACATCTGGAGGCATTCTGTAATCTGTGGACTATCTGAGTGTCGAAGAAACACAGAAAATGCATCGGGATTGAGTAAGACAGTCACCATATGCACTTTCCTCCATGTGAGTAATTTTCATACAGGCTAAGGTTTGATCGTTCCCTGGAAGACCAGTAGTAGTTTCCGATGCACATCTGGAGGCATTCTGTAATCTGTGGACTATCAGACTGTTGATGAAACACAGAAATTGCATCGGGATTCAATACAATAGTCACCATGCGCACTTTCCTCCATGGGAGTAATGTCTGAAACAGTCTACGCTTTGATCGTTCCCTTGAAGACTAGTAGTAGTTTCCGATGCACATCTGGAGGCATTCTGTAACCTGTGGACTATCAGAGTGTTGATGAAACACAGAAATGGCATCGGGATTCAATACAACAATCACCATGCGCACTTTCCTCCATGGGAGTATTGTCTCAGACAGTCTACACTTTGGTCGTTCCCAGGAAGACCAGTAGTAGTTTCCGATGCACATCTGGAGGCATTCTGTAATCTGTGGACTATCATAGTGCTGATGAAACACGGAAATTGCATCGGGATTGAATACAACAGTCACCACGCGCACTTTCCACCATGGGAGAAATGTCTCAAACTGTCTACGCTTTGATCGTTCCCTGGAAGACCAGTAGTAGTTTCCGATGCACATCTGGAGGCAGTCTGTAATCTGTGGACTATCAGAGTATTGATGAAACACAGAAATTGCATCGGGATTGAATACAGCCGTCACCATGCGCACTTTCCTCATTGGAAGTAATGTCTCTAACAGTCTATGCTTTGATCGTTCCCTGGAAGACCAGTAGTAGTTTCCGATGCACATCTGGAGGCATTCTGTAATCTGTGGGCTATCAGAGTGTTGATGAAACACAGAAATTGCATCGGGATTGAATACAACAGTCACCATGCGCACTTTCCTCCATGGGAGTAATGTCTCAAACAGTCTACGTTTCGATCGTTCCCTGGAAGACCAGTAGTAGTTTACGATGCACATCTCGAGGCATTCTGTAGTCTGTGGACTATCACACTGTTGATGAAACACAGAAATTGCATCGGGATTGAATACAACAGGCACCATGCGCACTTTCCTCCATGGGAGTAATGTCTCAAACAGGCTATTCTTTGATCGTTCCCTGGAAGACCAGTAGTAGTTTACGATGCACATCTGGAGACAATCTGTAATCTGTGGACTATCAGAGTGTTGATGAAACACAGAAATTGCATCGGTATTGAATACAACAGTCACCACGCGCACTTTCCACCATGGGAAAAAATGTATCTAACAGTCTACGCTTTGATCGTTCCCTGGAAGACCAGTAGTAGTTTCCGATGCACATCTGGAGGCATTCTGTAATTTGTGGACTATCAGAGTGTTGATGAAACACAGAAATTGCATCGGGATTGAATAAAGCCGTCACCATGCGCACTTTCCTCCATGGAAGTAATGTCTCTAACAGTCTACGCTTTGATCGTTCCCTTGAAGACCAGTAGTAGTTTCCGATTCTCATCTGGAGGCAATCTGTAATCTGTGGACTATCAGAGTGTTGATGGAACACAGAAATGGCATCGGGATTTAATACAACAGTCACCATGCACACTTTCCTCCATGCGAACAGTGTCTCAAACAGTCTACGCTTTGATCGTTCCCTGGAAGACCAGTAGTAGTTTCCGATGCACATCTTGTGGCATTCTGTAATCTGTGGACTATCAGAGTGTTGATGAAACACAGAAATTGCATCGGGATTAAATACAACAGTCACCATGCGCACTTTCCTCCATGGTGGTAATTCTCAAACAGTCTACGCTTTCATCGTTCCCTGGAAGGCCAGTAGTAGTTTCCGATGCACATCTGGAGGCATTCTGTAATCTGTGGACCTTCAAAGTGTGTATTGAAACACAGAAATTGCTTCGGGATAGAATACAAAGGTCACCATGCACACTTTCCACCATTCGAGTAATGTCTCAAACAGTCTACGCTTTGATCGTTCCCTGGAAGACTAGCAGTAGTTTCCGATGCACATCTGGAGGCATTCTGTAATCTGTGGTCTATCAGACCGTTGATGAAACACAGAAATTGCATCGGGATTGAATACAACAGTCACCATGCGCACTTTCCTCCATGGAAGTAATATCTCTAACAGTCTACGATTTGATCGTTCCCTGGAAGACCAGTAGTAGTTTCCTATGCACATTTGCAGGCATTCTGTAATCTGTGGACTATCAGAGTGCTGATGAAACACAGAAATTGCATCGGGACTGAATACAACAGTCACCATTCGCACTTTCCTTTATGGGGGTAATGACTCAAACAGTCTATGTTTTGATCGTTCCCTGGAAGACGAGTAGTAGTTTCCGATCCACATCTGGAGACAGTCTGTAATCTGTGGACTATCAGAGTGTCGATGAAACACAGAAATTTCATCGGGATTGAATACAACAGTCACCATGCGCACTTTCCTCCATGGGAGAAATGTCTCATACAGTCTACGTTTTGATCGTTCCCTGGAAGAGCAGTAGTAGTTTACGATGCACATCTGGCGGCATTCTGTAATCTGTGGACTATCAGACTGTTGATGAAACACAGAAATTACATCGGGATTGAATACAACAGGCACCATGCTCATTTTCTTCCATTGGAGTAATGTCTCAAGCAGTCTATTCTTTGATCGTACCCTGGAAGACGAGAGGTAGTTTCCGATGCACATCTGGAGGCATTCCGTAATCTGTGGACTATCAGAGTGTTGATGAAACACAGAAATTGCATCGGGATTGAATACAACAGTCACCATGCGCACTTTCTTCCTAGGGAGTATTGTCTCAGACAGTACGCTTTGATCGTTCCCAGGAAGACCAGTAGCAGTTTCCGATGCACATCTGGAGGCATTCTGCAATCTGTGGACTATCAGAATGTTGATGAAACTGAGAGATTGCATCGGGATTGAATACAACCGTCAAAATCCGCACTCTCCTCCATGGGAGTAATTCTCAAACAGGCTACGCTTTGATCGTTCCTTGGAAGACCAGTAGTAGTTTCCGATGCACATCTGGTGGTATTCTGTAATCTGTGGACCTTTAAAGTGTTGATGAATCACAGAAATTGCATCGGGATTGAATACAAGAATCACCACGCGCACTTTCCTCCATGGGAGTAATGTCTGAAACAGTCTACGCTTTGATCGCTCCCAGGAAGACCAGTAGTAGTTTCCGATGCACATCTGGAGGCATTCTGTAATCTGTGGAGTATCAGAGTGTTTATGAAACACAGAAATTGCATCGGGATTGAATACAACTGTCACCATGCGCACCTTCCTCCGTGGGAGTATTGTCTCAAACAGTCTATTTTTTGATCGTTCCCTGGAAGACCAGTAGTAGTTTCCGATGCACATCTGGAGGCATTCTGTAATCTGTGGACTATCAGAGTTCTGATGAAACACAGAAATTGCATCGGGATTGAATACAACAGTCCCCACGCGCACTTTCCACCATGGGAGAAATGTCTCTAACAGTCTACGCTTTGATCGTTCCCTGGAAGACCAGTAGTAGCTTCAGATGCACATCTGGAGGCATTCTGTAATCTGTGGACTGTCATAGTGCTGATGAAATACAGAAATTGCATCGGGATTGAATACAACAGTCACCACGCGCACTTTCCACCATGGGAGAAATGTCTCTAACAGTCTACGCTTTGATCGTTCCCTGCAAGACCAGTAGTAGTTTCCGATGCACATCTGGAGGCATTCTGTAATCTGTGGACTATCAGAGTATTGATGAAACACAGAAATTGCATCGGGATTGAATACAGCCGTCACCATGCGCACTTTCCTCCATGGAAGTAATGTCTCTAACAGTCTACGCTTTGATCGCTCCCAGGAAGACCAGTAGTAGTTTCCGATGCACATCTGGAGACAATCTGTAATCTGTAGACTATCAGAGTGTTGATGAAACACAGAAATTGTATCGGGATTGAATACAACAATCCCCACGCGCACGTTAAACCATGGGAGAAATGTCTCTAACAGTCTACGCTTTGATCGTTCCCTGGAAGACCAGTAGTAGTTTCAGATGCACATCTGGAGGCATTCTGTAATCTGTGGACTATCATAGTGCTGATGAAACACAGAAATTGCATCGGGATTGAATACAACAGTCACCACACGCACTTTCCACCATGGGAGAAATGTCTCTAACAGTCTACGCTTTGATCGTTCCCTGGAATACCAGTAGTATTTTCCGATGCACATCTGGAGGCATTCTGTAATCTGTGGACTATCAGAGTATTGATGAAACACAGAAATTGCATCGGGATAAAATTCAACAGTCATCATGCGCACTTTCCTCCATGGCAGTAATGTCTGTAACAGTCTACGCTTTGATCGTTCCCTGGAAGACCAGTAGTAGTTACCGATGCACATCTCGAGGCATTCTGTAATCTGTGTACTATCAGAGTGTTGGTGAATCATATAAATTGCATCGGGATTAAATACAACAGTCATCATGCGCACTTTCCTCCATGGGAGTATTGTCTCTAACAGTCTACGCTTTGATCATTCCCTGGAAGACCAGTAGTAGTTTCCGATACCCATCTGGTGGCATTCTGCAATCTATGGACTATCAGACTGTTGATGAAACACAGAAATTGCATCGGGATTGACTACAGTCACCAAGTGCACTTTCCTCCATGGGAGTAATGTCTCAAACAGTCTAACTTTGATCGTTCCCTGGAAGACCAGTAGTAGTTCCGATGCACATCTGGAGGCATTCTGTAATCTGTGGAGTATCAGAGTGTTTATGAAACACAGAAATTGCATCGGGATTGAATACAACTGTCACCATGCGCACCTTCCTCCGTGGGATTATTGTCTCAAACAGTCTATTTTTTGATCGTTCCCTGGAAACCAGTAGTAGTTTCCGATGCACATCTGGAGGCGATCTGTAATCTGTGGACTATCAGAGTTCTGATGAAACACAGAAATTGCATCGGGATTGAATACAACAGTCCCCACGCGCACTTTCCACCATGGGAGAAATGTCTCTAACAGTCTACGCTTTGATCGTTCCCTGGAATACCAGTAGTATTTTCCGATGCACATCTGGAGGCATTCTGTAATCTGTGGACTATCAGAGTATTGATGAAACACAGAAATTGCATCGGGATAAAATTCAACAGTCATCATGCGCACTTTCCTCCATGGCAGTAATGTCTGTAACAGTCTACGCTTTGATCGTTCCCTGGAAGACCAGTAGTAGTTACCGATGCACATCTCGAGGCATTCTGTAATCTGTGGACTATCAGAGTGCTGATGAAACACAGAAATTGCATCAGGATTGAATACAACTGTCACCATGAAAACTTTTATCCATGGCAGTAATGCCTCAAACAGTCTATGCTTTGATCGTTCCCTGGAAGACCAGTGGTAGTTTCGGATGCACATCTGGAGGCATTCTGCAATCTGTGGACTATCAGAGTGTTGATGAAACACAGAAATTGCATCGGAATTGAATACAACAGTCACCTTGCGCACTTTCCTCCATGGGAGTAATGTCTCAAACAGTCTACGTTTTGATCGTTCCCTTTAAGACCAGTAGTAGTTTACTATGCACATCTGGAGGCATTCTGTAGTCTGTGGACTCTCAGACTGTTAATGAAACACAAAATTTGCATCGGGATTAAATACAACTGTCACCATGCGCACTTTCCTCCATGGGAGTAATGTCTATAACAGTCTACGCTTTGATAATTCCCTGGAAGACCAGTAGTAGTTTCCGATGCACATCTGGAGGCATTCTATAATCTGTGGACTATCAGAGTGGTGATGAAACACAGAAAATGCATCGGGATTGAGTAAAACAGTCACCATGTGCACTTTCCTAAATGTGAGTAATTCTCATACAGGCTACGCTTTGATCGTTCCCTGGTTGACCAGTAGTAGTTTCCGATGCACATCTGGAGGCATTCTGTAATCTGTGGACTATCAGACTGTTGATGAAACACAAAAATTGCATCGGGATTGAATACAATAGTCACCATGCGCACTTTCCTCCATGGGGGTAATTCTCAAACAGTCTACGCTTTGATCGTTCCCTGGACGATAAGTAGTAGTTTCCGATGCACATCTGGAGGCATTGTGTATCTGTGGATCTTCAAAGTGTGGATTGAAACACAGAAATTGCCTCGGGATTGAATACAACAGTCACCATGGGGACTTTCCTCCATGGGATTAATGTCTCACACAGTATACGCTTTGATCGTTTCCTGGAAGACCAGTAGTAGTACCGATGCACATCTGGAGGCATTTTGTAATCTGTGGACTATCAGAGAGTTGATGAAACACAGAAATTGCATCGGGACTGAATACAACAGTCACCATGCGCACTTTCCTCCATGGGTGTAATGTCTGAAACAGTCTACGCTTTGATCGCACCTAGGAAGACCAGTAGTAGTTTCCGATGCACATCTGGAGACAATCTGTAATCTGTGGACTATCTGAGTGTTGATGAAACACAGAAATTATATCGGGATTGAATACAACAGTCACCATGCGCACTTTCCTTCATGGGAAAAATGTCTCAAACATTCTACGCTTTGGTCTTTCCCTTGAAGGCCAGTAGTAGATTCCGATGCACATCTGGAGGTATTCTGTAATCTGTGGCCTATCAGAGTGTTGATGAAACACAGAAATTGCATCGGGATTGAATACAACAGTCACCATGCGCACTTTCCTCCATGGGAGTAATGTCTCAAACAGTCTACGCTTTGATAGTTTCCTGGAAGACCAGTAGTAGTACCGATGCACATCTGGAGGCATTTTGTAATCTGTGGACTATCAGAGAGTTGATGAAACACAGAAATTGCATCGGGATTGAATACAAAAGTCACCATGCGCACTTTCCTCCATGGGAGTAATGTCTATAACAGTCTACGCTTTGATAATTCCCTGGAAGACCAGTAGAAGTTTCCAATGCACATCTGGAGGCATTCTGTAATCTGTGGACTAACTTAGTGTAGATCAAACAAAAAAATTAAATCGGGATTTAATACAACAGTCACCATGAGCACTTTCCTTCTGGGAAAAATGTCTCAAACATTCTACGCTTTGATCGTTCCCTTGAAGGCCAGTAGTAGTTTCCGATGCACATCTGGAGGTATTCTGTAATCTGTGGCCTATCAGAGTGTTGATGAAACACAGAAATTGCATCGGGATTGAATACAACAGTCACCATGCGCACTTTCCTCCATGGGAGTAATGTCTCAAACAGTCTACGGTTTGATTGTTCCCTGGAAGACCAGTAGTAGTTTCCGATGAACATCTGGAGGCATTCAGTAATCTGTGGACTATCAGAGTGTTGATGAAACACAGAAATTGCATCAGGACTGAATACAACAGTCACCATGCGCACTTTCCTCCATGGGAGTAATGTCTCAAACAGTCTACGGTTTGATTGTTCCCTGGAAGACCAGTAGTAGTTTCCGATGCACATCTGGAGGCATTCAGTTATCTGTGGACTATCAGAGTGTTGATGAAACACAGAAATTGCATCAGGACTGAATACAACAGTCACCATGCGCACTTTCCTCCATGGGAGTAACGTCTCAAACAGTCTACTCTTTGATCGTTCTCTGGACGACCAGTAGTAGTTTCCGAAGCAAGTCTGGAGGCATTCTGCAATCTGTGGACTATGAGAGTGTTGATGAAACACAGAAATTGCATCGGGATTGAATATAACAGTCACCATGCGCGCTTTCCTCCATGGGGGTAATTCTCAAAGAGTCTACGCTTTTATCGTTCCGTGGAAGACCAGTAGTAGTTTCCGATGCACGTCTGGAGGCATTCAGTAATTTGTGGACCTTCAAAGTGTGTATCAAAACACAGAAATTGCATCGGGATTAAATACAACAGTCATCATGCGCACTTCCCTACGTGGGAGTAATGTCTCTAACAGTCTAAGCTTTGATCATTCCCTGGAAGACCAGTAGTAGTTTCCGATGCACATCTGGAGGCATTCTGTAATCTGTGGACTATCTGAGTGTCGAAGAAACACAGAAAATGCATCGGGATTGAGTAAGACAGTCACCATATGCACTTTCCTCCATGTGAGTAATTTTCATACAGGCTAAGCTTTGATCGTTCCCTGGAAGACCAGTAGTAGTTTCCATGCACATCTGGAGGCATTCTGTAATCTGTGGACTATCAGACTGTTGATGAAACACAGAAATTGCATCGGGATTGAATACAACAGTCACCATGCGCACTTTCTTCCGTGGAAGTAATGTCTCAAACAGTCTACGCTTTGATCGTTCCCTTGAAGACTAGTAGTAGTTTCCGATGCACATCTGGAGGCATTCTGTAACCTGTGGACTATCAGAGTGTTGATGAACCACAGAAATGGCATCGGGATTCAATACTACAGTCCCCATGCGCACTTTCCTCCATGGGAGTATTGTCTCAGACAGTCTACACTTTGGTCGTTCCCAATAAGACCAGTAGTAGTTTCCGATGCACATCTGGATTCATTCTGTAATCTGTGGACTATCAGAGTGGTGATGATACACAGAAAATGCATCGGGATTGAGTAAATCAGTCACCATGTGCACTTTCCTCCATGTGAGTAATTTTCATACAGGCCAAGCTTTGATCGTTCCCTGGAAGACCAGTAGTAGTTTCCGATGCACATCTGGAGGCATTCTGTAATCTGTGGACTATCAGACTGTTGATGAAACACAGAATTTGCATCGGGATTGAATACAATAGTCACCATGCGCACTTTCCTCCATGGGAGTAATGTCTGAAACAGTCTACGCTTTGATCGTTCCCTTGAAGACTAGTAGTAGTTTCCGATGCACATCTGGAGGCATTCTGTAACCTGTGGACTATCAGAGTGTTGATGAAACACAGAAATGGCATCGGGATTCAATACAACAGTCACCATGCGCACTTTCCTCCATGGGAGTATTGTCTCAGACAGTCTACACTTTGGTCGTTCCCAGGAAGACCAGTAGTAGTTTCCGATGCACATCTGGAGGCATTCTGTAATCTGTGGACTATCATAGTGCTGATGAAACACAGAAATTGCATTGGGATTGAATACAACAGTCACCATGCGCACTCTCCTCCATGGGAGTAATGTCTCAAACAGTCTACGTTTCGATCGTTCCCTGGAAGGCCAGTAGTAGTTTACAATGCACATCTCGAGGCATTCTGTAGTCTGTGGACTATCACACTGTTGATGAAACACAGAAATTGCATCGGGATTGAATACAACAGGCACCATGCGCACTTTCCTCCATGGGAGTAATGTCTCAAACAGGCTATTCTTTGATCGTTCCCTGGAAGACCAGTAGTAGTTTACGATGCACATCTGGAGACAATCTGTAATCTGTGGAGTATCAGAGTGTTGATGAAACACAGAAATTGCATCGGGATTGAATACAACAGTCACCACGCGCACTTTCCACCATGGGAAAAATGTATCTAACAGTCTACGCTTTGATCGTTCCCTGGAAGACCAGTAGTAGTTTCCGATGCACATCTGGAGGCATTCTGTAATCTGTGGACTATCAGAGTGTTGATGAAACACAGAAATTGCATCGGGATTAAATAAAGCCGTCACCATGCGCACTTTCCTCCATGGAAGTAATGTCTCTAACAGTCTACGCTTTGATCGTTCCCTGGAAGACCAGTAGTAGTTTCCGATGCACATCTGGAGGCATTCTGTAATCTGTGGACTATCAGACTGTTGATGAAACACAGAAATTGCATCGGGATTGAATAAGGCCGTCACCATGCGCACTTTCCTCCATGGAAGTAATGTCTCTAACAGTCTACGCTTTGATAATTCCCTGGAAGACCAGTAGCAGTTTCTAATGCACATATGGAGGCACTCTGTAATCTGTGGACTATCTGAGTGTTGATCAAACAAAAAAATTACATCGGGATTGAATACAAAAGTCACCAAGCGCACTTTCCTTCATGGGAAAAATGTCTCAAACATTCTACGCTTTGATCGTTCCCTTGAAGGCCAGTAGTAGTTTCCGATGCACATCTTGAGGTATTTCGTAATCTGTGGCCTATCAGAGTGTTGATGAAACACAGAAATTGCATCGGGATTGTATACAACAGTCACCAAGCGCACTTTCCTCCATGGGAGTAATGTCTCAAACAGTCTACGTTTTGATCGTTCCCTTGAAGGCCAGTAGTAGTTTCCGATGCACATCTGGAGGCATTCTGTAATCTGTGGACTATCAGAGTGTTGATGAAACACAGAAATTGCATCGGGACTGAATACAACAGTCACCATGCGCACTTTCCTCCATGGGAGTAATGTCTCAAACATTCTACTCTTTGATCGTTCTCTGGAAGACCAGTAGTAGTTTCCGAAGCAAGTCTGGAGGCATTCTGTTATCTGTGGACTATCAGAGTGTTGATGAAACACAGAAATTGCATCGGGATTGAATACAACAGTCACCATGCGCACTTTCCTCCATGGGGGTAATTCTCAAACAGTCTACGCTTTTATCGTTCCGTGGAAGACCAGTAGTAGTTTCC
The DNA here is from genome assembly GCF_023897955.1 of Schistocerca gregaria. NCBI lineage: Eukaryota > Metazoa > Arthropoda > Insecta > Orthoptera > Acrididae > Schistocerca > Schistocerca gregaria. Next base: position 6,055,083 of record NC_064921.1, read on the forward strand.
GATGCACGTCTGGAGGCATTCTGTAATCTGTGGACCTTCAAAGTGTGTATCAAAACACAGAAATTGCATCGGGATTGAATACAACAGTCACCATGCGCACTTTCCTCCATGGAAGTAATGTCTCTTACAGTCTACGCTTTGATAATTCCCTGGAAGACCAGTAGCAGTTTCTAATGCACATCTGGAGGCATTCTGTAATCTGTGGACTATCTGAGTGTTGATCAAACAAAAAAATTACATCGGGATTGAATACAACAGTCACCATGCGCACTTTCCTTCATGGGAAAAATGTCTCAAACATTCTACGTTTTGATCGTTCCCTTGAAGGCCAGTAGTAGTTTCCGATGCACATCTGGAATCATTCTGTAATCTGTGGACTATCAGAGTGTTGATGAAACACAGAAATTGCATCGGGACTGAATACAACAGTCACCATGCGCACTTTCCTCCATGGGAGTAATGTCTCAAACAGTCTACTCTTTGATCGTTCTCTGGAAGACCAGTAGTAGTTTCCGAAGCAAGTCTGGAGGCATTCTGTAATCTGTGGACTATCAGAGTGTTGATGAAACACAGAAATTGCATCGGGATTGAATACAACAGTCACCATGCGCACTTTCCTCCATGGGGGTAATGTCTCAAACAGTCTGCGTTTTGATCGTTCCCTGGAAGACCAGTAGTAGTTTCCGATGCACATCTGGAGGCATTCTGTAATCTGTGGGCTATCAGAGTGCTGATGAAACACAGAAATTGCATCGGGATTGAATATAGCCGTCACCATGCGCACTTTCCTCCATGTAAGTAATGTCTCTAACAGTCTATGCTTTGATCGTTCCCTGGAAGACCAGTAGTAGTTTCCGACGCACATCTGGAGGCATTCTGTAATCTGTGGGCTATCAGAGTGTTGATGAAACACAGATATTGCATCGGGATTGAATACAACAGTCACCATGCGCACCTTCCTCCATGGGAGTATTGTCTCATACAGTCTACACTTTGGTCGTTCCCAGGAAGAACAGTAGTAGTTTCCGATGCACATCTGGAGGCATTCTGTAATCTGTGGACTATCATAGTTCTGATGAAACACAGAAATTGCATCGGGATTGAATACAACAGTCACCACGCGCATTTTCCACCATCGGAGAAATGTCTCAAACTGTCTACGCTTTGATCGTTCCCTGGAACACCAGTAGTAGTTTCCGGTGCACATCTAGAGGCAGTCTGTAATCTGTGGACTATCAGAGTATTGATGAAACACAGATATTGCATCGGGATTGAATACAGCCGTCACCATGCGCACTTTCCTCCATGTAAGTAATGTCTCTAACAGTCTATGCTTTGATCGTTCCCTGGAAGACCAGTAGTAGTTTCCGATGCACATCTGGAGGCATTCTGTAATCCGTGGGCTACCAGAGTGTTGATGAAACACAGAAATTGCATCGTTATTGAATACAACAGTCACCATGCGCACTTTCCTCCATGGGAGTAATGTCTTAAACAGTCTACGATTTGATCTTTCCCTGGAAGACCAGTAGTAGTTTACGATGCACATCTGGAGGCATTCTGTAGTCTGTGGACTATCAGACTGTTGATGAAACACAGAAATTGCATCGGGATTGAATACAACAGGCACCATGCGCACTTTCCTCCATGGGAGTAATGTCTCTAACAGTCTATGCTTTGATCGTTCCCTGGAAGACCAGAAGTAGTTTCCGATGCACATCTGGAGGCATTCTGTTAACTGTGGACTATCAGAGTGTTGATGAAACTCAGAAAATGCATCGGGATTGAGTAAAACAGTCACCATGTGCACTTTCCTCCATGTGAGTAATTCTAATACAGGCTACGCTTTGATCGTTCCCTGGAAGACCAGTAGTAGTTTCCGATGCACATCTGGAGGCATTCTGTAATCTGTGGACTATCAGAGTGTTGATGAAACACAGAAATTGCATGGGGATTGAATACAACAGTCACCATGCGCACTTTCCTCCATGGAAGTAATGTCTCTAACAGTCTACTCTCTGATCGTTCCCTGGAAGACCAATAGTAGTTTCCGATGCACATCTGGAGGCATCCTGTAATCTGTGAACTATCAGAGTGTTGATGAAACACAGAAATTCCATCGGGATTGAATAAAGCCGTCACCATGCGCACTTTCCTCCATGGAAGTAATGTTTCTAACAGTCTACGCTTTGATAATTCCCTGGAAGACCAGTAGCAGTTTCTAATGCACATCTGGAGGCATTCTGTAATCTGTGGACTATCTGAGTGTTGATCAAACAAAAAAATTACAGCGGGATTGAATACAACAGTAACCATGCGCACTTTCCTTCATGGGAAAATTGTCTCAAACATTCTACGCTTTGATCGTTCCCTTGAAGGCCAGTAGTAGTTTCCGATGCACATCTCTAGGTATTCTGTAATCTGTGGCCTATCAGAGTGTTGATGAAACACAGAAATTGCATCGGGATTTAATACAACAGTCACCATGCGCACTTTCCTCCATGGGAGTAATGTCTCTAACAGTCTACGCTTTGATCGTTCCCTGGAAGACCAGTAGTAGTTTCCGATGCACATCTGGAGGCATTCTGTAATCTGTGGACTATCAGAGTGTTGATGAAACACAGAAATTGTATCGGGATTGAATAAAGCCGTCACCATGCGCACTTTCCTCCATGGAAGTAATGTCTCTAACAGTCTACGCTTTGATAATACCCTGGAAGACCAGTAGCAGTTTCTAATGCACATCTGGAGGCATTCTGTAATCTGTGGACTATCTGAGTGTTGATGAATCACAGAAATTGCATCGGGACTGAATACAACAGTCACCATGCGCACTTTCCTCCATGGGAGTAATGTCTCAAACAGTCTACTCTTTGATCGTTCTCTGGAAGACCAGTAGTAGTTTCCGAAGCAAGTCTGGAGGCATTCTGTAATCTGTGGACTATCAGAGTGTTGATGAAACACAGAAATTGCATCGGGATTGAATACAACAGTCACCATGCGCACTTTCCTTCATGGGAAAAATGTCTCAAACATTCTACGCTTTGGTCGTTCCCTTGAAGGCCAGTAGTAGTTTCCGATGCACATCTGGAGGTATTCTGTAATCTGTGGCCTATCAGAGTGTTGATGAAACACAGAAATTGCATCGGGATTGTATACAACAGTCACCATGCGCCCTTTCCTCCATGGGAGTAATGTCTCAAACAGTCTACGTTTTGATCGTTCCTTGGAAGACCAGTAGTAGTTTACGATGCACATCTTTGAGACAATCTGTAGTCTGTGGACTATCAGAGTGTTGATGAAACACAGAAATTGCATCGGGATTGAATACAACAGTCACCACGCGCACTTTCCACCATGGGAGAAATGTCTCTAACAGTCTACGCTTTGATCGTTCCCTGGAAGACCAGTAGTAGTTTCCGATGCACATCTGGAGGCATTCTGTAATCTGTGGACTATCAGAGTGTTGATGAAACACAAAAATTGCATCGGGATTGAATAAAGCCGTCACCATGCGCACTTTCCTCCATGGAAGTAATGTCTCTAACAGTCTACGCTTTGATAATTCCCAGGAAGGCCAGTAGTAGTTTCCGATGCACATCCGGAGGCATTCACTAATCTGTGGACTATCAGAGTGTTGATGAAACACAGAAATTGCATCGGGACTGAATACAACAGTCACCATGCGCACTTTCCTCCATGGGAGTAATGTCTCAAACAGTCTACTCTTTGATCGTTCTCTGGAAGACCAGTAGAAGTTTCCGAAGCAAGTCTGGAGGCATTCTGTTATCTGTGGACTATCAGAGTGTTGATGAAACACAGAAATTGCATCGGGATTGAATACAACAGTCACCATGCGCACTTTCCTCCATGGGGGTAATTCTCAAACAGTCTACGCTTTTATCGTTCCGTGGAAAACCAGTAGTAGTTTCCGATGCACGTCTGGAGGCATTCTGTAATCTGTGGACCTTCAAAGTGTGTATCAAAACACAGAAATTGCATCGGGATTGAATACAACAGTCACCATGCGCACTTTCCTCCATGGGAGTAATGTCTCAAACAGTCTACGTTTTGATCGTTCCCTGGAAGAGCAGTAGTAGTTTACGATGCACATTTGGAGACAATCTGTAATCTGTGGACTATCAGAGTGTTGATGAAACACAGAAATTGCATCGGGATTGAATACAACAGTCACCATGCGCACTTTCCTCCATGGGGGTAATGTCTCAAACAGTCTGCGTTTTGATCGTTCCCTGGAAGACCAGTAGTAGTTTACGATGCACATCTGGAGGCATTCTGTAGTCTGTGGACTATCAGAGTATTGATGAAAACAGAAATTGCATTGGGATTGAATACAGCCGTCACCATGCGCACTTTCCTCCATGGAAGTAATGTCTCTAACAGTCTATGCTTTGATCGTTCCCTGGAAGACCAGTAGTAGTTTCCGATGCACATCTGGAGGCATTCTGTAATCCGTGGGCTATCAGAGTGTTGATGAAACACAGAAATTGCATCGGGATTGAATACAACAGTCACCATGCGCACTTTCCTCCATGGGAGTAATGTCTCAAACAGTCTACGTTTTGATCGTTCCCTGGAAGACCAGTAGTGGTTTACGATGCACATCTGTAGGCATTCTGTAGTCTGTGGACTATCAGACTGTTGATGAAACACAGAAATTGCATCGGGATTGAATACAACAGGCACCATGCGCACTTTCCTCCATGGGAGTAATGTCTCTAACAGTCTATGCTTTGATCGTTCCCTGGAAGACCAGAAGTAGTTTCCGATGCACATCTGGAGGCATTCTGTAATCTGTGGACTATCAGAGTGTTGATGAAACTCAGAAAATGCATCGGGATTGAGTAAAACAGTCACCATGTGCACTTTCCTCCATGTGAGTAATTCTAATACAGGCTACGCTTTGATCGTTCCCTGGAAGACCAGTAGTAGTTTCCGATGCACATCTGGAGGCATTCTGTAATCTGTGGACTATCAGAGTGTCGATGAAACACAGAAATTGCATCGGGATTGAATACAACAGTCACCATGCGCACTTTCCTCCATGGAAGTAATGTCCCTAACACTCTACGCTTTGATCGTTCCCTGGAAGACCAGTAGTAGTTTCCGAAGCAAGTCTGGAGGCATTCTTTAATCTGTGGACTATCAGAGTGTTGATGAAACACAGAAATTGCATCGGGACTGAATACAACAGTCACCATGCGCACTTTCCTTCATGGGAAAAATGTCTCAAACATTCTACACTTTGGTCGTTCCCTTGAAGGCCAGTAGTAGTTTCCGATGCACATCTGGAGGTATTCTGTAATCTGTGGCCTATCAGAGTGTTGATGAAACACAGAAATTGCATCGGGATTGTATACAACAGTCACCATGCGCCCTTTCCTCCATGGGAGTAATGTCTCAAACAGTCTACGTTTTGATCGTTCCCAGGAAGACCAGTAGTAGTTTACGATGCACATCTTTGAGACAATCTGTAATCTGTGGACTATCAGAGTGTTGATGAAACACAGAAATTGCATCGGGATTGAATACAACAGTCACCACGCGCACTTTCCACCATGGGAGAAATGTCTCTAACAGTCTACGCTTTGATCGTTCCCTGGAAGACCAGTAGTAGTTTCCGATGCACATCTGGAGGCATTCTGTAATCTCAGGACTATCAGAGTGTTGATGAAACACAGAAATTGCATCGGGATTGAATAAAGCCGTCACCATGCGCACTTTCCTCCATGGAAGTAATGTCTCTAACAGTCTACGCTTTGATAATTCCCAGGAAGGCCAGTAGTAGTTTCCGATGCACATCCGGAGGCATTCAGTAATCTGTGGACTATCAGAGTGTTGATGAAACACAGAAATTGCATCGGGACTGAATACAACAGCCACCATGCGCACTTTCCTCCATGGGAGTAATGTCTGAAACAGTCTACTCTTTGATCGTTCTCTGGAAGACCAGTAGTAGCTTCCGAAGCAAGTCTGGAGGCATTCTGTTATCTGTGGACTATCAGAGTGTTGATGAAACACAGAAATTGCATCGGGATTGAATACAACAGTCACCATGCGCACTTTCCTCCATGGGGGTAATTCTCAAACAGTCTACGCTTTTATCGTTCCGTGGAAGACCAGTAGTAGTTTCCGATGCATGTCTGGAGGCATTCTGTAATCTGTGGACCTTCAAAGTGTGTATCAAAACACAGAAATTGCATCGGGATTGAATACAACAGTCACAATGCGCACTTTCCTCCATGGGAGTAATGTCTCAAACAGTCTACGTTTTGATCGTTCCCTGGAAGACCAGTAGTAGTTTACGATGCACATCTGGAGACAATCTGTAATCTGTGGACTATCAGAGTGTTGATGAAACACAGAAATTGCATCGGGATTGAATACAACAGTCACCATGCGCACTTTCCTTCATGGGAAAAATGTCTCAAACATTCTACGCTTTGGTCGTTCCCTTGAAGGCCAGTAGTAGTTTCCGATGCACATCTGGAGGCATTCAGTAATCTGTGGACTATCAGAGTGTTGATGAATCACAGAAATTGCATCGGGACTGAATACAACAGTCACCATGCGCACTTTCCTCCATATGAGTAATGTCTCAAACAGTCTACTATTTGATCGTTCTCTGGAAGACCAGTAGTAGTTTCCGAAGCAAGTCTGGAGGCATTCTGTAATCTGTGGACTATCAGAGTGTTGATGAAACACAGAAATTGCATCGGGATGGAATACAACAGTCACCATGCGCACTTTCCTTCATGGGAAAAATGTCTCAAACATTCTACGCTTTGGTCGTTCCCCTGAATGCCAGTAGTAGTTTCCGATGCACATCTGGAGGTATTCTGTAATCTGTGGCCTATCAGAGTGTTGATGAAACACAGAAATTGCATCGGGATTGTATACAACAGTCACCATGCGCACTTTCCTCCATGGGAGTAATGTCTCAAACAGTCTACGTTTTGATCGTTCCCTGGAAGAACAGTAGTAGTTTACGATGCACATCTTTGAGACAATCTGTAATCTGTGGACTATCAGAGTGTTGATGAAACACAGAAATTGCATCGGGATTGAATACAACAGTCACCACGCGCACTTTCCACCGTGGGAGAAATGTCTCTAACAGTCTACGCTTTGATCGTTCCCTGGAAGACCAGTAGTAGTTTCCGATGCACATCTGGAGACATTCTGTAATCTGTCGACTATCAGAGTGTTGATGAAACAAAGAAATTGCATCGGGATTGAATAAAGCCGTCACCATGCGCACTTTCCTCCATGGAAGTAATGTCTCTAACAGTCTACGCTTTGATAATTCCCAGGAAGGCCAGTAGTAGTTTCCGATGCACATCCGGAGGCATTCAGTAATCTGTGGACTATCAGAGTGTTGATGAAACACAGAAATTGCATCGGGACTGAATACAACAGTCACCATGCGCACTTTCCTCCATGGGAGTAATGTCTCAAACAGTCTACTCTTTGATCGTTCTCTGGAAGACCAGTAGTAGTTTCCGAAGCAAGTCTGGAGGCATTCTGTTATCTGTGGACTATCAGAGTGTTGATGAAACACAGAAATTGCATCGGGATTGAATACAACAGTCACCATGCGCACTTTCCTCCATGGGGGTAATTCTCAAACAGTCTACGCTTTTATCGTTCCGTGGAAGACCAGTAGTAGTTTTCGATGCACGTCTGGAGGCATTCTGTAATCTGTGGACCTTCAAAGTGTGTATCAAAACACAGAAATTGCATCGGGATTGAATACAACAGTCTCCATGCGCACATTCCTCCATTGGAGTAATGTCTCAAACAGTCTACGTTTTGATCGTTCCCTGGAAGACCAGTAGTAGTTTACGATGCACATCTGGAGACAATCTGTAATCTGTGGACTATCAGAGTGTTGATGAAACACAGAAATTGCATCGGGTTTGAATACAACAGTCACCACGCGCACTTTCCACCATGGGAGAAATGTCTCTAACAGTCTACGCTTTGATCGTTCCCTGGAAGACCAGTAGTAGTTTCGGATGCACATCTGGAGGCATTCTGTAATCTGTGGACTATCTGAGTGTTGATCAAACAAAAAAATTACATCGGGATTGAATACAACAGTCACCATGCGCACTTTTCTTCATGGGAAAATGTCTCAAACATTCTACGCTTTGATCGTTCCCTTGAAGGCCAGTAGTAGTTTCCGATCCACATCTGGAGGAATTCAGTAATCTGTGGACTATCAGAGTGTTGATGAAACACAGAAATTGCATCGGGACTGAATACAACAGTCACCATGCGCACTTTCCTCCATGGAAGTAATGTCTCAAACAGTCTACTCTTTGATCGTTCTCTGGAAGACCAGTAGTAGATTCCGAAGCAAGTCTGGAGGCATTCTGTAATCTGTGGACTATCAGAGTGTTGATGAGACGCAGAAATTGCATCGGGATTGAATACAACAGTCACCATGCGCACTTTCCTAAATGGGGGTAATGTCTCAAACAGCCTGCGTTTTGATCGTTCCCTGATAGACCAGTAGTAGTTTACGATGCACATCTGGAGGCATTCTGTAGTCTGTGGACTATCAGAGTGTTGATGAAACACAGAAATTGCATCGGGATGGAATACAACAGTCACCACGCGCACATTCCACCATGGGAGAAATGTCTCTAACAGTCTACGCTTTGATCGCTCGCTGGAAGACCAGTAGTAGTTTCCGATGCACATCTATAGGCATTCTGTAATCTGTGGACTATCAGAGTGTTGATGAAACACAGAAATTGCATCGGGATTGAATACAACAGTCACCATGCGCACTTTCCTCCATGGAAGTAATGTCTCTAACAGTCTACGCTTTGATCGTTCCCTGGAAGACCAGTAGTAGTTTCCGATGCACATCTGGAGGCATTCTGTAATCTGTGGGCTATCAGAGTGTTGATGAAACACAGAAATTGCATCGGGATTGAATAAAGCCGTCAACATGCGCACTTTCCTCCATGGAAGTAATGTCTCTAACTGTCTACGCTTTGATAATTCCCTGGAAGACCAGTAGCAGTTTCTAATGCACATCTGGAGGCATTCTCTAATCTGTGGACTATCTGAGTGTTGATCAAACAAAAAAATTACATCGGGATTGAATACAACAGTCACCATGCGCACTTTCCTTCATGGGAAAAATGTCTCAAATATTCTACGCTTTGATCGTTCCCTTGAAGGCTAGTACTAGTTTCCGATGCACATCTGGAGGCATTCAGTAATCTGTGGACTATCAGAGTGTTGATGAAACACAGAAATTGCATCGGGACTGAATACAACAGTCACCATGCGCACTTTCCTCCATGGAAGTAATGTCTCAAACAGTCTACTCTTTGATCGTTCTCTGGAAGACCAGTAGTAGATTCCGAAGCAAGTCTGGAGGCATTCTGTAATCTGTGGACTATCAGAGTGTTGATGAGACACAGAAATTGCATCGGGATTGAGTACAACAGTCACCATGCGCACTTTCCTCCATTGCGGTAATGTCTCAAACAGACTGCGTTTTGATCGTTCCCTGGAAGACCAGTAGTAGTTTACGATGCACATCTGGAGGCATTCTGTAGTCTGTGGACTATCAGAGTGTTGATGAAACACAGAAATTGCATCGGGATTGAATACAACAGTCACCACGCGCACATTCCACCATGGGAAAAATGTCTCTAACAGTCTACGCTTTGATCGTTCGCTGGAAGACCAGTAGTAGTTTCCGATGCACATCTATAGGCATTCTGTAATCTGTGGACTATCAGAGTGTTGATGAAACACAGAAATTGCATCGGGATTAAATAGAACAGTCACTATGCGCACTTTCCTCCATGGAAGTAATGTCTCTAACAGTCTACGCTTTGATCGTTCCCTGGAAGACCAGTAGTAGTTTCCGATGCACATCTGGAGGCATTCTGTAATCTGTGGACTATCAGAGTGTTGATGAAACACAGAAATTGCATCGGGATTGAATAAAGCCGTCACCATGCGCACTTTCCTCCATGGAAGTAATGTCTCTAACAGTCTACGCTTTGATAATTCCCTGGAAGACCAGTAGCAGTTTCTAATGCACATCTGGAGGCATTCTGTAATCTGTGGACTATCTGAGTGTTGATCAAACAAAAAAATTACATCGGGATTGAATACAACAGTCACCATGCGCACTTTCCTTCATGGGAAAAATGTCTCAAATATTCTACGCTTTGATAATTCCCTGGAAGACCAGTAGCAGTTTCTAATGCACATCTGGAGGCATGCTGTAATCTGTGGACTATCTGAGTGTTGATCAAACAAAAAAATTACATCGGGATTGAATACAACAGTCACCATGCGCACTTTCCTTCATGGGAAAAATGTCTCAAATATTCTACGCTTTGATCGTTCCCTTGAAGGCCAGTAGTAGTTTCCGATGCACATCTGGAGGCATTCAGTAATCTGTGGACTATCAGGGTGTTGACGAAACACAGAAATTGCATCGGGATTGAATGAAGCCGTCACCATGCGCACTTTCCTCCATGGAAGTAATGTCTCTAACAGTCTACGCTTTGATAATTCCCCGGAAGACCAGTAGTAGTTTCTAATGCACATCTGGAGGCATTCTGTAATCTGTGGAGCTTCAAAGTGTGTATCAAAACACAGAAATAGCATCGGGATTGAATACAACAGTCACCATGCGCACTTTCCTCCATGGGAGTAATGTCTCAAACAGTCTACGTTTTGATCGTACCCTGGAAGACCGGTAGCAGTTTACGATGCTTATCTGGAGGCATTCTGTAATCTGTGGACTATCAGAGTGTTGATGAGACACAGAAATTGCATCGGGATTGAGTACAACAGTCACCATGCGCACTTTCCTCCATGGCGGTAATGTCTCAAACAGACTGCGTTTTGATCGTTCCCTGGAAGACCAGTAGTAGTTTACGATGCACATCTGGAGGCATTCTGTAGTCTGTGGACTATCAGAGTGTTGATGAAACACAGAAATTGCATCGGGATTGAATACAACAGTCACCACGCGCACATTCCACCATGGGAAAAATGTCTCTAACAGTCTACGCTTTGATCGTTCACTGGAAGACCAGTAGTAGTTTCCGATGCACATCTATAGGCATTCTGTAATCTGTGGACTATCAGAGTGTTGATGAAACACAGAAATTGCATCGGGATTAAATAGAACAGTCACTATGCGCACTTTCCTCCATGGAAGTAATGTCTCTAACAGTCTACGCTTTGATCGTTCCCTGGAAGACCAGTAGTAGTTTCCGATGCACATCTGGAGGCATTCTGTAATCTGTGGACTATCAGAGTGTTGATGAAACACAGAAATTGCATCGGGATTGAATAAAGCCGTCACCATGCGCACTTTCCTCCATGGAAGTAATGTCTCTAACAGTCTACGCTTTGATAATTCCCTGGAAGACCAGTAGCAGTTTCTAATGCACATCTGGAGGCATTCTGTAATCTGTGGACTATCTGAGTGTTGATCAAACAAAAAAATTACATCGGGATTGAATACAACAGTCACCATGCGCACTTTCCTTCATGGGAAAAATGTCTCAAATATTCTACGCTTTGATAATTCCCTGGAAGACCAGTAGCAGTTTCTAATGCACATCTGGAGGCATGCTGTAATCTGTGGACTATCTGAGTGTTGATCAAACAAAAAAATTACATCGGGATTGAATACAACAGTCACCATGCGCACTTTCCTTCATGGGAAAAATGTCTCAAATATTCTACGCTTTGATCGTTCCCTTGAAGGCCAGTAGTAGTTTCCGATGCACATCTGGAGGCATTCAGTAATCTGTGGACTATCAGAGTGTTGACGAAACACAGAAATTGCATCGGGATTGAATGAAGCCGTCACCATGCGCACTTTCCTCCATGGAAGTAATGTCTCTAACAGTCTACGCTTTGATAATTCCCCGGAAGACCAGTAGTAGTTTCTAATGCACATCTGGAGGCATTCTGTAATCTGTGGAGCTTCAAAGTGTGTATCAAAACACAGAAATAGCATCGGGATTGAATACAACAGTCACCATGCGCACTTTCCTCCATGGGAGTAATGTCTCAAACAGTCTACGTTTTGATCGTACCCTGGAAGACCGGTAGCAGTTTACGATGCTTATCTGGAGACTATCTGTAATCTGTGGACTATCAGAGTGTTGATGAAACACAGAAATTGCATCGGGATTGAATACAACAGTCACCATGCGCACTTTCCTCCATGGGAGAAATGTCTCTAACAGTCTACGCTTTGATCGTTCCCTGGAAGACCAGTAGTAGTTTCCGATGCACATCTGGAGGAATACTGTAATCTGTGGACTATCAGAGTGTTGATGAAACACAGAAATTGCATCGGGATTGAATAAAACCGTCACCATGCGCACTTTCCTCCATGGAAGTAATGTCTCTAACGGTCTACGCTTTGATAATTCCCTGGAAGACCAGTAGCAGTTTCTAATGCACATCTGGAGGCATTCTGTAATCTGTGGACTATCTGAGTGTTGATCAAACAAAAAAATTACATCGGGATTGAATACAACAGTCACCATGCGCACTTTCCATCATGGGAAAAATGTCTCAAACATTCTACGCTTTGATCGTTCCCTTGAAGGCCAGTAGTAGTTTCCGATGCACATCTGGAGGTATTCTGTAATCTGTGGCCTATCAGAGTGTTGATGAAACACAGAAATTGCATTGGGATTGAATACAACAGTCACCATGCGCACTTTCCTCCATGGAAGTAATGTCTCTAACAGTCTACGCTTTGATCGTTCCCTGGAAGACCAGTAGTAGTTTCCGACGCACATCTGGAGGCATTCTGTAATCTGTGGACTATCAGAGTGTTGATGAAACACAGAAATTGCATCGGGATTGAATACAACAGTCACCACGCGCACTTTCCACCATGGGAGAAATGTCTCTAACACTCTACGCTTTGATTGTTCGCTGGAAGACCAGTAGTAGTTTCCGATGCACATCTATAGGCATTCTGTAATCTGTGGACTATCAGAGTGTTGATGAAACACAGAAATTGCATCGGGATTGAATACAACAGTCACCATGCGCACTTTCCTCCATGGAAGTAATGTCTCTAACAGTCTACGCTTTGATCGTTCCCTGGAAGACCAGTAGTAGTTTCCGATGCACATCTGGAGGCATTCTGCAATCTGTGGACTATCAGAGTGTTGATGAAACACAGAAATTGCATCGGGATTGAATAAAGCCGTCACCATGCGTACTTTCCTCCATGGAAGTAACGTCTCTAACAGTCTACGCTTTGATAATTCCCTGGAAGACCAGTAGTAGTTTCTAATGCACATCTGGAGGCATTCTGTAATCTGTGGACCTTCAAAGTGTGTGTCAAAACACAGAAATAGCATCGGGATTGAATACAACAGTCACCATGCGCACTTTCCTCCATGGGAGTAATGTCTCAAACAGTCTACGTTTTGATCGTTCCCTGGAAGACCAGTAGCAGTTTACGATGCACATCTGGAGTTAATCTGTAATCTGTGGACTATCAGAGTGTTGATGAAACACAGAAATTGCATCGGGATTGAATAAAGCCGTCACCATGCGCACTTTCCTCCATGGAAGTAATGTCTCTAACAGTCTACGCTTTGATAATTCCCTGGAAGACCAGTAGCAGTTTCTAATGCACATCTGGAGGCATTCTGTAATCTGTGGACTATCTGAGTGTTGATCAAACAAAAAAATTACATCGGGATTGAATACAACAGTCACCATGCGCACTTTCCTTCATGGGAAAAATGTCTCAAACATTCTACGCTTTGATCGTTCCCTTGAAGGCCAGTAGTAGTTACCGATGCACATCTGGAGGCATTCAGTAATCTGTGGACTATCAGAGTGTTGATGAAACACAGAAATTGCATCGCGACTGAATACAACAGTCACCATGCGCACTTTCCTCCATGGAAGTAATATCTCAAACAGTCTACTCTTTGATCGTTCTCTGGAAGACCAGTAGTAGATTCCGAAGCAAGTCTCGAGGCATTCTGTAATCTGTGGACTATCAGAGTGTTGATGAGATACAGAAATTGCATCGGGATTGAATACAACAATCACCATGCGCACTTTCCTCCATGGGGGTAATGTCTCTAACAGTCTACGCTTTGATCGTTCCCTGGAAGACCAGTAGTAGTTTACGATGCACATCTGGAGGCATTCTGTAGTCTGTGGACTATCAGAGTGTTGATGAAACACAGAAATTGCATCGGGATTGAATACAACAGTCACCACGCGCACTTTCCACCATGGGAGAAATGTCTCTAACACTCTACGCTTTGATTGTTCGCTGGAAGACCAGTAGTAGTTTCCGATGCACATCTATAGGCATTCTGTAATCTGTGGACTATCAGAGTGTTGATGAAACACAGAAATTGCATCGGGATTGAATACAACAGTCACCATGCGCACTTTCCTCCATGGAAGTAATGTCTCTAACAGTCTACGCTTTGATCGTTCCCTGGAAGACCAGTAGTAGTTTCCGATGCACATCTGGAGGCATTCTGCAATCTGTGGACTATCAGAGTGTTGATGAAACACAGAAATTGCATCGGGATTGAATAAAGCCGTCACCATGCGTACTTTCCTCCATGGAAGTAACGTCTCTAACAGTCTACGCTTTGATAATTCCCTGGAAGACCAGTAGTAGTTTCTAATGCACATCTGGAGGCATTCTGTAATCTGTGGACCTTCAAAGTGTGTGTCAAAACACAGAAATAGCATCGGGATTGAATACAACAGTCACCATGCGCACTTTCCTCCATGGGAGTAATGTCTCAAACAGTCTACGTTTTGATCGTTCCCTGGAAGACCAGTAGCAGTTTACGATGCACATCTGGAGTTAATCTGTAATCTGTGGACTATCAGAGTGTTGATGAAACACAGAAATTGCATCGGGATTGAATACAACAGTCACCACGCGCACTTTCCACCATGGGAGAAATGTCTCTAACAGTCTACGCTTTGATCGTTCCCTGGAAGACCAGTAGTAGTTTCCGATGCACATCTGGAGGAATTCTGTAATCTGTGGACTATCAGAGTGTTGATGAAACACAGAAATTGCATCGGGATTGAATAAAACCGACACCATGCGCACTTTCCTCCATGGAAGTAATGTCTCTAACAGTCTACGCTTTGATAATTCCCTGGAAGACCAGTAGCAGTTTCTAATGCACATCTGGAGGCATTCTGTAATCTGTGGACTATCTGAGTGTTGATCAAACAAAAAAATTACATCGGGATTGAATACAACAGTCACCATGCGCACTTTCCATCATGGGAAAAATGTCTCAAACATTCTACGCTTTGATCGTTCCCTTGAAGGCCAGTAGTAGTTTCCGATGCACATCTGGAGGCATTCAGTAATCTGTGGACTATCAGAGTGTTGATGAAACACAGAAATTGCATCGGGACTGAATACAACAGTCACCATGCGCACTTTCCTCCATGGGAGTAATGTCTCAAACAGTCTACTCTTTGATCGTTCTCTGGAAGACCAGTAGTAGTTTCCCAAGCAAGTCTGGAGGCATTCTGAAATCTGTGGACTATCAGAGTGTTGATGAAACACAGAAATTGCATCGGGATTGAATACAACAGTCACCATGCGCACTTTCCTCCATGGGAGTAATGTCTCAAACAGTCTACTCTTTGATCGTTCTCTGGAAGACCAGTAGTAGTTTCCCAAGCAAGTCTGGAGGCATTCTGAAATCTGTGGACTATCAGAGTGTTGATGAAACACAGAAATTGCATCGGGATTGAATACAACAGTCACCATGCGCACTTTCCTCCATGGTGGTAATGTCTCAAACAGTCTACGTTTTGATCGTTCCCTGGAAGACCAGTAGTAGTTTACGACGCACATCTGGAGGCATTCTGTAGTCTGTGGACTATCACACTGTTGATGAAACACAGAAATTGCATCGGGATTGAATACAACAGGCACCATGCACACTTTCCTCCATGGGAGTAAAGTCTCTAACAGTCTATGCTTTGATCGTTCCCTGGAAGACCAGTAGTAGTTTCCGATTAACATCTGGAGGCATTCGGTAATCTGTGGGCTATCAGAGTGTTGATGAAACACAGAAATTGCATCGGGATTGAATACAACAGTCACCATGCGTACTTTCCTATATGGGAGTAATGTCTCAAACAGTCTACGTTTTGATCGTTCCCTGGAAGACCAGTAGCAGTTTCTAATGCACATCTGGAGGCATTCTGTAATCTGTGAACTATCTGAGTGTTGATCAAACAAAAAAATTACATCGGGATTGAATACAACAGTCACCATGCGCACTTTCCTTCATGGGAAAAATGTCTCAAACATTCTACGCTTTGATCGTTCCCTTGACGGCCAGTAGTAGTTTCCGATGAACATCTGGAGGTATTCTGTAATCTGTGGCCTATCAGAGTGTTGATGAAACACAGAAATTGCATCGGGATTGAATACAACAGTCACCATGCGCACTTTCCTCCATGGGAGTAATGTCTCAAACAGTCTACGTTTTGATCGTTCCCTGGAAGACCAGTAGTAGTTTACGATGCACATCTGGAGACAATCTGTAATCTGTGGACTATCAGAGTGTTGATGAAACGCAGAAATTGCATCGGGATTGAATACAACAGTCACCATGCGCACTTTCCTTCATGGGAAAAATGTCTCAAACATTCTACGCTTTGATCGTTCCTTTGAAGGCCAGTAGTAGTTTCCGATGCACAGCTGGAGGCATTCAGTAATCTGTGGACTATCAGAGTGTTGATGAAACACAGAAATTGCATCGGGACTGAATACAACAGTCACCATGCGCACTTTCCTCCATGGGAGTAATGTCTCAAACAGTCTACTCTTTGATCGTTCTCTGGAAGACCAGTAGTAGTTTCCCAAGCACGTCTGGAGGCATTCTGAAATCTGTGGACTATCAGAGTGTTGATGAAACACAGAAATGGCATCGGGATTGAATACAACAGTCACCATGCGCACTTTCCTCCATGGGAGTAATGTCTCAAACAGTCTACTCTTTGATCGTTT
Source organism: Schistocerca gregaria (assembly GCF_023897955.1). NCBI lineage: Eukaryota > Metazoa > Arthropoda > Insecta > Orthoptera > Acrididae > Schistocerca > Schistocerca gregaria. The sequence goes on from NC_064921.1 coordinate 6,072,163, forward strand.
TCTGGAAGACCAGTAGTAGTTTCCCAAGCAAGTCTGGAGGCATTCTGAAATCTGTGGACTATCAGAGTGTTGATGAAACACAGAAATTGCATCGGGATTGAATACAACAGTCACCATGCGCACTTTCCTCCATGGTGGTAATGTCTCAAACAGTCTACGTTTTGATCGTTCCCTGGAAGACCAGTAGTAGTTTACGATGCACATCTGGAGGCATTCTGTAGTCTGTGGACTATCACACTGTTGATGAAACACAGAAATTGCATCGGGATTGAATACAACAGGCACCATGCACACTTACCTCCATGGGAGTAATGTCTCTAACAGTCTATGCTTTGATCGTTCCCTGGAAGACCAGTAGTAGTTTCCGATTAACATCTGGAGGCATTCGGTAATCTGTGGGCTATCAGAGTGTTGATGAAACACAGAAATTGCATCGGGATTGAATACAACAGTCACCATGCGTACTTTCCTCCATGGGAGTAATGTCTCAAACAGTCTACGTTTTGATCGTTCCCTGGAAGACCAGTAGCAGTTTCTAATGCACATCTGGAGGCATTCTGTAATCTGTGGACTATCAGAGTGTTGATGAAACGCAGAAATTGCATCGGGATTGAATACAACAGTCACCACGCGCACTTTCCCCCATGGGAGAAATGTCTCTAACAGTCTACGCTTTGATCGTTCCCTGGAAGACCAGTAGTAGTTTACGATGCACATCTGGTGGCATTCTGTAATCTGTGGACTATCAGAGTGTCGATGAAACACAGAAATTGCATCGGGATTGAATAAAGCCGTCACCATGCGCACTTTCCTCCATGGAAGTAATGTCTCTAACAGTCTACGCTTTGATAATTCCCTGGAAGACCAGTAGCAGTTTCTAATGCACATCTGGAGGCATTCTGTAATCTGTGGACTATCAGAGTGTTGATGAAACACAGAAATTGCATCGGGATTGAATACAACAGTCACCATGCGCACTTTCCTCCATGGGGGTATTTCTCAAACAGTCTACGCTTTTATCGTTCCGTGGAAGACCAGTAGTAGTTGCCGATGCACGTCTGGAGGCATTCTGTAATCTGTGGACTTTCAAAGTGTGTATCAAAACACAGAAATTGCATCGGGATTGAATACAACAGTCACCATGCGCACTTTCCTCCATGGGAGTAATGTCTCAAACAGTCTACGTTTTGATCGTTCCCTGGAAGACCAGTAGCAGTTTACGATGCACATCTGGAGACAATCTGTAATCTGTTGACTATCAGAGTGTTGATGAAACACAGAAATTGCATCGGGATTGAATACAACAGTCACCACGCGCACTTTCCACCATGGGAGAAATGTCTCTAACAGTCTGCGCTTTGATCGTTCCCTGGAAGACCAGTAGTAGTTTCCGATGCACATCTGGAGGAATTCTGTAATCTGTGGACTATCAGAGTGTTGATGAAACACAGAAATTGCATCGGGATTGAATAAAGCCGTCACCATGCGCACTTTCCTCCATGGAAGTAATGTCTCTAACAGTCTACGCTTTGATAAATACCTGGAAGACCAGTAGCAGTTTCTAATGCACATCTGGAGGCATTCTGTAATCTGTGGACTATCTGAGTGTTGATCAAACAAAAAAATTACATCGGGATAGAATACAACAGTAACCATGCGCACTTTCCTTTATGGGAAAAATGTCTCAAACATTCTACGCTTTGATCGTTCCCTTGAAGGCCAGTAGTAGTTTCCGATGCACATCTGGAGGCATTCAGTAATCTGTGGACTATCAGAGTGTTGATGAAACACAGAAATTGCATCGGGACTGAATACAACAGTCACCATGCGCACTTTCCTCAATGGGAGTAATGTCTCAAACAGTCTACTCTTTGATCGTTCTCTGGAAGACCAGTAGTAGTTTCCCAAGCAAGTCTGGAGGCATTCTGAAATCTGTGGACTATCAGAGTGTTGATGAAACACAGAAATTGCATCGGGATTGAATACAACAGTCACCATGCGCACTTTCCTCCATGGTGGTAATGTCTCAAACAGTCTACGTTTTGTTCGTTCCCTGGAAGACCAGTAGTAGTTTACGATGCACATCTGGAGACAATCTGTAATCTGTGGACTATCAGAGTGTTGATGAAACGCAGAAATTGCATCGGGATTGAATACAACAGTCACCACGCGCACTTTCCCCCATGGGAGAAATGTCTCTAACAGTCTACGCTTTGATCGTTCCCTGGAAGACCAGTAGTAGTTTCCGATGCACATCTGGAGGCATTCTGTAATCTGTGGACTATCAGAGTGTTGATGAAACACAGAAATTGCATCGGGATTAAATAAAGCCGTCACCATGCGCACTTTCCTCCATGGAAGTAATGTCTCTAACAGTCTACGCTTTGATAATTCCCTGGAAGACCAGTAGCAGTTTCTAATGCACATCTGAAGGCATTCTGTAATCTGTGGACTATCTGAGTGTTGATCAAACAAAAAAATTACATCGGGATTGAATACAACAGTCACCATGCGCACTTTCGTTCATGGGAAAAATGTCTCAAACATTCTACGCTTTGGTCGTTCCCTTGAAGGCCAGTAGTAGTTTCCGATGCACATCTGAAGGCATTCAGTAATCTGTGGACTATCAGAGTGTTGATGAATCACAGAAATTGCATCGGGACTGAATACAACAGTCACCATGCGCACTTTCCTCCATGGGGGTAATTCTCAATCAGTCTACGCTTTTATCGTTCCGTGGAAGACCAGTAGTTGTTTCCGATGCACGTCTGGAGGCATTCTGTAATCTGTGGACCTTCAAAGTGTGTATCAAAACACAGAAATTGCATCGGGATAGAAAACAACAGTAACCATGCGCACTTTCCTTTATGGGAAAAATGTCTCAAACATTCTACGCTATGATCGTTCCCTTGAAGGCCAGTAGTAGTTTCCGATGCACATCTGGAGGCATTCAGTAATCTGTGGACTATCAGAGTGTTGATGAAACACAGAAATTGCATCGGGACTGAATACAACAGTCACCATGCGCACTTTCCTCCATGGGAGTAATGACTCAAACAGTCTACTCCTTGATCGTTCTCTGGAAGACCAGTAGTAGTTTCCCAAGCAAGTCTGGAGGCATTCTGAAATCTGTGGACTATCAGAGTGTTGATGAAACACAGAAATTGCATCGGGCTTGAATACAACAGTCACCATGCGCACTTTCCTCCAAGGTGGTAATGTCTCAAACAGTCTACGTTTTGATCGTTCCCTGGAAGACCAGTAGTAGTTTACGTTGCACATCTGGAGGCATTCTGTAGTCTGTGGACTATCACACTGTTGATGAAACACAGAAATTGCATCGGGATTGAATACAACAGGCACCATGCACACTTTCCACCATGGCAGTAATGTCTCTAACAGTCTATGCTTTGATCGTTCCCTGGAAGACCAGTAGTAGTTTCCGATTAACATCTGGAGGCATTCTGTAACCTGTGGGCTATCAGAGTGTTGATGAAACACAGAAATTGCATCGGGATTGAATACAACAGTCACCACGCGCACTTTCCACCATGGGAGAAATGTCTCTAGCAGTCTGCGCTTTGATCGTTCCCTGGAAGACCAGTAGTAGTTTCCGATGCACATCTGGAGGCATTCTGTAATCTGTGGACTATCAGAGTGTTGATGAAACACAGAAATTGCATCGGGATTGAATAAAGCCGTCACCATGCGCACTTTCCTCCATGGAAGTAATGTCTCTAACAGTCTACGCTTTGATAATTCCCTGGAAGACCAGTAGCAGTTTCTAATGCACATCTGGAGGCATTCTGTAATCTGTGGACTATCTGAGTGCTGATCAAACAAAAAAATTACATCGGGATAGAATACAACAGTAACCATGCGCACTTTCCTTTATGGGAAAAATGTCTCAAACATTCTACGCTTTGATCGTTCCCTGGAAGACCAGTAGTAGTTTACGATGCACATCTGGAGACAATCTGTAATCTGTGGACTATCAGAGTGTTGATGAAACGCAGAAATTGCATCGGGATTGAATACAACAGTCACCACGCGCACTTTCCCCCATGGGAGAAATGTCTCTAACAGTCTACGCTTTGATCGTTCCCTGGAAGACCAGTAGTAGTTTCCGATGCACATCTGGAGGCATTCTGTAATCTGTGGACTATCAGAGTGTTGATGAAACACAGAAATTGCATCGGGATTGAATAAAGCCGTCACCATGCGCACTTTCCTCCATGGAAGTAATGTCTCTAACAGTCTACGCTTTGATAATTCCCTGGAAGACCAGTAGCAGTTTCTAATGCACATCTGGAGGCATTCTGTAATCTGTGGACTATCTGAGTGTTGATCAAACAAAAAAATTACATCGGGATTGAATACAACAGTCACCATGCGCACTTTCCTTCATGGGAAAAATGTCTCAAACATTCTACGCTTTGGTCGTTCCCTTGAAGGCCAGTAGTAGTTTCCGATGCACATCTGAAGGCATTCAGTAATCTGTGGACTATCAGAGTGTTGATGAATCACAGAAATTGCATCGGGACTGAATACAACAGTCACCATGCGCACTTTCCTCCATGGGAGTAATGTCTCAAACAGTCTATGCTTTGATCGTTCCCTGGAAGACCAGTAGTAGTTTCCGATTAACATCTGGAGGCATTCTGTAACCTGTGGGCTATCAGAGTGTTGATGAAACACAGAAATTGCATCGGGATTGAATACAACAGTCACCATGCGCACTTTCCTCCATGGGAGTAATGTCTCAAACAGTCTACGTTTTGATTGTTCCCTGGAAGACCAGTAGTAGTTTACGATGCACATCTGGAGGCATTCTGTAGTCTGTGGACTATCAGACTGTTGATGAAACACAGAAATTGCATCGGGATTGAATACAACAGGCACCATGCGCACTTTCCTCCATGGGAGTAATGTCTCAAACAGGCTATTCTTTGATCGTTCCCTGGAAGACCAGTAGTAGTTCCCGATGCACATCTGGAGGCAGTCTGTAATCTGTGGACTATCAGAGTATTGATGAAACACAGAAATTGCATTGGGATTGAATACAGCCGTCAACATGCGTACTTTCCTCCATGGAAGTAATGTCTCTAACAGTCTATGCTTTGATCTTTCCCTGGAAGACCAGAAGTAGTTTCCGATGCACATCTGGAGGCATTCTGTAATCTGTGGACTATCAGAGTGTTGATGAAACTCAGAAAATGCATCGGGATTGAGTAAAACAGTCACCATGTGCACTTTCCTCCATGTGAGTAATTCTAATACAGGCTACGCTTTGATCGTTCCCTGGAAGACCAGTAGTAGTTTACGATGCACATCTGGAGACAATCTGTAATCTGTGGACTATCAGAGTGTTGATGAAACACAGAAATTGCATCGGGATTGAGTACAACAGTCACCACGCGCACTTTCCACCATGGGAGAAATGTCTCTAACAGTCTACGCTTTGATCGTTCCCTGGAAGACCAGTAGTAGTTTCCGATGCACATCTGGAGGCATTCTGTAATCTGTGGACGATCAGAGTATTGATGAAACACAGAAATTGCATCGGGATTGAATAAAGCCGTCACCATGCGCACTTTCCTCCATGGAAGTAATGTCTCTAACAGTCTACGCTTTGATAATTCCCTGGAAGACCAGTAGCAGTTTCTAATGCACATCTGGAGGCATTCTGTAATCTGTGGACTATCTGAGTGTTGATCAAACAAAAAAATTACATCGGGATTGAATACAACAGTCACCATGCGCACTTTCCTTCATGGTAAAAATGTCTCAAACATTCTACGCTTTGATCGTTCCCTTGAAGGCCAGTAGTAGTTTCCGATGCACATCTGGAGGTATTCTGTAATCTGTGGCCTATCAGAGTGTTGATGAAACACAGAAATTGCATCGGGATTGAATACAACAGTCACCATGCGCACTTTCCTCCATGGGAGTAATGTCTCAAACAGTCTACGTTTTGATCGTTCCCTGGAAGACCAGTAGCAGTTTACGATGCACATCTGGAGACAATCTGTAATCTGTGGACTATCAGAGTGTTGATGAAACACAGAAATTGCATCGGGATTGAATACAACAGTCACCACGCGCACTTTCCACCATGGGAGAAATGTCTCTAACAGTCTGCGCTTTGATCGTTCCCTGGAAGACCAGTAGTAGTTTCCGATGCACATCTGGAGGCATTCTGTAATCTGTGGACTATCAGAGTGTTGATGAAACACATAAATTGCATCGGGATTGAATAAAGCCGTCACCATGCGCACTTTACTCCATGGAAGTAATGTCTCTAACAGTCTACGCTTTGATAATTCCCTGGAAGACCAGTAGCAGTTTCTAATGCACATCTGGAGGCATTCTGTAATCTGTGGACTATCTGAGTGTTGATCAAACAAAAAAATTACATCGGGATAGAATACAACAGTAACCATGCGCACTTTCCTTTATGGGAAAAATGTCTCAAACATTCTACGCTTTGATCGTTCCCTGGAAGACCAGTAGTAGTTTACGATGCACATATGGAGACAATCTGTAATCTGTGGACTATCAGAGTGTTGATGAAACGCAGAAATTGCATCGGGATTGAATACAACAGTCACCACGCGCACTTTCCCCCATGGGAGAAATGTCTCTAACAGTCTACGCTTTGATCGTTCCCTGGAAGACCAGTAGTAGTTTCCGATGCACATCTGGAGGCATTCTGTAATCTGTGGACTATCAGAGTGTTAATGAAACACAGAAATTGCATCGGGATTGAATAAAGCCGTCACCATGCGCACTTTCCTCCATGGAAGTAATGTCTCTAACAGTCTACGCTTTGATAATTCCCTGGAAGACCAGTAGCAGTTTCTAATGCACATCTGGAGGCATTCTGTAATCTGTGGACTATCTGAGTGTTGATCAAACAAAAAAATTACATCGGGATAGAATACAACAGTAACCATGCGCACTTTCCTTTATGGGAAAAATGTCTCAAACATTCTACGCTTTGATCGTTCCCTGGAAGACCAGTAGTAGTTTACGATGCACATATGGAGACAATCTGTAATCTGTGGACTATCAGAGTGTTGATGAAACGCAGAAATTGCATCGGGATTGAATACAACAGTCACCATGCGCACTTTCCTTCATGGGAAAAATGTCTCAAACATACTACGCTTTGGTCGTTCCCTTGAAGGCCAGTAGTAGTTTCCGATGCACATCTGAAGGCATTCAGTAATCTGTGGACTATCAGAGTGTTGATGAATCACAGAAATTGCATCGGGACTGAATACAACAGTCACCATGCGCACATTCCTCCATGGGAGTAATGTCTCAAACAGTCTACTCTTTGATCGTTCTCTGGAAGACCAGTAGTAGTTTCCAAAGCAAGTCTGGAGGCATTCTGTAATCTGTGGACTATCAGAGTGTTGATGAAACACAGAAATTGCATCGGGATTGAATACAACAGTCACCATGCGCACTTTCCTCCATGGGGGTATTTCTCAAACAGTCTACGCTTTTATCGTTCCGTGGAAGACCAGTAGTAGTTTCCGATGCACGTCTGGAGGCATTCTGTAATCTGTGGACTATCAGAGTGTTGATGAAACACAGAAATTGCATCGGGATTGAATACAACAGTCACCATGCGCACTTTCCTCCATGGTGGTAATGCCTCAAACAGTCTACGTTTTGATCGTTCCCTGGAAGACCAGTAGTAGTTTACGATGCACATCTGGAGGCATTCTGTAGTCTGTGGACTATCACACTGTTGATGAAACACAGAAATTGCATCGGGATTGAATACAACAGGCACCATGCACACTTTCCACCATGGCAGTAATGTCTCTAACAGTCTATGCTTTGATCGTTCCCTGGAAGACCAGTAGTAGTTTCCGATTAACATCTGGAGGCATTCTGTAACCTGTGGGCTATCAGAGTGTTGATGAAACTCAGATATTGCATCGGGATTGAATACAACAGTCACCATGCGCACTTTCCCCCACGGGAGTAATGTCTCAAAAAGTCTACGTTTTGATCGTTCCCTGGAAGACCAGTAGTAGTTTACGATGCACATCTGGAGGCATTCTGTAGTCTGTGGACAATCAGACTGTTGATGAAACACAGAAATTGCATTGGGATTGAATACAACAGGCACCATGCGCACTTTCCTCCATGGGAGTAATGTCTCAAACAGGCTATTCTTTGATCGTTAACTGGAAGACCAGTAGTAGTTCCCGATGCACATCTGGAGGCAGTCTGTAATCTGTGGACTATCAGAGTATTGATGAAACACAGAAATTGCATCGGGATTGAATACAGCCGTCACCATGCGTACATTCCTCCATGGAAGTAATCTCTCTAACAGTCTATGCTTTGATCTTTCCCTGGAAGACCAGAAGTAGTTTAAGATGCACATCTGGAGGCATTCTGTAATCTGTGGACTATCAGAGTGTTGATGAAACTCAGAAAATGCATCGGGATTGAATACAACAGTCACCACGCGCACTTTCCACCATGGGAGAAATGTCTCTAACAGTCTACGCTTGATAATTCCCTGGAAGACCAGTAGCAGTTTCTAATGCACATCTGGAGGCATTCTGTAATCTGTGGACTATCTGAGTGTTGATCTAACAAAAAAATTATATTGGGATTGAATACAACAGTCACCATGCGCACTTTCCTTCATGGGAAAAATGTCTCAAACATTCTACGCTTTGATCGTTCCCTTGAAGGCCAGTAGTAGTTTCCGATGCACATCTGGAGGTATTCTGTAATCTGTGGCCTATCAGAGTGTTGATGAAACACAGAAATTGCATCGGGATTGAATACAACAGTCACCATGCGCACTTTCCTCCATTGGAGTAATGTCTCAAACAGTCTACGTTTTGATCGTTCCCTGGAAGACCAGTAGCAGTTTACGATGCACATCTGGAGACTATTTGTAATCTGTGGACTATCAGAGTGTTGATGAAACACAGACATTGCATCGGTTTTGAATACAACAGTCACCACTCGCACTTTCCTCCATGGAAGTAATGTCTCTAACAGTCTACGCTTTGATAATTCCCTGGAAGACCAGTAGCAGTTTCTAATGCACATCTGGAGGCATTCTGTAATCTGTGGACTATCTGAGTGTTGATCAAACAAAAAAATTACATCGGGATAGAATACTACAGTAACCATGCGCACTTTCCTTTATGGGAAAAATGTCTCAAACATTCTACGCTTTGATCGTTCCCTTGAAGGCCAGTAGTAGTTTCCGATGCACATCTGGAGGCATTCAGTAATCTGTGGACTATCAGAGTGTTGATGAAACAGAGAAATTGCATCGGGACTGAATACAACAGTCACCATCGCACTTTCCTCCATGGGAGTGATGTCTCTAACAGTCTACGTTTTGATCGTTCCCTGGAAGACCAGTAGTAGTTTACGATGCACATCTGGAGACAATCTGTAATCTGTGGACTATCAGAGTGTTGATGAAACACAGAAATTGCATCGGGATTGAATACAACAGTCACCACGCGCACTTTCCACCATGGGAGAAGTATCTCTAACAGTCTACGCTTTGATCGTTCCCTGGAAGACCAGTAGTAGTTTCCGATGCACATCTGGAGGCATTCAGTAATCTGTGGACTATCAGAGTGTTGATGAAACACAGAAATTGCATCGGGATTGAATAAAGCCGTCACCATGCGCACTTTCCTCCATGGAAGTAATGACTCTAACAGTCTACGCTTTGATAATTCCCTGGAAGACCAGTAGCAGTTTCTAATGCACATCTGGAGGCATTCTGTAATCTGTGGACTATCTGAGTGTTGAACAAACAAAAAAATTACATCGGCATTGAATACAACAGTCACCATGCGCACTTTCCTTCATGGGAAAAATGTCTCAAACATTCTACGCTTTGGTCGTTCCCTTGAAGGCCAGTAGTAGTTTCCGATGCACATCTGGAGGCATTCAGTAATCTGTGGACTATCAGAGTGTTGATGAATCACAGAAATTGCATCGGGACTGAATACAACAGTCACCATGCGCACTTTCCTCCATGGGAGTAATGTCTCAAACAGTCTACTCTTTGATGGTTCTCTGGAAGACCAGTAGTAGTTTCCGAAGCAAGTCTGGAGGCATTCTGTAATCTGTGGACTATCAGAGGTTTGATGAAACACTGAAATTGCATCGGGATTGAATACAACAGTCACCATGCGCACTTTCCTCCATGGGGGTATTTCTCAAACAGTCTACGCTTTTATCGTTCCCTGGAAGACCAGTAGCAGTTTACGATGCACATCTGGAGACAATCTGTAATCTGTGGACTATCAGAGTGTTGATGAAACACAGAAATTGCATCGGGATTGAATACAATAGTCACCACGCGCACTTTCCACCATGGGAGAAATGTCTCTAACAGTCTACGCTATGATCGTACCCTGGAAGACCAGTAGTAGTTTCCGATGCACATCTGGAGGAATTCTGTAATCTGTGGACTATCAGAGTGTTGATGAAACACAGAAATTGCATCGGGATTGAATAAAGCCGTCACCATGCGCACTTTCCTCCATGGAAGTAATGTCTCTAACAGTCTACGCTTTGATAATTCCCTGGAAGACCAATAGCAGTTTCTAATGCACATCTGGAGGCATTCTGTAGTCTGTGGACTATCTGAGTGTTGATCAAACAAAAAAATTACATCGGGATTGAATACAACAGTAACCATGCGCACTTTCCTTTATGGGAAAAATGTCTCAAACATTCTACGCTTTGATCGTTCCCTTGAAGGCCAGTAGTAGTTTCCGATGCACGTCTGGAGGCATTCAATAATCTGTGGACTATCAGAGTGTTGATGAAACACAGAAAATGCATCGGGACTGAATACAACAGTCACCATACGCACTTTCCTCCATGGGAGTAATGTCTCAAACAGTCTACTCTTTGATCGTTCTCTGGAAGACCAGTAGTAGTTTCCCAAGCAAGTCTGGAGGCATTCTGAAATCTGAGGACTATCAGAGTGTTGATGAAACACAGAAATTGCATCGGGATTGAATACAACAGTCACCATGCGCACTTTCCTCCATGGTGGTAATGTCTCAAACAGTCTACGTTTTGATCGTTCCCTGGAAGACCAGTAGTAGTTTACGATGCACATCTGGAGGCATTCTGTAGTCTGTGGACTATCACACTGTTGATGAAACACAGAAATTGCATCGGGATTGAATACAACAGGCACCATGCACACTTTCCTCCATGGCAGTAATGTCTCTAACAGTCTATGCTTTGATCGTTCCCTGGAAGACCAGTAGTAGTTTCCGATTAACATCTGGAGGCATTCTGTAATCTGTGGACTATCAGAGTATTGATGAAACACAGAAATTGCATCGGGATTGAATACAGCCGTCACCATGCGCACTTTCATCCACGGAAGTAATGTCACTAACAGTCTATGCTTTGATCTTTCCCTGGAAGACCAGAAGTAGTTTCCGATGCACATCTGGAGGCATTCTGTAATCTGTGGACTATCAGAGTGTTGATGAAACTCAGAAAATGCATCGGTATTGAGTAAAACAGTCACCATGTGCACTTTACTCCATGTGAGTAATTCTAATACAGGCTACGCTTTGATCGTTCCCTGGAAGACCAGTAGTAGTTTCCGATGCACATCTGGAGGGATTCTGTAATCCGTGGACTATCTGAGTGTTGATGAAACACAGAAACTGCATCGGGATTGAATACAACAGTCTTCATGCGCACTTTCCTCCATTCGAGTAATGTCTCAAACAGTCTACGTTTTGATCCTTCCCTGGAAGACCAGTAGTAGTTTACGATGCACATCTGGAGACAATCTGTAATCTGTGGCCTATCAGAGTGTTGATGAAACACAGAAATTGCATCGGGATTGAATACAACAGTCACCACGCGCACTTTCCACCATGGGAGAAATGTCTCTAACAGTCTATGCTTTGATCGTTCCCTCGAAGACCAGTAGTAGTTTCCGATGCACATCTGGAGGCATTCTGTAATCTGTGGACTATCAGAGTGTTGATGAAACACAGAAATTGCATCGGGATTGAATAAAGCCGTCACCATGCGCACTTTCCTCCACGGAAGTAATGTCTCTAACAGTCTACGCTTTGATAATTCCCTGGAAGACCAGTAGCAGTTTCTAATGCACATCTGGAGGCATTCTGTAATCTGTGGACTATCTGAGTGTTGATCAAACAAAAAAATTACATCGGGATTGAATACAACAGTCACCATGCGCACTTTCCTTCATGGGAGAAATGTCTCAAACATTCTACGCTTTGATCGTTCCCTTGAAGGCCAGTAGTAGTTTCCGATGCACATCATGAGGTATTCTGTAATCTGTGGCCTATCAGAGTGTTGATGAAACACAGAAATTGCAGCGGGATTGAATACAACAGTCACCATGCGCACTTTCCTCCATGGGAGTAATGTCTCAAACAGTCTACGTTTTGATCGTTCCCTGGAAGATAAGTAGTAGTTTACGATGCACATCTGGAGACAATCTGTAATCTGTGGACTATCAGAGTGTTGATGAAACACAGAAATTGCATCGGGATTGAATACAACAGTCACCACGCGCACTTTCCACCATGGGAGAAATGTCTCTAACAGTCTACGATTTGATCGTTCCCTGGAAGACCAGTAGTAGTTTCCGATGCACATCTGGAGGCATTCTGTAATCTGTGGACTATCAGAGTGTTGATGAAACACAGAAATTGCATCGGGACTGAATACAACAGTCACCATGCGCACTTTCCTCCATTTAAGTAATGTCTCTAACAGTCTACGCTTTGATAATTCCCTGGAAGACCAGTAGCAGTTTCTAATGCACATCTGGAGGCATTCTGTAATTTGTGGACTATCTGAGTGTTGATCAAACAAAAAAATTACATCGGGATTAAATACAACAGTCACCATGCGCACTTTCCTCCATGGGAGTAATGTCTCAAACAGTCTACTCTTTGATCGTTCTCTGGAAGACCAGTAGTAGTTTCCGAAGCAAGTCTGGAGGCATTCTGTAATCTGTGGACTATCAGAGTGTTGATGAAACACAGAAATTGCATCGGGATTGAATACAACAGTCACCATGCGCACTTTCCTCCATGGGGGTAATTCTCAATCAGTCTACGCTTTTATCGTTCCGTGGAAGACCAGTAGTAGTTTACGATGCACATCTGGAGGCATTCTGTAGTCTGAGGACCATCAGACTGTTGATGAAACACAGAAATTGCATCGGGATTGAATACAACAGGCACCATGCGCAGTTTCCTCCATGGGAGTAATGTCTAAAACAGTCTACGCTTTGATCGTTCCCTGGAAGACCAGTAGTAGTTTCCGATGCACATCTGGAGGCATTCTGTAATCTGTGGACTATCAGAGTCTTGATGAAACACAGAAATTGCATCGGGACTGAATACAACAGTCACCATGCGCACTTTCCTCCATGGGGGTAATTCTCAATCAGTCTACGCTTTTATCGTTCCGTGGAAGACCAGTAGTAGTTTACGATGCACATCTGGAGGCATTCTGTAGTCTGTGGACCATCAGACTGTTGATGAAACACAGAAATTGCATCGGGATTGAATACAACAGGCACCATGCGCACTTTCCTCCATGGGAGTAATGTCTAAAACAGTCTACGCTTTGATCGTTCCCTGGAAGACCAACGTTAGTTTCCGATGCACATCTGTTGACATTCTGTTATCTGTGGAGTATCTGAGTGTTGATGAAACACAGAATATGGAACAGGATTGAATACAACAGTCACCATGCGCACCTTCCTCCATGGGAGTAATGTCTCAAATAGTTTACGCTTTGATCGTTCGCTGGAAGACCAGAAGTATGTTCCGATGCACATCTGGAGGCATTTTGTAATCTGTGGACTATCAGAGTGTTGATGAAACACAGAAATTGCATCGGGATTGAATACAACAGTCACCATGCGCACTTTCCTCCATGGGGGTAATTCTCAAACAGTCTACGCTTTTACCGTTCCGTGGAAGACCAGAGGTAGTTTCCGATGCACATCTGGAGGCATTCTGTAATCTGTGGACTATCAGAGTGTTGATGAAAGTCAGAAAATGCATCGGGATTGAGTAAAACAGTCACCATGTGCACTTTCCTCCATGTGAGTAATTCTAATACAGGCTACGCTTTGATCGTTCCCTGGAAGACCAGTAGTAGTTTCCGATGCATATCTGGAGGCTTTCTGTAATCCGTGGACTATCAGAGTGTCGAAGAAACACAGAAATTGCAAAGGGATTGAATACAACAGTCTTCATGCGCACTTTCCTCCATGGGAGTAATGTCTCAAACAGTCTACGTTTTGATCGTTCCCTGGAAGACCAGTAGTAGTTTCCGATGCACATCTGGAGGAATTCTGTAATCTGTGGACTATCAGAGTGTTGATGAAACACAGAAATTGCATCGGGATTGAATAAAGCCGTCAACATGCGCACTTTCCTCCATGGAAGTAATGTCTCTAACAGTCTACGTTTTGATAATTCCCTGGAAGACCAGTAGCAGTTTCTAATGCACATCTGGAGGCATTCTGTAATCTGTGGACTATCTGAGTGTTGATCAAACAAAAAAATTACATCGGGATTGAATACAACAGTAACCATGCGCACTTTCCTTTATGGGAAAAATGTCTCAAACATTCTACGCTTTGATCGTTCCCTTGAAGGCCAGTAGTAGTTTCCGATGCACATCTGGAGGCATTCAATAATCTGTGGACTATCAGAGTGTTGATGAAACACAGAAATTGCATCGGGACTGAATACAACAGTCACCATACGCACTTTCCTCCATGGGAGTAATGTCTCAAACAGTCTACTCTTTGATCGTTCTCTGGAAGACCAGTAGTAGTTTCCCAAGCAAGTCTGGAGGCATTCTGATATCTGAGGACTATCAGAGTGTTGATGAAACACAGAAATTCCATCGGGATTGAATACAACAGTCACCATGCGAACTTTCCTCCATGGTGGTAATGTCTCAAACAGTCTACGTTTTGATCGTTCCCTGGAAGACCAGTAGTAGTTTCCGATTAACATCTGGAGGCATTCTGTAGTCTGTGGACTATCACACTGTTGATGAAACACAGAAATTGCATCGGGATTGAATACAACAGGCACCATGCACACTTTCCTCCATGGCAGTAATGTCTCTAACAGTCTATGCTTTGATCGTTCCCTGGAAGACCAGTAGTAGTTTCCGATTAACATCTGGAGGCATTCTGTAATCTGTGGACTATCAGAGTGTTGATGAAACACAGAAATTGCATCGGGATTGAATACAAGAGTCACCACGCGCACTTTCCACCATGGGAGAAATGTCTCTAATAGTCTACGCTATGATCGTTCCCTGGAAGACCAGTAGTAGTTTCCGATGCACATCTGGAGGAATTCTGTAATCTGTGGACTATCAGAGTGTTGATGAAACACAGAAATTGCATCGGGATTGAATAAAGCCGTCACCATGCGCACTTTCCTCCATGGAAGTAATGTCTCTAACAGTTTACGCTTTGATAATTCCCTGGAAGACCAGTAGCAGTTTCTAATGCACATCTGGAGGCATTCTGTAATCTGTGGACTATCTGAGTGTTGATCAAACAAAAAAATTACATCGGGATTGAATACAACAGTAACCATGCGCACTTTCCTTTATGGGAAAAATGTCTCAAACATTCTACGCTTTGATCGTTCCCTTGCAGGCCAGTAGTAGTTTCCGATGCACATCTGGAGGCATTCAATAATCTGTGGACTATCAGAGTGTTGATGAAACACAGAAATTGCATCGGGACTGAATACAACAGTCACCATACGCACTTTCCTCCATGGGAGTAATGTCTCAAACAGTCTACTCTTTGATCGTTCTCTAGAAGACCAGTAGTAGTTTCCCAAGAAAGTCTGGAGGCATTCTGAAATCTGAGGACTATCAGAGTGTTGATGAAACACAGAAATTGCATCGGGATTGAATACAACAGTCACCATGCGCACTTTTCTCCATGGTGGTAATGTCTCAAACAGTCTACGTTTTGATCGTTCCCTGGAAGACCAGTAGTAGTTTACGATGCACATCTGGAGGCATTCTGTAGTCTGTGGACTATCACACTGTTGATGAAACACAGAAATTGCATCGGGATTGAATACAACAGGCACCATGCACACTTTCCTCCATGGCAGTAATGTCTCTAACAGTCTATGCTTTGATCGTTCCCTGGAGGACCAGTAGTAGTTTCCGATTAACATCTGGAGGCATTCTGTAATCTGTGGGCTATCAGAGTGTTGATGAAACACAGAAATTGCATTGGGATTGAATACAACAGTCACCATGCGCACTTTCCTCCATGGGAGTAATGTCTCAAACAGTCTACGTTTTTATCGTTCCCTGGAAGACCAGTAGTAGTTTACGATGCACATCTGGAGGCATTCTGTAGTCTGTGGACTATCAGACTGTTGATGAAACACACAAATTGCATCGGGATTGAATACAAGAGGCACCATGCGCACTTTCCTCCATGGGAGTAATGTCTCAAACAGGCTATTCTTTGATCGTTCCCTGGAAGACCAGTAGTAGTTCCCGATGCACATCTGGAGGCAGTCTGTAATCTGTGGACTATCAGAGTATTGATGAAACACAGAAATTGCATCGGGATTGAATACAGCCGTCACCATGCGCACTTTCCTCCACGGAAGTAATGTCACTAACAGTCTATGCTTTGATCTTTCCCTGGAAGACCAGAAGTAGTTTCCGATGCACATCTGGAGGCATTCTGTAATCTGTGGACTATCAGAGTGTTGATGAAACTCAGAAAATGCATCGGTATTGAGTAAAACAGTCACCATGTGCACTTTCCTCCATGTGAGTAATTCTAATACAGGCTACGGTTTGATCGTTCCCTGGAAGACCAGTAGTAGTTTCCGATGCACATCTGGAGGGATTCTGTAATCCGTGGACTATCAGAGTGTTGATGAAACACAGAAACTGCATCGGGATTGAATACAACAGTCTTCATGCGCACTTTCCTCCATTCGAGTAATGTCTCAAACAGTCTACGTTTTGATCCTTCCCTGGAAGACCAGTAGTAGTTTACGATGCACATCTGGAGGCATTCTGTAGTCTGTGGACCATCAGACTGTTGATGAAACACAGAAATTGCATCGGGATTGAATACAACAGGCACCATGCGCACTTTCCTCCATGGGAGTAATGTCTAAAACAGTCTACGCTTTGATCGTTCCCTGGAAGACCAACGTTAGTTTCCGATGCACATCTGTTGACATTCTGTAATCTGTGGAGTATCTGAGTGTTGATGAAACACAGAATATGGAACAGGATTGAATACAACAGTCACCATGCGCACCTTCCTCCATGGGAGTAATGTCTCAAATAGTTTACGCTTTGATCGTTCGCTGGAAGACCAGAAGTATGTTCCGATGCACATCTGGAGGCATTTTGTAATCTGTGGACTATCAGAGTGTTGATGAAACACAGAAATTGCATCGGGATTGAATACAACAGTCACCATGCGCACTTTCCTCCATGGGGGTAATTCTCAAACAGTCTACGCTTTTACCGTTCCGTGGAAGACCAGAGGTAGTTTCCGATGCACATCTGGAGGCATTCTGTAATCTGTGGACTATCAGAGTGTTGATGAAACTCAGAAAATGCATCGGGATTGAGTAAAACAGTAACCATGTGCACATTCCTCCATGTGAGTAATTCTAATACAGGCTACGCTTTGATCGTTCCCTGGAAGACCAGTAGTAGTTTCCGATGCATATCTGGAGGCTTTCTGTAATCCGTGGACTATCAGAGTGTCGAAGAAACACAGAAATTGCAAAGGGATTGAATACAACAGTCTTCATGCGCACTTTCCTCCATGGGAGTAATGTCTCAAACAGTCTACGTTTTGATCGTTCCCTGGAAGACCAGTAGTAGTTTACGATGCACATCTGGAGACAATCTGTAATCTGTGGACTATCAGAGTGTTGATGAAACACAGAAATTGCATCGGGATTGAATACAACAGTCACCACGCGCACTTTCCACCATGGGAGAAATGTCTCTAACAGTCTACGCTTTGATCGTTCCCTGGAAGACCTGTAGTAGTTTCCGATGCACATCTGGAGGCATTCTATAATCTGTGGAGTATCAGAGTGATGATGAAACACAGAAATTGCATGGGGATTGAATAAAGCCGTCACCATGCGCACTTTCCTCCATGGAAGTAATGTCTCTAACAGTCTACGCATTGATAATTCCCTGGAAGACCAGTAGCAGTTTCTAATGCACATCTGGAGACATTCTGTAATCTGTGGACTATCTGAGTGTTGATGAAACACATAAATTGCATCGGGATTGAATACAATAGTCACCATGCGCACTTTCCTTCATGGGAAAAATGTCTCAAACATTCTACGCTTTGATCGTTCCCTTGAAGGCCAGTAGTAGTTTCCGATGCACATCTGGAGGCATTCAGTAATCTGTGGACTTTCGGAGTGTTGATGAAACACAGAAATTGCATCGGGACTGAATACAACAGTCACCATGCGCACTTTCCTCCATGGGAGTAATGTCTCAAACAGTCTACTCTTTGATCGTTCTCTGGAAGACCAGTAGTAGTTTCCGAAGCAAGTCTGGAGGCATTCTGTAATCTGTGGACTATCAGAGTGTTGATGAAACACAGAAATTGCATCGGGATTGAATACAACTGTCACTATGTGCACTTTCCTCCATGGGAGTAATGTCTCAAACAGTCTACGCTTTGATCGTTCCCTGGAAGACCAGTAGTAGTTTCGATGCACATCTGAAGGCATTCTGTAATCTGTGGACCTTCAAAGTGTGGATTGATACACAGAAATTGCATCCGCATTAAATACAACAGTCATTGTGTGCACTTTCCTCCATAGGAGTAATGTCTCTAACAGTCTACGCTTTGATCTTTCCCTGGAAGGCCAGTAGTAGTTTCCGATGCACATCTGGAGGCATTCTGTAATCTGTGGACTATCAGAGTGTTGATGAAACACAGAAATTGCATCGGGATTGAATAAAGCCGTCACCATGCGCACTTTCCTCCACGGAAGTAATGTCTCTAACAGTCTACGCTTTGATAATTCCCTGGAAGACCAGTAGCAGTTTCTAATGCACATCTGGAGGCATTCTGTAATCTGTGGACTATCAGAGTGTTGATGAAACACAGAAATCGCTTCGGGATTGAATACAACAGTCACCATGCGCACTTCCCTCCATGGGAGTAATGTCTCAAAGCGTATACGCTTTGATCGTTCCCTGGAAGACCAGTAGTAGTTTCCGATGCACATCTGGAGGCATTCTGTAATCTGTGGACATTCAGAGTGTTGATGAAACATAGAAATTGCATCGGGATTGAATACAACAGTCACCATGCGCACTTTCCTCCATGGGAGTATTGTCTCAGACAGTCTACACTTTGGTCGTTCCCAGGAAGACGAGTAGTAGTTTCCGGTGCACATCTGGAGGCATTCTGTAATCTGTGGACTATCAGAGTGGTGATGAAACACAGAAAATGCATCGGGATTGAGTAAAACAGTCACCATGTTCACTTTCCTCCATGTGAGTAATTCTCATACAGGCTAAGCTTTGATCGTTCCCTGGAAGACCCGTAGTAGTTTCCGATGCACATCTGGAGGCATTCTGTAATCTGTGGACTATCAGACTGTTGATGAAACACATAAATTGCATCGGGATTGAATACAATAGTCACCATGCGCACTTTCCTCCATGGGAGTAATGCACATCTGGAGACAATCTGTAATCTGTGGACTATCTGAGTGTTGATGAAACACAGAAATTATATCGGGATTGAATACAACAGTCACCATGCGCACTTTCCTCCATAAAAGTAATGTCTCAAATGGTCTACGCTTTGATCGTTCCTGGAAGATCAGTAGTAGTTTCCGAAGCACGTCTGGAGGCATTCTATAATCTGTGGACTATCAGAGGAGTGTTGATGAAACACAGAAATTGCATCGGGATTGAATACAACAGTCACCATGCGCACTTTCCTCCATGGGAGTAATGTCTTAAACAGTCTACGCTTTGATCGTTCCCTGGAAGACCAGTAGTAGTTTCCGATGCACGTCTGGAGGCACTGTAATCTGTGGACCTTAAAAGTGTTGATGAAAAACAGAAATTGCATCGGGATTGAATACAACAGTCACCATGCACACCTTCCTCAATGGGAGTAATGTCTCAAACAGTCTACGCTTTGATCGTTCCCTGGAAGACCAGTAGTAGTTTCCCATGCACATCTGGAGGCATTCTGTAATCTGTGGACCTTCCAACTATGGATTGAAACACAGAAATTGCCTCGGGATTGAATACAACAGTCACCATGCGCACTTTACTCCATGGGAGTAATGTCTCAAACAGTCTACGCTTTGATCGTTCCCAGGAAGACCAGTAGTAGTTACCGATCCACATCTGGAGGCATTATGTAACCTGTATACTAACAGAGTGTTGATGAAACACAGAAATTGCATCGGGATTGAATACACAGTCACCATGCGCACTTTCCGCCATGGGAGAAATGTCTCAATCAGTCTAAGATCTGATCGATCCCTGGAAGACCAGTAGTAGTTTCCGAAGCAAGTCTGGAGGCATTCTGAAATCTGTGGACTATCAGAGTGTTGATGAAACACAGAAGTTGCATCGGGATTGCATACAACAGTCACCATGCGCTCTTTCCTCCATGGTGGTAATGTCTCAAACAGTCTACGTTTTGATCGTTCCCTGGAAGACCAGTAGTAGTTTACGATGCACATCTGGAGGCATTCTGTAGTCTGTGGACTATCACACTGTTGATGAAACACAGAAATTGCATCGGGATTGAATACAACAGGCACCATGCGCACTTTCCTCCATGGGAGTAATGTCTCTAACAGCCTATGCTTTAATCGTTCCCTGGGAGACCAGTAGTAGTTTCCGATTAACATCTGGAGGCATTCTGTAATCTGTGGGCTATCAGAGTGTTGATGAAACACAGAAATT
This sequence comes from Schistocerca gregaria, assembly GCF_023897955.1. Classification (NCBI taxonomy): domain Eukaryota; kingdom Metazoa; phylum Arthropoda; class Insecta; order Orthoptera; family Acrididae; genus Schistocerca; species Schistocerca gregaria. The sequence continues at coordinate 6,093,214 of NC_064921.1, forward strand.
GCATCGGGATTGAATACAACAGTCACCATGCGCACTTTCCTCCATGGGAGTAATGTCTCAAACAGTCTACGTTTTGATCGTTCCCTGGAAGACCAGTAGTAGTTTACGATGCACATCTGGAGGCATTCTGTAATCCGTGGACAATCAGAGTGTTGATGAAACACAGAAATTACATCGGGATTGAATACAACAGTCTTCATGCGCACTTTCCTCCATGGGAGTAATGTCTCAAACAGTCTACGTTTTGATCGTTCCCTGGAAGACCAGTAGTAGTTTACGATGCACATCTGGAGACAATCTTTAATCTGTGGACTATCAGAGTGTTGATGAAACACAGAAATTGCATCGGGATTGAATACAACAGTCACCATGCGCACTTTCCTTCATGGGAAAAATGTCTCAAACATTCTACGCTTTGGTCTGTCCCTTGAAGGCCAGTAGTAGTTTTCGATGCACATCTGGAGGTATTCTGTAATCTGTGGCCTATCAGAGTGTTGATGAAACACAGAAATTGCATCGGGACTGAATACAACAGTCACCATGCGCACTTTCCTCCATAAAAGTAATGTCTCAAATGGTCTACGCTTTGATCGTTTCCTGGAAGATCAGTAGTAGTTTCCGAAGCACGTCTGGAGGCATTCTATAATCTGTGGACTATCAGAGGAGTGTTGATGATACACAGAAATTGCATCGGGATTGAATACAGCAGTCACCATGCGCACTTTCCTCCACGGGAGTAATGTCTGAAACAGTCTACGCTTTGATCGTTCCCTGGAAGACCAGTAGTAGTTTCCGATGCACGTCTGGAGGCATTCTGTAATCTGTGGACCTTAAAAGTGTTGATGAAAAACAGAAATTGCATCGGGATTGAATACAACAGTCACCATGCGCACTTTTCTCCATGGGAATAATGTCTGAAACAGTCTACGCTTTGGTTGTTCCCTGGAAGACCAGTAGTACTTTCCGATGCACATCTTGAGGCATTCTGTTATCTGTGGAGTATCTGAGTGTTGATAAAACACAGAAATTATATCGGGATTGAATACAACAGTCACCATGCGCACTTTCCTCCATAACAGTAATGTCTCAAATGGTCTACGCTTTGATCGTTCCTGGAAGATCAGTAGTAGTTTCCGAAGCACGTCTGGAGGCATTCTATAATCTGTGGACTATCAGAGGAGTGTTGATGAAACACAGAAATTGCATCGGGATTGAATACAACAGTCACCATGCGCACTTTCCTCCATGGGAGTAATGTCTGAAACAGTCTACGCTTTGATCGTTCCCTGGAAGACCAGTAGTAGTTTCCGATGCACGTCTGGAGGCATTCTGTAATCTGTGGACCTTAAAAGTGTTGATGAAAAACAGAAATTGCATCGGGATTGAATACAACAGTCACCATGCGCACTTTTCTCCATGGGAATAATGTCTGAAACAGTCTACGCTTTGATTGTTCCCTGGAAGACCAGTAGTACTTTCTGATGCACATCTTGAGGCATTCTGTAATCTGTGGAGTATCTGAGTGTTGATGAAACACAGAAATTGCATCGGGATTGAATACAACAGTCACCATGCACACCTTCCTCAATGGGAGTAATGTCTCAAACAGTCTACGCTTTGATCGTTCCCTGGAAGACCAGTAGTAGTTTCGATGCACATCTGAAGGCATTCTGTAATCTGTGGACCTTCAAAGTGTGGATTGATACACAGAAATTGCATCCGCATTAAATACAACAGTCATCGTGTGCACTTTCCTCCATGGGAGTAATGTCTCTAACAGTCTACGCTTTGATCTTTCCCTGGAAGGCCAGTAGTAGTTTCCGATGCACATCTGGAGGCATTCTGTAATCTGTGGACTATCAGAGTGTTGATGAAACACAGAAATTGCATCGGGATTGAATAAAGCCGTCACCATGCGCACTTTCCACCACGGAAGTAATGTCTCTAACAGTCTACGCTTTGATAATTCCCTGGAAGACCAGTAGCAGTTTCTAATGCACATCTGGAGGCATTCTGTAATCTGTGGACTATCAGAGTGTTGATGAAACGCAGAAATCGCTTCGGGATTGAATACAACAGTCACCATGCGCACTTCCCTCCATGGGAGTAATGTCTCAAAGAGTATACGCTTTGATCGTTCCCTGGAAGACCAGTAGTAGTTTCCGATGCACATCTGGAGGCATTCTGTAATCTTTGGACATTCAGAGTGTTGATGAAACATAGAAATTGCATCGGGATTGAATACAACAGTCACCATGCGCACATTCCTCCATGGGAGTATTGTCTCAGACAGTCTACACTTTGGTCGTTCCCAGGAAGACGAGTAGTAGTTTCCGGTGCACATCTGGAGGCATTCTGTAATCTGTGGACTATCAGAGTGGTGATGAAACACAGAAAATGCATCGGGATTGAGTAAAACAGTCACCATGTTCACTTTCCTCCATGTGAGTAATTCTCATACAGGCTAAGCTTTGATCGTTCCCTGGAAGACCCGTAGTAGTTTCCGATGCACATCTGGAGGCATTCTGTAATCTGTGGACTATCAGACTGTTGATGAAACACATAAATTGCATCGGGATTGAATACAATAGTCACCATGCGCACTTTCCTCCATGGGAGTAATGCACATCTGGAGACAATCTGTAATCTGTGGACTATCTGAGTGTTGATGAAACACAGAAATTATATCGGGATTGAATACAACAGTCACCATGCGCACTTTCCTCCATAAAAGTAATGTCTCAAAAGGTCTACGCTTTGATCGTTCCTGGAAGATCAGTAGTAGTTTCCGAAGCACGTCTGGAGGCATTCTATAATCTGTGGACTATCAGAGGAGTGTTGATGAAACACAGAAATTGCATCGGGATTGAATACAACAGTCACCATGCGCACTTTCCTCCATGGGAGTAATGTCTGAAACAGTCTACGCTTTGATCGTTCCCTGGAAGACCAGTAGTAGTTTCCGATGCACGTCTGGAGGCACTGTAATCTGTGGACCTTAAAAGTGTTGATGAAAAACAGAAATTGCATCGGGATTGAATACAACAGTCACCATGCGCACTTTTCTCCATGGGAATAATGTCTGAAACAGTCTACGCTTTGATTGTTCCCTGGAAGACCAGTAGTACTTTCTGATGCACATCTTGAGGCATTCTGTAATCTGTGGAGTATCTGAGTGTTGATGAAACACAGAAATTGCATCGGGATTGAATACAACAGTCATCATGCACACCTTCCTCAATGGGAGTAATGTCTCAAACAGTCTACGCTTTGATCGTTCCCTGGAAGACCAGTAGTAGTTTCCCATGCACATCTGGAGGCATTCTGTAATCTGTGGACCTTCCAACTATGGATTGAAACACAGAAATTGCCTCGGGATTGAATACAACAGTCACCATGCGCACTTTACTCCATGGGAGTAATGTCTCAAACAGTCTACGCTTTGGTCGTTCCCAGGAAGACCAGTAGTAGTTACCGATCCACATCTGGAGGCATTATGTAACCTGTATACTAACAGAGTGTTGATGAAACACAGAAATTGCATCGGGATTGAATACAACAGTCACCACGCGCACTTTCCACCATGGGAGAAATGTCTCTAACAGTCTACGCTTTGATCGTTCCCTGGAAGACCAGTAGTAGTTTCCGATGCACATCTGGAGGCATTCTGTAATCTGTGGACTATCAGAGTGTTGATGAAACACAGAAATTGCATCGGGATTGAATAAAGCCGTCACCATGCACACCTTCCTCCATGGAAGTAATGTCTCTAACAGTCTACGCTTTGATAATTCCCTGGAAGACCAGTAGCAGTTTCTAATGCACATCTGGAGGCATTCTGTAATCTGTGGACTATCTGAGTGTTGATCAAACAAAAAAATTACATCGGGATTGAATACAACAGTCACCATGCGCACTTTCCTTCATGGGAAAAATGTCTCAAACATTCTACGCTTTGATCGTTCCCTTGAAGGCCAGTAGCAGTTTCCCATGCACATCTCGAGGCATTTAGTAATCTGTGGACTATCAGAGTGTTGATGAAACACAGAAATTGCATCGGGACTGAATACAACAGTCACCATGCGCACTTTCCTCCATGGGAGTAATGTCTCAAACAGTCTACTCTTTGATCGTTCTCTGGAAGACCAGTAGTAGTTTCCGAAGCAAGTCTGGAGGCATTCTGAAATCTGTGGACTATCAGAGTGTTGATGAAACACAGAAATTGCATCGGGATTGCATACAACAGTCACCATGCGCTCTTTCCTCCATGGTGGTAATGTCTCAAACAGTCTACGTTTTGATCGTTCCCTGGAAGACCAGTAGTAGTTTACGATGCACATCTGGAGGCATTCTGTAGTCTGTGGACTATCACACTGTTGATGAAACACAGAAATTGCATCGGGATTGAATACAACAGGCACCATGCGCACTTTCCTCCATGGGAGTAATGTCTCTAACAGTCTATGCTTTAATCGTTCCCTGGAAGACCAGTAGTAGTTTCCGATTAACATCTGGAGGCATTCTGTAATCTGTGGGCTATCAGAGTGTTGATGAAACACAGAAATTGCATCGGGATTGAATACAACAGTCACCATGCGCACTTTCCTCCATGGGAGTAATGTCTCAAACAGTCTACGTTTTGATCGTTCCCTGGAAGACCAGTAGTAGTTTACGATGCACATCTGGAGGCATTCTGTAATCCGTGGACAATCAGAGTGTTGATGAAACACAGAAATTACATCGGGATTGAATACAACAGTCTTCATGCGCACTTTCCTCCATGGGAGTAATGTCTCAAACAGTCTACGTTTTGATCGTTCCCTGGAAGACCAGTAGTAGTTTACGATGCACATCTGGAGACAATCTTTAATCTGTGGACTATCAGAGTGTTGATGAAACACAGAAATTGCATCGGGATTGAATACAACAGTCACCATGCGCACTTTCCTTCATGGGAAAAATGTCTCAAACATTCTACGCTTTGGTCTGTCCCTTGAAGGCCAGTAGTAGTTTTCGATGCACATCTGGAGGTATTCTGTAATCTGTGGCCTATCAGAGTGTTGATGAAACACAGAAATTGCATCGGGACTGAATACAACAGTCACCATGCGCACTTTCCTCCATAAAAGTAATGTCTCAAATGGTCTACGCTTTGATCGTTTCCTGGAAGATCAGTAGTAGTTTCCGAAGCATGTCTGGAGGCATTCTATAATCTGTGGACTATCAGAGGAGTGTTGATGAAACACAGAAATTGCATCGGGATTGAATACAGCAGTCACCATGCGCACTTTCCTCCACGGGAGTAATGTCTGAAACAGTCTACGTTTTGATCGTTCCCTGGAAGACCAGTAGTAGTTTCCGATGCACGTCTGGAGGCATTCTGTAATCTGTGGACCTTAAAAGTGTTGATGAAAAACAGAAATTGCATCGGGATTGAATACAACAGTCACCATGCGCACTTTTCTCCATGGGAATAATGTCTGAAACATTCTACGCTTTGATTGTTCCCTGGAAGACCAGTAGTACTTTCCGATGCACATCTTGAGGCATTCTGTAATCTGTGGAGTATCTGAGTGTTGATGAAACACAGAAATTATATCGGGATTGAATACAACAGTCACCATGCGCACTTTCCTCCATAACAGTAATGTCTCAAATGGTCTACGCTTTGATCGTTCCTGGAAGATCAGTAGTAGTTTCCGAAGCACGTCTGGAGGCATTCTATAATCTGTGGACTATCAGAGGAGTGTTGATGAAACACAGAAATTGCATCGGGATTGAATACAACAGTCACCATGCGCACTTTCCTCCATGGGAGTAATGTCTGAAACAGTCTACGCTTTGATCGTTCCCTGGAAGACCAGTAGTAGTTTCCGATGCACGTCTGGAGGCATTCTGTAATCTGTGGACCTTAAAAGTGTTGATGAAAAACAGAAATTGCATCGGGATTGAATACAACAGTCACCATGCGCACTTTTCTCCATGGGAATAATGTCTGAAACAGTCTACGCTTTGATTGTTCCCTGGAAGACCAGTAGTACTTTCTGATGCACATCTTGAGGCATTCTGTAATCTGTGGAGTATCTGAGTGTTGATGAAACACAGAAATTGCATCGGGATTGAATACAACAGTCACCATGCACACCTTCCTCAATGGGAGTAATGTCTCAAAGAGTCTACGCTTTGATCGTTCCCTGGAAGACCAGTAGTAGTTTCCCATGCACATCTGGAGGCATTCTGTAATCTGTGGACCTTCTAACTATGGATTGAAACACAGAAATTGCCTCGGGATTGAATACAACAGAACCCATGCGCACTTTACTCCATGGGAGTAATGTCTCAAACAGTCTACGCTTTGATCGTTCCCAGGAAGACCAGTAGTAGTTACCGATCCACATCTGGAGGCATTATGTAACCTGTATACTAACAGAGTGTTGATGAAACACAGAAAATGCATCGGGATTGAATACACAGTCACCATGCGCACTTTCCGCCATGGGAGAAATGTCTCAATCAGTCTAAGATCTGATCGTTCCCTGGAAGACCAGTAGTAGTTTACGATGCACATCTGGAGACAATCTGTAATCTGTGGACTATCAGAGTGTTTATGAAACACAGAAATTGCATCGGGATTGAATAAAGCTGTCACCATGCACACCTTCCTCCATGGAAGTAATGTCTCTAACAGTCTACGCTTTGATAATTCCCTGGAAGACCAGTAGCAGTTTCTAATGCACATCTGGAGGCATTCTGTAATCTGTGGACTATCTGAGTGTTGATCAAACAAAAAAATTACATCGGGATTGAATACAACAGTCACCATGCGCACTTTCCTTCATGGGAAAAATGTCTCAAACATTCTACGCTTTGATCGTTCCCTTGAAGGCCAGTAGTAGTTTCCGATGCACATCTGGAGGCATTTAGTAATCTGTGGACTATCAGAGTGTTGATGAAACACAGAAATTGCATCGGGATTGAATACAACAGTCACCATGCGCTCTTTCCTCCATGGTGGTAATGTCTCAAACAGTCTACGTTTTGATCGTTCCCTGGAAGACCAGTAGTAGTTTACGATGCACATCTGGAGGCATTCTGTAGTCTGTGGACTATCACACTGTTGATGAAACACAGAAATTGCATCGGGATTGAATACAACAGGCACCATGCGCACTTTCCTCCATGGGAGTAATGTTTCTAGCAGTCTATGCTTTGATCGTTCCCTGGAAGACCAGTAGTAGTTTCCGATTAACATCTGGAGGCATTCTGTAATCTGTGGGCTATCAGAGTGTTGATGAAACACAGAAATTGCATCGGGATTGAATACAACAGTCACCATGCGCACTTTCCTCCATGGGAGTAATGTCTCAAACAGTCTACGTTTTGATCGTTCCCTGGAAGACCAGTAGTAGTTTACGATGCACATCTGGAGGCATTCTGTAATCTGTGGACTATCAGAGTGTTGATGAAACACAGAAATTGCATGGGGATTGAATAAAGCCATCACCATGCGCACTTTCCTCCATGGAAGTAATGTCTCTAACAGTCTACGCTTTGATAATTCCCTGGAGGACCAGTAGCCGTTTCTAATGCACATCTGGAGGCATTCTGTAATCTGTGGACTATCTGAGTGTTGATCAAACAAAAAAATTACATCGGGATTGAATACAACAGTCACCATGCGCACTTTCCTCCATGGGAGTAATGTCTCAAACAGTCTACTCATTGATCGTTCTCTGGAAGACCAGTAGTAGTTTCCGAAGCACGTCTGGAGGCATTCTGTAATCTGTGGACTATCAGAGTGTTGATGAAACGCAGAAATTGCATCGGGATTGAATACAACAGTCACCATGCGCACTTTCCTCCATGGGGGTAATTCTCAAACAGTCTACGCTTTTATCGTTCCGTGGAAGACCAGTAGTAGTTTACGATGCACATCTGGAGGCATTCTGTAGTCTGTGGACCATCAGACTGTTGATGAAACACAGAAATTGCATCGGGATTGAATACAACAGGCACCATGCGCACTTTCCTCCATGGGAGTAATGTCTCAAACAGTCTACGCTTTGATCGTTAACTGGAAGACCAACGTTAGTTTCCGATGCACATCTGGAGGCATTCTGTAATCTGTGGACTATCAGAGTGTTGATGAAACTCAGAAAATGCATCGGGATTGAGTAAAACAGTCACCATGTGCACTTTCCTCCATGTGAGTAATTCTAATACAGGCTACGCTTTGATCGTTCCCTGGAAGACCAGTAGTATTTTCCGATGCACATCTGGAGGCATTCTGTAATCCATGGACTATCAGAGTGTCGAAGAAACACAGAAATTACATCGGGATTGAATACAACAGTCTTCATGCGCACTTTCTTTTATGGGAGTAATGTCTCAAACAGTCTACGTTTTGATCGTTCCCTGGAAGACCAGTAGTAGTTTACGATGCACATCTGGAGACAGTCTGTAATCTGTGGACTATCAGAGTGTTGATGAAACACAGAAATTGCATCGGGATTGAATACAACAGTCACCACGCGCACTTTCCACCGTGGGAGAAATGTCTCTAACAGTCTACGTTTTTATCGTTCCCTGGAAGACCAGGAGTAGTTTCCGATGCACATCTGGAGGCAATCTGTAATCTGTGGAGTATCTGAGTGTTGATGAAACACAGAAATTGCATCGGGATTGAATACAACAGTCACCAAGCACACCTTCCTCAATGGGAGTAATGTCTCAAACAGTCTACGCTTTGATCGTTCCCTGGAAGACCGGTAGTAGTTTCCCATGCACATCTGGAGGCATTCTGTAATCTGTGGACCTTCCAACTATAGATTGAAACACAGAAATTGCCTCGGGATTGAATACAACAGTCACCATGCGCACTTTCCACCATGGGAGAAATGTCTCTAACAGTCTACGCTTTGATCGTTCCCTGGAAGACCAGTAGTAGTTTCTGATGCACATCTGGAGGCATTCTGTAACCTGTATACTACCAGAGTGTTGATGAAACACAGAAATTGCATCGGGATTGAACACAACTGTCATCATGCGCACTTTCCGCCATGGGAGAAATGTCTCAATCAGTCTAAGATCTGATCGTTCCCTGGAAGACCAGTAGTAGTTTACGATGCACATCTGGAGACAATCTGTAATCTGTGAACTATCAGAGTGTTGATGAAACACAGAAATTGCATCGGGATTGAATACAACAGTCACCACGCGCACTTTCCACCATGGGAGAAATGTCTCTAACAGTCTACGCTTTGATCGTTCCCTGGAAGACCAACGTTAGTTTCCGATGCACATCTGGAGACATTCTGTAATCTGTGGAGTATCTGAGTGTTGATGAAACACAGAATATGGAACAGGATTGAATACAACAGTCACCATGCGCACCTTCCTCCATGGGAGTAATGTGTCAAATAGTTTACGCTTTGATCGTTCGCTGGAAGACCAGAAGTATGTTCCGATGCACATCTGGAGGCATTTTGTAATCTGTGGACTATCAGAGTGTTGATGAAACACAGAAATTGCATCGGGATTGAATACAACAGTCACCATGCGCACTTTCCTCCATGGGGGTAATTCTCAAACAGTCTACGCTTTTATCGTTCCGTGGAAGACCAGAAGTAGTTTCCGATGCACATCTGGAGGCATTCTGTAATCTGTGGACTATCAGAGTGTTGATGAAACTCAGAAAATGCATCGGGATTGAGTAAAACAGTCACCATGTGCACTTTCCTCCATGTGAGTAATTCTAATACAGGCTACGCTTTGATCGTTCCCTGGAAGACCAGTAGTAGTTTCCGATGCACATCTGGAGGCATTCTGTAATCCGTGGACTATCAGAGTGTCGAAGAAACACAGAAATTGCATCGGGATTCAATACAACAGTCTTCATGCGCACTTTCCTTTATGGGAGTAAGGTCTCAAGCAGTCTACGTTTTGATCGTTCCCTGGAAGACCAGTAGTAGTTTACGATGCACATCTGGAGACAATCTGTAATCTGTGGACTATCAGAGTGTTGATGAAACACAGAAATTGCATCGGGATTGAATACAACAGTCACCACGCGCACTTTCCACCATGGGAGAAATGTCTCTAACAGTCTACGCTTTGATCGTTCCCTGGAAGACAAGTAGTAGTTTCCGATGCACATCTGGAGGCAATCTGAAATCTGTGGAGTATTTGAGTGTTGATGAAACACAGAAATTGCATCGGGATTGAATACAACAGTCACCATGCACACCTTCCTCAATGGGAGTAATGTCTCAAACAGTCTACGCTTTGATCGTTCCCTGGAAGACCAGTAGTAGTTTCCCATGCACATCTGGAGGCATTCTGTAATCTGTGGCCCTTCCAACTATGGATTGAAACACAGAAATTGCCTCGGGATTGAATACAACAGTCACCATGCGCACTTTACTCCATGGGAGTAATGTCTCAAACAGTCTACGCTTTGATCGTTCCCAGGAAGACCAGTAGTAGTTACCGATCCACATCTGGAGGCATTCTGTAACCTGTATACTAACAGAGTGTTGATGAAACACAGAAATTGCATCGGGATTGAATACAACAGTCACCATGCGCACTTTCCGCCATGGCAGAAAAGTCTCAATCAGTCTAAGACCTGATCGTTCCCTGGAAGACCAGTAGTAGTTTACGATGCATATCTGGAGACAATCTGTAATCTGTGGACTATCAGAGTGTTGATGAAACACAAAAAATTGCATCGGGATTGAATACAACAGTCACCACGCGCACTTTCCCCCACGGGAGAAATGTCTCTAACAGTCTACGCTTTGATCGTTCCCTGGAAGACCAGTAGTAGTTTCCGATGCACATCTGGAGACATTCTGTAATCTGTGGACTATCAGTGTGTTGATGAAACACAGAAATTGCATCGGGATTGAATAAAGCCGTCACCATGCACACTTTCCTCCATGGAAGTAATGTCTCTAACAGTCTACGCTTTGATAATTCCCTGGAAGACCAGTAGCAGTTTTTAATGCACATCTGGAGGCATTCTGTAATCTGTGGAGTATCTGAGTGTTGATCAAACAAAAAAATTACAATGGGATTGAATACAACAGTCACCATGCGCACTTTCCTTCATGGGAAAAATGTCTCAAACATTCTACGCTTTGATCGTTCCCTTGAAGGCCAGTAGTAGTTTCCGATGCACATCTGGAGGCATTCAGTAATCTGTGGACTATCAGAGTGTTGATGATACACAGAAATTACATCGGGACTGAATACAGTAGTCACCATGCGCACTTTCCTCCATGGGAGTAATGTCTCAAACAGTCTACTCTTTGATCGTTCTCTGGAAGACCAGTAGTAGTTTCCGAAGCAAGTCTGGAGGCATTCTGAAATCTGTGGACTGTCAGAGTGTTGATGAAACACAGAAATTGCATCGGGATTGAATACAACAATCACCATGCGATCTTTCCTACATGGTGGTAATGTCTCAAACAGTCTACGTTTTGATCGTTCCCTGGAAGACCAGTAGTAGTTTACGATGCACATCTGGAGGCATTCTGTAGTCTGTGGACTATCACACTGTTGATGAAACACAGAAATTGCATCGGGATTGAATACAACAGGCACCATGCGCACTTTCCTCCATGGGAGTAATGTCTCTAACAGTCTATGCTTTGATCGTTCCCTGGAAGACCAGTAGTAGTTTCCGATTAACATCTGGAGGCATCCTGTAATCTGTGGGCTATGAGAGTGTTGATGAAACAAAGAAATTGAATCGGGATTGAATACAACAGGCACCATGCGCACTTTCCTCCATGGGAGTAATGTCTCAAACAGGCTATTCTTTGATCGTTCCCTGGAAGACCAGTAGTAGTTCCCGATGCACATCTGGAGGCAGTCTGTAATCTGTGGACTATCAGAGTAATGATGAAACACAGCAATTGCATCGGGACTGAATACAGCCGTCACCATGCGCACTTTCCTCCATAGAAGTAATGTCTCTAACAGTCTATGCTTTGATCGTTCCCTGGAAGACCTGAGGTAGTTTCCGATGCACATCTGGAGGCATTCTGTAATCCGTGGACTATCAGAGTGTTGATGAAACACAGAAATTGCATCGGGATTGAATACAACAGCCTTCATGCGCACTTTCCTCCTTGGGAGTAATGTCTCAAACAGTCTACGTTTTGATCGTTCCCTTGAAGGCCAGTAGTAGTTTCCGATGCACATCTGGAGGTATTCTGTAATCTGTGGCCTATCAGAGTGTTGATGAAACACAGAAATTGCATCGGGATTGAATACAACAGTCACCATGCGCACTTTCCTCCATGGGAGTATTGTCTCAAACAGTCTACGTTTTGATCGTTCCCCGGAAGACCAGTAGTAGTTTACGATGCACATCAGGAGACAATCTGTAATCTGTGGACTATCAGAGTGTTCATGAAACACAGAAATTTCATCGGGATTGAATACAACAGTCACCACGCGCACTTTCCACCATGGGAGAAATGTCTCTAACAGTCTACACTTTGATCGTTCCCTGGAAGACCAGTAGTAGTTTCCGATGCACATCTGGAGGTATTCTGTAATCTGTGGAGTATCAGAGTGTTGATGAAACACAGAAATTGCATCGGGATTGAATACAACAGTCACCATACGCACTTTCCCCCATGGGGGTAATTCTCAAACAGTCTACGCTTTTATCGTTCCGTGGAAGACCAGTAGTAGTTTACGATGCACATCTGGAGGCATTCTGTAGTCTGTGGACCATCAGACTCTTGATGAAACACAGATATTGCATCGGGATTGAATACAACAGGCACCATGCGCACTTTCCTCCATGGGAGTAATGTCTCAAACAGTCTACGCTTTGATCGTTCCCTGGAAGACCAACGTTAGTTTCCGATGCACATCTGGAGACATTCTGTAATCTGTGGAGTATCTGAGTGTTGATGAAACACAGAATATGGAACAGGATTGAATACAACAGTCACCATTCGCACCTTCCTCCATGGGTGTAATGTCTCAAATAGTTTACGCTTTGATCGTTCGCTAGAAGACCAGAAGTATGTTCCGATGCACATCTGGAGGCATTTTGCAATCTGTGGACTATCAGAGTGTTGATGAAACACAGAAATAGCATCGGGATTGAATACAACAGTCACCATGCGCACTTTCCTCCATGGGGGTAATTCTCAAACAGTCTACGCTTTTATCGTTCCGTGGAAGACCAGAAGTAGTTTCCGATGCACATCTGGAGGCATTCTGTAATCTGTGGACTATCAGAGTGTTGATGAAACTCAGAAAATGCATCGGGATTGAGTAAAACAGACACCATGTGCACCTTCCTCCATGTGAGTAATTCTAATACAGGCTACGCATTGATCGTTCCCTGGAAGACCAGTAGTAGTTTCCGATGCACATCTGGAGGCATTCTGTAATCCGTGGACTATCAGAGTGTCGAAGAAACACTGAAATTGCATCGGGATTGAATACAACAGTCTTCATGCGCACTTTCCTTTATGGGAGTAATGTCTCAAACAGTCTACGTTTTGATCGTTCCCTGGAAGACCAGTAGTAGTTTACGATGCACATCTGGAGGCATTGTGTAATCCGTGGACTATCAGAGTGTTGATGAAACACAGAAATTGCATTGGGATTGAATACAACAGTCTTCATGCGCACTTTCCTCCATGGGAGTAATGTCTCAAACAGTCTACGTTTTGATCGTTCCCTGGAAGACCAGTAGTAGTTTACGATGCACATCTGGAGACAATCTGTAATCTGTGGACTATCAGAGTGTTGATGAAACACAGAAATTGCATCGGGATTGAATACAAAAGTCACCATGCGCACTTTCCGCCATGGGAGAAATTTCTCAATCAGTCTAAGATCTGATCGTTCCCTGGAAGACCAGTAGTAGTTTACGATGCACATCTGGAGACAATCTGTAATCTGTGGACTATCAGAGTGTTGATGAAACACAGAAATTGCATCGGGATTGAATACAACAGTCACCACGCGCACTTTCCACCATGGGAAAAATGTCTCTAACAGTCTACGCTTTGATCGTTCCCAGGAAGACCAGTAGTAGTTTTGGATGCACATCTGGAGGCATTCTGGAATCTGTGGAGTATCTGAGTGCTGATGAAACACAGAAATTGCATCGGGATTGAATACAACAGTCACCATGCACACCTTCCTCAATGGGAGTAATGTCTCAAACAATCTACGCTTTGATCGTTCCCTGGAAGACCAGTAGTAGTTTCCCATGCACATCTGGAGGCATTCTGTAATCTGTGGCCCTTCCAACTATGGATTGAAACACAGAAATTGCCTCGGGATTGAATACAACAGTCACCATGCGCACTTTACTCCATGGGAGTAATGTCTCAAACAGTCTACGCTTTGATCGTTCCCAGGAAGACCAGTAGTAGTTACCGATCCACATCTGGAGGCATTCTGTAACCTGTATACTAACAGAGTGTTGATGAAACACAGAAATTGCATCGGGATTGAATACAACAGTCACCATGCGCACTTTCCGCCATGGCAGAAATGTCTCAATCAGTCTAAGGCCTGATCGTTCCCTGGAAGACCAGTAGTAGTTTACGATGCACATCTGGAGACAATCTGTAATCTGTGGACTATCAGAGTGTTGATGAAACACAGAAATTGCATCGGGGTTGAATACAACAGTCACCACGCGCACTTTCCCCCATGGGAGAAATGTCTCTAACAGTCTACGCTTTGATCGTTCCCTGGAAGACCAGTAGTAGTTTCCGATGCACATCTGGAGGCATTCTGTAATCTGTGGACTATCAGTGTGTTGATGAAACACAGAAATTGCATCGGGATTGAATAAAGCCGTCACCATGCACACTTTCCTCCATGGAAGTAATGTCTGTAACAGTCTACGCTTTGATAATTCCCTGGAAGACCAGTAGCAGTTTTTAATGCACATCTGGAGGCATTCTGTAATCTGTGGACTATCTGAGTGTTGATCAAACAAAAAAATTACAATGGGATTGAATACAACAGTCACCATGCGCATTTTGCTTCATGGTAAAAATGTCTCAAACATTCTACGCTTTGATCGTTCCCTTGAAGGCCAGTAGTAGTTTCCGATGCACATCTGGAGGCATTCAGTAATCTGTGGACTAACAGAGTGTTGATGAAACACAGAAATTGCATCAGGACTGATTACAATAGTCACCATGCGTACTTTCCTCCATGGGAGTAATGTCTCAAACAGTCTACTCTTTGATCGTTCTCTGGAAGACCAGTAGTAGTTTCCGAAGCAAGTCTGGAGGCATTCTGAAATCTGTGGACTGTCAGAGTGTTGATGAAGCACAGAAATTGCATCGGGATTGAATACAACAATCACCATGCGATCTTTCCTACATGGTGGTAATGTCTCAAACAGTCTACGTTTTGATCGTTCCCTGGAAGACCAGTAGCAGTTTACGATGCACATCTGGAGGCATTCTGTAGTCTGTGGACTATCACACTGTTGATGAAACACAGAAATTGCATCGGGATTGAATACAACAGGCACCATGCGCACTTTCCTCCATGGGAGTAATGTCTCTAACAGTCTATGCTTTGATCGTTCCCTGGAAGACCAGTAGTAGTTTCCGATTAACATCTGGAGGCATTCTGTAATCTGTGGACTATCAGAGTGTTGATGAAACTCAGAAAATGCATCGGGATTGAGTAAAACAGTCACCATGTGCACTTTCCTCCATGTGAGTAATTCTAATACAGGCTACGCTTTGATCGTTCCCTGGAAGACCAGTAGTAATTTCCGATGCACATCTGGAGGCTTTCTGTAATCCGTGGACTATCAGAGTTTTGATGAAACACAGAAATTGCATCGGGATTGAATACAACAGCCTTCATGCGCACTTTCCTCCATGGGAGTAATGTCTCAAACAGTCTACGTTTTGATCGTTCCCTGGAAGACCAGTAGTAGTTTACGATGCACATCTGGAGACAATCTGTAATCTGTGGACTATCAGAGTGTTGATGAAACACATAAATGTCATCGGGATTGAATAAAACAGTCACCACGCGCACTTTCCACCATGGGAGAAATGTCTCTAACAGTCTACGCTTTGATCGTTCCCTGGAAGACCAGTAGTAGTTTCCGATGCACATCTGGAGGCATTCTGTAATCTGTGGACTATCAGAGTGTTGATGAAACACAGAAATTGCATCGGGATTGAATAAAGCCGTCAATATGCGTTTTTTCCTCCATGGAAGTAATGTCTCTAACAGGCTACGCTTCGATAATTCCCTGGAAGACCAGTAGCAGTTTCTAATGCACATCTGGAGGCATTCTGTAATCTGTGGACTATCTGAGTGTTGATCAAACAAAAAAATTACATCGGGATTGAATACAACAGTCACCATGCGCACTTTCTTTCATGGGAAAAATGTCTCAAACATTCTACGCTTTGATCGTTCCCTTGAAGGCCAGTAGTAGTTTCCGATGCACATCTGGAGGTATTCTGTAATCTGTGGCCTATCAGAGTGTTGATGAAACACAGAAATTGCATCGGGATTGAATACAACAGTCACCATGCGCACTTTCCTCCATGGGAGTAATGTCTCAAACAGTCTACGTTTTGATCGTTCCCCGGAAGACCAGTAGTAGTTTACGATGCACATCAGGAGACATTCTGTAATCTGTGGACTATCAGAGTGTTGATGAAACACAGAAATTGCATCGGGATTGAATACAACAGTCACCACGCGCACTTTCCACCATGGGAGAAATGGCTCTAACAGTCTACGTTTTGATCGTTCCCTGGAAGACCAGTAGTAGTTTCCGATGCACATCTGGAGGTATTCTGTAATCTGTGGAGTATCAGAGTGTTGATGAAACACAGAAATTGCATCGGGATTGAATACAACAGTCACCATGCGCACTTTCCTCCATGGGGGTAATTCTCAAACAGTCTACGCTTTTGTCGTTCCGTGGAAGACCAGTAGTAGTTTACAATGCACATCTGGAGGCATTCTGTAGTCTGTGGACCATCAGACTGTTGATGAAACACAGATATTGCATCGGGATTGAATACAACAGGCACCATGCGCACTTTCCTCCATGGGAGTAATGTCTCAAACAGTCTACGCTTTGATCGTTCCGTGGAAGACCAACGTTAGTTTCCGATGCACATCTGGAGACATTCTGTAATCTGTGGAGTATCTGAGTGTTGATGAAACACAGAATATGGAACAGGATTGAATACAACAGTCACCATGCGCACCTCCCTCCATGGGAGTAATGTCTCAAATAGTTTACGCTTTGATCGTTCGCTGGAAGACCGGAAGTAAGTTCCGATGCACATCTGGAGGCATTTTGTAATCTGTGGACTATCAGAGTGTTGATGAAACACAGAAATAGCATCGGGATTGAATACAACAGTCACCATGCGCACTTTCCTCCATGGGGGTAATTCTCAAACAGTCTACGCTTTTATCGTTCCGTGGAAGACCAGAAGTAGTTTCCGATGCACATCTGGAGGCATTCTGTAATCTGTGGACTATCAGAGTGTTGATGAAACTCAGAAAATGCATCGGGATTGAGTAAAACAGTCACCATGTGCACTTTCCTCCATGTGAGTAATTCTAATACAGGCTACGCATTGATCGTTCCCTGGAAGACCAGTAGTAGTTTCCGATGCACATCTGGAGGCATTCTGTAATCCGTGGACTATCAGAGTGTCGAAGAAACACAGAAATTGCATCGGGATTGAATACAACAGTCTTCATGCGCACTTTCCTTTATGGGAGTAATGTCTCAAACAGTCTACGTTTTGATCGTTCCCTGGAAGACCAGTAGTAGTTTACGATGCACATCTGGAGGCATTCTGTAATCCGTGGACTATCAGAGTGATGATGAAACACAGAAATTCCATCGGGATTGAATACAACAGTCATCATGCGCACTTTCCTCCATGGGAGTAATGTCTCAAACAGTCTACGTTTTGATCGTTCCCTGGAAGACCAGTAGCAGTTTACGATGCACATCTGGAGACAATCTGTAATCTGTGGACTATCAGAGTGTTGATGAAACACAGAAATTGCATCGGGATTGAATACAACAGTCACCACGCGCACTTTCCACCATGGGAGAAATGTCTCTAACAGTCTACGCTTTGATCGTTCCCTGGAAGACCAGTAGTAGTTTCCGATGCACATCTGGAGGCATTCTGTAATCTGTGGACTATCAGAGTGTTGATGAAACACAGAAAATGCATCGGGATTGAATACAACATTCTCCATGCGCAGTTCCCCCCATAGGAGTAATGTCTCAAACAGTCTACGCTTTGATCGTTCAGTGGAAGACCAGTAGTAGTTTCAACTGCACATCTGGAGGCTTCTGTAATCTGTGGACTATCTGAGTGTTGATCAAACAAAAAAATTACATCGGGATTGAATACAACAGTCACCATGCGCACTTTCTTTCATGGGAAAAATGTCTCAAACATTCTACGCTTTGATCGTTCCCTTGAAGGCCAGTAGTAGTTTCCGATGCACATCTGGAGGTATTCTGTAATCTGTGGCCTATCTGAGTGTTGATGAAACACAGAAATTGCATCGGGATTGAATACAACAGTAACCATGCGCACTTTCCTCCATGGGAGTAATGTCTCAAACAGTCTACGCTTTGATCGTTCCGTGGAAGACTAGTAGTAGTTTACGATGCACATCAGGAGACAATCTGTAATCTGTGGACTATCAGAGTGTTGATGAAACACAGAAATTGCATCGGGATTGAATACAACAGTCACCACGCGCACTTTCCACCATGGGAGAAATGTCTCTAACAGTCTACGCTATGATCGTTCCCTGGAAGACCAGTAGTAGTTTCCGATGCACATCTGGAGGTATTCTGTAAACCGTGGAGTATCAGAGTGTTTATGAAACACAGAAATTGCATCGGGATTGAATACAACAGTCACCATGCGCACTTTCCTCCATGGGGGTAATTCTCAAACAGTCTACGCTTTTATCGTTCCGTGGAAGACCAGTAGTAGTGTACGATGCACATCTGGAGGCATTCTGTAGTCTGTGGACCATCAGACTGTTGATGAAACACAGATATTGCATCGGGATTCAATACAACAGGCACCATGAGCACTCTCCTCCATGGGAGTAATGTCTCAAACAGTCTACGCTTTGATCGTTCCCTGGAAGACCAACGTTAGTTTCCGATGCACATCTGGAGACATTCTGTAATCTGTGGAGTATCTGAGTGTTGATGAAACCCAGAATATGGAACAGGATTGAATACAACAGTCACCATGCGCACCTTCCTCCATAAGAGTAATGTCTCAAATAGTTTACGCTTTGATCGTTCGCTGGAAGACCAGAAGTGTGTTCCGATGCACATCTGGAGGCATTTTGTAATCTGTGGACTATCAGAGTGTTGATGAAACACAGAAATAGCATCGGGATTGAATACAACAGTCACCATGCGCACTTTCCTCCATGGGGGTAATTCTCAAACAGTCTACGCTTTTATCGTTCCGTGGAAGACCAGAAGTAGTTTCCGATGCACATCTGGAGGCATTCTGTAATCTGTGGACTATCAGAGTGTTGATGAAACTCAGAAAATGCATCGGGATTGAGTAAAACAGTCACCATGTGCACTTTCCTTCATGTGAGTAATTCTAATACAGGCTACGCATTGATCGTTCCCTGAAAGACCAGTAGTAGTTTCCGATGCACATCTGAAGGCATTCTGTAATCCGTGGACTATCAGAGTGTCGAAGAAACACAGAAATTGCATCGGGATTGAATACAACAGTCTTCATGCGCACTTTCCTTTATGGGAGTAATGTCTCAAACAGTCTACGTTTTGATCGTTCCCTGGAAGACCAGTAGTAGTTTACGATGCACATCTGGAGGCATTCTGTAATCCGTGGACTATCAGAGTGTTGATGAAACACAGAAATTGCATCGGGATTGAATACAACAGTCTTCATGCGCACTTTCCTCCATGGGAGTAATGTCTCAAACAGTCTACGTTTTGATCGTTCCCTGGAAGACCAGTAGTAGTTTACGATGCACATGTGGAGACAATCTGTAATCTGTGGAATATCAGAGTGTTGATGAAACACAGAAATTGCATCGGGATTGAATACAACAGTCACCATGCACACCTTCCTCAATGGGAGTAATGTCTCAAACAATCTACGCTTTGATCGTTCCCTGGAAGACCAGTAGTAGTTTCCCATGCACATCTGGAGGCATTCTGTAATCTGTGGCCCTTCCAACTATGGATTGAAACACAGAAATTGCCTCGGGATTGAATACAACAGTCACCATGCGCACTTTACTCCATGGGAGTAATGTCTCAAACAGTCTACGCTTTGATCGTTCCCAGGAAGACCAGTAGTAGTTACCGATCCACATCTGGAGGCATTCTGTAACCTGTATACTAACAGAGTGTTGATGAAACACAGAAATTGCATCGGGATTGAATACAACAGTCACCATGCGCACTTTCCGCCATGGCAGAAATGTCTCAATCAGTCTAAGGCCTGATCGTTCCCCGGAAGACCAGTAGTAGTTTACGATGCACATCTGGAGACAATCTGTAATCTGTGGACTATCAGAGTGTTGATGAAACACAGAAATTGCATCGGGATTGAATAAAGCCGTCACCATGCACACTTTCCTCCATGGAAGTAATGTCTCTAACAGTCTACGCTTTGATAATTCCCTGGAAGACCAGTAGCAGTTTTTAATGCACATCTGGAGGCATTCTGTAATCTGTGGACTATCTGAGTGTTGATCAAACAAAAAAATTACAATGGGATTGAATACAACAGTCACCATGCGCACTTTCCTTCATGGGAAAAATGTCTCAAACATTCTACGCTTTGATCGTTCCCTTGAAGGCCAGTAGTAGTTTCCGATGCACATCTGGAGGCATTCAGTAATCTGTGGACTAACAGAGTGTTGATGAAACACAGAAATTGCATCAGGACTGATTACAATAGTCACCATGCGTACTTCCCTCCATGGGAGTAATGTCTCAAACAGTCTACTCTTTGATCGTTCTCTGGAAGACCAGTAGTAGTTTCCGAAGCAAGTCTGGAGGCATTCTGAAATCTGTGGACTGTCAGAGTGTTGATGAAGCACAGAAATTGCATCGGGATTGAATACAACAATCACCATGCGATCTTTCCTACATGGTGGTAATGTCTCAAACAGTCTACGATTTCATCGTTCCCTGGAAGACCAGTAGTAGTTTACGATGCACATCTGGAGGCATTCTGTAGTCTGTGGACTATCACACTGTTGATGAAACACAGAAATTGCATCGGGATTGAATACAACAGGCACCATGCGCACTTTCCTCCATGGGAGTAATGTCTCTAACAGTCTATGCTTTGATCGTTCCCTGGAAGACCAGTAGTAGTTTCCGATTAACATCTGGAGGCATTCTGTAATCTGTAGACTATGAGAGTGTTGATGAAACAAAGAAATTGAATCGGGATTGAATACAACAGGCACCATGCGCACTTTCCTCCATGGGAGTAATGTCTCAAACAGGCTATTCTTTGATCGTTCCCTGGAAGACCAGTAGTAGTTCCCGATGCACATCTGGAGGCAGTCTGTAATCTGTGGACTATCAGAGTAATGATGAAACACAGCAATTGCATCGGGATTGAATACAGCCGTCACCATGCGCACTTTCCTCCATGGAAGTAATGTCTCTAACAGTCTATGCTTTGATCGTTCCCTGGAAGACCAGAAGTAGTTTCCGATGCACATCTGGAGGCATTCTGTAATCTGTGGACTATCAGAGTGTTGATGAAACTCAGAAAATGCATCGGGATTGAGTAAAACAGTCACCATGTGCACTTTCCTCCATGTGAGTAATTCTAATACAGGCTACGCTTTGATCGTTCCCTGGAAGACCAGTAGTAATTTCCGATGCACATCTGGAGGCTTTCTGTAATCCGTGGACTATCAGAGTTTTGATGAAACACAGAAATTGCATCGGGATTGAATACAACAGCCTTCATGCGCACTTTCCTCCATGGGAGTAATGTCTCAAACAGTCTACGTTTTGATCGTTCCCTGGAAGACCAGTAGTAGTTTACGATGCACATCTGGAGACAATCTGTAATCTGTGGACTATCAGAGTGTTGATGAAACACATAAATGTCATCGGGATTGAATACAACAGTCACCACGCGCACTTTCCACCATGGGAGAAATGTCTCTAACAGTCTACGCTTTGATCGTTCCCTGGAAGACCAGTAGTAGTTTCCGATGCACATCTGGAGGCATTCTGTAATCTGTGGACTATCAGAGTGTTGATGAAACACAGAAATTGCATCGGGATTGAATAAAGCCGTCACCATGCGCTTTTTCCTCCATGGAAGTAATGTCTCTAACAGGCTACGCTTCGATAATTCCCTGGAAGACCAGTAGCAGTTTCTAATGCACATCTGGAGGCATTCTGTAATCTGTGGACTATCTGAGTGTTGATCAAACAAAAAAATTACATCGGGATTGAATACAACAGTCACCATGCACACTTTCTTTCATGGGAAAAATGTCTCAAACATTCTACGCTTTGATCGTTCCCTTGAAGGCCAGTAGTAGTTCCCGATGCACATCTGGAGGTATTCTGTAATCTGTGGCCTATCAGAGTGTTGATGAAACACAGAAATTGCATCGGGATTGAATACAACAGTCACCATGCGCACTTTCCGCCATGGGAGTAATGTCTCAAACAGTCTACGTTTTGATCGTTCCCCGGAAGACCAGTAGTAGTTTACGATGCACATCAGGAGACATTCTGTAATCTGTGGACTATCAGAGTGTTGATGAAACACAGAAATTGCATCGGGATTGAATACAACAGTCACCACGCGCACTTTCCACCATGGGAGAAATGTCTCTAACAGTCTACGCTTTGATCGTTCCCTGGAAGACCAGTAGTAGTTTCCGATGCACATCTGGAGGTATTCTGTAATCTGTGGAGTATCAGAGTGTTGATGAAACACAGAAATTGCATCGGGATTGAATACAACAGTCACCATGCGCACTTTCCTCCATGGGGGTAATTCTCAAACAGTCTACGCTTTTATCGTTCCGTGGAAGACCAGTAGTAGTTTACAATGCACATCTGGAGGCATTCTGTAGTCTGTGGACCATCAGACTGTTGATGAAACACAGATATTGCATCGGGATTGAATACAACAGGCACCATGCGCACTTTCCTCCATGGGAGTAATGTCTCAAACAGTCTACGCTTTGATCGTTCCCTGGAAGACCAACGTTAGTTTCCGATGCACATCTGGAGACATTCTGTAATCCGTGGACTATCAGAGTGTCGAAGAAACACAGAAATTGCATCGAGATTGAATACAACAGTCTTCATGCGCACTTTCCTTTATGGGAGTAATGTCTCAAACAGTCTACGTTTTGATCGTTCCCTGGAAGACCAGTAGTAGTTTACGATGCACATCTGAAGGCATTCTGTAATCCGTGGACTATCAGAGTGATGATGAAACACAGAAATTGCATCGGGATTGAATACAACAGTCTTCATGCGCACTTTCCTCCATGGGAGTAATGTCTCAAACAGTCAAAGTTTTGATCGTTCCCTGGAAGACCAGTAGCAGTTTACGATGCACATCTGGAGACAATCTGTAATCTGTGGACTATCAGAGTGTTGATGAAACACAGAAATTGCATCGGGATTGAATACAACAGTCACCACGCGCACTTTCCACCATGGGAGAAATGTCTCCAACAGTCTACGCTTTGATCGTTCCCTGGAAGACCAGTAGTAGTTTCCGATGCACATCTGGAGGCATTCTGTAATCTGTGGACTATCTGAGTGTTGATCAAACAAAAAAATTACATCGGGATTGAATACAACAGTCACCATGCGCACTTTCTTTCATGGGAAAAATGTCTCAAACATTCTACGCTTTGATCGTTCCCTTGAAGGCCAGTAATAGTTTCCGATGCACATCTGGAGGTATTCTGTAATCTGTGGCCTATCAGAGTGTTGATGAAACACAGAAATTGCATCGGGATTGAATACAACAGTCACCATGCGCACTTTCCTCCATGGGAGTAATGTCTCAAACAGTCTACGTTTTGATCGTTCCCTGGAAGACCAGTAGTAGTTTACGATGCACATCAGGAGACAATCTGTAATCTGTGGACTATCAGAGTGTTGATGAAACATAGAAATTGCATCGGGATTGAATACAACAGTCACCACGCGCACTTTCCACCATGGGAGAAATGTCTCTAACAGTCTACGCTTTGATCGTTCCCTGGAAGACCAGTAGTAGTTTCCGATGCACATCTGGAGGTATTCTGTAAACCGTGGAGTATCAGAGTGTTTATGAAACACAGAAATTGCATCGGGATTGAATACAACAGTCACCATGCGCACTTTCCTCCATGGGGGTAATTCTCAAACAGTCTACGCTTTTATCGTTCCGTGGAAGACCAGTAGTAGTGTACGATGCACATCTGGAGGCATTCTGTAGTCTGTGGACCATCAGACTGTTGATGAAACACAGATATTGCATCGGGATTCAATACAACAGGCACCATGAGCACTCTCCTCCATGGGAGTAATGTCTCAAACAGTCTACGCTTTGATCGTTCCCTGGAAGACCAACGTTAGTTTCCGATGCACATCTGGAGACATTCTGTAATCTGTGGAGTATTTGAGTGTTGATGAAACCCAGAATATGGAACAGGATTGAATACAACAGTCACCATGCGCACCTTCCTCCATAAGAGTAATGTCTCAAATAGTTTACGCTTTGATCGTTCGCTGGAAGACCAGAAGTATGTTCCGATGCACATCTGGAGGCATTTTGTAATCTGTGGACTATCAGAGTGTTGATGAAACACAGAAATAGCATCGGGATTGAATACAACAGTCACCATGCGCACTTTCCTCCATGGGGGTAATTCTCAAACAGTCTACGCTTTTATCGTTCCGTGGAAGACCAGAAGTAGTTTCCGATGCACATCTGGAGGCATTCTGTAATCTGTGGACTATCAGAGTGTTGATGAAACTCAGAAAATGCATCGGGATTGAGTAAAACAGTCACCATGTGCACTTTCCTCCATGTGAGTAATTCTAATACAGGCTACGCATTGATCGTTCCCTGAAAGACCAGTAGTAGTTTCCGATGCACATCTGGAGGCATTCTGTAATCCGTGGACTATCAGAGTGTCGAAGAAACACAGAAATTGCATCGGGATTGAATACAACAGTCTTCATGCGCACTTTCCTTTATGGGAGTAATGTCTCAAACAGTCTACGTTTTGATCGTTCCCTGGAAGACCAGTAGTAGTTTACGATGCACATCTGGAGACAATCTGTAATCTGTGGACTATCAGAGTGTTGATGAAACACAGAAGTTGCATCGGGATTGAATACAACAGTCACCACGTGCACTTTCAACCATGGGAGAAATGTCTCTAACGGTCTACGCTTTGATCGTTCCCTGGAAGACCAGTAGTAGTTTCCGATGCACATCTGGAGGCATTCTGTAATCTCTGGACAATCAGAGTGTTGATGAAACACAGAAATTGCATCGGCATTGAATACAACACTCACTATGTGCACTTTCCTCCATGGGAGTAATGTCTCAAACAGTCTACGCTTTGATCGATCCCTGGAAGACCAGTAGTAGTTTCCGATGCACATCTGGAGGCATTCTGTAATCTGTGGACCTTCAAAGTGTGGATTGAAACACAGAAATTGCATCCGGATTAAATACAACAGTCATCGTACGCACTTTCCTCCATGGGAGTAATGTCTCTAACACTCTACGCTTTGATCATTCCCTGGAAGACCAGTAGTAGTTTCCGTTGCACATCTGGAGGCATTCTGTAATCTGTGGACTATCTGAGTGTTGATGAAACACAGAAATAGCGTCGGGATTGAATACACCAATCACCATGCGCACTTTTCTCCATGGAAGTAATGTCTCAAACAGTCTACGCTTTGATCGTTCCCTTGAAGACTAGTAGTAGTTTCTGATGCACATCTGGAGGCATTCTGTAACCTGTGGACTATGAGAGTGTTTATGAAACACAGAAATGGCATCGGGATTCAATACAACAGTCACCATGCGCACTTTCCTCCATGGGAGTATTGTCTCAGACAGTCTACACTTTGGTCGATCCCAGGAAGACCAGTAGTAGTTTCCGATGCACATCTGGAGGCATTCTGTAATCTGTGGAATATCAGAGTGGGGATGAAACACAGAAAATGCATCGGGATTGAGTAAAACAGTCACCATGTGCACTTTCCTCCATGTGAGTAATTCTCATACAGGCTAAGCTTTGATCGTTCCCTGGAAGACCAGTAGTAGTTTCCCATGCACATCTGGAGGCATTCTGTAATCTGTGGACCTTCCAACTATGGATTGAAACACAGAAATTGCCTCGGGATTGAATACAACAGTCACCATGCGCACTTTACTCCATGGGAGTAATGTCTCAAACAGTCTACGCTTTGATCGTTCCCTGGAAGACCAGTAGTAGTTTCCCATGCACATCTGGAGGCATTCTGTAATCTGTGGACCTTCCAACTATGGATTGAAACACAGAAATTGCCTCGGGATTGAATACAACAGTCACCATGCGCACTTTACTCCATGGGAGTAATGTCTCAAACAGTCTACGCTTTAATCGTTCCCAGGAAGACCAGTAGTAGTTACCGATCCACATCTGGAGGCATTCTGTAACCTGTATACTAACAGAGTGTTGATGGAACACAGAAATTGCATCGGGATTGAATACAACAGTCACCATGCGCACTTTCCGCCATGGGAGAAATGTCTCAATCAGTCTAAGATCTGATCGTTCCATTGAAGTTCAATAGTAGTTTCCGATGCTCATCTGGAGGCATTCTGTAATCTGTGTAGTATCTGAGTGTTTATGAAACACAGAAATTGCATCGGGATTGAGTACAACAGTCACCATGCGCACTTTCCTCCATGGGAGTAATTCTCAAACAGTCTACGCTTTGATCGTTCCCTGGAAGACCAGTAGTAGTTCCCGATGCACATCTGGTGGCATACTGTAAACTGTGGACTATCAGAGTGTTGATGAAACACAGAAATTGCATCAGGATTGAATACAACAGTCACCATGCGCACTTTCCTCCATGGGAGTAATGTCTGAAACAGTCTACGCTTTGATCGTTCCCTGGAAGACCAGTAGTAGTTTCCGATGCACGTCTGGAGGCATTCTGTAACCTGTGGACCTTCCAACTATGGATTGAAACACAGAAATTGCCTCGGGATTGAATACAACAGTCACCATGAGCACTTTCCTCCATGGGAGTAATGTCTCAAACAGTCTACGCTTTGATCGTTCCCAGGAAGACCAGTAGTAGTTACCGATCCACATCTGGAGGCGTTTTGTAACATGTATACTATCAGAGTGTTGATGAAACCCAGAAATTGCATCGGGATTGAATACAACAGGCACCATGCGCACTTACCTCCATGGGAGTAATGTCTAAAACAGTCTACGCTTTGATCGTTCCCTGGAAGACCAACGTTAGTTTCCGATGCACATCTGTTGACATTCTGTAATCTGTCGAGTATCTGAGTGTTGATGAAACACAGAATATGGAACAGGATTGAATACAACAGTCACCATGCGCACCTTCCTCCATGGGAGTAATGTCTCAAATAGTTTACGCTTTGATCGTACGCTGGAAGACCAGTAGTATGTTCCGATGCACATCTGGAGGCATTTTGTAATCTGTGGACTATCAGAGTGTTGATGAAACACAGAAATTGCATCGGGATTGAATACAACAGTCACCATGCGCACTTTCCTCCATGGGGGTAATTCTCAAACAGTCTTCGCTTTTATCGTTCCGTGGAAGACCAGTAGTAGTTTCCGATGCACGTCTGGAGGCATTCTGTAATCTGTGGACCTTCAAAGTGTGTATCAAAACACAGAAATTGCATCGGGATTGAATACAACACTCACTATGTGCACTTTCCTCCATGGGAGTAATGTCTCAAACAGTCTACGCTTTGATCGTTCCCTGGAAGACCAGTAGTAGTTTCCGATGCACATCTGGAGGCATTCTGTAATCTGTGGACTATCTGAGTGTTGATGAAACACAGAAATAGCGTCGGGATTGAATACAACAATCACCATGCGCACTTTCCTCCATGGTAGTAATGTCTCAAACAGTCTACGCTTTGATCGTTCCCTTGAAAACTAGTAGTAGTTTCCGATGCACATCTGGAGGCATTCTGTAACCTGTGGACTATGAGAGTGTTGATGAAACACAGAAATGGCATCGGGATTCAATACAACAGTCACCATGCACACTTTCCTCCATGGGAGTATTGTCTCAGACAGTCTACACTTTGGTCGTTCCCAGGAAGACCAGTAGTAGTTTCCGATGCACATCTGGAGGCATTCTGTAATCTGTGGACTATCAGAGTGGTGATGAAACACAGAAAATTCATCGGGATTGAGTAAAACAGTCACCATGTGCACTTTCCTCCATGTGAGTAATTCTCATACAGGCTAAGCTTTGATCGTTCCCTGGAAGACTCGTAGTAGTTTCCGATGCACATCTGGAGGCATTCTGTAATCTGTGGACTATCAGACTGTTGATGAAACACATAAATTGCATCGGGATTGAATACAATAGTCACCATGCGCACTTTCCTCCATGGGAGTAATGTTTGAAACAGTCTAAGCTTTGATCGTACCTAGGAAGACCAGTAGTAGTTTCCGATGCACATCTTGAGACAATCTGTAATCTGTGGACTATCTGAGTGTTGATGAAACACAGAAATTGTATCGGGATTGAATACAACAGTCACCATGCCCACTTTCCTTCATGGGAAAAATGTCTCAAACATTCTACGCTTTGGTCTTTCCCTTGAAGGCCAGTAGTAGTTTTCGATGCACATCTGGAGGTATTCTGTAATCTGTGGCCTATCAGAGTTTTGATGAAACACAGAAATTGCATCGGGACTGAATACAACAGTCACCATGCGCACTTTCCTCCATAAAAGTAATGTCTCAAATGGTCAACGCTTTGATCGTTCCCTGGAAGACCAGTAGTAATTTCCGAAGCACGTCTGGAGGCATTCTATAATCTGTGGACTATCAGAGGAGTGTTGATGAACCACAGAAATTGCATCGGGATTGAATACAACAGTCACCATGCGCACTTTCCTCCATGGGAGTAATGTCTGAAACAGTCTACGCTTTGATCGTTCTCTGGACGACCAGTAGTAGTTTCCGATGCACGTCTGGAGGCATTCTGTAATCTGTGGACCTTAAAAGTGTTGATGAAAAACAGAAATTGCATCGGGATTAAATACAACAGTCACCATGCGCACTTTTCTCCATGGGAATAATGTCTGAAACAGTCTACGCTTTGATTGTTCCCTGGGAGACAAGTAGTAGCTTCCGATGCACATCTGGAGGCATTCTGTAATCTTTGGACTATCAGAATGTTGATGAAACACAGAAATTGTATCGGGATTGAATACAACAGTCACCACGCGCACTTTCCTCCATGGGAGTAATGTCTCAAACAGTCTAAGCTTTGATCGTTCCCTGGAAGACCACTAGTAATTTCCGATGCACATCTGGAGGCATTCTGTAATCTGTGGAGTATCTGAGTGTTGATGAAACACAGAAATTGCATCAGGATTGAATACAACAGTCACCATGCACACCTTCCTCAATGGGAGTAATGTCTCAAACAGTCTACGCTTTTATCGTTCCCTGGAAGACCAGTAGTAGTTTCCCATGCACATCTGGAGGCATTCTGTAATCTGTGGACCTTCCAACTATGGATTGAAACACAGGAATTGCCTCGGGATTGAATACAACAGTCACCATGCGCACTTTACTCCATGGGAGTAATGTCTCAAACAGTCTACGCTTTGATCGTTCCCAGGAAGACCAGTAGAAGTTACCGATCCACATCTGGAGGCATTCTGTAACCTGTATACTAACAGAGTGTTGATAAAACACAGAAATTGCATCGGAATTGAATACAACAGTCACCATGCGCACTTTCCGCCATGGGAGAAATGTCTCAATCAGTCTAAGATCTGATCGCTCCATTGAAGTACAATAGTAGTTTCCGATGCTCATCTGGAGGCATTCTGTAATCTGTGTAGTATCTGAGTGTTTATGAAACACAGAAATTGCATCGGGATTGAGTACAACAGTCACCATGCGCACTTTCCTCCATGGGAGTAATTCTCAAACAGTCTACGCTTTGATCATTCCCTGGAAGACCAGTAGTAGTTTCCGATGCACATCTGGTGGCATACTGTAATCTGTGGACTATCAGAGTGTTGATGAAACACAGAAATTGCATCAGGATTGAATACAAAAGTCACCTTGCGCACTTTCCTCCATGGGAGTAATGTCTGAAACAGTCTACGCTTTGATCGTACCCTGGAAGACCAGTAGTAGTTTCCGATGCACGTCTGGAGGCATTCTGTAATCTGTGGACCTTCTAACTATGGATTGAAACACAGAAATTGCCTCGGGATTGAATACAACAGTCACCATGAGCACTTTCCTCCATGGGAGTAATGTCTCAAACAGTCTACGCTTTGATCGTTCCCAGGAAGACCAGTAGTAGTTACCGATCCACATCTGGAGGCATTCTGTACCCTGTATACTATCAGAGTGTTGATGAAACACAGAAATTGCATTGGGATTGAATACAACAGTCACCAAGCGCACTTTCCGCCATGGGTGAAATGTCTCAATCAGTCTAAGATCTGATCGTTCCCTGGAAGACCAATAGTAGTTTCCGATGATTATCTGGAGGCATTCTGTAATCTGTAGAGTATCTGAGTGTTGATGAAACACAGAAATTGCATCGGGATTGAATACAACACTCTCCATGCACACCTTCCTCAATGGGAGTAATGTCTCAATGAGTTTACGCTTTGATCTTTCCCTGGAAGACCAGTAGTAGTTTCCGATGCACATCTGGAGGCATTCTGTAATCTGTGGACTAACTGAGTGTTGATGAAACACAGAAATTGCATCGGGATTGAATACAACAGGCACCATGCGCACTTTCCTCCATAGGAGTAATGTCTAAAACAGTCTACGCTTTGATCGTTCCCTGGAAGACCAACGTTAGTTTCCGATGCACATCTGTTGACATTCTGTAATCTGTGGAGTATCTGAGTGTTGATGAAACACAGAATATGGAACAGGATTGAATACAACAGTCACCATGCGCACCTTCCTCCATGGGAGTAATGTCTCAAATAGTTTACGCTTTGATCGTTCGCTGGAAGACCAGAAGTATGTTCCGATGCACATCTGGAGGCATTTTGTAATCTGTGGACTATCGGAGTGTTGATGAAACACAGAAATTGCATCGGGATTGAATACAACAGTCACCATGCGCACTTTCCTTCATGGGGGTAATTCTCAAACAGTCTACGCTTTTATCGTTCCGTGGAAGACCAGTAGTAGTTTCCGATGCACGTCTGGAGGCATTCTGTAATCTGTGGACCTTCAAAGTGTGTATCAAAACACAGAAATTGCATCGGGATTGAATACAACACTCACTATGTACACTTTCCTCCATGGGAGTAATGTCTCAAACAGTCTACGCTTTGATCGTTCCCTGGAAGACCAGTAGTAGTTTCCGATGCACATCTGGAGGCATTCTGTAATCTGTGGATCTTCAAAGTGTGGATTGAAACACAGAAATTGCATCTGGATTAAATACAACAGTCATCGTACGCACTTTCCTCCATGGGAGTAATGTCTCTAACAGTCTACGCTTTGATCATTCATTGGAAGACCAGTAGTAGTTTCCGATGCACATCTGGAGGCATTCTGTAATCTGTGGACTATCTGAGTGTTGATGAAACACAGAAATAGCGTCGGGATTGAATACAACAATCACCATGCGCACTTTCCTCCATGGAAGTAATGTCTCAAACAGTCTACGCTTTGATCGTTCCCTTGAAAACTAGTAGTAGTTTCCGATGCACATCTGGAGGCATTCTGTAACCTGTGGACTATGAGAGTGTTGATGAAACACAGAAATGGCATCGGGATTCAATACAACAGTCACCATGCGCACTTTCCTCCATGGGAGTAATGTCTGAAACAGTCTACGCTTTGATCGTTCTCTGGACGACCAGTAGTAGTTTCCGATGCACGTCTGGAGGCATTCTGTAATCTGTGGACCTTAAAAGTGTTGATGAAAAACAGAAATTGCATCGGGATTGAATACAACAGTCACCATGCGCACTTTTCTCCATGGGAATAATGTCTGAAACAGCCTACGCTTTGATTGTTCCCTGGAAGACCAGTAGTAGCTTCCGATGCACATCTGGAGGCATTCTGTAATCTTTGGACTATCAGAATGTTGATGAAACACAGAAATTGTATCGGGATTGAATACAACAGTCACCACGCGCACTTTCCTCCATGGGAGTAATGTCTCAAACAGTCTAAGCTTTGATCGTTCCCTGGAAGACAACTAGTACTTTCCGATGCACATCTGGAGGCATTCTGTAATCTGTGGAGTATCTGAGTGTTGATGAAACACAGAAATTTCATCAGGATTGAATACAACAGTCACCATGCACACCTTCCTCAATGGGAGTAATGTCTCAAACAGTCTACGCTTTGATCGTTCCCTGGAAGACCAGTAGTAGTTTCCCATGCACATCTGGAGGCATTCTGTAACCTGTGGACCTTCCAACTATGGATTGAAACACAGAAATTGCCTCGGGATTGAATACAACAGTCACCATTCGCACCTTACTCCATGGGAGTAATGTCTCAAACAGTCTACGCTTTGATCGTTCCCAGGAAGACCAGTAGTAGTTACCGATAAACATCTGGAGGCATTCTGTAACCTGTATACTATCAGAGTGTTGATGAAACACAGAAATTGGATCGGGATTGAATACAACAGTCACCAAGCGCACTTTCCGCCATGGGTGAAATGTCTCAATCAGTCTAAGATCTGATCGTTCCCTGGAAGACCAATAGTAGTTTCCGATGCTTATCTGGAGGCATTCTGAAATCTGAGGAGTATCTGAGTGTTGATGAAACACAGAAATTGCATCGGGATTGAATACAACACTCACCACGCACACCATCCTCAATGGGAGTAATGTCTCAAAGAGTTTACGCTTTGATCTTTCCCTGGAAGACCAGTAGTAGTTTCCGATGCACATCTGGAGGCATTTTGTAATCTGTGGACTATCAGAGTGTTGATAAAACACAGAAATTGCATCGGGATTGAATACAACAGTCACCATGCGCACTTTCCTCCATGGGAGTAGTGTCTCAAACAGTCTACGCTTTCATCGTTCCCTGGAAGACCAGAAGTATGTTCCGATGCACATCTGGGGGCATTCTGTAATCTGTGGACTAACTGAGTGTTGATGAAACACAGAAATTGCATCGGGATTGAGTAAAACAGTCACCATGCGCACTTTCCTCCATGCGAGTAATGTCTCAAGCAGTCTACGCTATGATCGTATCCTGGAAGACCAGTAGTAGTTTCCGATGCACATCTGAAGGCATTCTGTAATCTGTGGACTATCAGAGTGTTGATGAAACACAGAAATTGCATCGGGATTGAGTACAACAGTCACCACGCACACTTTCCTCCATGGGAGTAATTCTCAAACAGTCTACGCTTTGATCGTTCCCTGGAAGACCAGTAGTAGTTTCCGATGCACATCTGGTGGCATACTGTAATCTGTGGACTATCAGAGTGTTAATAAAGCACAGAAATTGCATCAGGATTGAACACAACAGTCACCATGCGCACTTTCCTATATGGGAGTAATGTCTGAAACAGTCTACGCTTTGATCGTTCCCTGGAAGACCAGTAGTAGATTCCGATGCACGTCTGGAGGCATTCTGTAATCTGTGGACCTTAAAAGTGTTGATGAAAAACAGAAATTGCATCGGGATTGAATACAACAGTCACCATGCGCACTTTCCTCCATGGGAGTAATGTCTCAAACAGTCTAAGCTTTGATCGTTCCCTGGAAGACCACTAGTACTTTCCGATGCACATCTGGAGGCATTCTGTAATCTGTGGAGTATCTGAGTGTTGATGAAACACAGAAATTGCCTCGGGATTGAATACAACAGTCACCATGAGCACTTTCCTCCATGGGAGTAATGTCTCAAACAGTCTACGCTTTGATCGTTCCCAGGAAGACCAGTAGTAGTTACCGATCCACATCTGGAGGCATTCTGTAACCTGCATACTATCAGAGTGTTGATGAAACACAGAATTTGCATCGGGATTGAATACAACAGTCACCAAGCGCACTTTCCGCCATGGGTGAAATGTCTCAATCAGTCTAAGATCTGATCGTTCCCTGGAAGACCAATAGTAGTTTCCGATGCTCATCTGGAGGCATTCTGTAATCTGTGGAGTATCTGAGTGTTGATGAAGCACAGAAATTGCATCGGGATTGAATACAACACTCACCATGCACACCTTCCTCAATGGGAGTAATGTCTCAAAGAGTTTACGCTTTGATCTTTCCCTGGAAGACCAGTAGTAGTTTCCGATGCTCATCTGGAGGCAATTTGTAATCTGTGGACTATCAGAGTGTTGATGAAACACAGAAATTGCATCGGGATTGAATACAACAGTCACCATGCGCACTTTCCTCCATGGGAGTAGTGTCTGAAACAGTCTACGCTTTCATCGTTACCTGGAAGACCAGAAGTATGTTCCGATGCACATCTGGGGGCATTCTGTAATCTGTGGACTAACTGAGTGTTGATGAAACACAGAAATTGCATCGTGATTGAATACAACAGTCACCATGCACACCTTCCTCAATGGGAGTAATGTCTCAAGAGTTTACGCTTTGATCGTTCCCTGGAAGACCAGTAGTAATTTTCGATGCACATCTGGAGGCATTTTGTAATCTGTGGACTATCAGAGTGTTGATGAAACACAGAAATTGCATCGGGATTGAGTACAACAGTCACCATGCGCACTTTCCTCCATGGGAGTAATTCTCAAACAGTCTACGCTTTGATCGTTCCCTGGAAGACCAGTAGTAATTTCCGATGCACATCTGGTGGCATACTGTAATCTGTGGACTATCAGAGTGTTGATGAAACACAGAAATTGCATCGGGATTGAATACAACAGTCACCACGCGCACTTTCCTCCATGGGAGTAATTCTCATACAGTCTACGCTTTGAACGTTCCCTGGAAGACCAGTAGTAGTTTCCGATGCACATCTGGTGGCATTCTGTAATCTGTGGACTATGAGAGTGTTGATGAAACACAGAAATTGGATCGGGATTGAATACAACAGTCATCATGCGCACTCTCCTCCACGGGAGGTATGTCTCTAACAGTGTACGATTTGATCGTTCCCTGGAAGACCAGTAGTAATTTCCGATGCACATCTGGTGGCATTCTGTAATCTGTGGACTATCAGAGTGTTGATGAAACACAGAAATTACATTGGGATTGAATACAACAGACCACATGCACACTTCCCACCATGGGAGTAATGTCTGAAACAGTCTACGCTTTGATCGTTCCCTGGAAGACCAGTAGTAGTTTCCGATGCACATCTCGTGGCATTCTGTAATCAGTGGACTATCCGAGTGTTGATGAAACACAGAAATTGCATCGGGATTGAATACAACGGTCACCATGCGCAATTTCCTCCATAAAAGTAATGTCTCAAGCAGTCCACGCTTTGATCGTTCCCTGGAAGACCAGTAGTAGTTTCCGAAGCACATCTGGAGGCATTCTGCAATCTGTGGACTATCAGAGTGATGATGAAACACAGAAATTGCATCGGGATTGAATACAACAGTCCACATGCGCACTTTCCTTCATGGGGGTAATAATCTAACAGTCTTCGCTTTGATCATCCCCAGGAAGACCAGTAGTAGTTTCCGATGCACATCTGGAGGCATTCTGCAATCTGTGGACCTTCAAAGTGTTGATTGAAACACAGAAATTGCCTCGGGATTGAATACAACAGTCACTATGCGCACTTTCCTCCATGGCAGTAATGTCTCAAACAGTATACCCTTTGATCGTTCCCTGGAAGACCACTAGTAATTTCCGATGCACATCTGGAGGCATTCTGTAATCTGTGGAGTATCTGAGTGTTGATGAAACACAGAAATTGCATCAGGATTGAATACAACAGTCACCATGCACACCTTCCTCAATGGGAGTAATGTCTCAAACAGTCTACGCTTTTATCGTTCCCTGGAAGACCAGTAGTAGTTTCCCATGCACATCTGGAGGCATTCTGTAATCTGTGGACCTTCCAACTATGGATTGAAACACAGGAATTGCCTCGGGATTGAATACAACAGTCACCATGCGCACTTTACTCCATGGGAGTAATGTCTCAAACAGTCTACGCTTTGATCGTTCCCAGGAAGACCAGTAGAAGTTACCGATCCACATCTGGAGGCATTCTGTAACCTGTATACTAACAGAGTGTTGATAAAACACAGAAATTGCATCGGAATTGAATACAACAGTCACCATGCGCACTTTCCGTCATGGGAGAAATGTCTCAATCAGTCTAAGATCTGATCGCTCCATTGAAGTACAATAGTAGTTTCCGATGCTCATCTGGAGGCATTCTGTAATCTGTGTAGTATCTGAGTGTTTATGAAACACAGAAATTGCATCGGGATTGAGTACAACAGTCACCATGCGCACTTTCCTCCATGGGAGTAATTCTCAAACAGTCTACGCTTTGATCATTCCCTGGAAGACCAGTAGTAGTTTCCGATGCACATCTGGTGGCATACTGTAATCTGTGGACTATCAGAGTGTTGATGAAACACAGAAATTGCATCAGGATTGAATACAAAAGTCACCTTGCGCACTTTCCTCCATGGGAGTAATGTCTGAAACAGTCTACGCTTTGATCGTTCCCTGGAAGACCAGTAGTAGTTTCCGATGCACGTCTGGAGGCATTCTGTAATCTGTGGACCTTCTAACTATGGATTGAAACACAGAAATTGCCTCGGGATTGAATACAACAGTCACCATGAGCACTTTCCTCCATGGGAGTAATGTCTCAAACAGTCTACGCTTTGATCGTTCCCAGGAAGACCAGTAGTAGTTACCGATCCACATCTGGAGGCATTCTGTACCCTGTATACTATCAGAGTGTTGATGAAACACAGAAATTGCATTGGGATTGAATACAACAGTCACCAAGCGCACTTTCCGCCATGGGTGAAATGTCTCAATCAGTCTAAGATCTGATCGTTCCCTGGAAGACCAATAGTAGTTTCCGATGATTATCTGGAGGCATTCTGTAATCTGTAGAGTATCTGAGTGTTGATGAAACACAGAAATTGCATCGGGATTGAATACAACACTCTCCATGCACACCTTCCTCAATGGGAGTAATGTCTCAATGAGTTTACGCTTTGATCTTTCCCTGGAAGACCAGTAGTAGTTTCCGATGCACATCTGGAGGCATTCTGTAATCTGTGGACTAACTGAGTGTTGATGAAACACAGAAATTGCATCGGGATTGAATACAACAGGCACCATGCGCACTTTCCTCCATAGGAGTAATGTCTAAAACAGTCTACGCTTTGATCGTTCCCTGGAAGACCAACGTTAGTTTCCGATGCACATCTGTTGACATTCTGTAATCTGTGGAGTATCTGAGTGTTGATGAAACACAGAATATGGAACAGGATTGAATACAACAGTCACCATGCGCACCTTCCTCCATGGGAGTAATGTCTCAAATAGTTTACGCTTTGATCGTTCGCTGGAAGACCAGAAGTATGTTCCGATGCACATCTGGAGGCATTTTGTAATCTGTGGACTATCGGAGTGTTGATGAAACACAGAAATTGCATCGGGATTGAATACAACAGTCACCATGCGCACTTTCCTTCATGGGGGTAATTCTCAAACAGTCTACGCTTTTATCGTTCCGTGGAAGACCAGTAGTAGTTTCCGATGCACGTCTGGAGGCATTCTGTAATCTGTGGACCTTCAAAGTGTGTATCAAAACACAGAAATTGCATCGGGATTGAATACAACACTCACTATGTACACTTTCCTCCATGGGAGTAATGTCTCAAACAGTCTACGCTTTGATCGTTCCCTGGAAGACCAGTAGTAGTTTCCGATGCACATCTGGAGGCATTCTGTAATCTGTGGATCTTCAAAGTGTGGATTGAAACACAGAAATTGCATCTGGATTAAATACAACAGTTATCGTACGCACTTTCCTCCATGGGAGTAATGTCTCTAACAGTCTACGCTTTGATCATTCATTGGAAGACCAGTAGTAGTTTCCGATGCACATCTGGAGGCATTCTGTAATCTGTGGACTATCTGAGTGTTGATGAAACACAGAAATAGCGTCGGGATTGAATACAACAATCACCATGCGCACTTTCCTCCATGGAAGTAATGTCTCAAACAGTCTACGCTTTGATCGTTCCCTTGAAAACTAGTAGTAGTTTCCGATGCACATCTGGAGGCATTCTGTAACCTGTGGACTATGAGAGTGTTGATGAAACACAGAAATGGCATCGGGATTCAATACAACAGTCACCATGCGCACTTTCCTCCATGGGAGTAATGTCTGAAACAGTCTACGCTTTGATCGTTCTCTGGACGACCAGTAGTAGTTTCCGATGCACGTCTGGAGGCATTCTGTAATCTGTGGACCTTAAAAGTGTTGATGAAAAACAGAAATTGCATCGGGATTGAATACAACAGTCACCATGCGCACTTTTCTCCATGGGAATAATGTCTGAAACAGCCTACGCTTTGATTGTTCCCTGGAAGACCAGTAGTAGCTTCCGATGCACATCTGGAGGCATTCTGTAATCTTTGGACTATCAGAATGTTGATGAAACACAGAAATTGTATCGGGATTGAATACAACAGTCACCACGCGCACTTTCCTCCATGGGAGTAATGTCTCAAACAGTCTAAGCTTTGATCGTTCCCTGGAAGACAACTAGTACTTTCCGATGCACATCTGGAGGCATTCTGTAATCTGTGGAGTATCTGAGTGTTGATGAAACACAGAAATTTCATCAGGATTGAATACAACAGTCACCATGCACACCTTCCTCAATGGGAGTAATGTCTCAAACAGTCTACGCTTTGATCGTTCCCTGGAAGACCAGTAGTAGTTTCCCATGCACATCTGGAGGCATTCTGTAACCTGTGGACCTTCCAACTATGGATTGAAACACAGAAATTGCCTCGGGATTGAATACAACAGTCACCATTCGCACCTTACTCCATGGGAGTAATGTCTCAAACAGTCTACGCTTTGATCGTTCCCAGGAAGACCAGTAGTAGTTACCGATAAACATCTGGAGGCATTCTGTAACCTGTATACTATCAGAGTGTTGATGAAACACAGAAATTGGATCGGGATTGAATACAACAGTCACCAAGCGCACTTTCCGCCATGGGTGAAATGTCTCAATCAGTCTAAGATCTGATCGTTCCCTGGAAGACCAATAGTAGTTTCCGATGCTTATATGGAGGCATTCTGAAATCTGAGGAGTATCTGAGTGTTGATGAAACACAGAAATTGCATCGGGATTGAATACAACACTCACCACGCACACCTTCCTCAATGGGAGTAATGTCTCAAAGAGTTTACGCTTTGATCTTTCCCTGGAAGACCAGTAGTAGTTTCCGATGCACATCTGGAGGCATTTTGTAATCTGTGGACTATCAGAGTGTTGATAAAACACAGAAATTGCATCGGGATTGAATACAACAGTCACCATGCGCACTTTCCTCCATGGGAGTAGTGTCTCAAACAGTCTACGCTTTCATCGTTCCCTGGAAGACCAGAAGTATGTTCAGATGCACATCTGGGGGCATTCTGTAATCTGTGGACTAACTGAGTGTTGATGAATCACAGAAATTGCATCGGGATTGAGTAAAACAGTCACCATGCGCACTTTCCTCCATGCGAGTAATGTCTCAAGCAGTCTACGCTATGATCGTATCCTGGAAGACCAGTAGTAGTTTCCGATGCACATCTGAAGGCATTCTGTAATCTGTGGACTATCAGAGTGTTGATGAAACACAGAAATTGCATCGGGATTGAGTACAACAGTCACCACGCACACTTTCCTCCATGGGAGTAATTCTCAAACAGTCTACGCTTTGATCGTTCCCTGGAAGACCAGTAGTAGTTTCCGATGCACATCTGGTGGCATACTGTAATCTGTGGACTTTCAGAGTGTTAATGAAGCACAGAAATTGCATCAGGATTGAACACAACAGTCACCATGCGCACTTTCCTATATGGGAGTAATGTCTGAAACAGTCTACGCTTTGATCGTTCCCTGGAAGACCAGTAGTAGATTCCGATGCACGTCTGGAGGCATTCTGTAATCTGTGGACCTTAAAAGTGTTGATGAAAAACAGAAATTGCATCGGGATTGAATACAACAGTCACCATGCGCACTTTCCTCCATGGGAGTAATGTCTCAAACAGTCTAAGCTTTGATCGTTCCCTGGAAGACCACTAGTACTTTCCGATGCACATCTGGAGGCATTCTGTAATCTGTGGAGTATCTGAGTGTTGATGAAACACAGAAATTGCCTCGGGATTGAATACAACAGTCACCATGAGCACTTTCCTCCATGGGAGTAATGTCTCAAACAGTCTACGCTTTGATCGTTCCCAGGAAGACCAGTAGTAGTTACCGATCCACATCTGGAGGCATTCTGTAACCTGCATACTATCAGAGTGTTGATGAAACACAGAATTTGCATCGGGATTGAATACAACAGTCACCAAGCGCACTTTCCGCCATGGGTGAAATGTCTCAATCAGTCTAAGATCTGATCGTTCCCTGGAAGACCAATAGTAGTTTCCGATGCTCATCTGGAGGCATTCTGTAATCTGTGGAGTATCTGAGTGTTGATGAAGCACAGAAATTGCATCGGGATTGAATACAACACTCACCATGCACACCTTCCTCAATGGGAGTAATGTCTCAAAGAGTTTACGCTTTGATCTTTCCCTGGAAGACCAGTAGTAGTTTCCGATGCTCATCTGGAGGCAATTTGTAATCTGTGGACTATCAGAGTGTTGATGAAACACAGAAATTGCATCGGGATTGAATACAACAGTCACCATGCGCACTTTCCTCCATGGGAGTAGTGTCTGAAACAGTCTACGCTTTCATCGTTACCTGGAAGACCAGAAGTATGTTCCGATGCACATCTGGGGGCATTCTGTAATCTGTGGACTAACTGAGTGTTGATGAAACACAGAAATTGCATCGTGATTGAATACAACAGTCACCATGCACACCTTCCTCAATGGGAGTAATGTCTCAAGAGTTTACGCTTTGATCGTTCCCTGGAAGACCAGTAGTAATTTTCGATGCACATCTGGAGGCATTTTGTAATCTGTGGACTATCAGAGTGTTGATGAAACACAGAAATTGCATCGGGATTGAGTACAACAGTCACCATGCGCACTTTCCTCCATGGGAGTAATTCTCAAACAGTCTACGCTTTGATCGTTCCCTGGAAGACCAGTAGTAATTTCCGATGCACATCTGGTGGCATACTGTAATCTGTGGACTATCAGAGTGTTGATGAAACACAGAAATTGCATCGGGATTGAATACAACAGTCACCACGCGCACTTTCCTCCATGGGAGTAATTCTCATACAGTCTACGCTTTGAACGTTCCCTGGAAGACCAGTAGTAGTTTCCGATGCACATCTGGTGGCATTCTGTAATCTGTGGACTATGAGAGTGTTGATGAAACACAGAAATTGGATCGGGATTGAATACAACAGTCATCATGCGCACTCTCCTCCACGGGAGGTATGTCTCTAACAGTGTACGATTTGATCGTTCCCTGGAAGACCAGTAGTAATTTCCGATGCACATCTGGTGGCATTCTGTAATCTGTGGACTATCAGAGTGTTGATGAAACACAGAAATTACATTGGGATTGAATACAACAGACCACATGCACACTTCCCACCATGGGAGTAATGTCTGAAACAGTCTACGCTTTGATCGTTCCCTGGAAGACCAGTAGTAGTTTCCGATGCACATCTCGTGGCATTCTGTAATCAGTGGACTATCCGAGTGTTGATGAAACACAGAAATTGCATCGGGATTGAATACAACGGTCACCATGCGCAATTTCCTCCATAAAAGTAATGTCTCAAGCAGTCCACGCTTTGATCGTTCCCTGGAAGACCAGTAGTAGTTTCCGAAGCACATCTGGAGGCATTCTGCAATCTGTGGACTATCAGAGTGATGATGAAACACAGAAATTGCATCGGGATTGAATACAACAGTCCACATGCGCACTTTCCTTCATGGGGGTAATAATCAAACAGTCTTCGCTTTGATCATCCCCAGGAAGACGAGTAGTAGTTTCCGATGCACATCTGGAGGCATTCTGCAATCTGTGGACCTTCAAAGTGTTGATTGAAACACAGAAATTGCCTCGGGATTGAATACAACAGTCACTATGCGCACTTTCCTCCATGGCAGTAATGTCTCAAACAGTATACCCTTTGATCGTTCCCTGGAAGACCAGTAGTAGTTACCGATGCACATCTGGAGGCATTCTGTAATCTGTGGACTATCAGAGTGTTGATGAAACACAGAAATTACATCGGGATTGAATACAACAGACCACATGCACACTTCCCACCATGGGAGTAATGTCTGAAACAGTCTACGCTTTGATCGTTCCCTGGAAGACCAGTAGTAGTTTCCGATGCACATCTCGTGGCATTCTGTAATCAGTGGACTATCAGAGTGTTGATGA
Organism: Schistocerca gregaria; assembly: GCF_023897955.1. Lineage (NCBI taxonomy): Eukaryota > Metazoa > Arthropoda > Insecta > Orthoptera > Acrididae > Schistocerca > Schistocerca gregaria. Next base: position 6,136,064 of record NC_064921.1, read on the forward strand.
AACACAGAAATTGCATCGTGATTGAATACAACAGTCATCATGCTCACTTTCCACCAAGGGAGTAATGTCTCTAACAGTCTACGATTTGATCGTTCCCCGGAAGTCCAACGTTAGTTTCCGATGCACATCTGGAGGCATTCTGTAATCTGTGGACTATCAGAGTGTTGATGAAACACAGAAATTGCATCGGGATTGAATACAACAGTCACCATGCGCACTTTCCTCCATGGGAGTAATGTCTCAAACAGTCTACGCTTTGATCGTTCCTTTGAAGACCAGTGGTAATTTCCGATGCACATCTGTGGCCATTCTGTAATCTGTGGACTATCAGAGTGTTGATGAAACACAGATATTGCATCGGGATTCTATACAACAGTCACCATCCGCACTTTCCACCAAGGGAGTAATGTCTCTAACAGTCTACGATTTGATCGTTCCCCGGAAGTCCAACGTTAGTTTCCGATGCACATCTGGAGGCATTCTGTAATCTGTGGACTATCAGAGTGTTGATGAAACACAGAAATTGCATCGGGATTGAATACAACAGTCACCATGCGCACTTTCCTCCATGGGAGTAATGTCTCAAACAGTCTACGTCTTGATCGTTCCCTGGAAGACCAGTAGTAGTTTCCGAAGCTCACATGGAGGCATTCTGTAATCTGTGGACTATCAGAGTGTTGATGAAACACAGAAATTGCATCGGGATTGAATACAACATTCACCGTCCGCACTTTCCTCCATGGGAGTAATGTCTGTAACGGTCTACGCTTTGATTGTTCCGTGGAAGACCGGTAGTAGTTTCCGATGCACATCTCGTGGCATTCTGTAATCTGTGGAATATCAGAGTGTTGATGAAACACAGACATTGCATCGGGATTGAATACAACAGTCACCACGCACACTTTCCTCCATAAAAGTAATGTCTCAAACAGTCTACGCTTTGATCGTTCCCTGGAAGACCAACGTTAGTTTCCGATGCACTTCTGGAGGCATTCTGTAATCTGTGGGGTATCTGAGTGTTGATGAAACACAGAATATGGAACAGGATTGAATACAACAGTCACCATGCGCACCTTCCTCCATGGGAGTAATGTCTCAAATAGTTTACGCTTTGATCGTGCGCTGGAAGACCAGTAGTAGTTTCCGATGCACATCTGGAGGCATTTTGTAATCTGTGGACTATGAGAGTGTTGATGAAACACAGAAATTGGATCGGGATTGAATACAACAGTCATCATGCGCACTCTCCTCCACGGGAGGTATGTCTCTAACAGTGTACGATTTGATCGTTCCCTGGAAGACCAGTAGTAATTTCCGATGCACATCTGGTGGCATTCTGTAATCTGTGGACTATCAGAGTGTTGATGAAACACAGAAATTACATTGGGATTGAATAAAACAGTCACCATGCGCACTTTCCTCCATGCGAGTAATGTCTCAAGCAGTCTACGTTATGATCGTGTCCTGGAAGACCAGTAGTAGTTTCCGATGCACATCTGGAGGCATTCTGTAATCTGTGGACTATCAGAGTGTTGATGAAACACAGAAATTGCATCGTGATTGAATACAACAGTCACCATGCACACCTTCCTCAATGGGAGTAATGTCTCAAGAGTTTACGCTTTGATCGTTCCCTGGAAGACCAGTAGTAATTTTCGATGCACATCTGGAGGCATTTTGTAATCTGTGGACTATCAGAGTGTTGATGAAACACAGAAATTGCATCGGGATTGAGTACAACAGTCACCATGCGCACTTTCCTCCATGGGAGTAATTCTCAAACAGTCTACGCTTTGATCGTTCCCTGGAAGACCAGTAGTAATTTCCGATGCACATCTGGTGGCATACTGTAATCTGTGGACTATCAGAGTGTTGATGAAACACAGAAATTGCATCGGGATTGAATACAACAGTCACCACGCGCACTTTCCTCCATGGGAGTAATTCTCATACAGTCTACGCTTTGAACGTTCCCTGGAAGACCAGTAGTAGTTTCCGATGCACATCTGGTGGCATTCTGTAATCTGTGGACTATGAGAGTGTTGATGAAACACAGAAATTGGATCGGGATTGAATACAACAGTCATCATGCGCACTCTCCTCCACGGGAGGTATGTCTCTAACAGTGTACGATTTGATCGTTCCCTGGAAGACCAGTAGTAATTTCCGATGCACATCTGGTGGCATTCTGTAATCTGTGGACTATCAGAGTGTTGATGAAACACAGAAATTACATTGGGATTGAATACAACAGACCACATGCACACTTCCCACCATGGGAGTAATGTCTGAAACAGTCTACGCTTTGATCGTTCCCTGGAAGACCAGTAGTAGTTTCCGATGCACATCTCGTGGCATTCTGTAATCAGTGGACTATCCGAGTGTTGATGAAACACAGAAATTGCATCGGGATTGAATACAACGGTCACCATGCGCAATTTCCTCCATAAAAGTAATGTCTCAAGCAGTCCACGCTTTGATCGTTCCCTGGAAGACCAGTAGTAGTTTCCGAAGCACATCTGGAGGCATTCTGCAATCTGTGGACTATCAGAGTGATGATGAAACACAGAAATTGCATCGGGATTGAATACAACAGTCCACATGCGCACTTTCCTTCATGGGGGTAATAATCAAACAGTCTTCGCTTTGATCATCCCCAGGAAGACGAGTAGTAGTTTCCGATGCACATCTGGAGGCATTCTGCAATCTGTGGACCTTCAAAGTGTTGATTGAAACACAGAAATTGCCTCGGGATTGAATACAACAGTCACTATGCGCACTTTCCTCCATGGCAGTAATGTCTCAAACAGTATACCCTTTGATCGTTCCCTGGAAGACCAGTAGTAGTTACCGATGCACATCTGGAGGCATTCTGTAATCTGTGGACTATCAGAGTGTTGATGAAACACAGAAATTACATCGGGATTGAATACAACAGACCACATGCACACTTCCCACCATGGGAGTAATGTCTGAAACAGTCTACGCTTTGATCCTTCCCTGGAAGACCAGTAGTAGTTTCCGATGCACATCTCGTGGCATTCTGTAATCAGTGGACTATCAGAGTGTTGATGAAACACAGAAATTGCATCGTGATTGAATACAACAGTCATCATGCTCACTTTCCACCAAGGGAGTAATGTCTCTAACAGTCTACGATTTGATCGTTCCCCGGAAGTCCAACGTTAGTTTCCGATGCACATCTGGAGGCATTCTGTAATCTGTGGACTATCAGAGTGTTGATGAAACACAGAAATTGCATCGGGATTGAATACAACAGTCACCATGCGCACTTTCCTCCATGGGAGTAATGTCTCAAACAGTCTACGCTTTGATCGTTCCTTTGAAGACCAGTGGTAATTTCCGATGCACATCTGTGGCCATTCTGTAATCTGTGGACTATCAGAGTGTTGATGAAACACAGATATTGCATCGGGATTCTATACAACAGTCACCATCCGCACTTTCCACCAAGGGAGTAATGTCTCTAACAGTCTACGATTTGATCGTTCCCCGGAAGTCCAACGTTAGTTTCCGATGCACATCTGGAGGCATTCTGTAATCTGTGGACTATCAGAGTGTTGATGAAGCACAGAAGTTGCATCGGAATTGAATACAACAGTCACCATGCGCACTTTCCCTCATTGGAGTAGCGTCTCAAACAGTCTACGCATGGAGCGATCCCTGGAAGACCAGAAGTATGTTCCGATGAACTTCTGGGGGCATTCTGTAATCTGTGGGCTAACTGAGTGTTGATGAAACACGGAAATTGCAACGGGATTTAATACAACAGTCACCATGCACACTTTCCTCCATGGGAGTAATGTCTCAACAGTCTACGATTTGATCATTCTCTGGAAGACTAGTAGTATTTTCCGATGCACATCTGGGGGCATTCTGTAATCTGTGGACAATCTGAGTGTTGATGAAACACAGAAATTGCATCGGGATTGAATACAACAGTCACCATGCGCACATTCCTCCATGTTAGTAATGTCTCAAACAGTCTACGCTTTGATCGTTCATTGGAAGACCAACGTTAGTTTCCGATGCACATCTGGACGCATTCTGTAATCTGTGGAGTATCTGAGTGTTGCTGAAACACAGAAATTGCATCTGGATTGAATACAACAGTCACCATGCGCACCTTCCTCCATGGGAGTAATGTCTCAAAGAGTTTACGCTTTGATCGTTCTCTGGAAGACCAGTAGTAGTTTCCGATGCACATCTGGATTCATTTTGTAATCTGTGGACTATCAGAGTGTTGATGAAACACAGAAATTGCATCGGGATTGAATAGAACAGACACCATGCGCACTTTCCTCCATGGGAGTAATTTCTCAAACTGTCTACGCTTTGATCGTTCCCTGGAAGACTAGTAGTAGTTTGCGATGCACATCTGGAGGCATTTTGTAATCTGTGGACTATCAGGGTGTTGATGATACACAGAAATTGCATCGGGATTGAATACAGCAGTCACCACGCGCACTTTCCTAGATAAAAGTAGTGTCTCAAACAGTCTACGCTTTGATCGTTCCCTGGCAGACCAGTAGTAGTTTCCGAAGCACATCTGGAGGCATTCTGTAATCTGTGGACTATCGGAGTGTTGATGAAACACAGAAATTGCTTCGGGATTGAATAAAACAGTCCACATGCTCACTTCCCTCCATGGGGGTAATTCTCAAACAGTCTACGCTTTGATCGTTCCCTGGAAGACCAGTAGTAGTTTCCAATGCACATCTGGAGGCATTCTGTAAACTGTGGACCTTCCAAGTATGGATTGAAACACAGAAGTTGCCACGGGATTGAATACAACAGTCACCATGCGCACTTTCCTCCATGGGAGTAATGTCTCAAACAGTCTTCGCATTGATCGTTCCCTGGAAGACCAGTTGTAGTTACCGATGCACAACTTGAGTCATTCTGTAATCTGTATACTATCAGAGTGTTGATGAAACACAGAAATTGCATTGGGATTGAATAAAACAGTCACCATGCGCACTTTCCTCCATGGGAGTAATGTCTCAAACAGTGTAAGCTTTGATCGTTCCCTGTAAGACCAATAGTAGTTTCCGATGCACATCTGGAGGCATTCTGTAATATGCGGAGTATCTGAGTGTTGATGAAACACAGAAATTGCATCGGGATTGAATACAACAGTCACCATGCTCACCTTCCTCAATGGGAGTAATGTCTCAAAGAGTTTACGCTTTGAACGTTCCCTGGAAGACCAGTAGTAGTTTCCGATGCACATCTGGAGGCATTCTGTAATCTGTGGACTATCGGAGTGTTGATGAAACACAGAAATTGCTTCGGGATTGAATACAACAGTCACCATGCGCACTTTCCTACATGGGAGTAATGTCTCAAACAGTCTACGCTTTGATCGTTCCTTTGAAGACCAGTGGTAATTTCCGATGCACATCTGTGGCCATTCTGTAATCTGTGGACTATCAGAGTGTTGATGAAACACAGATATTGCATCGGGATTCTATACAACAGTCACCATCCGCACTTTCCTCCATGGGAGTAACGTCTGAAACAGTCTACGCTTTGATCGTACCCTGGAAGACCATTAGTAGTTTCCGGTGCACATCTGGAAGCATTCTGTAATCTGTGGACCTTCAAAATGTTGATGAAACACAGAAATTGCATCGGGATTGAATACAACAGTCACCATGCGCACTTTCCTCCATGGGAGTAATGTCTCAAACAGTCTACGTCTTGATCGTTCCCTGGAAGACCAGTAGTAGTTTCCGAAGCACACATGGAGGCATTCTGTAATCTGTGGACTATCAGAGTGTTGATGAAACACAGATATTGCATCGGGATTCTATACAACAGTCACCATCCGCACTTTCCTCCATGGGAGTAACGTCTGAAACAGTCTACGCTTTGATCGTTCCCTGGAAGACCAACGTTAGTTTCCGATGCACATCTGGAGGCATTCTGTAATCCGTGGGGTATCTGAGTGTTGATGAAACACAGAATATGGAACAGGATTGAATACAACAGTCACCATGCGCACCTTCCTCCATGGGAGTAATGTCTCAAATAGTTTACGTTTTGATCGTTCGCTGGAAGACCAGTAGTAGTTTCCGATGCACATCTGGATGCATTTTGTAATCTGTGGACTATCAGAGTGTTGATGAAACACAGAAATTGCATCGTGATTGAATACAAAAGTCACCATGCGCACTTTCCACCAAGGGAGTAATGTCTCTAACAGTCTATGATTTGATCGTTCCCCGGAAGTCCAACGTTAGTTTCCGATGCACATCTGGAGGCATTCTGTAATCTGTGGACTATCAGAGTGTTGATGAAACACAGAAATTGCATCGGGATTGAATACAACAGTCACCATGCGCACTTTCCTCCATGGGAGTAATGTCTCAAACAGTCTACGCTTTGATCGTTCCTTTGAAGACCAGTGGTAATTTCCGATGCACATCTGTGGCCATTCTGTAATCTGTGGACTATCAGAGTGTTGATGAAACACAGATATTGCATCGGGATTCTATACAACAGTCACCATCCGCACTTTCCTCCATGGGAGTAATGTCTGAAACAGTATACGCTTTGATCGTACCCTGGAAGACCATTAGTAGTTTCCGGTGCACATCTGGAAGCATTCTGTAATCTGTGGACCTTCAAAATGTTGATGAAACACAGAAATTGCATCGGGATTGAATACAACAGTCACCATGCGCACTTTCCTCCATGGGAGTAATGTCTCAAACAGTCTACGTCTTGATCGTTCCCTGGAAGACCAGTAGTAGTTTCCGAAGCACACATGGAGGCATTCTGTAATCTGTGGACTATCAGAGTGTTGATGAAACACAGAAATTGCATCGGGATTGAATACAACATTCACCGTCCGCACTCTCCTCCATGGGAGTAATGTCTGAAACGGTCTACGCTTTGATTGTTCCGTGGAAGACCGGTAGTAGTTTCCGATGCACATCTCGTGGCATTCTGTAATCTGTGGAATATCAGAGTGTTGATGAAACACAGAAATTGCATCGGGATTGAATACAACAGTCACCACGCACACTTTCCTCCATAAAAGTAATGTCTCAAACAGTCTACGCTTTGATCGTTCCCTGGAAGACCAACGTTAGTTTCCGATGCACATCTGGAGGCATTCTGTAATCTGTGGGGTATCTGAGTGTTGATGAAACGCAGAATATGGAACAGGATTGAATACAACAGTCACCATGCGTACCTTCCTCCATGGGAGTAATGTCTCAAATAGTTTACGCTTTGATCGTTCGCTGGAAGACCAGTAGTAGTTTCCGATGCACATCTGGAGGCATTTTGTAATCTGTGGACTATCAGAGTGTTGATGAAACACAGAAATTGCATCGGGATTGAATTCAACAGTCACCATGCACACTTTCCCTCATTGGAGTAGCGTCTCAAACAGTCTACGCATGGAGGATCCCTGGAAGACCAGAAGTATGTTCCGATGCACATCTGGAGGCATTCTGTAATCTGTGGACTATCAGAGTGTTGATGAAACACAGAAATTGCATCGGGATTGAATACAACAGTCACCATGCGCACTTTCCTCCATGGGAGTAATGTCTCAACAGTCTACGATTTGATCATTCTCTGGAAGACTAGTAGTATTTTCCGATGCACATCTGAGGGCATTCTGTAATCTGTGGACAATCTGAGTGTTGATGAAACAGAGAAATTGCATCGGGATTGAATACAACAGTCACCATGCGCACTTACCTCCATGGGAGTAATTTCTCAAACTGTCTACGATTTGATCGTACCCTGGAAGACCATTAGTAGTTTCCGGTGCACATCTGGAAGCATTCTGTAATCTGTGGACCTTCAAAATGTTGATGAAACACAGAAATTGCATCGGGATTGAATACAACATTCACCTTCCGCACTTTCCTCCATGGGAGTAATGTCTGAAACGGTCTACGCTTTGATTGTTCCGTGGAAGACCGGTAGTAGTTTCCGATGCACATCTCGTGGCATTCTGTAATCTGTGGAATATCAGAGTGGTGATGAAACACAGAAATTGCATCGGGATTGAATACAACAGTCACCACGCACACTTTCCTCCATGGGAGTAATGTCTCAAACAGTCTACGCTTTGATCGTTCCCTGGAAGTCCAGTAGTAGTTTCCGATGCACATCTGGAGGCATTCTGTAATCTGTGGGGTATCTTAGTGTTGATGAAACACAGAATATGGAACAGGATTGAATACAACAGTCACCATGCGTACCTTCCTCCATGGGAGTAATGTCTCAAATAGTTTACGCTTTGATCGTTCGCTGGAAGACCAGTAGTAGTTTCCGATGCACATCTGGAGGCATTTTGTAATCTGTGGACTATCAGAGTGTTGATGAAACACAGAAATTGCATCGGGATTGAATTCAACAGTCACCATGCACACTTTCCCTCATTGGAGTAGCGTCTCAAACAGTCTACGCATGGAGCGATCCCTGGAAGACCAGAAGTATGTTCCGATGAACATCTGGGGGCATTCTGTAATCTGTGGGCTAACTGAGTGTTGATGAAACATGGAAATTGCAACGGGATTTAATACAACAGTCACCATGCACACTTTCCTCCATGGGAGTAATGTCTGAACAGTCTACGATTTGATCATTCTCTGGAAGACTAGTAGTATTTTCCGATGCACATCTGGGGGAATTCTGTAATATGTGGACAATCTGAGTGTTGATGAAACACAGAAATTGCATCGGGATTGAATAGAACAGTCACCATGCGCACTTTCCTCCATGGGAGTAATTTCTCAAACAGTCTACGCTTTGATCGTTCCCTTGAAGACCAGTAGTAATTTCCGATGCACATCTGGAGGCATTCTGTAATCTGTGGACTATCAGAGTGTTAATGAAACACATATGTAGTATCGGGATTCAATACAACAATCACCATGCGCACTTTCCTCTATGGGAGCAGTGTCTCAAACAGTGTACGCTTTGATCGTTCCCTGGAAGACCAGTAGTAGTTTTCGATGCACATCTGGAGGCATTCTATTATCCGTGGACTTTCAAAGTGTGGTTCAAACACAGAAATTGCACCGGGATTGAATACAACATTCACCATGCGCAATTCCCTCCATGTTAGTAATGTCTCAAACAGTCTGCGCTTTGATCGTTCCCTGGAAGACCAGTGTTAGTTTCCGATGCACATCTGGAGACATTCTGTAATCTGTGGACTATCAGAGTGTTGATGAAACACAGAAAATGCATCGGAATTGAATACAACAGACTCCATGCGCACTTTCCTCCATGGGAGTAATGTCACAAACAGTCTACGATTTGATCGTACCCTTGAAGACCAGTGGTAGTTTCCGATGCACATCTGGAGTCATTCTGTAATCTGTGGACCTTCAAAGTGTTGATGAAACACAGAAATTGCATCGGGATTGAATACAACAGTCACCATGCGCACTTTCCTCCATGTTAGTAATGGCTCAAACAGTCTACGCTTTGATCGTTCATTGGAAGACCAACGTTAGTTTCCGATGCACATCTGGACGCATTCTGTAATCTGTGGAGTATCTGAGTGTTGCTGAAACACAGAAATTGCATCTGGATTGAATACAACAGTCACCATGCGCACCTTCCTCCATGGGAGTAATGTCTCAAAGTGTTTACGCTTTGATCGTTCCCTGGAAGACCAGTAGTAGTTTCCGATGCACATCTGGATTCATTTTGTAATCTGTGGACTATCAGAGTGTTGATGAAACACAGAAATTGCATCGGGATTGAATACAATAGTCACCGTCCGCACTTTCCTCCATGGGAGTAATGTCTGAAACAGTCTACGCTTTGATCGTTCCCTGGAAGACCAGTAGTAGTTTCCGATGCACATCTGGAGGCATTTTGTAATCTGTGGACTATCAGGGTGTTGATGATACACAGAAATTGCATCGGGATTGAATACAGCAGTCACCACGCGCACTTTCCTAGATAAAAGTAATGTCTCAAACAGTCTACGCTTTGATCGTTCCCTGGTAGACCAGTAGTAGTTTCCGAAGCACATCTGGAGGCATTCTGTAATCTGTGGACTATCGGAGTGTTGATGAAACAGGGAAATTGCAACGGGATTTAATACAACAGTCACCATGCGCACTTTGCTCCATGGGAGTAATGTCTCAACAGTCTACGCTTTGATCATTCTCTGGAAGACTAGTAGTATTTTCCGATGCACATCTGGGGGCATTCTGTAATCTGTCGACAATCTGAGTGTTGATGAAACACAGATATTGCACCGGGATTGAATAAAACAGTCCACATGCGCACTTCCCTCTATGGGGGTAATTCTCAAACAGTCTACGCTTTGATCGTTCATTGGAAGACCAGTAGTAGTTTCCAATGCACATCTGGAGGCATTCTGTAAATTGTGGACCTTCCAAGTATGGATTGAAACACAGAAGTTGCCTCGGGATTGAATACAACAGTCACCATATTCACTTTCCTCCATGGGAGTAATGTCTCAAACAGTCTACGCATTGATCGTTCCCTGGAAGACCAGTAGTAGTTTCCGATGCACATCTGGAGGCATTCTCTAATCTGTGGACTATCAGAGTGTTGATGAAACACAGAAATTGCATCGGGATTGAATACAACAGTCACCATGCGCACTTTCCTCTATGGGAGTAATTCTCAAACAGTCTACGCTTTGATCGTTCCCTGGAAGACCAGTAGTAGTTTCCGATGCACATCTGGTGGCACTCTGTAATCTGTGGACTATCAGAGTGTTGATGAAACACAGAAATTGCATCGAGATTGAACACAACCGTCTCCGTCCGCACTTTCCTCCATGGCAGTAATTTCTGAAACAGTCTAGGCTTTGATCGTTCCCTGGAAGACCTGTAGTAGTTTCCGATGCACATCTCGTGGCATTCTGTAATCTGTGGACTATCAGAGTGTTGATGAAACAAAGAAAATGCATCGGGATTGAATACAACAGTCACCATGCGCTCTTTCCTCCATGGGAGTAATGTCTCAAAGAGTTTACGCTTTGATCGATCCCTGGAAGACCAGTAATAGTTATGATGCACATCTGCAGGCATCCTTTAACCTGTGGAATATTAGAGTGATGATGAAACACAGAAATTGCATCGAGATTGAATACAACAGTCACCATGCGCACATTCCTCCATAAAAGTAATGTCTCAAAGAGTCTACGCTTTGATCGTTCCCTGGAAGACCAGTAGTAGTTTCCGATGAACATCTGGAGGCATTCTGTAATCTGTGGACTATCAGAGTGCTGATGAAACACAGAAATTGCAATTGGATTGAATACTTCAGTCACCATGCGCACTTTCCCCCATGGGAGTAATGTCTCACACAGTCTACGCTTTGATCGTTAGCTGGAAGACCAGTAGTAGTTTCCGATGCACATCGTGAAACATTCTGTAACCTGTGGACTATCAGAGTGTTGATGTAAAACAGAAATTGCATCGGGATTGAATACAACAGTCACCATGACCTCATTCCTCCACGGGAGTATTGTCTCAAACAGTATGCGCTTTGATTGTTCCCTGGAACACCAGTAGTAGTTTCCGATGCACATCTGGAGGCATTCTGTAATCTGTGGACTAACAGAGTGTTGATGAAACACAGAAATTGCATCGGGATTGAATACAACAGTCACCATGCGCACATTCCTCCATAAAAGTAATGTCTCAAAGATTCTACGCTTCGATCGTTCCCTGGAAGACCGGTAGTAGTTTCTGATGAACATCTGGAGGCATTCTGTAATCTGTGGACTATCAGAGTGTTGATGAAACACAGAAATTGCATCGGGGTTGAATACAACAGTCACCATGCGCACTTTCCTCCTTGGGAGTAATTCTCAAACAGTCTATGCTTTGATCGTTCCCTGAGCACCAGTAGTAGTTTCCGATGCATATCTGGTGCCATTCTGTAATCTGTTTACTATCTGAGTGCTGATGAAACACAGAAATTGCATCGGGAATGAATACAACAGTCACCATGCGCACTTTCCTCCACGGGAGGTATGTCTCAAACACGTTCGCTTTGACCGTTAACTGGAAGACCAGTAGTAGTTTCCGATGCACATCTCGAGGCATTCTGTAATTTTTGGACTATCAGGGTGTTGATGAAACACAGAAATTGCATCGGGATTGAATACAACAGTCACCATCCGCACTTTCCTCCATGGGAGTTATGTCTGAAATAGTCTTGGCTTTGATCGTTCCCTGGAAGACCAGTAGATGTTTCCGATGCACATCTCGTGGCATTCTGTAATCTGTGGACTATCAGAGTGTTGATGAAACACAGAGAATGCATCGGGATTGAATACAACAGTCACCATGCGCACAGTCCTCCACAGGAGTAATGTCTCAAGCAGTCTACGCTTTGATCGTTCCCTGGAACACCAGTAGTAGTTTCCGATGCACATCTGGTGGCATTCTTTAATCTGTGGACTATCAGAGTGTTGATGAAACACAGAAATTGCAACGGGATTGAATACAACATTCACCATGCGCACTATCGTCCACGGGAGGTATGTCTCGAACAGTCTACGCTTTGAACGTTCCATGGAAGACCAGTAGTAGTTTCCGATGGACATCTGGGGGCATTCTGTAATCTGTGGACTATCAGAGTGTTGATGAAACACAGAAATTGCATCGGGATTGGATACAACAGTCACCATGGGCACATTCCTCCACAGGAGTAATGTCTCAAGCAGTCTACGCTTTGATCGTTCCTTGGATCACCAATAGTAGTTTCCGATGCACATCTGGTGGATTTCTGTAATCTATAGACAATCAGAGTGTTGATGAAACACAGAAATTGCATCGGGATTGAATACAACAGTCACCTAGCGCACTTTCCTCCATGGGAGTAATGTGACCAACAGTCTTCGATTTGATCGTTCCCTGGAAGACCGGTAGTAGTTTCCGATTCACATCTGGAGGATTTCTGTAATCTGTGGACTATCAGAGTGTTGATGAAACACAGAAATTGCCTCGGGATTGAAACAACATTCACGGTGCGCACTTTCCTCCATGGGAGTAATTCTCAAACAGTCTATGCTTTGATCATTCCCTGAAAGACCAGTAGTAGTTTCCGATGCATATCTGGTGCCATTCTGTATTCTGTGGACTATCAGAGTGTTGATGAAACACAGAAGTAGCATTGGGATTGAATACAACAGTCACCATGCGCACTTTCCTCAATGGGAGTAATTCTCAAACAGTCTACGCTTTGATCGTTCCCTGGAACGCCAGTAGTAGTTTCCGATGAACATCTGGTGGCATTCTGTAACCTGTGGACTATCGGAGTGTTGATGAAACACAAAAAATTGCATCCTGATTGAATACAACAGTCACCATGCGCACTTTTCTCCATGGGAGTAATGTCTCAAACCGTCTACGCTTTGATCATTCCCTGGAAGTAAAGAAGTAGTTTCCGATGCACATCTGGAGGCATTCTGTAATTTGTGGAGTACCAGAGTGTTGATGAGACACAGAAATTGCATCGGGATTGATTACAACAGTCACCATGCGCACTTTCCTCCATGGGAGTAATTCTCAAACAGTCTTGGCTTTGGTCGTTCCCTGGAAGACCAGTAGTAGTTTCCGATGCACATCTTGAGGCATTCTGTTATGTGTGGACTATCAGAGTTTTGATGAAACACAGAAAATGCATCGGGATTGAATACAACATTCACCATGCGCACTTTCCTCCAAGGGAGTTATATCTCAAGGAGTTTACGATTTGATCGTTCCCTGGTAGACCAGTAGTAGTTTCCGATGCACATCTGGAGGCATTCTGTAATCTGTGGACTATCAGAGTGTTGATGAGACACAGAAATAGCATCGGGATTGAATACAACAGTCACCATGCGCACTTTCCTCCATGGGAGTAATTCTCAAACAGTCTACGCTTTGATCGTTCCCTGGGAGACCAGTAGTAGTTTCCGATGAACATCTGGTGGCATTCTGTAATCTGTGGAGTATCAGAGTGTTGATGAGACACAGAAATTGCATCGGGATTGAATACAACAGTCACCATGCGCACATTCCTCCATAAAAGTAATGTCTCAAACAATCTATGCTTTGATCGTTCCCTGGACAACCAGTAGTAGTTTCCGATGCACATCTGGAGGCATTCTGTAATCTGTGGACTATCAGAGTGTTGATGAAACACAGAAAATGCATCCTGATTGAATACAACAGTCACCATGCGCACTTGCCTCCATTGGAGTAATGTCTCAAACAATCTACGATTTGATCATTCCCTGGAAGTAAAGAAGTAGTTTCCGATGCACATCTGGAGGCATTCTGTAATTTTTGGAGTACCAGAGTGTTGATGAGACACAGAAATTTCATCGGGATTGATTACAACAGTCACCATGCGCACTTCCCTCCATGGGAGTAATTCTCATACAGTCTTGGCTTTGGTCGTTCCCTGGAAGACCAGTAGTAGTTTCCGATGCACATCTTGTGGCATTCTGTTATGTGTGGACTATCAGAGTGTTGATGAAACACAGAAAATGCATCGGGATTGAATACAACATTCACCATGCGCACTTTTCTCCATGGGAATAATGTCTGAAACAGTCTACGCTTTGATTGTTCCCCGGAAGACCAGTAGTAGTTTCCGATGCACATCTGGAGGCATTCTGTAATCTGTGGAGTATCTGAGTGTTGATGAAACACAGAAATTGCATCGGGATTGAATACAACAGTCACCATGCACACCTTCCTCAATGGGAGTAATGTCTCAAACAGTCTACGCTTTGATCGTTCCCTGGAAGACCAGTAGTAGTTTCCCATGCACATCAGGAGGCATTCTGTAATCTGTGGACCTTCCAACTATGGACTGACACACAGAAATTGCCTCGGGATTGAATACAACAGTCACCATGAGCACTTTCCTCCATGGGAGTAATGTCTCAAACAGTCTACGCTTTGATCGTTCCCAGGAAGACCAGTAGTAGTTACCGATCCACATCTGGAGGCATTCTGTAACCTGTATACTAACAGAGTGTTGATGAAACACAGAAATTGCATCGGGATTGAATACAACAGTCACCATGCGCACTTTACTCCATGGCAGTAATGTCTCAAACAGTCTAAGCTTTGATCGTTCCCTGGAAGACCAATAGTAGTTTCCGATGCACATCTGGAGGCATTCTGTAATCTGTGGAGTATCTGAGTGTTGATGAAACATAGAAATTGCATCGTGATTGAATACAACAGTCACCATGCACACCTTCCTCAATGGGAGTAATGTCTGAAGAGTTTACGCTTTGATCGTTCCCTGGAAGACCAGTAGTAGTTTCCGATGCACATCTGGAGGCATTTTGTAATCTGTGGACTATCAGAGTGTTGATGAAACACAGAAATTGCACCGGGATTGAGTACAACAGTCACCATGCGCACTTTCCTCCATGGTAGTAATTCTCAAACAGTCTACGCTTTGATCGTTCCCTGGAAGACCAGTAGTAATTTCCGATGCACATCTGGTGGCATACTGTAATCTGTGGACTATCAGAGTGTTGATGAAACACAGAAATTGCATCGGGATTGAATACAACAGTCACCATGCGCACATTCCTCCATGGGAGTAATTCTCAAACAGTCTACGTTTTGAACGTTCCCTGGAAGACCAGTAGTAGTTTCCGATGCACATCTGGTGGCATTCTGTAATCTGTGGACTATGAGAGTGTTGATGAAACACAGAAATTGCATCGGGATTGAATACAACAGTCATCATGCGCATTCTCCTCCATGGGAGGTATGTCTCTAACAGTCTACGATTTGGTCGTTCCCTGGAAGACCAGTAGTAGTTTCCGATGCACATCAGGTGGCATTCTGTAATCTGTGGACTATCAGAGTGTTGATGAAACACAGAAATTGCATCGGGATTGAATACAACAGACCACATGCGCACTTCCCTCCATGGGAGTAATGTCTGAAACAGTCTACGCTTTGATCGTTCCCTGGAAGACCAGTAGTAGTTTCCGATGCACATCTCGGGGCATTCTGTAATCAGTGGACTATCCAAGTGTTGATGAAACACAGAAATTGCATCGGGATTGAATACAACGGTCACCATGCGTAATTTCCTCCATAAAAGTAATGTCTCGAACGGTCTACGCTTTGATCGTTCCCTGGAAGACCAGTAGTAGTTTCCGAAGCACATCTGGAGGCATTCTGCAATCTGTGGACTATCAGAGTGATGATGAAACACAGAAATTGTATCGGGATTGAATACAACAGTCCACATGCGCACTTTCCTTCATGGGGGTAATTCTCAAACAGTCTTCGCTTTGATCATCCCCTGGAAGACGAGTAGTAGTTTCCGATGCACATCTGGAGGCATTCTGCAATCTGTGGACCTTCAAAGTGTTAATTGAAACACAGAAATTGCCTCGGGATTGAATACAACAGTCACTATGCGAACTTTCCTCCATGGGAGTAATGTCTCTAACAGTCTACCCTTTGATCGTTCCCTGGAAGACCAGTAGTAGTTACCGATGCACATCTGGAGGCATTCTGTGATCTGTATACTATCAGAGTGTTGATGAAATACAGAAATTGCATCGTGATTGAATACAACAGTCACCATGCGCACTTTCCTCCATGGGAGTAATGTCTCTAACAGTCTACGATTTGATCGTTCCCCGGAAGTCCAACGTTAGTTTCCGATGCACATCTGGAGGCATTCTGTAATCTGTGGACTATCTGAGTGTTGATGAAACAGAGAAATTGCATCGGGATTGAATACAACAGTCTAAATGCGCACTTTCCTCCATGGGAGTAATGTCTCAAACAGTCTACGCTTTGATCGTTCCTTTAAAGACCAGTGGTAATTTCCGATGCACATCTGTGGGCATTCTGTAATCTGTGGACTATCAGAGTGTTTATGAAACACAGATATTGCATCGGGATTCTATACAACAGTCACCATCCGCACTTTCCCTCATTGAAGTAGCGTCTCAAACAGTCTACGCATGGAGCGATCTCTGGAAGACCAGAAGTATGTTCCGATGAACATCTGGGGGCATTCTGTAATCTGTGGGCTAACTGAGTGTTGATGAAACACGGAAATTGCAACGGGATTTAATACAACAGTCACCATGCACACTTTCCTCCATGGGAGTAATGTCTCAACAGTCTACGCTTTGATCATTCTCTGGAAGACTAGTAGTATTTTCCGATGTACATCTGGGGGCATTCTGTAATCTGTGGACAATCTGAGTGTTGATGAAACACAGAAATTGCATCGGGATTGAATACAACAGTCACCATGCGCTCTTTCCTCCATGGGAGTAATTTCTCAAACAGTCTACGCTTTGATCGTTCCCTTGAAGACCAGTTGTAATTTCCGATGCACATCTGGAGGCATTCTGTAATCTGTGGACTATCAGAGTGTTGATGAAACACATATGTAGTATCGGGATTCAATACAACAATCACCATGCGCACTTTCCTCTATGGGAGCAGTGTCTCAAACAGTGTACGCTTTGATCGTTCCCTGGAAGACCAGTAGTAGTTTTCGATGCACATCTGGAGGCATTCTATTAACTGTGGACTTTCAAAGTGTGGTTCAAACACAGAAATTGCACCGGGATTGAATACAACAGTCACCATGCGCAATTCCCTCCATGTTAGTAATGTCTCAAACAGTCTGCGCTTTGATCGTTCCCTGGAAGACCAGTGTTAGTTTCCGATGCACATCTGGAGACATTCTGTAATCTGTGGACTATCAGAGTGTTGATGAAACACAGAAAATGAATCGGAATTGAATACAACAGACTCCATGCGCACATTCCTCCATGGGAGTAATGTCTCAAACAGTCTACGATTTGATCGTACCCTTGAAGACCAGTGGTAGTTTCCGATGCACATCTGGAGTCATTCTGTAATCTGTGGACCTTCAAAGTGTTGATGAAACACAGAAATTGCATCGGGATTGAATACACCAGTCACCATGCGCACTTTCCTCCATGTTAGTAATGTCTCAAACAGTCTACGCTTTGATCGTTCATTGGAAGACCAACGTTAGTTTCCAATGCACATCTGGACGCATTCTGTATTATGCGGAGTATCTGAGTGTTGATGAAACACAGAAATTGCATCGGGATTGAATACAACAGTCACCATGCTCACCTTCCTCAATGGGAGTAATGTCTCAAAGAGTTTACGCTTTGATCGTTCCCTGGAAGACCAGTAGTAGTTTCCGATGCACATCTGGAGGCATTTTGTAATCTGTGGACTATCAGAGTGTTGATGAAACACAGAAATTGCAACGGGATTGAATACAACAGACACCACGCGCACTTCCTCCATGGGAGTAGTGTCCAAACAGTCTACGCTTTGATCGTTCCCTGGAAGACCAGTAGTAGTTTCCGATGCACATCTGGAGGCATTCTCTAATCTGTGGACTATCAGAGTGTTGCTGAAACACAGAAATTGCATCTGGATTGAATACAACAGTCACCATGCGCACCTTCCCCCATGGGAGTAATGTCTGAAACAGTCTACGCTTTGATCTTTCCCTGGAAGACCAGTAGTAGTTTCCGATGCACATCTCGTGGCATTCTGTAATCTGTGGAATATCAGAGTGTTGATGAAACACAGAAATTGCATCGGGATTGAATACAACAGTCACCACGCACACTTTCCTCCATATAAGTAATGTCTCAAACAGTCTACGCTTTGATCGTTCCCTGGAAGACCAACGTTAGTTTCCGATGCACATCTGGAGACATTCTGTAATCTGTGGAGTATCTGAATGTTGATGAAACACAGAATATGGAACAGGATTGAATACAACAGTCACCATGCGCACCTTCCTCCATGGGAGTAATGTCTCAAATAGTTTACGCTTTGATCGTTCGCTGAAAGACCAGAAGTATGCTCAGATGCACATCTGGAGGCATTTTGTAATCTGTGGACTATCAGAGTGTTGATGAAACACAGAAATTGCATCGGGATTGAATACAACAGTCACCATGCGCACATTCCTCCACTGGAGTAGTGTCTCAAACAGTGTACGCATGGAGCGTTCCCTGGATGACCAGAAGTATGTTCCGATGCACATCTGGGGGCATTCTGTAATCTGTGGACTAACTGAGTGTTGATGAAACAGGGAAATTGCAACGGGATTTAATACAACAGTCACCATATGCACTTTCCTCCATGGGAGTAATGTCTCAAACAGTCTTCCCATTGATAGTTCCCTGGAAGACCAGTAGTAGTTACCGATGCACATCTTGAGGCATTCTGTAATCTGTATACTATCAGAGTGTTGATGAAACACAGAAATTGCATTGGGATTGAATAAAACAGTCACCATGCGCACTTTCCTCCATGGGAGTAATGTCTCAAACAGTCTAAGCTTTGATCGTTCCCCGGAAGACCAATAGTAGTTTCCGATGCACATCTGGAGGCATTCTGTAATATGCGGAGTATCTGAGTGTTGATGAAACACAGAAATTGCATCGGGATTGAATACAACAGTCACCATGCTCACCTTCCTCAATGGGAGTAATGTCTCAAAGAGTTTACGCTTTGATCGTTCCCTGGAAGACCAGTAGTAGTTTCCGATGCACATCTGGAGGCATTTTGTAATCTGTGGACTATCAGAGTGTTGATGAAACACAGAAATTGCATCGGGATTGAATACAACAGACACCATGCGCACTTCCTCCTTGGGAGTAGTGTCCAAACAGTCTACGCTTTGATCGTTCCCTGGAAGACCAGTAGTAGTTTCCGATGCACATCTGGAGGCATTCTCTAATCTGTGGACTATCAGAGTGTTGCTGAAACACAGAAATTGCATCTGGATTGAATACAACAGTCACCATGCGCACCTCCCTCCATGGGAGTAATGTCTCAAAGATTTTGCGCTTTGATCGTTCCCTGGAAGACCAGTAGTAGTTTCCGATGCACATCTGGAGTCATTTTGTAATCTGTGGACTATCAGAGTGTTGATGAAACACAGAAATTGCATCGGGATTGAATACAAGTCACCATGCGCACTTTCCTCCATGGGAGTAGTGTCTCAAAAAGTCTACGCATGGATCGTTCCCTGGAAGACCAGAAGAATGTTCCGATGCACATCTGGGGGCATTCTGTAATCTGTGGACTAAATGAGTGTTGATGAAACACAGAAATTGCATCGGGATTGAATACAACAGCCACCATGCACACTTTCCTCCATGGGAGTAATGTCTCAAACAGTCTACGTTTTGATCGTTCCCTGGAAGACCAGTAGTAGTTTCCGAAGCACACATGGAGGCATTCTGTAATCTGTGGACTATCAGAGTGTTGATGAAACACAGAAATTGCATCGGGATTGAATACATCAGTCACCGTACGCACTTTCCTCCATGGGAGTAATGTCTGAAACAGTCTACGCTTTGATCTTTCCCTGGAAGACCAATAGTAGTTTCCGATGCACATCTCGTGGCATTCTGTAATCTGTGGAATATCAGAGTGTTGATGAAACACAGAAATTGCATCGGGATTGAATACAACAGTCACCACGCACACTTTCCTCCATATAAGTAATGTCTCAAACAGTCTACGCTTTTATCGTTCCCTGGAAGACCAACGTTAGTTTCCGATGCACATCTGGAGACATTCTGTAATCTGTGGAGTACCTGAGTGTTGACGAAACACAGAATATGGAACAGGATTGAATACAACAGTCACCATGCCCACCTTCCTCCATGGGAGTAATGTCTCAAATAGTTTACGCTTTGATCGTTCCCTGAAAGGCCAGTAGTAGTTTCCGATGCACATCTGGATGCATTTTGTAATCTGTGGACTATCTGAGTGTTGATGAAACACAGAAATTGCATCGGGATTGAATACAACAGTCACCATGCGCACTTTCCTCCATTGGAGTAGTGTCTCAAACAGTCTACGCATGGAGCGTTCCCTGGATGACCAGAAGTATGTTCCGATGCACATCTGGGGGCATTCTGTAAACTGTGGACTAACTGAGTGTTGATGAAACAGGGAAATTGCAACGGGATTTAATACAACAGTCACCATGCGCACTTTGCTCCATGGGACTAATGTCTCAAACAGTCTACGCTTTGATCGTTCCCTGGAAGACCAGTAGCAGTTTCCGATGCACATCTGGTGGCACTCTGTAATCTGTGGACTATCAGAGTGTTGATGAAACACAGATATTGCATCGGGATTGAATACAACAGTCACCATGTGCACTTTCCTCTACTGAAGGGTTGTCTCATACAGTCTACGCTTTGATCGTTCCCTGGAAGACCAGTAGTAGTTACCGATGCACATCTGGAGGCATTCTGTAATCTGTGGACTATCAGAGTGTTGATGAAACACAGAAACTGCGTCGGGATTGAATACAACAGTCACCATGCGCACTTTCCTCCATGGGAGTAATGTCACAAACAGTCTACGCTTTGATCGTTCCCTGGAAGACCAGTAGTAGTTTCCGATGCACATCTGTTGGCACTCTGTAATCTGTCGACTATCAGAGTGTTGATGAAACACAGAAATTGCATCGGGATTTAATACAACAGTCACCATGTGCACTTTCCTCCACTGGAGGGTTGTCTCAAACAGTCTACGCTTTGATCGTTCCCTGGAAGACCAGTAGTAGTTTCCGATGCACTTCTGGAGGCATTCTGAAATCTATGGACTATCAGTGTGTTGATGAAACACAGAAATTGCGTCGGGATTGAATACAACAGTCACCATGCGCACTTTCCTCCACGGGAGGTATGTCTCAAACGCGTTCGCTTTGACCGTTAACTGGAAGACCAGTAGTAGTTTCCGATGCACATCTGGTGGCATTCTGTAATCTGTGGACTATCAGAGTGTTGATGAAACACAGAAATTGTTTCGGGAATGAATACAAAAGTCAACATGCGCACTTTCCTCCACGGGAGGTATGTCTCTAACAGTCTACGCTTTGATCGTTCCCTGGAAGACCAGTAGCAGTTTCCGATGCACGTCTGGTGACATTCTGTAAACTGTGGACTATCAGAGTGTTAATGAAACACAGAAATTGCATCGGGATTGAACACAACTGTCACCATCCGCACTTTTCTCCATGGTAGTAATTTCTGAAACAGTCTAGGCTTTGATCGTTCCCTGGAAGACCAGTAGTAGTTTCCCATGCACATCTCGTGGCATTCTGTAATCTGTGGACTATGAGTGTGTTGATGAAACGAAGAAAATGCATCGGGATTGAATACAACAGTCACCATGCGCACTTTCTTCCATTGGAGTAATGTCTCAAAGAGTTTACGCTTTGATCGATCCCTGGAAGACCAGTAATAGTTTACGATGCACATCTGGAGGCATTCTGTAACCTGTGGAATATTAGAGTGATTATGAAACACAGAAATTGCATCGAGATTGAATACAACAGTCTCCATGCGCACATTCCTCCATAAAAGAAATGTCTCAAAGAGTCTACGCTTTGATCGTTCCCTGGAAGACCAGTAGTAGTTTCCGATGAACATCTGGAGGCATTCTGTAATCTGTGGACTATCCGAGTGCTGATGAAACACAGAAATTGCAATTGGATTGAATACTACAGTCACCATGCGCACTTTCCTCCATGGGAGTAATGTCTCAAACAGTCTACGCTTTGATCGTTAGCTGCAAGACCAGTAGTAGTTTCCGATGCACATCGTGAAACATTCTGTAACCTGTGGACTATCAGAGTGTTGATGTAACACAGATATTGCATCGGGATTGAATACAACAGTCACCATGAGCACTTTCCTCCACGCGAGTCTTGTCTCAAAGAGTCTGCGCTTTGATTGTTCCCTGGAACACCAGTAGTAGTTTCCGATGCACATCTGGAGGCATTCTGTAATCTGTGGACTAACAGAGTGTTGATGAAACACAGAAATTGCATCGGGATTGAATACAACAGTCACCATGCGCACATTCCTCCATAAAAGTAATGTCTCAAAGATTCTACGCTTTGATCGTTCCCTGGAAGACCGGTAGTAGTTTCCGTTGAACATCTGGAGGCATTCTGTAATCTGTGGACTATCAGGGTGTTGATGAAACACAGAAATTGCATTGGGATTGAATACAACAGTCACCATGCAAACTTTCCTCCTTGGGAGTAATTCTCAAACAGTCTATGCTTTGATCGTTCCCTGAATACCAGTAGTAGTTTCCGATGCATATCTGGTGCCATTCTGTAATCTGTGTACTATCTGAGTGTTGATGAAACACAGAAATTGCATCGGGAATGAATACAACAGTCACCATGGGCACTTTCCTCCACGGGAGGTATGTCTTAATCAGTCTACGCTTTGATCGATCCCTGGAAGACCGGTTGTAGTTTGCGATGCACATCTCGTGGCATTCTGTAATCTGTGGACTATCAGAGTATTGATGAAACACAGAAAATTCATCGGGATTGAATACAACAGTCACCATGCACACTTTCCTCCACGGGGGGTACGTCTCTAACAGTCTACGCTTTGATCGTTCCCTGGAAGACCAGTAGTAGTTTCCAATGCACATCTGGAGGCTTTCCGTGGTCTGTGGACTATCAGAGTGTTGATGAAACACAGAAATTGCATCGGGATTGAATACAACAATCACCATGCGCACTTTCCTAAATGGGAGTATTGTCCCTAACAGTCTACGATTTGATCGTTCCCTGGAAGACCAGTAGTAGTTTCCGATGCACATCTGGAGGCTTTCCGTAATCTGTGGACTATCAGAGTGATGATGAAACACAGAAATTACTTCGTGATTGAATACAACAGCCACCATGCGCACTTTCCTCCATGGGAATAATGTCTCAAACAGTCTACGATTTGATCGTTCCCTGGAAGACCAGTAGTAGTTTCCGATGCACATCTGGAGGCTTTCCGTAATCTGTGGACTATCAGAGTGTTGATGAATCACAGAAATTGCATCGGAATTGATTACAACAGTCACCATGCGCACTTTCCTCCATGGGAGTAATGTCTCGAACAGTCTACGCTTTGATCGTTCCCTCGAAGACCAGTAGTAGTTTCCGATGCACATCTGGAGCCATTCTGAAATCTGTGGACTATCAGTGTGTTGATAAAACACAGAAATTGCATCGGGATTGAATGCAACAGTCACCATGCGCACTTTCCTCCAAGGGAGGTATGTCTCAGACACGTTCGCTTTGACCGTTAACTGGAAGACCAGTAGTAGTTTCCGATGCACATCTGGAGGCATTCTGTAATTTTTGGACTATCAGGGTGTTGATGAAACACAGAAATTGCATCGGGATTGAATACAACAGTCACCATCCGCACTTTCCTCCATGGGAGTAATGTCTGAAACAGTCTTGGCTTTGATCGTTCCCTGGAAGACCAGTAGATGTTTCCGATGCACATCTCGTGGCATTCTGTAATCTGTGGATTATCAGATTGTTGATGAAACACAGAGAATGCATCGGGATTGAATACAACAGTCACAATGGGCACTTTCCTCCATGGGAGTAATGTCTCAAACAGTCTACGCTTTGATCGTTCCCTGGAAGACCAGAAGTAGTTTCCGATGCACATCTGGAGGCATTCTGTAATCTGTGGAGTATCAGAGTGTTGATGAGACACAGAAATTGCATCGGGATTGAATACAACAGTCACCATGCGCACTTTCCTCCATGGGAGTAATTATCAAACAGTCTACGCTTTGATCGTTCCCTGGAAGACCAGTAGTAGTTTCCGATGAACATCTGGTGGCATTCTGTAATCTGTGGACTATCAGAGTGTTGATGAAACACAGAAATTGCAACGGGATTGAATACAACATTCACCATGCGCACTTTCCTCCACGGGATGTATGTCTCGAACAGTCTACGCTTTGATCGTTCCATGAAAGACCAGTAGTAGTTTCCGATGCACATCTGGAGGCATTCTGTAATCTGTGGACTATCAGAGTGTTGATGAAACACAGAAATTGCATCGGGATTGAATACAACAGTCACCATGCGCACATTCCTCCACAGGAGTAATGTCTCAAGCAGTCTACGCTTTGATCGTTCCCTGGAACACCAGTAGTAGTTTCCGATGCACATCTGGTGGCATTCTGTAATCTGTAGACAATCAGAGTGTTGATGAAACACAGAAATTGCATCGGGATTGAATACAACAGTCACCATGCGCACTTTCCTCCATGGGAGTAATGTCTGAAACAGTCTACGCTTTGATCGTTCCCTGGAAGACCAGTAGTTTCCGATGCACATCTGGAGGCATTCTGTAATCTCTGGACTATCAGAGTGTTGATGAATAACAGAAAATGCATCGGGATTGAATACAACTGTCACCATGCGCACTTTCCTCAATGGGAGTAATTCTCAAACAGTCTACGATTTGATCGTTCCCTGGAACGCCAGTAGTAGTTTCCCATGAACATCTGGTGGCATTCTGTAATCTGTGGACTATCAGAGTGTTGATGAAACACAGAAATTGCATCGGGATTGAATACAACAGTCACCATGCGCACTTTCCTCCATGGGAGTAATGTCTCAAACAGTCTACGCTTTGATCATTCCCTGGAAGTAAAGAAGTAGTTTCCGATGCACATCTGGAGGCATTCTGTAATATGTGGAGTATCAGAGTGTTGATGAGACACAGAAATTGCATCGGGATTGAATACAACAGTCACCATGCGCACTTTCCTCCATGGGAGTAATTCTCAAACAGTCTACGCTTTGATCGTTCCCTGGGAGACCAGTAGTAGTTTTCGATGAACATCTGGTGGCATTCTGTAACCTGTGGACTATCAGAGTGTTGAAGAAACACAGAAATTGCAACGGGATTGAATACAATATTCACCATGCGCTCTTTCCTCCATAAAAGTAATGTCTCAAACAATCTATGCTTTGATCGTTCCCTGGAAGACCGGTAGTAGTTTCCGATGAACAGCTGGAGGCATTCTGTAATCTGTGGACTATCAGAGTGTTGATGAAACACAGAAATTGCATCGGGATTGAATACAACAGTCACCATGCGCACTTTCCTCGACGCTAGTAATGTCTCAAACAGTCTGCGGTTTGATCGTTCCCTGGAAGACCAGTAGTAGTTTCCGATGAACGTCTGGAGGCATTCTGTAACCTGTGGACTATCAGAGTGTTGATGTAACACAGAAATTGCATCGGGATTGAATACAACAGTCACCATGACCTCATTCCTCCACGGGAGTATTGTCTCAAACAGGCTGCGCTTTGATCGTTCCCTGGATACCAGTAGTAGGTTCCGATGCACATCTTGTGGCATTCTGTTATGTGTGGACTATCAGAGTGTTGATGAAACACAGAAATTGCATCGGGAATGAATACAACAGTCACCATGCGCACTTTCCTCCACGGGAGGTATGTCTTAAACAGTCTACGCTTTGATCGATCCCTGGAAGACCGGTAGTAGTTTGCGATGCACATCTCGTGGCATTCTGTAATCTGTGGACTATCAGAGTATTGATGAAACACAGAAAATTCATCGGGATTGAATACAACAGTCACCATGCACACTTTCCTCCACAGGGGGTATGTCTCTAACAGTCTACGCTTTGATCGTTCCCTGGAAGACCAGTAGTAGTTTCCAATGCACATCTGGAGGCTTTCCGTGGTCTGTGGACTATCAGAGTGTTGATGAAACACAGAAATTGCATCGGGATTGAATACAACGATCACCATGCGCACTTTCCTAAATGGGAGTATTGTCTCTAACAGTCTACGATTTGATCGTTCCCTGGAAGACCAGTAGTAGTTTCCGATGCACATCTGGAGGCTTTCCGTAATCTGTGGACTATCAGAGTGTTGATGAGACACAGAAATTGCATCGGGATTGAATACAACAGTCACCATGCGCACTTTCCTCCATGGGAGTAATTATCAAACAGTCTACGCTTTGATCATTCCCTGGAAGACCAGTAGTAGTTTCCGATGCACATCTGGAGGCTTTCCGTAATCTGTGGACTATCAGAGTGATGATGAAACACAGAAATTACTTCGTGATTGAATACAACAGAAACCATGCGCACTTTCCTCAATGGGAATAATGTCTCAAACAGTCTACGTTTTGATCGTTCCCTGGAAGACCAGTAGTAGTTTCCGATGCACATCTGGAGGCTTTCCGTAATCTGTGGACTATCAGAGTGTTGATGAATCACAGAAATTGCATCGGAATTGATTACAACAGTCACCATGCGCACTTTCCTCCAAGGGAGGTATGTCTCAAACACGTTCGCTTTGACCGTTAACTGGAAGACCAGTAGTAGTTTCCGATGCACATCTGGAGGCATTCTGTAATTTTTGGACTATCAGGGTGTTGATGAAACACAGAAATTGCATCGGGATTGAATACAACAGTCACCATCCGCAATTTCCTCCATGGGAGTAATGTCTGAAACAGTCTTGGCTTTGATCGTTCCCTGGAAGACCAGTAGATGTTTCCGATGCACATCTCGTGGCATTCTGTAATCTGTGGACTATCAGATTGTTGATGAAACACAGAGAATGCATCGGGATTGAATACAACAGTCACAATGGGCACTTTCCTCCATGGGAGTAATGTCTCAAACAGTCTACGCTTTGATCGTTCCCTGGAAGACCAGAAGTAGTTTCCGATGCACATCTGGAGGCATTCTGTAATCTGTGGAGTATCAGAGTGTTGATGAGACACAGAAATTGCATCGGGATTGAATACAACAGTCACCATGCGCACTTTCCTCCATGGGAGTAATTATCAAACAGTCTACGCTTTGATCGTTCCCTGGAAGACCAGTAGTACTTTCCGATGAACATCTGGTGGCATTCTGTAATCTGTGGACTATCAGAGTGTTGATGAAACACAGAAATTTCAACGGGATTGAATACAACATTCACCATGCGCACTTTCCTCCACGGGAGGTATGTCTCGAACAGTCTACGCTTTGATCGTTCCATGAAAGACCAGTAGTAGTTTCCGATGCACATCTGGAGGCATTCTGTAATCTGTGGACTATCAGAGTGTTGATGAAACACAGAAATTGCATCGGGATTGAATACAACAGTCACCATGCGCACATTCCTCCACAGGAGTAATGTCTCAAGCAGTCTACGCTTTGATCGTTCCCTGGAACACCAGTAGTAGTTTCCGATGCACATCTGGTGGCATTCTGTAATCTGTAGACAATCAGAGTGTTGATGAAACACAGAAATTGCATCGGGATTGAATACAACAGTCACCATGCGCACTTTCCTCCATGGGAGTAATGTCTGAAACAGTCTACGCTTTGATCGTTCCCTGGAAGACCAGTAGTTTCCGATGCACATCTGGAGGCATTCTGTAATCTCTGGACTATCAGAGTGTTGATGAATAACAGAAAATGCATCGGGATTGAATACAACTGTCACCATGCGCACTTTCCTCAATGGGAGTAATTCTCAAACAGTCTACGATTTGATCGTTCCCTGGAACGCCAGTAGTAGTTTCCCATGAACATCTGGTGGCATTCTGTAATCTGTGGACTATCAGAGTGTTGATGAAACACAGAAATTGCATCGGGATTGAATACAACAGTCACCATGCGCACTTTCCTCCATGGGAGTAATGTCTCAAACAGTCTACGCTTTGATCATTCCCTGGAAGTAAAGAAGTAGTTTCCGATGCACATCTGGAGGCATTCTGTAATTTGTGGAGTACCAGAGTGTTGATGAGACACAGAAATTGCATCGGGATTGATTACAAAAGTCACCATGCGCACTTTCCTCCATGGGAGTAATTCTCAAACAGTCTTGGCTTTGGTCGTTCCCTGGAAGACCAGTAGTAGTTTCCGATGAACATCTTGTGGCATTCTGTTTTGTGTGGACTATCAGAGTGTTGATGAAACACAGAAAATGCATCGGGATTGAATACAACAGTCACCATGCGCACTTTCCTCCAAGGGAGTTATATCTCAAGGACTTTGCGATTTGATCGTTCCCTGGAAGACCAGTAGTAGTTTCCGATGCACATCTGGAGGCATTCTGTAATATGTGGAGTATCAGAGTCTTGATGAGACACAGAAATTGCATCGGGATTGAATACAACTGTCACCATGCGCACTTTCCTCCATGGGAGTAATTCTCAAACAGTCTACGCTTTGATCGTTCCCTGGGAGACCAGTAGTAGTTTTCGATGAACATCTGGTGGCATTCTGTAACCTGTGGACTATCAGAGTGTTGAAGAAACACAGAAATTGCAACGGGATTGAATACAATATTCACCATGCGCTCTTTCCTCCATAAAAGTAATGTCTCAAACAATCTATGCTTTGATCGTTCCCTGGAAGACCGGTAGTAGTTTCCGATGAACAGCTGGAGGCATTCTGTAATCTGTGGACTATCAGAGTGTTGATGAAACACAGAAATTGCATCGGGATTGAATACAACAGTCACCATGCGCACTTTCCTCCACGCTAGTAATGTCTCAAACAGTCTGCGGTTTGATCGTTCCCTGGAAGACCAGTAGTAGTTTCCGATGAACGTCTGGAGGCATTCTGTAACCTGTGGACTATCAGAGTGTTGATGTAACACAGAAATTGCATCGGGATTGAATACAACAGTCACCATGACCTCATTCCTCCACGGGAGTATTGTCTCAAACAGGCTGCGCTTTGATCGTTCCCTGGATACCAGTAGTAGTTTCCGATGCACATCTTGTGGCATTCTGTTATGTGTGGACTATCAGAGTGTTGATGAAACACAGAAATTGCATCGGGAATGAATACAACAGTCACCATGCGCACTTTCCTCTACGGGAGGTATGTCTTAAACAGTCTACGCTTTGATCGATCCCTGGAAGACCGGTAGTAGTTTGCGATGCACATCTCGTGGCATTCTGTAATCTGTGGACTATCAGAGTATTGATGAAACACAGAAAATTCATCGGGATTGAATACAACAGTCACCATGCACACTTTCCTCCACAGGGGGTATGTCTCTAACAGTCTACGCTTTGATCG
Source organism: Schistocerca gregaria (assembly GCF_023897955.1). Lineage (NCBI taxonomy): Eukaryota > Metazoa > Arthropoda > Insecta > Orthoptera > Acrididae > Schistocerca > Schistocerca gregaria. The sequence continues at coordinate 6,166,033 of NC_064921.1, forward strand.
TTCCCTGGAAGACCAGTAGTAGTTTCCAATGCACATCTGGAGGCTTTCCGTGGTCTGTGGACTATCAGAGTGTTGATGAAACACAGAAATTGCATCGGGATTGAATACAACGATCACCATGCGCACTTTCCTAAATGGGAGTATTGTCTCTAACAGTCTACGATTTGATCGTTCCCTGGAAGACCAGTAGTAGTTTCCGATGCACATCTGGAGGCTTTCCGTAATCTGTGGACTATCAGAGTGTTGATGAGACACAGAAATTGCATCGGGATTGAATACAACAGTCACCATGCGCACTTTCCTCCATGGGAGTAATGTCTGAAACAGTCTTGGCTTTGATCGTTCCCTGGAAGACCAGTAGATGTTTCCGATGCACATCTCGTGGCATTCTGTAATCTGTGGACTATCAGAGTGTTGATGAAACACAGAGAATGCATCGGGATTGAATACAACAGTCACAATGCGCACTTTCCTCCATGGGAGTAATGTCTCAAACAGTCTACGCTTTGATCGTTCCCTGGAAGACCAGTAGTAGTTTCCGATGAACATCTGGTGGCATACTGTAATCTGTGGACTATCAGAGTGTTGATGAAACACAGAAATTGCAACGGGATTGAATACATCATTGACCATGCACACTTTCCTCCACGGGAGGTATGTCTCGAACAGTCTACGCTTTGATCGTTCCATGAAACACCAGTAGTAATTTCCGATGCACATCTGGAGGCATTCTGTAATCTGTGGACTATCAGAGTGTTGATGAAACACAGAAATTGCATCGGGATTGAATACAACAGTCACCATGCGCACATTCCTCCACAGGAGTAATGTCTCAAGCAGTCTACGCTTTGATCGTTCCCTGGAACACCAGTAGTAGTTTCCGATGCACATCTGGTGGCATTCTGTAATCTGTAGACAATCAGAGTGTTGATGAAACACAGAAATTGCATCGGGATTGAATACAACAGTCACCATGCGCACTTTCCTCCATGGGAGTAATGTGTCCAACAGTCTTCGCTTTGATCGTTCCCTGGAAGACCGGTAGTAGTTTCCGATTCACATCTGGAGGATTTCTGTAATCTGTGGACTATCAGAGTGTTGATGAAACACAGAAATTGCCTAGGGATTGAAACAACATTCACCATGCGCACTTTCCTCCATGGGAGTAATTCTCAAACAGTCTATGCTTTGATCATTCCCTGAAAGACCAGTAGTAGTTTCCGATGCACATCTGGTGCCATTCTGTATTCTGTGGACTATCAGAGTGTTGATGAAACACAGATATAGCATTGGGATTGAATACAACAGTCACCATGCGCACTTTCCTCCATGGGAGTAATGTCTGAAACAGTCTACGCTTTGATCGTTCCCTGGAAGACCAGTAGTAGTTTCCGATGCACATCTGGAGGCATTCTGTAATCTCTGGACTATCAGAGTGTTGATGAATCACAGAAAATCCATCGGGATTGAATACAACAGTCACCATGCGCACTTTCCTCAATGGGAGTAATTCTCAAACAGTCTACGCTTTGATCGTTCCCTGGAACGCCAGTAGTAGTTTCCGATGAACATCTGGTGGCATTCTGTAATCTGTGGACTTTCAGAGTGTTGATGAAACACAGAAATTGCATCGGGATTGAATACAACAGTCACCATGCGCACTTTCCTTTATGGGAGTAATGTCTCAAACAGTCTACGCTTTGATCATTCCCTGGAAGTAAAGAAGTAGTTTCCGATGCACATCTGGAGGCATTCTGCAATTTGTGGAGTACCAGAGTGTTGATGAGACACAGAAATTGCATCGGGATTGATTACAAAAGTCACCATGCGCACTTTCCTCCATGGGTGTAATTCTCAAACAGTCTTGGCTTTGGTCGTTCCCTGGAAGACCAGTAGTAGTTTCCGATGAACAACTTGTGGCATTCTGTTTTGTGTGGACTATCAGAGTGTTGATGAAACACAGAAAATGCATCGGGATTGAATACAAAGGTCACCATGCGCACTTTCCTCCAAGGGAGTTATATCTCAAGGACTTTACGATTTGATCGTTCCCTGGAAGACCAGTAGTAGTTTCCGATGCAAATCTGGAGGCATTCTGTAATCTGTGGAGTATCAGAGTGTTGATGAGACACAGAAATTGCATCGGGATTGAATACAACTGTCACCATGCGCACTTTCCTCCATGGGAGTAATAATCAAACAGTCTACGCCTTGATCGTTCCCTGGGAGACCAGTAGTAGTTTCCGATGAACATCTGGTGGCATTCTGTAACCTGTGGACTATCAGAGTGTTGATGAAACACAGAAATTGCAACGGGATTGAATACAATATTCACCATGCGCTCTTTCCTCCATAAAAGTAATGTCTCAAACAATCTATGCTTTGATCGTTCCCTGGAAGACCGGTAGTAGTTTCCGATGAACATCTGGAGGCATTCTGTAATCTGTGGACTATCAGAGTGTTGATGAAACACAGAAATTGCATCGGGATTGAATACAACAGTCACCATGCACACTTTCCTCCACGCTAGTAATGTCTCAAACAGTCTGCGGTTTGATCGTTCCCTGGAAGACCAGTAGTAGTTTCCGATGAACATCTGGAGGCATTCTGTAACCTGTGGACTATCAGAGTGTTGATGTAACACAGAAATTGCATCGGGATTGAATACAACAGTCACCATGACCTCATTCCTCCACGGGAGTATTGTCTCAAACAGTCTGCGCTTTGATCGTTCCCTGGAACACCAGTAGTAGTTTCCGATGCACATCTTGTGGCATTCTGTTATGTGTGGACTATCAGAGTGTTGATGAAACACAGAAAATACATCGGGATTGAATACAACATTCACCATGCGCTCTTTCCTCCTCGGGAGGTATGTCTCAAAGAGTCTACGCTTTGATCGTTAGCTGAAGACCAGTAGTAGTTTCCGATGCACATCTGGAGGTATTCTGTAACCTGTGGACTAACAGAGTGTTGATGAAACACAGAAATTGCATCGGGATTGAATACAACAGTCACCATGCGCACATTCCTCCATAAAAGTAATGTCTCAAAGAATCTACGCTTTGATCGTTCCCTGGAAGATCGGTAATAGTTTCCGATGAACATCTGGAGGCATTCTGTAATCTGTGGACTATCAGAGTGTTGATGAAACACAGAAATTGCATTGGGATTTAATACAACAGTCACCATGCAAACTTTCCTCCACGCTAGTAATGTCTCAAACAGTCTGCGCTTTGATCGTTCCCAGGAACACCAGTAGTAGTTTCCAATGCACATCTGGTGGCATTCTGTAATCTGTAGACTATCAGAGTGTTGATGAAACACAGAAATTGCATCGGGATTGAATACAACAGTCACCATGCGCACTTTCCTCCTTGGGAGTAATTCTCAAACAGTCTATGCTTTGATCGTTCCCTGAATACCAGTAGTAGTTTCCAATGCATATCTGGTGCCATTCCGTAATCTGTTTACTATCTGAGTGTTGATGAAACACAGAAATTGCATCGGGAATGAATACAACAGTCACCATGCGCACTTTCTTCCACGGGAGGTATGTCTTAAACAGTCTACGCTTTGATCGTTCCCTGGAAGACCGGTAGTAGTTTGCGATGCACATCTGGTGGCATTCTGTAATCTGTGGACTATCAGAGTATTGATGAAACACAGAAAATGCATCTGGATTGAATACAACAGTCACCATGAGCACTTTCCTCCATGGGAGTAATGTCTCAAAGTGTTTACGCTTTGATCGATCCCTGGAAGACCAGTAGTAGTTTCCGATGCACATCTGGAGGCATTCTGTAATCTGTGGACTATTACACTAGTGATGAAACACAGAAATTGCGTCGGGATTGAATACAACAGTCACCATGCGCACTTTCCTCTATGGGAGTAATGTCTCTAACAGTCTTCGCTTTGATCGTTCCCTGGAAAACCAGTAGTAGTTTCCGATGCACATATGGAGGCTTTCTGTAAACTGTGGACTATCAGAGTGTAGATGAAACACAGAAATTGCCTCTGGATTGAAAACAACATTCAACATACGCACTTTCCTCCTTGGGAGTAATTCTCAAACAGTCTATGCTTTGATCGTTCCCTGGAAGACCAGTAGTAGTTTCCGATGCACATCTGGTTGCATTCTGTAATCTGTGGCCTACCAGAGCGTTGATGAAACACAGAAATTGCATCGGGAATGAATACAACAGTCACCATGCGCACTTTGCTCCACGGGAGGTATGTCTGAATTAGTCTACGATTTGATCGTTCCCTGGAAGACCAGTAGTAGTTTGCGATGCACATCTCGTGGCATTCTGTAATCTGTGGTCTATCAGAGTGTTGATGAAACACAGAAAATGCATCGGGATTGAATACAACAGTCTCCATGCGCACTTTCCTCCATGGGAGTAAAGTCTCAAAGAGTTTACGCTTTGATTGTTCCCTGGATGACCAGTAGTAGTTTCCGATGCACATCTGGGGGCATTCTGTAATCTGTGGACTATTAGAGTGTTGATGAAACACAGAAATTGCATCGGGATTGAATACAACAGTCACCATGCGCACATTCCTCCATAAAAGTAATGTCTCAAACAGTCTACGCTTTGATCGTTCCCTGGAAGACAAGTAGTAGTTTCCGATGCACATCTGGAATCATTCTGTAATCTGTGGACTATCAGAGTGTTGATGAAACACAGAAATTGCATCGGGAATGAATACAACAGTCACCATGCGCACTTTGCTCCACGGGAGGTATGTCTGAATTAGTCTAGGATTTGATTGTTCCCTGGAAGACCATTACTAGTTTCCGATGCACATCATGAGGCATTCTGTAATCTGTGGACTATCAGAGTGTTGATGAAACACAGAAAATGCATCGGGATTGAATACAACAGTCACCATGCGCACTTTCCTCCAAGGGAGTTATATCTCAAGGAGTTTACGATTTGATCGTTCCCTGGAAGACCAGTAGTAGTTTCCGATGCACATCTGGAGGCATTCTGTAATCCGTGGACTATCAGAGTTTTGATGAAACACAGAAATTGAAACCTCATTGAATACAGCAGTCACCATGCGCACTTTCCTCCATGGGAGTAATGTCCCAAACGGACTACGCTTTGATCGTTCCCTGGAAGACCAGAAGTAGTTTCCGATGAACATCTGGAAACATTCTGTAATCTGTGGAGTATCAGAGTGTTGATGAGACACAGAAATTGCATCGGGATTGAATACAACAGTCACCGTGCGCACTTTCCTCCATGGGAGTAATTCTCAAACAGTCTAAGCTTTGATCGTTCCCTGGGAGACCAGTAGTAGTTTCCGATGAACATCTGGTGGCATTCTGTAATCTGTGGACTATCAGAGTGTTGATGAAACACAGAAATTGCAACGGGATTGAATACAACATTCACCATGCGCTCTTTCCTCCACGGGACGTATGTCTCAAAGAGTCTACGCTTTGATCGTTAGCTGGAAGACCAGTAGTAATTTCCGATGCACATCTCGAGGCATTCTGTAATCTGTGGACTATCAGAGTGTTGATGAAACACAGAAATTGCATCGGGATTGAATACAACAGTCACCATGCGCACTTTCCTCCACGCTAGTAATGTCTCAAACAGTCTGCGCTTTGATCGTTCCCTGGAAGACCAGTAGTAGTTTCCGATGAACATCTGGAGGCATTCTGTAACCTGTGGACTATCAGAGTGTTGATGTAACACAGAAATTGCATCGGGATTGAATACAACAGTCACCATGACCTCATTCCTCCACGGGAGTATTGTCTCAAACAGTCTGCGCTTTGATCGTTCCCTGGAACACCAGTAGTAGTTTCCGATGCACATCTGGAGGCATTCTGTAATCTGTGGACTAACAGAGTGTTGATGAAACACAGAAATTGCAACGGGATTGAATACAACAGTCACCATGCGCACATTCCTCCATAAAAGTAATGTCTCAAAGATTCTGCGCTTTGATCGTTCCCTGGAAGACCGGTAGTAGTTTCCGATAAACATCTGGAGGCATTCTGTAATCTGTGGACTATCAGAGTGTTGATGAAACACAGAAATTGCATTGGGATTGAATACAACAGTCACCATGCAAACTTTCCTCCACGCTAGTAATGTCTCAAACAGTCTGCGCTTTTATCGTTCCCAGGAACACCAGTAGTAGTTTCCGATGCACATCTGGTGGCATTCTGTAATCTGTAGACTATCAGAGTGTTGATGAAACACAGAAATTGCATCGGGATTGAATACAACGGTCACCATGCGCACTTTCCTCCTTGGGAGTAATTCTCAAACAATCTATGCTTTGATCGTTCCCTGAATACCAGTAGTAGTTTCCGATGCATATCTGGTGCCATTCTGTAATCTGTTTACAATCTGAGTGTTGATGAAACACAGAAATTGCATCGGGAATGATTACAACAGTCACCATGCGCACTTTCCTCCACGGGAGGTATGTCTTAAACAGTCTACGCTTTGATCGTTCCCTGGAAGACCGGTAGTAGTTTGCGATGCACATCTCGTGGCATTCTGTAATCTGTGGACTATCAGAGTATTGATGAAACACAGAAAATGCATCGGGATTGAATACAACAGTCACCATGAGCACTTTCCTCCATGGGAGTAATGTCTCAAAGAGTTTACGCTTTGATCGATCCCTGGAAGACCAGTAGTAGTTTCCGATGCACATCTGGAGGCATTCTGTAATCTGTGGACTATTAGACTGTTGATGAAACACAGAAATTGCGTCGGGATTGAATACAACAGTCACCATGCGCACTTTCCTCTATGGGAGTAATGTCTCTAACAGTCTTCTTTTTGATCGTTCCCTGGAAAACCAGTAGTAGTTTCCGATGCACATCTGGAGGCTTTCTGTAATCTGTGGACTATCAGAGTGTAGATGAAACACAGAAATTGCCTCTGGATTTGAAAACAACATTCAACATACGCACTTTCCACCATGGGAGTAATTCTCAAACAGTCTATGCTTTGATCGTTCCCTGGAAGACCAGTAGTAGTTTCCGATGCACATCTGGTGGCATTCTGTAATCTGTGGCCTACCAGAGTGTTGATGAAACACAGAAATTGCATCAGGAATGAATACAACAGTCACCATGCGCACTTTGCTCCACGGGAGGTATGTCTGAATTAGTCTACGATTTGATCGTTCCCTGGAAGACCAGTAGTAGTTTCCGATGCACATCTCGTGGCATTCTGTAATCTGTGGTCTATCTGAGTGTTGATGAAACACAGAAAATGCATCGGGATTGAATACAACAGTCTCCATGCGCACTTTCCTCCATGGGAGAAAAGTCTCAAAGAGTTTACGCTTTGATTGTTCCCTGGAAGACCAGTAGTAGTTTCCGATGCACATCTGGGGGCATTCTGTAATCTGTGGACTATTAGAGTGTTGATGAAACACAGAAATTGCATCGGGATTGAATACAACAGTCACCATGCGCACATTCCTCCATAAAAGTAATGTCTCAAACAGTCTACGCTTTGATCGTTCCCTGGAAGACAAGTAGTAGTTTCCGATGCACATCTGGAATCATTCTGTAATCTGTGGACTATCAGAGTGTTGATGAAACACAGAAATTGCATCGGGAATGAGTACAACAGTCACCATGCGCACTTTGCTCCACGGGAGGTATGTCTGAATTAGTCTACGATTTGATTGTTCCCTGGAAGACCAGTACTAGTTTCCGATGCACATCATGAGGCATTCTGTAATCTGTGGACTATCAGAGTGTTGATGAAACATAGAAAATGGATCGGGATTGAATACAACAGTCACCATGCGCACTTTCCGACACGGGAGTAAAGTCTCACACAATCTACGCTTTGATCATTCCCTGGAAGTAAAGAAGTAGTTTCCGATGCACTTCTGGAGGCATTCTGTAATTTGTGGAGTACCAGAGTGTTGATGAGACACAGAAATTGCATCGGGATTGATTACAACAGTCACCATGCGCACTTTCCTCCATGGGAGTTATTCTCAAACAGTCCTGGCTTTGGTCGTTCCCTGGAAGACCAGTAGTAGTTTCCGATGCACATCTCGTGGCATTCTGTTATGTGTGGACTATAAGAGTGTTGATGAAACACAGAAAATGCATCGGGATTGAATACAACAGTCACCATGCGCACTTTCCTCCAAGGGAGTTATATCTCAAGGAGTTTACGATTTGATCGTTCCCTGGAAGACCAGTAGTAGTTTCCGATGCACATCTGGAGGCATACTGTAATCCGTGGACTATCAGAGTTTTGATGAAACACAGAAATTGAATCCTGATTGAATACAGCAGTCACCATGCGCACTTTCCTCCATGGGAGTAATGTCCCAAACAGACTACGCTTTGATCGTTCCCTGGAAGACCAGAAGTAGTTTCCGATGAACATCTGGAAACATTCTGTAATCTGTGGAGTATCAGAGTGTTGTTGAGACACAGAAATTGCATCGGGATTGAATACAACAGTCACCGTGCGCACTTTCCTCCATGGGAGTAATTCTCAAACACTCTAAGCTTTGATCGTTCCCTGGGAGACCAGTAGTAGTTTCCGATGAACATCTGGTGGCATTCTGTAATCTGTGGACTATCAGAGTGTTGATGAAACACAGAAATTGCAACGGGATTGAATACAACATTCACCATGCGCTCTTTCCTCCAAGGGAGGTATGTCTCAAAGAGTCTACGCTTTGATCGTTAGCTGGAAGACCAGTAGTAATTTCCGATGCACATCTCGAGGCATTCTGTAATCTGTGGACTATCAGAGTGTTGATGAAACACAGAAATTGCATCGGGATTGAATACAACAGTCACCATGCGCACATTCCTCCATAAAAGTAATGTCTCAAACAATCTATGCTTTGATCGTTCCCTGGAAGACCGGTAGTAGTTTCCGATGAACATCTGGAGGCATTCTGTAATCTGTGGACTATCAGAGTGTTGATGAAACACAGAAATTGCATCGGGATTTAATACAACAGTCACCATGCGCAGTTTCCTCCACGCTAGTAATGTCTCAAACAGTCTGCGTTTGATCGTTCCCTGGAAGACCAGTAGTAGTTTCCGATGAACATCTGGAGGCATTCTGTAACCTGTGGACTATCAGGGTGTTGATGTAACACAGAAATTGCATCGGGATTGAATACAACAGTCACCATGACCTCATTCCTCCACAGGAGTATTGTCTCAAACAGTCTGCGCTTTGATCGTTCCCTGGAACACCAGTAGTAGTTTCCGATGCACATCTGGAGGCATTCTGTAATCTGTGGACTAACAGTGTGTTGATGAAACACAGAAATTGCAACGGGATTGAATACAACAGTCACCATGCGCACATTCCTCCATAAAAGTAATGTCTCAAAGATTCTGCGCTTTGATCGTTCCCTGGAAGACCGGTAGTAGTTTCCGATGAACATCTGGAGGCATTCTGTAATCTGTGGACTATCAGAGTGTTGATGAAACACAGAAATTGCATTGGGATTGAATACAACAGTCACCATGCAAACTTTCCTCCACGCTAGTAATGTCTCAAACAGTCTGCGCTTTTATCGTTCCCAGGAACACCAGTAGTAGTTTCCGATGCACATCTGGTGGCATTCTGTAATCTGTAGACTATCAGAGTGTTGATGAAACACAGAAATTGCATCGGGATTGAATACAACGGTCACCATGCGCACTTTCCTCCTTGGGAGTAATTCTCAAACAATCTATGCTTTGATCATTCCCTGAATACCAGTAGTAGTTTCCGATGCATATCTGGTGCCATTCTGTAATCTGTTTACTATCTGAGTGTTGATGAAACACAGAAATTGCATCGGGAATGATTACAACAGTCACCATGCGCACTTTCCTCCACGGGAGGTATGTCTTAAACAGTCTACGCTTTGATCGTTCCCTGGAAGACCGGTAGTAGTTTGCGATGCACATCTCGTGGCATTCTGTAATCTGTGGACTATCAGAGTATTGATGAAACACAGAAAATGCATCGGGATTGAATACAACAGTCACCATGAGCACTTTCCTCCATGGGAGTAATGTCTCAAAGAGTTTACGCTTTGATCGTTCCCTGGAAGACCAGTAGTAGTTTCCGATGCACATCTGGAGGCATTCTGTAATCTGTGGACTATTAGAGTGTTGATGAAACACAGAAATTGCATCGGGATTGAATACAACAGTCACCATGCGCACTTTCCTCTATGGGAGTAATGTCTCTAACAGTCTTCGCTTTGATCGTTCCCTGGAAAACCAGTAGTAGTTTCCGATGCACATCTGGAGGCTTTCTGTAATCTGTGGACTATCAGAGTGTTGATGAAACACAGAAATTGCCTCTGGATTGAAAACAACATTCAACATGCGCACTTTCCTCCATGGGAGTAATTCTCAAACAGTCTATGCTTTGATCGTTCCCTGGAAGACCAGTAGTAGTTTCCGATGCACATCTGGTGGCATTCTGTAATCTGTGGCCTACCAGAGTGTTGATGTAACACAGAAATTGCATCGGGAATGAATACAACAGTCACCATGCGCACTTTGCTCCACGGGAGGTATGTCTGAAACAGTCTACGCTTTGATCGTTCCCTGGAAGACTAGTAGTAGTTTCCGGTGCACATCTGGTGGCATTCTGTAACCTGTGGACTATCGGAGTGTTGATGAAACACAGAAATTGCATCAGGATTGAATACAACAGTCACTATCAGCACGTTCCTCCATGGGAGTAATGTCTGAAACAGTCTACGCTTTGATCGTTCCCTGGAAGACCAGTAGTAGTTTCCGATGCACATCTCGTGGCATTCTGTAATCTGTGGTCTATCAGAGTATTGATGAAACACAGAAAATGCATCGGGATTGAATACAACAGTCACCATGCGCACTTTCCGACACGGGAGTAAAGTCTCAGACAATCTACGCTTTGATCATTCCCTGGAAGTAAAGAAGTAGTTTCCGATGCACATCTGGAGGCATTCTGTAATTTGTGGAGTACCAGAGTGTTGATGAAACACAGAAATTGCATCGGGATTGATTACAACAGTCACCATGCGCACTTTCCTCCATGGGAGTAATTCTCAAACAGTCTTGGCTTTGGTCGTTCCCTGGAAGACCAGTAGTAGTTTCCGATGCACATCTCGTGGCATTCTGTTATGTGTGGACTATAAGAGTGTTCATGAAACACAGAAAATGCATCGGGATTGAATACAACAGTCACCATGCGCACTTTCCTCCAAGGGAGTTATATCTCAAGGAGTTTACGATTTGATCGTTCCCTGGAAGACCAGTAGTAGTTTCCGATGCACATCTCGTGGCATTCTGTAATCTGTGGTCTATCACAGTGTTGATGAAACACAGAAAATGCATCGGGATTGAATACAACAGTCTCCATGCGCACTTTCCTTCATGGGAGTAAAGTCTCAAAGAGTTTACGCTTTGATTGTTCCCTGGAAGACCAGTAGTAGTTTCCGATGCACATCTGTGGGCATTCTGTAATCTGTGGACTATTAGAGTGTTGATGAAACACAGAAATTGCATCGGGATTGAATACAACAGTCACCATGCGCACATTCCTCCATAAAAGTAATGTCTCAAACAGTCTACGCTTTGATCGTTCCCTGGAAGACAAGTAGTAGTTTCCGATGCACATCTGGAATCATTCTGTAATCTGTGGACTATCAGAGTGTTGATGAAACACAGAAATTGCATCGGGAATGAATACAACAGTCACCATGCGCACTTTGCTCCACGGGAGGTATGTCTGAATTAGTCTACGATTTGATTGTTCCCTGGAAGACCAGTACTAGTTTCCGATGCACATCATTAGGCATTCTGTAATCTGTGGACTATCAGAGTGTTGATGAAACACAGAAAATGGATCGGGATTGAATACAACAGTCACCATGCGCACTTTCCGACACGGGAGTAAAGTCTCAGACAATCTACGCTTTGATGATTCCCTGGAAGTAAAGAAGTAGTTTCCGATGCAAATTTGGAGGCATTCTGTAATTTGTGGAGTACCAGAGTGTTGATGAGACACAGAAATTGCATCGGGATTGATTACAACAGTCACCATGCGCACTTTCCTCCATGGGAGTAATTCTCAAAGAGTCTTGGCTTTGGTCGTTCCCTGGAAGACCAGTAGTAGTTTCCGATGCACATCTCGTGGCATTCTGTTATGTGTGGACTATAAGAGTGTTGATGAAACACAGAAAATGCATCGGGATTGAATACAACAGTCACCATGCGCACTTTCCTCCAAGGGAGTTATATCTCAAGGAGTTTACGATTTGATCGTTCCCTGGAAGACCAGTAGTAGATTCCGATGCACATCTGGAGGCATTCTGTAATCCGTGGACTATCAGAGTTTTGATGAAACACAGAAATTGAATCCTGATTGAATACAGCAGTCACCATGCGCACTTTCCTCCATGGGAGTAATGTCCCAAACAGACTACGCTTTGATCGTTCCCTGGAAGACCAGAAGTAGTTTCCGATGAACATCTGGAAACATTCTGTAATCTTTGGAGTATCAGAGTGTTGATGAGACACAGAAATTGCATCGGGATTGAATACAACAGTCACCGTGCGCACTTTCCTCCATGGGAGTAATTCTCAAACAGTCTAAGCTTTGATCGTTCCCTGGGAGACCAGTAGTAGTTTCCGATGAACATCTTCTGGCATTCTGTAATCTGTGGACTATCAGAGTGTTTATGAAACACAGAAATTGCAACGGGATTGAATACAACATTCACCATGCGCTCTTTCCTCCACGGGAGGTATGTCTCAAAGAGTCTACGCTTTGATCGTTAGCTGGAAGACCAGTAGTAATTTCCGATGCACATCTCGAGGCATTCTGTTATCTGTGGACTATCAGAGTGTTGATGAAACACAGAAATTGCATCGGGATTGAATACAACAGTCACCATGCGCACATTCCTCCATAAAAGTAATGTCTCAAACAATCTATGCTTTGTTCGTTCCCTGGAAGACCGGTAGTAGTTTCCGATGAACATCTGGAGGCATTCTGTAATCTGTAAACTATCAGAGTGTTGATGAAACACAGAAATTGCATCGGGATTGAATACAACAGTCACCATGCGCACTTTCCTCCACGCTAGTAATGTCTCAAACAGTCTGCGCTTTGATCGTTCCCTGGAAGACCAGTAGTAGTTTCCGATGAACATCTGGAGGCATTCTGTAACCTGTGGACTATCAGAGTGTTGATGTAACACAGAAATTGCATCGGGATTGAATACAACAGTCACCATGACCTCATTCCTCCACGGGAGTATTGTCTCAAACAGTCTGCGCTTTGATCGTTCCCTGGAACACCAGTAGTAGTTTCCGATGCACATCTGGAGGCATTCTGTAACCTGTGGACTATCAGAGTGTTGATGAAACACAGAAATTGCATTGGGATTGAATACAACAGTCAATATGCAAACTTTCCTCCACGCTAGTAATGTCTCAAACAGTCTGCGCTTTTATCGTTCCCAGTAACACCAGTAGTAGTTTGCGATGCACATCTGGTGGCATTCTGTAATCTGTAGACTATCAGAGTGTTGATGAAACACAGAAATTGCATCGGGATTGAATACAACGGTCACCATGCGCACTTTCCTCCTTGGGAGTAATTCTCAAACAGTCTATGCTTTGATCGTTCCCTGAATACCAGTAGTAGTTTCCGATGCATATCTGGTGCCATTCTGTAATCTGTTTACTATCTGAGTGTTGATGAAACACAGAAATTGCATCGGGAATGATTACAACAGTCACCATGCGCACTTTCCTCCACGGGAGGTATGTCTTAAACAGTCTACGCTTTGATCGTTCCCTGGAAGACCGGTAGTAGTTTGCGATGCACATCTCGTGGCATTCTGTAATCTGTGGACTATCAGAGTATTGATGAAACACAGAAAATGCATCGGGATTGAATACAACAGTCACCATGAGCACTTTCCTCCATGGGAGTAATGTCTCAAAGAGTTTACGCTTTGATCTTTCCCTGGAAGACCAGTAGTAGTTTCCGATGCACATCTGGAGGCATTCTGTAATCTGTGGACTATTAGAGAGTTGATGAAACACAGAAATTACATCGGGATTGAATACAACAGACACCATGCGCACTTTCCTCTATGGGAGTAATGTCTCTAACAGTCTTCGCTTTGATCGTTCCCTGAAAAACCAGTAGTAGTTTCCGATGCACATCTGGAGGCTTTCTGTAATCTGTGGACTATCAGAGTGTTGATGAAACACAGAAATTGCCTCTGGATTGAAAACAACATTCAACATGCGCACTTTCCTCCATGGGAGTAATTCTCAAACAGTCTATGCTTTGATCGTTCCCTGGAAGACCAGTAGTAGTTTCCGATGCACATCTGGTGGCATTCTGTAATCTGTGGCCTACCAGAGTGTTGATGTAACACAGAAATTGCATCGGGAATGAATACAACAGTCACCATGCGCACTTTGCTCCACGGGAGGTATGTCAGAAACAGTCTACGCTTTGATCGTTCCCTGGAAGACCAGTAGTAGTTTCCGATGCACATCTGGTGGCATTCTGTAATCTGTGGACTATCAGAGTGTTGATGAAACACAGAAATTGCATCAGGATTGAATACAACAGTCACTATCAGCACTTTCCTCCATGGGAGTAATGTCTGAAACAGTCTACGCTTTGATCGTTCCCTGGAAGACCAGTAGTAGTTTCCGATGCACATCTCGTGGCATTCTGTAATCTGTGGTCTATCAGAGTGTTCATGAAACACAGAAAATGCATCGGGATTGAATACAACAGTCACCATGCTCACTTTCCGACACGGGAGTAAAGTCTCGGACAATCTACGCTTTGATCATTCCCTGGAAGTAAAGAAGTAGTTTCCGATGCACATCTGGAGGCATTCTGTAATCCGTGGACTATCAGAGTTTTGATGAAACACAGAAATTGAATCCTGATTGAATACAACAGTCACCATGCGCACTTTCCTCCATGGGAGTAATGTCCCAAACAGACTACGCTTTGATCGTTCCCTGGAAGACCAGAACTAGTTTCCGATGCACATCTGGAGGCATTCTGTAATCTGTGGAGTATCAGAGTGTTCATGAGACACAGAAATTGCATCGGGATTGAATACAACAGTCACCATGCGCACATTCCTCCATAAAAGTAATGTCTCAAACAGTCTATGCTTTGATCGTTCCCTCAATACCAGTAGTAGTTTCCGATGCATATCTGGTGCCATTCTGTAATCTGTTTACTATCTGAGTGTTGATGAAACACAGAAATTGCATCGGGAATGAATACAACAGACACCATGCGCACTTTCCTCCATGGGAGTAATGTCCCAAACAGACTATGCTTTGATCGTTCCCTGGAAGACCTGAAGTAGTTTCCGATGCACATCTGGAAGCATTCTGTAATCTGTGGAGTATCAGAGTGTTGATGAAACACAGAAATTGCATCGGGATTGAATACAACAGTCACCATGCGCACATTCCTCCATAAAAGTAATGTCTCAAACAATCTATGCTTTGATCGTTCCCTGGAAGACCGGTAGTAGTTTCCGATGAACATCTGGAGACATTCTGTAATCTGTGGACTATCAGAGTGTTGATGAAACACAGAAATTGCATCGGGATTGAATACAACAGTCACCATGCGCACTTTCCTCCATGGGAGTAATGTCTCAAACAGTCTGCGCTTTGTTCGTTCCCTGGAAGACCAGTAGTAGATTCCGATGAACAGCTGGAGGCATTCTGTAACCTGTGGACTATCAGAGTGTTGATGTAACACAGAAATTGCATCGGGATTGAATACAACAGTCACCATGCGCACATTCCTCCACGGGAGTATTGTCTCAAACAGTCTGCGCTTTGATCGTTCCCTGGAACACCAGTAGTAGTTTCCGAAGCACATCTGGAGGCATTCTGTAATCTGTGGACTAACAGAGTGTTGATGAAACACAGAAATTGCAACGGGATTGAATACAACCGTCACCATGCGCACATTCCTCCATAAAAGTAATGTCTCAAAGATTCTGCGCTTTGATCGTTCCCTGGAAGACCGGTAGTAGTTTCCGATGAACATCATGAGGCATTCTGTAATCTGTGGACTATCAGAGTGTTGATGAAACACAGAAATTGCATTGGGATTGAATACAACAGTCACCATGCAAACTTTCCTCCACGCTAGTAATGTCTCAAAGAGTCTGCGCTTTTATCGTTCCCAGGAACACCAGTAGTAGTTTCCGATGCACATCTGGTGGCATTCTGTAATCTGTAGACTATCAGAGTCTTGATGAAACACAGAAATTGCATCGGGATTGGATACAACGGTCACCATGAGTACTTTCCTCCTTGGGAGTAATTCTCAAACAGTCTATGCTTTGATCGTTCCCTGAATACCAGTAGTAGTTTCCGATGCATATCTGGTGCCATTCTGTAATCTGTTTACTATCTGAGTGTTGATGAAACACAGAAATTGCATCGGGAATGAATACAACAGTCACCATGCGCACTTTCCTCCACGGGAGGTATGTCTTAAACAGTCTACGCTTTGATCGTTCCCTGGAAGACCGGTAGTAGTTTGCGATGCACATCTCGTGGCATTCTGTAATCTGTGGACTATCAGAGTATTGATGAAACACGGAAAATGCATCGGGATTGAATACAACAGTCACCATGAGCACTTTCCTCCATGGGAGTAATGTCTCAAAGAGTTTACGCTTTGATCGTTCCCTGGAAGACCAGTAGTAGCTTCCGATGCACATCTGGAGGCATTCTGTAATCTGTGGACTATTAGAGTGTTGATGAAACACAGAAATTGCATCGGGATTGAATACAACAGTCACCATGCGCACTTTCCTCTATGGGAGTAATGTCTCTAACAGTCTTCGCTTTGATCGTTCCCTGGAAAACCAGTAGTAGTTTCCGATGCACATCTGGAGGCTTTCTGTAATCTGTGGACTATCAGAGTGTTGATGAAACACAGAAATTGCCTCTGGACTGAAAACAACATTCAACATGCGCACTTTCCTCCATGGGAGTAATTTTCAAACAGTCTATGCTTTGATCGTTCCCTGGAAGACCAGTAGTAGTTTCCGATGCACATCTGGTGGCATTCTGTAATCTGTGGCCTACCAGAGTGTTGATGTAACACAGAAATTGCATCGGGAATGAATACAACAGTCACCATGCGCACTTTGCTCCACGGGAGGTATGTCTGAAACAGTCTACGCTTTGATCGTTCCCTGGAAGACGAGTAGTAGTTTCCGATGCACATCTGGTGGCATTCTGTAATCTGTGGACTATCAGAGTGTTGATGAAACACAGAAATTGCATCAGGATTGAATACAACAGTCACTATCAGCACTTTCCACCATGGGAGTAATGTCTGAAACAGTCTACGCTTTGATCGTTCCCTGGATGACCAGTAGTAGTTTCCGATGCACATCTCGTGGCATTCTGTAATCTGTGGTCTATCAGAGTGTTGATGAAACACAGAAAATGCATCGGGATTGAATACAACAGTCACCATGCGCACTTTCCTCCATGGGAGTAAAGTCTCAAAGAGTTTACGCTTTGATTGTTCCCTGGAAGACCAGTAGTAGTTTCCGATGCACATCTCGTGGCATTCTGTAATCTGTGGACTATTACAGTGTTGATGAAACACAGAAATCGCATCGGGATTGAATACAACAGTCACCATGCGCACATTCCTCCATAAAAGTAATGTCTCAAATAGTCTACTCTTTGATCGTTTCCTGGAAGACCAGTAGTAGTTTCCGATGCACAACTGGAATCGTTCTGTAATCTGTGGACTATCAGAGTGTTGATGAAATACAGAAATTGCATCGGGATTGAATACAACAGTCACCATGCGCCCTTTCCTCCATGGGAGTAATGTCTCAAAGAGTCTACGCTTTGATTGTTCCCTGGAAGACCAGTAATAGTTTCCGATGCACATCATGAGGCATTCTGTAATCTGTGGACTATCAGAGTGTTGATGAAACACAGAAAATGCATCGGGATTTAATACAACAGTCACCATGCGCACTTTCCTACACGGGAGTAAAGTCTCAGACAATCTACGCTTTGATCGTACCAGGGTACTGGAAGACCAGTAATAGTTTCCGATGCACATCATGAGGCATTCTGTAATCTGTGGACTATCAGAGTGTTGATGAAACACAGAAAATGCATCGGGATTTAATACAACAGTCACCATGCGCACTTTCCTACACGGGAGTAAAGTCTCAGACAATCTACGCTTTGATCGTACCCTGGAAGACTAGTAGTAGTTTCCGATGCACTTCTGGTGGCATTCTGTAATGTGTAGACTATCAGAGTGTTGATGAAACACAGTAATTGCATCGGGATTGAATAAAACAGTCACCATGCTCACTTTTTTCCATGGGATTAATATCTCCAACAGTCTACGCTTTGATCGTTCCCTGGAAGACCAGTAGTAGTTTCTGATGAACATCTGGAGGCTTTCTGTAATCTGTGGACTATCAGAGTGTTGATGAAACACAGAAAATATATCGGGATTGATAACAAGACAGTCCTCATGAGCACATTCCTCCATGAAAGTAATGTCTCAAACAGTCTACGCTTTGATCGTTCCCTGAAAGACCAGTAGTAGTTTCCGGTGCACATCTGGAGGCCTTCCTTAATCTGTGGACTATCAGAGTTTTGATGAAACACAGAAATTGCATCGGGATTGAATACAACAGTCACCATGCGCACTTTCCTCCATGGGAGTAATGTCTCTAACAGTCTACGCTTTGATCGTTCCCTGGAAGCCCAGTAGTAGTTTCCGATGCACATCTGGAGGCTTTCCATAATCTGTGGACTATCAGAGTGTTGATGAAACACAGAAATTGCATCGGGATTGAAAACAACAGTCACCATGAGCACATTCCTCTATGAAAGTAATGTCTCAAACAGTCTACGCTTTGATCGTTCCCTGAAAGACCAGTAGTAGTTTCCGGTGCACATCTGGAGGCATTCTGTAATCTGTGGACTATCAGAGTTTTGATGAAACACAGAAATTGCATCGGGATTGAATACAACAGTCACCATGCGCACTTTCCTCCATGGGAGTAATGTCTCTAACAGTCTACGCTTTGATCGTTCCCTGGAAGCCCAGTAGTAGTTTCCGATGCACATCTGGAGGCTTTCCGTAATCTGTGGACTATCAGAGTGTTGATGAAACACAGAAATTGCATCGGGATTGAATACAACAGTCAAAATGCGCACTTTCCTCCATGGGAGTAATGTCTCAAACAGTCTACGCTGTGATCGTTCCCTGGAAGAAAAGTTGTAGTTTCCGATTAACATCTGGAGGCATTCTGTTATCTGTGGACCATCAGAGTGTTGATGAAACACAGAAATTGCATCGGGATTGAATACAACAGTCACCATGCGCACTTTCCTCCATGGGAGTAATGTGTCTAACAGTCTTTGCTTTGATCGTTCCCTGGAGGACCATCTGGTGGCATTCCGTAATCTGTGGACTATCAGAGTGTTGATGAAATACGGAATTTGCAACGGAATTGAATACAACATTCACCAAGCGCACTTTCCTCCACGGGAGGTATGTCTCAAATAGTCTACGCTTTGATCGTCCCCTTGAAGACCAGTAGTAGTTTCCGATGCACATCTGGAGGCTTTCTGTAATCTGTGGACTATCAGAGTGTTGATGAAACACAGAAATTGCCTCGGGATTGAAAACAACATTCACCATGCGCACTTTCCTCCATGGGAGTAATTCTCAAACAGTATATGCTTTGATCGTTCCCTGAAGACCAGTAGTAGTTTGAATTGCACATCTGGAGGCATTCTGTAATCTGTGGACTATCAGAGTGTTGATGAAACACAGAAATTGCATTGGGATTGAATACAACTGTCTTCATGCGCACTTTCCCCCATGGGAGTAATGTGTCTAACAGTCTTCACCTTGATCGTTCCCTGGAAGACCACCTGGTGGCATTCTGTAATCTGTGGACTATCAGAGTGTTGATGAAATACAGAAATTGCAACGGGATTGAATACAACATTCACCATGCGCACTTTCCTCCACGGGAGGTATGTCTCAAACAGTCTAAGAATTGATCGTTCCCGGGAAGACCAGTAGTAGTTTCCGATGCACATCTGGAGGCATTCTGTAATCTGTGGGCTATCAGATTGTTGATGAAACACAGAAATTGCATCGGGATTGAATACAACAGTCACCATGCGCACATTCCTCCATAAAAGTAATGTCTCAAACGGTCTACGCTTTGATCGTTCCCTGGAAGACCGGTAGTAGTTTCCGATGAACATCTGGAGGCATTCTGTAATCTGTGGACTATCAGAGTGTTGATGAAACACAGAAATTGCATCGGGATTGAATACAAGTCACCATGCGCACTTTCCTCCACGGGAGTAATGTCTCAAACAGTCTACGCTTTGATCGTTCCCTGGAACACTAGTAGTAGATTCCGATGCACATCTGGTGGCATTCTGTAATCGGTAGACTATCAGAGTGTTGATGAAACACAGTAATTGCTTCGGGATTGAATACAACAGTCACCGTGCGCACTTTCCTCCATGGGAGTAATGTCTCAAACAGTCTACGCTTTGATCGTTCCGTGGAAGACCAGTAGTAGTTTCCGATTCACATCTGGTGGCATTCTGTAATCTCATGACTATCAGAGTGTTGATGAAACACAGAAATTGCATTGGGATTGAATACAACAGTTACTATCCGCACTTTCCTCCATGGGAGTATTGTCTGAAGCAGTCTACGCTTTGATTGTTCCCTGCAAACCCAGTAGTAGTTTCCGAAGCACATCTGGAGGCATTCTGGAATTTGTGGACTATCAGAGTGTTGATGAAACACAGAAATTGCATCGGGATTGAATACAACAGTCACCATGCGCACTTTCCTCCATGGGAGTAATGTCTCTAATAGTCTACGCTTTGATTGTTCCCTGCAAGACCAGTAGTAGTTTCCGAAGCACATCTGGAGGCATCCTGTAATCTGTGGACTATCAGAGTGTTGATGAAACACAGAAAATGTATCGGGATAGAATACAACAGTCACCATGCGCACTTTCCTGCACGGGAGTAATGTCTCAAACAATCTACGCTTTGATCGTTCCCTGGAAGACCAGTAGTAGTTTCCCATGCACTTCTGGTGGCATTCTGTAATGTGTCGACTATCAGAGTGTTGATGAAACCCAGTAATTGCATCGGGATTGAATAAAACAGTCACCATGCTCACTTTCCTCCATGGAAGTAATGTCTCAAACAGTCTACGCTTTGATCGTTCCCTGGAATACCAGTAGTAGTTTCAATTGCACATCTGGAGGCATTCTGTAATCTGTGGACAATTAGAGTGTTGATGAAACGCAGAAATTGCATCGGGATTGAATACAACAGTCACCATGCGCACTTTCCTCCATGGGAGTAATGTCTCATGCAGTCTACGCTTTGATCGTTCCCCGGAAGACCAGTAGTAGTTTCCGATGCACATCTCGTGGCATTCTGTAATCTGTGGACTATCAGAGTGTTGATGAAACACAGAAAATGCATCGGGATTGTATACAACAGTCACCATGCGCACTTTCCTCCATGGGAGTAATGTCTCAAAGAGTTTACGCTTTGATCGTTCCCTGGAAGACCAGTAGTAGTTTCCGATGCACATTTGGAGGCATTCTGTAATCTGTGGAGTATCAGAGTGTTGATGAAACTCAGAAATTGCATCGGGATTGAATACAACAGTCACCATGCGCACTTTCCTCCAAGGGAGTAATGTCCCGAACAGTCTACGCTTTGATCGTTCCCTGGAAGACCAGTAGTAGTTTCCGATTAACATCTGGAGGCATTCTGTAATCTGTGGACTTTCAGAGTGTTGATGAAACACAGAAATTGCATCGGGATTGAATACAACAGCCACCATGCGCTGTTTCTTATATAAAAGTAATGTCTCAAACAGTCTACGCTTTCATCGTTCCCTGGAAGACCAGTAGTAGTTTCCGATGCACATCTGGAGGCATTCTGTAATCTGTGGAGTATCAGAGTGTTGATGAAACACAGAAATTGCATCGGTATTGAATACAACAGTCACCATGCGCACTTTCCTCCATGTGAGTAATGTCTCAAACTGTCTACGCTTTGATCGTTCCCTGGAAGACCAGTAGTAGTTTCCGATGCATATCTGCTGGCATTCTGTTATCTGTGGACTATCAGAGTGTTGATGAAACACAGAAAATGCATCGGGATTGAATACAACAGTCACCATGAGCACTTTCCTCCTCGGGAGTATTGTCACAAACAATCTACGCTTTGATCGTTCCCTGGAAGACCAGTAGTAGTTTCCGATGCACCTCTGGAGGGATTCTGTAATCTGTGCACTATTAGAGTGTTGATGAAACACAGAAATTGCATCGGGATTGAAAACAACAGTCACCATGCGCACATTCCTTCATAAAAGTAATGTCTCAAACAGTCTACGCTTTGATCGTTCCCTGGAAGACCAGTAGTAGTTTCCGATGCACATCTCGTGGCATTCTGTAATCTGCGGACTATCAGAGTGTTGATGAAACACAGAGAATGCATCGGGATTGAATACAACAGTCACCATGCGCACTTTCCTCCACGGGAGTATTGTCACAAACAATCTACGCTTTGATCGTTCCCTGGAAGACCAGTAGTAGTTTCCGATGCAAATTTGGAGGCTTTCTGTAATCTGTGGAGTATCAGAGTGTTGATGAAACACAGAAATTGCATCGGGATTGAATACAACAGTCACCATGCGCACTTTCCTCCATGGGAGTAATGTCACAAACAGTCTACGTTTTTGATCGTTCCCGGGAAGACCAGTAGTAGTTTCTGATGCACATCTCGTGGCATTCTGTAATCTGTGGACTATCGGAGTGTTGATGAAACACAGAAAATGCATCGGGATTGAATACAACAGTCACCATGCGCACTTTCCTCCATGGGAGTAATGTCTCTAAGAGTTTACGCTTTGATTGTTCCCTGGAAGACCAGTAGTAGTTTCCGATGCACATCTCGAGGCATTCTGTAATCTGTGGACTATTAGAGTGTTGATGAAACACAGAAATTGCATCGGGATTGAAAACAACAGTCACCATGCGCACATTCCTTCATAAAAGTAATGTCTCAAACAGTCTACGCTTTGAACGTTCCCTGGATGACCAGTAGTAGTTTCTGATGCACATCTCGTGGCATTCTGTAATCTGTGGACTATCAGAGTGTTGATGAAACACAGAGAATGCATCGGGATTGAATACAATAGTCACCATGCGCACTTTCCTCCATGGGAGTAATGTCTCAAAGAGTTTACGCTTTGATGGCTCCCTGGAAGACCAGTAGTAGTTTCCGATGCACATTTGGAGGCATTCTGTAATCTGTGGACTATCAGAGTGTTGATGAAACACAGAATTTGCATCGGGATTGAATACAACAGTCACCATGCGCTGTTTCTTATATAAAAGTAATGTGTCAAACAATCTATGTATTGATCGTTCCCTCGAAGACCAGTAGTAGTTTCCGATGCACCTCTGGTGCCATTCTGTAATGTGTAGACTATCAGAGTGTTAATGAAACACTGTAAATGCATCGGGATTGAATAAAACAGTCACCATGCTCACTTCCTCCGTGGGAGTAATGTCTCTAACAGTCTACGCTTTGATCGTTCCCTGGAAGACCAGTAGTAGTTTCCGATGAACATCCGGAGGCTTTCTGTAATCTGTGGACTATCAGAGTGTTGATGAAACACAGAAATTGCATCGGGATTGAATACAACATTCTCCATGCGCAGTTTCCTCCATGGGAGTAATGTCTCAAACAGTCAACGCTTTGATCGTTCAGTAAAAGACCAATAGTAGTTTCAACTGCACATCTGGAGGCATTCTGTAATCTGTGGAGTATCAGAGTGTTGATGAAATACAGAAATTGCATCGGGATTGAATGCAACAGTCACCATGCGCACTTTCCTCCATGGGAGTAATGTCTCAAACAGTCTACGCTTCGATCGTTCCCGGGAAGACCAGTAGTAGTTTCCGATGCACATCTCGTGGCATTCTGTAATCTGTGGACTATCAGAGTGTTGGTGAAACACAGAAAATGCATCGGGATTGAATGCAACAGTCACCATGCGCACTTTCCTCCATGGGAGTAATGTCTCAAAGAGTTTACGGTTTGATCGTTACATGGAAGACCAGTAGTAGTTTCCGATGCACATTTGGAGGCATTCTGTAATCTGTGGAGTATCAGAGTGTTGATAAAACACAGAAATTGCATCGGGATTGAATACAACAGTCACCATGCGCACATTCCTCCATGGGAGTAATGTCTCAAACAGTCTACAATTTGATCGTTCCCTGGAAGACCGGTAGAAGTTTCCGATGCTCATCTGGAGGCATTCTGTAATCTGTGGAGTATTAGAGAGTTGATGAAACACAGAAATTGTATCGGGATTGAATAAAACTGTCACCATCCGCACTTTCCTCCATGGGAGTAATGTCTGAAACAGTCTACGCTTTGATCGTTCCCGGGAAGACCAGTAGTAGTTTCCGATTCACATGTGGAGGCATTCTGTAATCTGTGGACTATCAGAGTGTTGATGAAACACAGAAATTGCATCGGGATTCAATACAACAGTCACCATGCGCTGTTTCTTACATAAAAGTAATGTCTCAAACAGTCTACGCTTTCATCGTTCCCTGGAGACCAGTAGTAGTTTCCGATGCACATCTCGTGGCATTCTGTAATCTGTGGTCTATCAGAGTGTTGATGAAGCACTGTAAATGCATCGGGATTGAATACAACAGTCACCATGCGCCCTTTCCTCCATGGGAGTAATGTAACAAACAGCCTACGCTTTGATCGTTCCCTGGAAGACCAGTAGTAGTTTCCGATGCACATCTCTTGGCATTCTGTAATCTGTGGACTATCAGAGTGTTGATGAAACACAGAAATTGCATCGGGATTGAATACAACAGTCACCATGCGCACATTCCTCCATGGGAGTAATGTCTCATCAGTC
The DNA here is from genome assembly GCF_023897955.1 of Schistocerca gregaria. Taxonomy (NCBI): domain Eukaryota; kingdom Metazoa; phylum Arthropoda; class Insecta; order Orthoptera; family Acrididae; genus Schistocerca; species Schistocerca gregaria. The sequence goes on from NC_064921.1 coordinate 6,191,091, forward strand.
TACAATTTGATCGTTCCCAGGAAGACCAGTAGAAGTTTCCGATGCACATCTGGAGGCATTCTGTAATCTGTGGAGTATCAGAGTGTTGATGAAACACAGAAATTGCATCGGGATTGAATACAACAGTCACCATGCGCACTTTCCTCCATGGGAGTAATGTCACAAACAGTCTACGTTTTTGATCGTTCCCGGGAAGACCAGTAGTAGTTTCCGATGCACATCTCGTGGCATTCTGTAATCTGTGGACTGTCGGAGTGTTGATGAAACACAGAAAATGCATCGGGATTGAATACAACAGTCACCATGCGCACTTTCCTCCATGGGAGTAATGTCTCAAAGAGTTTACGCTTTGATTGTTCCCTGGAAGACCAGTAGTAGTTTCCGATGCACATCTGGAGGCATTCTGTAATCTGTGGACTATTAGAATGTTGATGAAACACAGAAATTGCATCGGGATTGAAAACAACAGTCACCATGCGCACATTCCTTCATAAAAGTAATGTCTCAAACAGTCTACGCTTTGAACGTTCCCTGGAAGACCAGTAGTAATTTCTGATGCACATCTCGTGGCATTCTGTAATCTGTGGACTATCAGAGTGTTGATGAAAAACAGAGAGTTCATCGGGATTGAATACAATAGTCACCATGCGCACTTTCCTCCATGGGAGTAATGTCTCAAAGAGTTTACGCTTTGATCGTTCCCTGGAAGACCAGTAGTAGTTTCCGATGCCCATTTCTAGGCATTCTGTAATCTGTGGACTATCTGAGTGTTGATGAAACACAGAAATTGCATCGGGATTGAATACAACAGTCACCATGCGCTGTTTCTTATTTAAAAGTAATGTGTCAAACAATCTATGCATTGATCGTTCCCTCGAAGACCAGTAGTAGTTTCCGATGCACCTCTGGTGCCATTCTGTAATGTGTAGACTATCAGAGTGTTAATGAAACACTGTAAATGCATCGGGATTGAATAAAACAGTCACCATGCTCACTTTCCTCCGTGGGAGTAATGTCTCTAACAGTCTACGCTTTGATCGTTCCCTGGAAGACCAGTAGTAGCTTCCGATGAACATCTGGAGGCTTTCTGTAATCTGTGGACTATCAGAGTGTTGATGAAACACAGAAATTGCATCGGGATTGAATACAACATTCTCCATGCGCAGTTTCCTCCATGGGAGTAATGTCTCAAACAGTCAACGCTTTGATCGTTCAGTAAAAGACCAATAGTATTTTCAACTGCACATCTGGAGGCATTCTGTAATCTGCGGAGTATCAGAGTGTTGATGAAACACAGAAATTGCATCGGGATTGAATGCAACAGTCACCATGCGCACTTTCCTCCATGGGAGTAATGTCTCAAACAGTCTACGCTTCGATCGTTCCCGGGAAGACCAGTAGTAGTTTCCGATGCACATCTCGTGGCATTCTGTAATCTGTGGACTATCAGAGTGTTGATGAAACACAGAAAATGCATCGGGATTGAATGCAACAGTCACCATGCGCACTTTCCTCCATGGGAGTAATGTCTCAAAGAGTTTACGGTTAGATCGTTACATGGAAGACCAGTAGTAGTTTCCGATGCACATTTGGAGGCATTCTGTAATCTGTGGAGTATCAGAGTGTTGATAAAACACAGAAATTGCATCGGGATTGAATACAACAGTCACCATGCGCACATTCCTCCATGGGAGTAATGTCTCAAACAGTCTACAATTTGATCGTTCCCTGGAAGACCGGTAGAAGTTTCCGATGCTCATCTGGAGGCATTCTGTAATCTGTGGAGTATTAGAGAGTTGATGAAACACAGAAATTGTATCGGGATTGAATAAAACAGTCACCATCCGCACTTTCCTCCATGGGAGTAATGTCTGAAACAGTCTACGCTTTGATCGTTCCCGGGAAGACCAGTAGTAGTTTCCGATTCACATGTGGAGGCATTCTGTAATCTGTGGACTATCAGAGTGTTGATGAAACACAGAAATTCAATACAACAGTCACCATGCGCTGTTTCTTACATAAAAGTAATGTCTCAAACAATCTACGCTTTCATCGTTCCCTGGAGACCAGTAGTAGTTTCCGATGCACATCTCGTGGCATTCTGTAATCCTTGGTCTATCAGAGTGTTGATGAAACACTGTAAATGCATCGGGATTGAATACAACAGTCACCATGCGCCCTTTCCTCCATGGGAGTAATGTAACAAACAGCCTACGCTTTGATCGTTCCCTGGAAGACCAGTAGTAGTTTCCGATGCACATCTCTTGGCATTCTGTAATCTGTGGACTATCAGAGTGTTGATGAAACACAGAAATTGCATCGGGATTGAATACAACAGTCACCATGCGCACATTCCTCCATGGGAGTAATGTCTCAAACAGTCTACAATTTGATCGTTCCCAGGAAGGCCAGTAGAAGTTTCCGATGCACATCTGGAGGCATTCTGTAATCTGTGGAGTATTAGAGAGTTGATGAAACACAGAAATTGTATCGGGATTGAATAAAACAGTCATCATCCGCACTTTCCTCCATGGGAGTAATGTCTGAAACAGTCTACAATTTTATCGTTCCCTGGAAGACCAGTAGAAGTGTCCGATCCACAACTGGAGGCATTCTGTAATCTGTGGAGTATTAGAGAGTTGATGAAACACAGAAATTGTATCGGGATTGAATAAAACAGTCACCATCCGCACTTTCCTCCATGTGAGTAATGTCTGAAACAGTCTACGCTTTGATCGTTCCCGGGAAGACCAGTAGTAGTTTCCGATTAACATCTGGAGGCATTCTGTAATCTGTGGACTATCAGAGTGTTGATGAAACACAGAAATTGCATCGGGATTGAATACAACAGTCACCATGCGCACTTTCCTCCATGGGGGTAATGTCAAAAACAGTCTACGTTTTGATCGTTCCCTGGAAGACCAGTAGTAGTTTCCGATGCACTTCTGGTGGCATTCTGTAATGTGTAGACTATCAGAGTACTGATGAAACACAGTAATTGCATCGGGATTGAATAAAACAGTCACCATGCTCACTTTCCCCCATGGGAGTAATGTCTCAAAGAGTTTAAGCTTTGATTGTTCCCTGGAAGACCAGTAGTAGTTTCCGATGCACTTCTGGAGGCATTCTGTAATCTGTGGACTATTAAAGTGTTGATGAAACACAGAAATTGCATCAGGATTGAATACAACGGTCACCATGCGCACATTCCTCCATAAAAGTAATGTCTCAAACAGTCTATGCTTTGATCGTTCCCTGGAAGACCAGTAGTAGTTTCCGATGCACATCTGGAGGCATTCTGTAATCTGTGGACTATTAGAGTGTTGATGAAACACAGAAATTGCATCGGGATTGAATACAACAGTCACCATGCGCACATTCCTCCATAAAAGTAATGTCTCAAACAGTCTACGCTTTGATCGTTCCCTGGAAGACCAGTAGAAGTTTCCGATCCACAACTGGAGGCATTCTGTAATCTGTGGAGTATTAGAGAGTTGATGAAACACAGAAATTGTATCGGGATTGAATAAAACAGTCACCATCCGCACTTTCCTCCATGTGAGTAATGTCTGAAACAGTCTACACTTTGATCGTTCCCGGGAAGACCAGTAGTAGTTTCCGATTAACATCTGGAGGCATTCTGTAATCTGTGGACTATCAGAGTGTTGATGAAACACAGAAATTGCATCGGGATTGAATACAACAGTCACCATGCGCACTTTCCTCCATGGGGGTAATGTCAAAAACAGTCTACGTTTTGATCGTTCCCTGGAAGACCAGTAGTAGTTTCCGATGCACTTCTGGTGGCATTCTGTAATGTGTAGACTATCAGAGTACTGATGAAACACAGTAATTGCATCGGGATTGAATAAAACAGTCACCATGCTCACTTTCCCCCATGGGAGTAATGTCTCAAAGAGTTTAAGCTTTGATTGTTCCCTGGAAGACCAGTAGTAGTTTCCGATGCACATCTGGAGGCATTCTGTAATCTGTGGACTATTAAAGTGTTGATGAAACACAGAAATTTCATCAGGATTGAATACAACAGTCACCATGCGCACATTCCTCCATAAAAGTAATGTCTCAAACAGGCTATGCTTTGATCGTTCCCTGGAAGACCAGTAGTAGTTTCCGATGCACATCTGGAGGCATTCTGTAATCTGTGGACTATTAAAGTGTTGATGAAACACAGAAATTGCATCAGGATTGAATACAACAGTCACCATGCGCACATTCCTCCATAAAAGTAATGTCTCAAACAATCTACTCTTTGATCGTTCCCTGGAAGACCAGTAGTAGTTTCCGATGCACCTCTGGTGGCATTCTGTAATCTGTGGACTATCAGAGTGTTGATGAAACACAGAAAATGCATAGGGATTGGATACAACAGTCACCATGCCCACTTTCCTCCATGGGTGTAATGTCTCAAACAGTGTACGCTTTGATCGTTCCCTGGAAGACCAGTAGTAGTTTCCGATGCACATTTGGAGGCATTCTGTAATCTGTGGAGTATCAGAGTGTTGATGAAACACAGAAATTGCATCGGGATTGAATACAACAGTCACCATGCGCACTTTCCTTCATGGGAGTAATGTCCCAAACAGTCTACGCTTTGATCGTTCCCTGGAGGACCAGTAGTAGTTTCAGTTTAACATCTGGTGGCATTTTGTAATCTGTGGACTATCAGAGTGTTGATGAAACACAGAAATTGCATCGGGATTGAATACACCATTCTCCATGCGCAGTTTCCTGCCATGGGAGTAATGTCTCAAACAGTCTACGCTTTGATCGTTCCCTGGAAGACCAGTAGTAGTTTCCGATTAACATCTGGAGGCATTCCGTAATCTGTGGACTATCAGAGTGTTGATGAAACACAGAAATTGTATCGGGATTGAATACAACAGTCACCATGCGTACATTCCTCCATAAACGTAATGTCTCAAACAGTCTACGCTTTGATGGTTTCCTGGAAGACCAGTAGTAGTTTCCGATTCACATGTGGAGGCATTCTGCAATCTGTGGACTATCAGAGTGTTGATGAAACACAGAAATTGCATCGGGATTGAATACAACATTCTCCATGCGCAGTTCCCTCCATAGGAGTAATGTCTCAAACAGTCTACGCTTTCATCGTTCCCTGGAGACCAGTAGTAGTTTCCGATGCACATCTCGTGGCATTCTGTAATCTGTGGTCTATCAGAGTGTTGATGAAACACTGTAAATGCATCGGGATTGAATACAACTGTCACCATGCGCCCTTTCCTCCATGGGAGTAATGTAACAAACAGCCTACGCTTTGATCGTTAACTGGAAGACCAGTAGTAGTTTCCGATTAACATCTGGAGGCATTCTGTAATCTGTGGACTATCAGAGTGTTGATGAAACACAGAAATTGCATCGGGATTGAATACAACATTCTCCATGCGCAGTTCCCTCCATAGGAGTAATGTCTCAAACAGTCTACGCTTTGATCGTTCAGTGGAAGGCCAGTAGTAGTTTCAACTGCACATCTGGAGGCATTCTGTAATCTGTTGGGTATCACAGTGTTGATGAAACACAGAAATTGCATCGGGATTGAATACAACAGTCACCATGCGCACTTTCCTCCATGGGAGTAATGTCTCAAAGAGTTTACGCTTTGATCGTTCCCTGGAAGACCAATAGTAGTTTCCAATGCACATTTGGAGGCTTTCTGTAATCTGTGGAGTATCAGAGTGTTGATAAAACACAGATATTGCATGGGGATTGAATACAACAGTCACTATGCGCACATTCCTCCATGGGAGTAATGTCTCAAACAGTCTACGCTTTGATCGTTCCCTGGAAGAGCAGCAGTAGTTTCCGATGCACATCTGGAGGCATTCTGTAATCTGTGGACTATCAGAGTGTTGATGAAACACAGAAATTGCATCGGGATTGAATACAACAGTCACCATGCGCACTTTCCTCCACGGGAGTAATGTCTCAAACTATCTACGCTTTGATCGTTCCTTGGAAGACCAGTAGTAGTTTCCGATGCACATTTGGAGGCATTCTGTAATCTGTGGAGTATCAGAGTGTTGATGAAACACAGAAATTGCATCGGGATTGAATACAACAGTCACCATGCGCACTTTCCTCCATGGGAGTAATGTCACAAACAGTCTACGTTTTTGATCGTTCCCGGGAAGACCAGTAGTAGTTTCTGATGCACATCTCGTGGCATTCTGTAATCTGTGGACTATCGGAGTGTTGATGAAACACAGAAAATGCATCGGGATTGAATACAACAGTCACCATGCGCACTTTCCTCCATGGGAGTAATGTCTCTAAGAGTTTACGCTTTGATTGTTCCCTGGAAGACAAGTAGTAGTTTCCGATGCACATCTCGAGGCATTCTGTAATCTGTGGACTATTAGAGTGTTGATGAAACACAGAAATTGCATCGGGATTGAAAACAACAGTCACCATGCGCACATTCCTTCATAAAAGTAATGTCTCAAACAGTCTACGCTTTGAACGTTCCCTGGATGACCAGTAGTAGTTTCTGATGCACATCTCGTGGCATTCTGTAATCTGTGGACTATCAGAGTGTTGATGAAACACAGAGAATGCATCGGGATTGAATACAATAGTCACCATGCGCACTTTCCTCCATGGGAGTAATGTCTCAAAGAGTTTACGCTTAGATCGCTCCCTGGAAGACCAGTAGTAGTTTCCGATGCACATTTGGAGGCATTCTGTCATCTGTGGACTATCAGAGTGTTGATGAAACACAGAATTTGCATCGGGATTGAATACAACAGTCACCATGCGCAGTTTCTTATATAAAAGTAATGTGTCAAACAATCTATGTATTGATCGTTCCCTCGAAGACCAGTAGTAGTTTCCGATGCACCTCTGGTGCCATTCTGTAATGTGTAGACTATCAGAGTGTTAATGAAACACTGTAAATGCATCGGGATTGAATAAAACAGTCACCATGCTCACTTCCTCCGTGGGAGTAATGTCTCTAACAGTCTACGCTTTGATCGTTCCCTGGAAGACCAGTAGTAGTTTCCGATGAACATCCGGAGGCTTTCTGTAATCTGTGGACTATCAGAGTGTTGATGAAACACAGAAATTGCATCGGGATTGAATACAACATTCTCCATGCGCAGTTTCCTCCATGGGAGTAATGTCTCAAACAGTCAACGCTTTGATCGTTCAGTAAAAGACCAATAGTAGTTTCAACTGCACATCTGGAGGCATTCTGTAATCTGTGGAGTATCAGAGTGTTGATGAAACACAGAAATTGCATCGGGATTGAATGCAACAGTCACCATGCGCACTTTCCTCCATGGGAGTAATGTCTCAAAGAGTTTACGGTTTGATCGTTACATGGAAGACCAGTAGTAGTTTCCGATGCACATTTGGAGGCATTCTGTAATCTGTGGAGTATCAGAGTGTTGATAAAACACAGAAATTGCATCGGGATTGAATACAACAGTCACCATGCGCACATTCCTCCATGGGAGTAATGTCTCAAACAGTCTACAATTTGATCGTTCCCTGGAAGACCGGTAGAAGTTTCCGATGCTCATCTGGAGGCATTCTGTAATCTGTGGAGTATTAGAGAGTTGATGAAACACAGAAATTGTATCGGGATTGAATAAAACTGTCACCATCCGCACTTTCCTCCATGGGAGTAATGTCTGAAACAGTCTACGCTTTGATCGTTCCCGGGAAGACCAGTAGTAGTTTCCGATTCACATGTGGAGGCATTCTGTAATCTGTGGACTATCAGAGTGTTGATGAAACACAGAAATTGCATCGGGATTCAATACAACAGTCACCATGCGCTGTTTCTTACATAAAAGTAATGTCTCAAACAGTCTACGCTTTCATCGTTCCCTGGAGACCAGTAGTAGTTTCCGATGCACATCTCGTGGCATTCTGTAATCTGTGGTCTATCAGAGTGTTGATGAAACACTGTAAATGCATCGGGATTGAATACAACAGTCACCATGCGCCCTTTCCTCCATGGGAGTAATGTAACAAACAGCCTACGCTTTGATCGTTCCCTGGAAGACCAGTAGTAGTTTCCGATGCACATCTCTTGGCATTCTGTAATCTGTGGACTATCAGAGTGTTGATGAAACACAGAAATTGCATCGGGATTGAATACAACAGTCACCATGCGCACATTCCTCCATGGGAGTAATGTCTCATCAGTCTACAATTTGATCGTTCCCAGGAAGACCAGCAGAAGTTTCCGATGCACATCTGGAGGCATTCTGTAATCTGTGGAGTATCAGAGTGTTGATGAAACACAGAAATTGCATCGGGATTGAATACAACAGTCACCATGCGCACTTTCCTCCATGGGAGTAATGTCACAAACAGTCTACGTTTTTGATCGTTCCCGGGAAGACCAGTAGTAGTTTCCGATGCACATCTCGTGGCATTCTGTAATCTGTGGACTATCGGAGTATTGATGAAACACAGAAAATGCATCGGGATTGAATACAACAGTCACCATGCGCACTTTCCTCCATGGGAGTAATGTCTCAAAGAGTTTACGCTTTGATTGTTCCCTGGAAGACCAGTAGTAGTTTCCGATGCACATCTGGAGGCATTCTGTAATCTGTGGACTATTAGAATGTTGATGAAACACAGAAATTGCATCGGGATTGAAAACAACAGTCACCATGCGCACATTCCTTCATAAAAGTAATGTCTCAAACAGTCTACGCTTTGAACGTTCCCTGGAAGACCAGTAGTAGTTTCTGATGCACATCTCGTGGCATTCTGTAATCTGTGGACTATCAGAGTGTTGATGAAAAACAGAGAGTTCATCGGGATTGAATACAATAGTCACCATGCGCACTTTCCTCCATGGGAGTAATGTCTCAAAGAGTTTACGCTTTGATCGTTCCCTGGAAGACCAGTAGTAGTTTCCGATGCACATTTGGAGGCATTCTGTAATCTGTGGACTATCAGAGTGTTGATGAAACACAGAAATTGCATCGGGATTGAATACAACAGTCACCATGCGCTGTTTCTTATATAAAAGTAATGTGTCAAACAATCTATGCATTGATCGTTCCCTCGAAGACCAGTAGTAGTTTCCGATGCACCTCTGGTGCCATTCTGTAATGTGTAGACTATCAGAGTGTTAATGAAACACTGTAAATGCATCGGGATTGAATAAAACAGTCACCATGCTCACTTTCCTCCGTGGGAGTAATGTCTCTAACAGTCTACGCTTTGATCGTTCCCTGGAAGACCAGTAGTAGCTTCCGATGAACATCTGGAGGCTTTCTGTAATCTGTGGACTATCAGAGTGTTGATGAAACACAGAAATTGCATCGGGATTGAATACAACATTCTCCATGCGCAGTTTCCTCCATGGGAGTAATGTCTCAAACAGTCAACGCTTTGATCGTTCAGTAAAAGACCAATAGTATTTTCAACTGCACATCTGGAGGCATTCTGTAATCTGCGGAGTATCAGAGTGTTGATGAAACACAGAAATTGCATCGGGATTGAATGCAACAGTCACCATGCGCACTTTCCTCCATGGGAGTAATGTCTCAAACAGTCTACGCTTCGATCGTTCCCGGGAAGACCAGTAGTAGTTTCCGATGCACATCTCGTGGCATTCTGTAATCTGTGGACTATCAGAGTGTTGATGAAACACAGAAAATGCATCGGGATTGAATGCAACAGTCACCATGCGCACTTTCCTCCATGGGAGTAATGTCTCAAAGAGTTTACGGTTTGATCGTTACATGGAAGACCAGTAGTAGTTTCCGATGCACTTTTGGAGGCATTCTGTAATCTGTGGAGTATCAGAGTGTTGATAAAACACAGAAATTGCATCGGGATTGAATACAACAGTCACCATGCGCACATTCCTCCATGGGAGTAATGTCTCAAACAGTCTACAATTTGATCGTTCCCTGGAAGACCGGTAGAAGTTTCCGATGCTCATCTGGAGGCATTCTGTAATCTGTGGAGTATTAGAGAGTTGATGAAACACAGAAATTGTATCGGGATTGAATAAAACAGTCACCATCCGCACTTTCCTCCATGGGAGTAATGTCTGAAACAGTCTACGCTTTGATCGTTCCCGGGAAGACCAGTAGTAGTTTCCGATTCACATGTGGAGGCATTCTGTAATCTGTGGACTATCAGAGTGTTGATGAAACACAGAAATTGCATCGGGATTCAATACAACAGTCACCATGCGCTGTTTCTTACATAAAAGTAATGTCTCAAACAATCTACGCTTTCATCGTTCCCTGGAGACCAGTAGTAGTTTCCGATGCACATCTCGTGGCATTCTGTAATCCTTGGTCTATCAGAGTGTTGATGAAACACTGTAAATGCATCGGGATTGAATACAACAGTCACCATGCGCCCTTTCCTCCATGGGAGTAATGTAACAAACAGCCTACGCTTTGATCGTTCCCTGGAAGACCAGTAGTAGTTTCCGATGCACATCTCTTGGCATTCTGTAATCTGTGGACTATCAGAGTGTTGATGAAACACAGAAATTGCATCGGGATTGAATACAACAGTCACCATGCGCACATTCCTCCATGGGAGTAATGTCTCAAAGAGTCTACAATTTGATCGTTCCCAGGAAGGCCAGTAGAAGTTTCCGATGCACATCTGGAGGCATTCTGTAATCTGTGGAGTATTAGAGAGTTGATGAAACACAGAAATTGTATCGGGATTGAATAAAACAGTCATCATCCGCACTTTCCTCCATGGGAGTAATGTCTGAAACAGTCTACAATTTTATCGTTCCCTGGAAGACCAGTAGAAGTGTCCGATCCACAACTGGAGGCATTCTGTAATCTGTGGAGTATTAGAGAGTTGATGAAACACAGAAATTGTATCGGGATTGAATAAAACAGTCACCATCCGCACTTTCCTCCATGTGAGTAATGTCTGAAACAGTCTACGCTTTGATCGTTCCCGGGAAGACCAGTAGTAGTTTCCGATTAACATCTGGAGGCATTCTGTAATCTGTGGACTATCAGAGTGTTGATGAAACACAGAAATTGCATCGGGATTGAATACAACAGTCACCATGCGCACTTTCCTCCATGGGGGTAATGTCAAAAACAGTCTACGTTTTGATCGTTCCCTGGAAGACCAGTAGTAGTTTCCGATGCACTTCTGGTGGCATTCTGTAATGTGTAGACTATCAGAGTACTGATGAAACACAGTAATTGCATCGGGATTGAATAAAACAGTCACCATGCTCACTTTCCCCCATGGGAGTAATGTCTCAAAGAGTTTAAGCTTTGATTGTTCCCTGGAAGACCAGTAGTAGTTTCCGATGCACTTCTGGAGGCATTCTGTAATCTGTGGACTATTAAAGTGTTGATGAAACACAGAAATTGCATCAGGATTGAATACAACGGTCACCATGCGCACATTCCTCCATAAAAGTAATGTCTCAAACAGTCTATGCTTTGATCGTTCCCTGGAAGACCAGTAGTAGTTTCCGATGCACATCTGGAGGCATTCTGTAATCTGTGGACTATTAGAGTGTTGATGAAACACAGAAATTGCATCGGGATTGAATACAACAGTCACCATGCGCACATTCCTCCATAAAACTAATGTCTCAAACAGTCTACGCTTTGATCGTTCCCTGGAAGACCAGTAGAAGTTTCCGATCCACAACTGGAGGCATTCTGTAATCTGTGGAGTATTAGAGAGTTGATGAAACACAGAAATTGTATCGGGATTGAATAAAACAGTCACCATCCGCACTTTCCTCCATGTGAGTAATGTCTGAAACAGTCTACGCTTTGATCGTTCCCGGGAAGACCAGTAGTAGTTTCCGATTAACATCTGGAGGCATTCTGTAATCTGTGGACTATCAGAGTGTTGATGAAACACAGAAATTGCATCGGGATTGAATACAACAGTCACCATGCGCACTTTCCTCCATGGGGGTAATGTCAAAAACAGTCTACGTTTTGATCGTTCCCTGGAAGACCAGTAGTAGTTTCCGATGCACTTCTGGTGGCATTCTGTAATGTGTAGACTATCAGAGTACTGATGAAACACAGTAATTGCATCGGGATTGAATAAAACAGTCACCATGCTCACTTTCCCCCATGGGAGTAATGTCTCAAAGAGTTTAAGCTTTGATTGTTCCCTGGAAGACCAGTAGTAGTTTCCGATGCACATCTGGAGGCATTCTGTAATCTGTGGACTATTAAAGTGTTGATGAAACACAGAAATTGCATCAGGATTGAATACAACAGTCACCATGCGCACATTCCTCCATAAAAGTAATGTCTCAAACAGGCTATGCTTTGATCGTTCCCTGGAAGACCAGTAGTAGTTTCCGATTAACATCTGGAGGCATTCTGTAATCTGTGGACTATTAAAGTGTTGATGAAACACAGAAATTGTATCGGGATTGAATAAAACAGTCACCATCCGCACTTTCCTCCATGTGAGTAATGTCTGAAACAGTCTACGCTTTGATCGTTCCCGGGAAGACCAGTAGTAGTTTCCGATTAACATCTGGAGGCATTCTGTAATCTGTGGACTATCAGAGTGTTGATGAAACACAGAAATTGCATCGGGATTGAATACAACAGTCACCATGCGCACTTTCCTCCATGGGGGTAATGTCAAAAACAGTCTACGTTTTGATCGTTCCCTGGAAGACCAGTAGTAGTTTCCGATGCACTTCTGGTGGCATTCTGTAATGTGTAGACTATCAGAGTACTGATGAAACACAGTAATTGCATCGGGATTGAATAAAACAGTCACCATGCTCACTTTCCCCCATGGGAGTAATGTCTCAAAGAGTTTAAGCTTTGATTGTTCCCTGGAAGACCAGTAGTAGTTTCCGATGCACATCTGGAGGCATTCTGTAATCTGTGGACTATTAAAGTGTTGATGAAACACAGAAATTGCATCAGGATTGAATACAACAGTCACCATGCGCACATTCCTCCATAAAAGTAATGTCTCAAACAGGCTATGCTTTGATCGTTCCCTGGAAGACCAGTAGTAGTTTCCGATGCACATCTGGAGGCATTCTGTAATCTGTGGACTATTAAAGTGTTGATGAAACACAGAAATTGCATCAGGATTGAATACAACAGTCACCATGCGCACATTCCTCCATAAAAGTAATGTCTCAAACAATCTACTCTTTGATCGTTCCCTGGAAGACCAGTAGTAGTTTCCGATGCACCTCTGGTGGCATTCTGTAATCTGTGGACTATCAGAGTGTTGATGAAACACAGAAAATGCATAGGGATTGGATACAACAGTCACCATGCCCACTTTCCTCCATGGGTGTAATGTCTCAAACAGTGTACGCTTTGATCGTTCCCTGGAAGACCAGTAGTAGTTTCCGATGCACATTTGGAGGCATTCTGTAATCTGTGGAGTATCAGAGTGTTGATGAAACACAGAAATTGCATCGGGATTGAATACAACAGTCACCATGCGCACTTTAATTCAATGGGAGTAATGTCCCAAACAGTCTACGCTTTGATCGTTCCCTGGAGGACCAGTAGTAGTTTCAGTTTAACATCTGGTGGCATTTTGTAATCTGTGGACTATCAGAGTGTTGATGAAACACAGAAATTGCATCGGGATTGAATACACCATTCTCCATGCGCAGTTTCCTACCATGGGAGTAATGTCTCAAACAGTCTACGCTTTGATCGTTCCCTGGAAGACCAGTAGTAGTTTCCGATTAACATCTGGAGGCATTCCGTAATTTGTGGACTATCAGAGTGTTGATGAAACACAGAAATTGTATCGGGATTGAATACAACAGTCACCATGCGTACATTCCTCCATAAAAGTAATGTCTCAAACAGTCTACGCTTTGATGGTTTCCTGGAAGACCAGTAGTAGTTTCCGATTCACATGTGGAGGCATTCTGCAATCTGTGGACTATCAGAGTGTTGATGAAACACAGAAATTGCATCGGGATTGAATACAACATTCTCCATGCGCAGTTCCCTCCATAGGAGTAATGTCTCAAACAGTCTACGCTTTCATCGTTCCCTGGAGACCAGTAGTAGTTTCCGATGCACATCTCGTGGCATTCTGTAATCTGTGGTCTATCAGAGTGTTGATGAAACACTGTAAATGCATCGGGATTGAATACAACTGTCACCATGCGCCCTTTCCTCCATGGGAGTAATGTAACAAACAGCCTACGCTTTGATCGTTAACTGGAAGACCGGTAGTAGTTTCCGATTAACATCTGGAGGCATTCTGTAATCTGTGGACTATCAGAGTGTTGATGAAACACAGAAATTGCATCGGGATTGAATACAACATTCTCCATGCGCAGTTCCCTCCATAGGAGTAATGTCTCAAACAGTCTACGCTTTGATCGTTCAGTGGAAGGCCAGTAGTAGTTTCAACTGCACATCTGGAGGCATTCTGTAATCTGTTGGGTATCACAGTGTTGATGAAACACAGAAATTGCATCGGGATTGAATACAACAGTCACCATGCGCACTTTCCTCCATGGGAGTAATGTCTCAAAGAGTTTACGCTTTGATCGTTCCCTGGAAGACCAGTAGTAGTTTCCGATGCACATTTGGAGGCTTTCTGTAATCTGTGGAGTATCAGAGTGTTGATAAAACACAGATATTGCATGGGGATTGAATACAACAGTCACTATGCGCACATTCCTCCATGGGAGTAATGTCTCAAACAGTCTACGCTTTGATCGTTCCCTGGAAGAGCAGCAGTAGTTTCCGATGCACATCTGGAGGCATTCTGTAATCTGTGGACTATCAGAGTGTTGATGAAACACAGAAATTGCATCGGGATTGAATGCAACAGTCACCATGCGCACTTTCCTCCACGGGAGTAATGTCTCAAACTATCTACGCTTTGATCGTTCCTTGGAAGACCAGTAGTAGTTTCCGATGCACATTTGGAGGCATTCTGTAATCTGTGGAGTATCAGAGTGTTGATGTAACACAGAAATTGCATCGGGAATGAATACAACAGTCACCATGCGCACTTTCCTTCATGGGAGTAATGTCCCAAACAGTCTACGCTTTGATCGTTCCCTGGAGGACCAGTAGTAGTTTCCGATTAACATCTGGAGGCATTTTGTAATCTGTGGACTATCAGAGTGTTGATGAAACACAGAAATTGCATCGGGATTGAATACAACATTCTCCATGCACAGTTTCCTCCATGGGAGTAATGTCTCAAACAGTCTACGCTTTGATCGTTCCCTGGAAGACCAGTAGTAGTTTCCGATTAACATCTGGAGGCATTCTGTAATCTGTGGACTATCAGAGTGTTGATGAAACACTGTAAATGCATCGGGATTGAATACAACTGTCACCATGCGCCCTTTCCTCCATGGGAGTAATGTAACAAACAGCCTACGCTTTGATCGTTAACTGGAAGACCAGTAGTAGTTTCCGATTAACATCTGGAGGCATTTTGTAATCTGTGGACTATCAGAGTGTTGATGAAACACAGAAAATGCATAGGGATTGGATACAACAGTCACCATGCCCACTTTCCTCCATGGGTGTAATGTCTCAAACAGTGTACGCTTTGATCGTTCCCTGGAAGACCAGTAGTAGTTTCCGATGCACATTTGGAGGCATTCTGTAATCTGTGGAGTATCAGAGTGTTGATGAAACACAGAAATTGCATCGGGATTGAATACAACAGTCACCATGCGCACTTTCCTTCATGGGAGTAATGTCCCAAACAGTCTACGCTTTGATCGTTCCCTGGAGGACCAGTAGTAGTTTCAGTTTAACATCTGGTGGCATTTTGTAATCTGTGGACTATCAGAGTGTTGATGAAACACAGAAATTGCATCGGGATTGAATACACCATTCTCCATGCGCAGTTTCCTACCATGGGAGTAATGTCTCAAACAGTCTACGCTTTGATCGTTCCCTGGAAGACCAGTAGTAGTTTCCGATTAACATCTGGAGGCATTCCGTAATCTGTGGACTATCAGAGTGTTGATGAAACACAGAAATTGTATCGGGATTGAATACAACAGTCACCATGCGTACAATCCTCCATAAAAGTAATGTCTCAAACAGTCTACGCTTTTATGGTTTCCTGGAAGACCAGTAGTAGTTTCCGATTCACATGTGGAGGCATTCTGCAATCTGTGGACTATCAGAGTGTTGATGAAACACAGAAATTGCATCGGGATTGAATACAACATTCTCCATGCGCAGTTCCCTCCATAGGAGTAATGTCTCAAACAGTCTACGCTTTCATCGTTCCCTGGAGACCAGTAGTAGTTTCCGATGCACATCTCGTGGCATTCTGTAATCTGTGGTCTATCAGAGTGTTGATGAAACACTGTAAATGCATCGGGATTGAATACAACTGTCACCATGCGCCCTTTCCTCCATGGGAGTAATGTAACAAACAGCCTACGCTTTGATCGTTAACTGGAAGACCAGTAGTAGTTTCCGATTAACATCTGGAGGCATTCTGTAATCTGTGGACTATCAGAGTGTTGATGAAACACAGAAATTGCATCGGGATTGAATACAACATTCTCCATGCGCAGTTCCCTCCATAGGAGTAATGTCTCAAACAGTCTACGCTTTGATCGTTCAGTGGAAGTCCAGTAGTAGTTTCAACTGCACATCTGGAGGCATTCTGTAATCTGTTGGGTATCACAGTGTTGATGAAACACAGAAATTGCATCGGGATTGAATACAACAGTCACCATGCGCACTTTCCTCCATGGGAGTAATGTCTCAAAGAGTCTACGCTTTGATCGTTCCTGGGAAGACCAGTAGTAGTTTCTGATGCACTTCTCGTGGCTTTCTGTAATCTGCGGACAATCAGAGTGTTGATCAAACACAGAAAATGCATCGGGATTGAATACAACAGTCACCATGCGCACTTTCCTCCATGGGAGTAATGTCTCAAAGAGTTTACGCTTTGATCGTTCCCTGGAAGACCAGTAGTAGTTTCCGATGCACATTTGGAGGCTTTCTGTAATCTGTGGAGTATCAGAGTGTTGATAAAACACAGATATTGCATGGGGATTGAATACAACAGTCACTATGCGCACATTCCTCCATGGGAGTAATGTCTCAAACAGTCTACGCTTTGATCGTTCCCTGGAAGAGCAGTAGTAGTTTCCGATGCACATCTGGAGGCAT
Organism: Schistocerca gregaria; assembly: GCF_023897955.1. Taxonomy (NCBI): domain Eukaryota; kingdom Metazoa; phylum Arthropoda; class Insecta; order Orthoptera; family Acrididae; genus Schistocerca; species Schistocerca gregaria. The sequence goes on from NC_064921.1 coordinate 6,208,238, forward strand.
TCTGTAATCTGTGGACTATCAGAGTGTTGATGAAACACAGAAATTGCATCGGGATTGAATACAACAGTCACCATGCGCACTTTCCTCCACGGGAGTAATGTCTCAAACTATCTACGCTTAGATCGTTCCTTGGAAGACCAGTAGTAGTTTCCGATGCACATTTGGAGGCATTCTGTAATCTGTGGAGTATCAGAGTGTTGATGTAACACAGAAATTGCATCGGGAATGAATACAACAGTCACCATGCGCACTTTCCTTCATGGGAGTAATGTCCCAAACAGTCTACGATTTGATCGTTCCCTGGAGGACCAGTAGTAGTTTCCGATTAACATCTGGAGGCATTTTGTAATCTGTGGACTATCAGAGTGTTGATGAAACACAGAAATTGCATCGGGATTGAATACAACATTCTCCATGCACAGTTTCCTCCATGGGAGTAATGTCTCAAACAGTCTACGCTTTGATCGTTCCCTGGAAGACCAGTAGTAGTTTCCGATTAACATCTGGAGGCATTCTGTAATCTGTGGACTATCAGAGTGTTGATGAAACACAGAGATTGCATCGGGATTGAATAAAACAGTCGCCATGCTCACTTTCCCCCATGGGAGTAATGTCTCAAAGAGTTTAAGCTTTGATTGTTCCCTGGAAGACCAGTAGTAGTTTCCGATGCACATCTGGAGGCATTCTGTAATCTGTGGACTATTAAAGTGTTGATGAAACACAGAAATTGCATCAGGATTGAATACAACAGTCACCATGCGCACATTCCTCCATAAAAGTAATGTCTCAAACAGGCTATGCTTTGATCGTTCCCTCGAAGACCAGTAGTAGTTTCCGATGCACATCTGGAGGCATTCTGTAATCTGTGGACTATTAGAGGGTTGATGAAACACAGAAATTGCATCGGGATAGAATACAACAGTCACCATGCGCACATTCTTCCATAAAAGTAATGTCTCAAACAGTCTACGCTTTGATCGTTCCCTGGAAGACCAGTACTAGTTCCGATGCACATCTGGAGGCATTCTGTAATCTGTGGACTATCAGAGTGTTGATGAAACACAGAAATTGCATCGGGATTGAATACAACAGTCACCATGCGCACATTCCTCCATGGGAGTAATGTCTCAAACAGTCTACAATTTGATCGTTCCCAGGAAGGCCAGTAGAAGTTTCCGATGCACATCTGGAGGCATTCTGTAATCTGTGGAGTATTAGAGAGTTGATGAAACACAGAAATTGTATCGGGATTGAATAAAACAATCATCATCCGCACTTTCCTCCATGGGAGTAATGTCTGAAACAGTCTACAATTTTATCGTTCCCTGGAAGACCAGTAGAAGTGTCCGATCCACAACTGGAGGCATTCTGTAATCTGTGGAGTATTAGAGAGTTGATGAAACACAGAAATTGTATCGGGATTGAATAAAACAGTCACCATCTGCACTTTCCTCCATGTGAGTAATGTCTGAAACAGTCTACGCTTTGATCGTTCCCGGGAAGACCAGTAGTAGTTTCCGATTAACATCTGGAGGCATTCTGTAATCTGTGGACTATCAGAGTGTTGATGAAACACAGAAATTGCATCGGGATTGAATACAACAGTCACCATGCGCACTTTCTTCCATGGGGGTAATGTCAAAAACAGTCTACGTTTTGATCGTTCCCTGGAAGACCAGTAGTAGTTTCCGATGCACTTCTGGTGGCATTCTGTAATGTGTAGACTATCAGAGTACTGATGAAACACAGTAATTGCATCGGGATTGAATAAAACAGTCACCATGCTCACTTTCCCCCATGGGAGTAATGTCTCAAAGAGTTTAAGCTTTGATTGTTCCCTGGAAGACCAGTAGTAGTTTCCGATGCACATCTGGAGGCATTCTGTAATCTGTGGACTATTAAAGTGTTGATGAAACACAGAAATTGCATCAGGATTGAATACAACAGTCACCATGAGCACATTCCTCCATAAAAGTAATGTCTCAAACAGTCTATGCTTTGATCGTTCCCTGGAAGACCAGTAGTAGTTTCCGATGCACATCTGGAGGCATTCTGTAATCTGTGGACTATTAGAGTGTTGATGAAACACAGAAATTGCATCGGGATTGAATACAACAGTCACCATGCGCACATTCCTCCATAAAAGTAATGTCTCAAACAGTCTACGCTTTGATCGTTCCCTGGAAGACCAGTAGAAGTTTCCGATCCACAACTGGAGGCATTCTGTAATCTGTGGAGTATTAGAGAGTTGATGAAACACAGAAATTGTATCGGGATTGAATAAAACAGTCACCATCCGCACTTTCCTCCATGTGAGTAATGTCTGAAACAGTCTACGCTTTGATCGTTCCCGGGAAGACCAGTAGTAGTTTCCGATTAACATCTGGAGGCATTCTGTAATCTGTGGACTATCAGAGTGTTGATGAAACACAGAAATTGCATCGGGATTGAATACAACAGTCACCATGCGCACTTTCCTCCATGGGGGTAATGTCAAAAACAGTCTACGCTTTGATCGTTCCCTGGAAGACCAGTAGTAGTTTCCGATGCACTTCTGGTGGCATTCTGTAATGTGTAGACTATCAGAGTACTGATGAAACACAGTAATTGCATCGGGATTGAATAAAACAGTCACCATGCTCACTTTCCCCCATGGGAGTAATGTCTCAAAGAGTTTAAGCTTTGATTGTTCCCTGGAAGACCAGTAGTAGTTTCCGATGCACATCTGGAGGCATTCTGTAATCTGTGGACTATTAAAGTGTTGATGAAACACAGAAATTGCATCAGGATTGAATACAACAGTCACCATGCGCACATTCCTCCATAAAAGTAATGTCTCAAACAGGCTATGCTTTGATCGTTCCCTGGAAGACCAGTAGTAGTTTCCGATGCACATCTGGAGGCATTCTGTAATCTGTGGACTATTAGAGTGTTGATGAAACACAGAAATTGCATCGGGATTGAATACAACTGTCACCATGCGCACATTCTTCCATAAAAGTAATGTCTCAAACAGTCTACGCTTTGATCGTTCCCTGGAAGACCAGTAGTAGTTCCGATGCACATCTGGAGGCATTCTGTAATCTGTGCACTATCAGAGTGTTGATGTAACACAGCAATTGCATCGGTATTGAATACAACAGTCACCATGCGCACTTTCCTCCATGGGAGTAATATCTCAAACAGTCTACGCTTTGATCGGTCCCTGGAAGAGCAGTAGTAGTTTCCGATGCACATCTGGAGGCATTCTGTAATCTGTGGACTATCAGAGTGTTGATGAAACACAGAAAATGCATCGGGATTGAATACAACAGTCACCATGCGCACTTTCCTCCACGGGAGTAATGTCTCAAATAATCTACACTTTGATCGTTTCCTGGAAGACCAGTAGTAGTTTTCGATGCACCTCTGGTGGCATTCTGTAATGTGTACACTATCAGAGTGTTGATGAAACACAGTAATTGCATCCGGATTGAATAAAACAGTCACCATGCTCACTTTCCTCCATGGGAGTAATGTCTCTAACAGTCTACGCTTTGATCGTTCCCTGGAAGACCAGTTGTAGTTTCCGCTTAACTTCTGGAGGCTTCCTGTAATCTGTGGACTATCAGAGTGTTGAAGAAACACAGAAATAGCATCGGGATTGAATACGACAATCACCATGCGCACTTTCCTCCATGGGAGTAATGTCTCAAACAGTCAACGCTCTGATCGTTCCCCAGAAGACCAGTAGTAGTTTCCGATGCACATCTCGTGGCATTCTGTAATATGTGGACTATCAGAGTGTTGATGAAACACAGAAAATGCATCGGGATTGGATACAACAGTCACCATGCGCACTTTCCTCCATGGGAGTAATGTCTCAAACTGTCTACGCTTTGATCGTTCCCTGGAAGACCAGTAGTAGTTTCCGATGCACATCTCGTGGCATTCTGTAATCTGTGGTATATCAGAGTGTTGATGAAACACTGTAAATGCATCGGGATTGAATACAACTGTCACCATGCGCCCATTCCTCCATGGGAGTAATGTAACAAACAGCCTACGCTTTGATCGTTAACTGGAAGACCAGTAGTAGTTTCCGATTAACATCTGGAGGCATTCTGTAATCTGTGGACTATCAGAGTGTTGATGAAACACAGAAATTGCATCGGGATTGAATACAACATTCTCCATGCGCAGTTCCCTCCATAGGAGTAATGTCTCAAACAGTCTACGCTTTGATCGTTCAGTGGAAGGCCAGTAGTAGTTTCAACTGCACATCTGGAGGCATTCTGTAATCTGTTGAGTATCAGAGTGTTGATGAAACACAGAAATTGCATCGGGATTGAATACAACAGTCACCATGCGCACTTTCCTCCATGGGAGTAATGTCTCAAAGAGTCTACGCTTTGATCGTTCCCGGGAAGACCAGTAGTAGTTTCTGATGCACTTATCGTGGCTTTCTGTAATCTGTGGGCTATCAGAGTGTTGATGAAACACAGAAAATGCATCGGGATTGAATACAACAGTCACCATGCGCACTTTCCTCAATGGGAGTAATGTCTCAAACAGTCTACGCTTTGATCGTTCCCTGGAAGAGCTGTAGTAGTTTCCGATGCACATCTGGAGGCATTCTGTAATCTGTGGACTATCAGAGTGTTGATGAAACACAGAAATTGCATCGGGATTGAATACGACAGTCATTATGCGCACTTTCCTCCATGGGAGTAATGTCTCAAACAGTCTACGCTTTGATCGTTCCCGGGAAGACCAGTAGTAGTTTCCGATGCACATCTCATGGCATTCTGTAATCTGTGGACTATCAGAGTGTTGATGAAACACAGAAAATGCATCGGGATTGGATACAACAGTCACCATGCGCACTTTCCTCCATGGGAGTAATGTCTCAAACAGTCTACGCTTTGATCGTTCCCTGGAAAACCAGTAGTAGTTTCAATTGCACATCTGGAGGCATTATGTAATCTGTGGAGTATCAGAGTGTTGATGTAACACAGAAATTGCATCGGGAATGAATACAACAGTCTCCATGCGCACTTTCCTTCATGGGAGTAATGTCCCAAACAGTCTACGCTTTGATCGTTCCCTGGAGGACCAGTAGTAGTTTCCGATTAACATCTGGAGGCATTTTGTAATCTGTGGACTATCAGAGTGTTGATGAAACACAGAAATTGCATCGGGATTGAATACAATATTCTCCATGCACAGTTTCCTCCATGGGAGTAATGTCTCAAACAGTCTACGCTTTGATCGTTCCCTGGACGACCCGTAGTTGTTTCCGATTAACATCTGGAGGCATTCTGTAATCTGTGGACTATCAGAGTGTTGATGAAACACAGAGATTGCATCGGGATTGAATACAACAGTCACCATGCGTACATTCCTCCATAAAAGTAATGTCTCAAACAGTCTACGCTTTGATGGTTTCCTGGAAGACCAGTAGTAGTTTCCGATTCACATGTGGAGGCATTCTGTAATCTGTGGACTATCAGAGTGTTGATGAAACACAGAAATTGCATCGGGATTCAATACATCAGTCACCATGCGCTGTTTCTTACATAAAAGTAATGTCTCAAACAGTCTACGCTTTCATCGTTACCTGGAGACCAGTAGTAGTTTCCGATGCACATCTCGTGGCATTCTGTAATCTGTGGTCTATCAGAGTGTTGATGAAACACTGTAAATGCATCGGGAATGAATACAACAGTCACCATGCGCCCTTTCCTCCATGGGAGTAATGTAACAAACAGCCTACGCTTTGATCGTTCCCTGGAAGACCAGTAGTAGTTTCCGGTGCACATCTCATGGCATTCTGTAATCTGTGGACTATCAGAGTGTTGATGAAACACAGAAATTGCATAGGGATTGAATACAACAGTCACCATGCGCACATTCCTCCATGGGAGTAATGTCTCAAACAGTCTACAATTTGATCGTTCCCTGGAAGACCAGTAGAAGTTTCCGATGCACATCTGGAGGCATTCTGTAATCTGTGGAGTATTAGAGAGTTGATGAAACACAGAAATTGTATCGGGATTGAATAAAACAGTCATCATCCGCACTTTCCTCCATAAAAGTAATGTTTTAAACAGTCTACGCTTTGATCGTTCCCTGGAAGACCAGTAGTAGTTTCCGATGCACATCTGGAGGCATTCTGTAATCTGTGGTCTATCAGAGTGTTGATCAAACACTGTAAATGCATCGGGATTGAATACAACAGTCACCATGCGCCCTTTCCTCCATGGGAGTAATGTAACAAACAGCCTACGCTTTGATCGTTCCCTGGAAGACCAGTAGTAGTTTCCGGTGCACATCTCATGGCATTCTGTAATCTGTGGAGTATCAGAGTGTTGATGAAACACAGAAATTGCATCGGGATTGAATACAGCAGTCACCATGCGCACTTTCCTCCATGGGAGTATTGTCTCTAACAGTCTACGCTTTGATCGTTCCCTGGAAGACCAGTAGTAGTTTCCGATGCACTTCTGGTGGCATTCTGTAATGTGTAGACTATCAGAGTACTGATGAAACACTGTAATTGCATCGGGATTGAATAAAACAGTCACCATGCTGACTTTCCCCCATGGGAGTAATGTCTCAGAGAGTTTAAGCTTTGATTGTTCCCTGGAAGACCAGTAGTAGTTTCCGATGCACATCTGGAGGCATTCTGTAATCTGTGGACTATTAGAGTGTTGATGAAACACAGAAAATGCATCGGGATTGAACACAACAGTCACCATGCGCACTTTCCTCCACGGGAGTAATGTCTCAAACAATCTACACTTTGATCGTTCCCTGGAAGACCAGTAGTAGTTTCCGATGCACCTCTGGTGGCATTCTGTAATCTGTGGACTATCAGAGTGTTGATGAAACACAGAAAATGCATAGGGATTGGATACAACAGTCACCATGCCCACTTTCCTCCATGGGTGTAATGTCTCAAACAGTGTACGCTTTGATCGTTCCCTGGAAGACCAGTAGTAGTTTCCGATGCACATTTGGAGGCATTCTGTAATCTGTGGAGTATCAGAGTGTTGATGAAACACAGAAATTGCATCGGGATTGAATACAACAGTCACCATGCGCACTTTCCTTCATGGGAGTAATGTCCCAAACAGTCTACGCTTTGATCGTTCCCTGGAGGACCAGTAGTAGTTTCAGTTTAACATCTGGTGGCATTTTGTAATCTGTGGACTATCAGAGTGTTGATGAAACACAGAAATTGCATCGGGATTGAATACACCATTCTCCATGCGCAGTTTCCTACCATGGGAGTAATGTCTCAAACAGTCTACGCTTTGATCGTTCCCTGGAAGACCAGTAGTAGTTTCCGATTAACATCTGGAGGCATTCCGTAATCTGTGGACTATCAGAGTGTTGATGAAACACAGAAATTGTATCGGGATTGAATACTACAGTCACCATGCGTACATTCCTCCATAAAAGTAATGTCTCAAACAGTCTACGCTTTGATGGTTTCCTGGAAGACCAGTAGTAGTTTCCGATTCACATGTGGAGGCATTCTGCAATCTGTGGACTATCAGAGTGTTGATGAAACACAGAAATTGCATCGGGATTGAATACAACATTCTCCATGCGCAGTTCCCTCCATAGGAGTAATGTCTCAAACAGTCTACGCTTTCATCGTTCCCTGGAGACCAGTAGTAGTTTCCGATGCACATCTCGTGGCATTCTGTAATCTGTGGTCTATCAGAGTGTTGATGAAACACTGTAAATGCATCGGGATTGAATACAACTGTCACCATGCGCCCTTTCCTCCATGGGAGTAATGTAACAAACAGCCTACGCTTTGATCGTTAACTGGAAGACCAGTAGTAGTTTCCGATTAACATCTGGAGGCATTCTGTAATCTGTGGACTATCAGAGTGTTGATGAAACACAGAAATTGCATCGGGATTGAATACAACATTCTCCATGCGCAGTTCCCTCCATAGGAGTAATGTCTCAAACAGTCTACGCTTTGATCGTTCAGTGGAAGGCCAGTAGTAGTTTCAACTGCACATCTGGAGGCATTCTGTAATCTGTTGGGTATCACAGTGTTGATGAAACACAGAAATTGCATCGGGATTGAATACAACAGTCACCATGCGCACTTTCCTCCATGGGAGTAATGTCTCAAACAGGCTATGCTTTGATCGTTCCCTGGAAGACCAGTAGTAGTTTCCGATGCACATCTGGAGGCATTCTGTAATCTGTGGACTATTAGAGTGTTGATGAAACACAGAAATTGCATCGGGATTGAATACAACTGTCACCATGCGCACATTCTTCCATAAAAGTAATGTCTCAAACAGTCTACGCTTTGATCGTTCCCTGGAAGACCAGTAGTAGTTCCGATGCACATCTGGAGGCATTCTGTAATCTGTGGACTATCAGAGTGTTGATGTAACACAGCAATTGCATCGGTATTGAATACAACAGTCACCATGCGCACTTTCCTCCATGGGAGTAATATCTCAAACAGTCTACGCTTTGATCGGTCCCTGGAAGAGCAGTAGTAGTTTCCGATGCACATCTGGAGGCATTCTGTAATCTGTGGACTATCAGAGTGTTGATGAAACACAGAAAATGCATCGGGATTGAATACAACAGTCACCATGCGCACTTTCCTCCACGGGAGTAATGTCTCAAATAATCTACACTTTGATCGTTTCCTGGAAGACCAGTAGTAGTTTTCGATGCACCTCTGGTGGCATTCTGTAATGTGTACACTATCAGAGTGTTGATGAAACACAGTAATTGCATCCGGATTGAATAAAACAGTCACCATGCTCACTTTCCTCCATGGGAGTAATGTCTCTAACAGTCTACGCTTTGATCGTTCCCTGGAAGACCAGTTGTAGTTTCCGCTTAACTTCTGGAGGCTTCCTGTAATCTGTGGACTATCAGAGTGTTGAAGAAACACAGAAATAGCATGGGGATTGAATACGACAATCACCATGCGCACTTTCCTCCATGGGAGTAATGTCTCAAACAGTCAACGCTCTGATCGTTCCCCAGAAGACCAGTAGTAGTTTCCGATGCACATCTCGTGGCATTCTGTAATATGTGGACTATCAGAGTGTTGATGAAACACAGAAAATGCATCGGGATTGGATACAACAGTCACCATGCGCACTTTCCTCCATGGGAGTAATGTCTCAAACTGTCTACGCTTTGATCGTTCCCTGGAAGACCAGTAGTAGTTTCCGATGCACATCTCGTGGCATTCTGTAATCTGTGGTATATCAGAGTGTTGATGAAACACTGTAAATGCATCGGGATTGAATACAACTGTCACCATGCGCCCATTCCTCCATGGGAGTAATGTAACAAACAGCCTACGCTTTGATCGTTAACTGGAAGACCAGTAGTAGTTTCCGATTAACATCTGGAGGCATTCTGTAATCTGTGGACTATCAGAGTGTTGATGAAACACAGAAATTGCATCGGGATTGAATACAACATTCTCCATGCGCAGTTCCCTCCATAGGAGTAATGTCTCAAACAGTCTACGCTTTGATCGTTCAGTGGAAGGCCAGTAGTAGTTTCAACTGCACATCTGGAGGCATTCTGTAATCTGTTGAGTATCAGAGTGTTGATGAAACACAGAAATTGCATCGGGATTGAATACAACAGTCACCATGCGCACTTTCCTCCATGGGAGTAATGTCTCAAAGAGTCTACGCTTTGATCGTTCCCGGGAAGACCAGTAGTAGTTTCTGATGCACTTATCGTGGCTTTCTGTAATCTGTGGGCTATCAGAGTGTTGATGAAACACAGAAAATGCATCGGGATTGAATACAACAGTCACCATGCGCACTTTCCTCAATGGGAGTAATGTCTCAAACAGTCTACGCTTTGATCGTTCCCTGGAAGAGCAGTAGTAGTTTCCGATGCACATCTGGAGGCATTCTGTAATCTGTGGACTATCAGAGTGTTGATGAAACACAGAAATTGCATCGGGATTGAATACGACAGTCATTATGCGCACTTTCCTCCATGGGAGTAATGTCTCAAACAGTCTACGCTTTGATCGTTCCCGGGAAGACCAGTAGTAGTTTCCGATGCACATCTCATGGCATTCTGTAATCTGTGGACTATCAGAGTGTTGATGAAACACAGAAAATGCATCGGGATTGGATACAACAGTCACCATGCGCACTTTCCTCCATGGGAGTAATGTCTCAAACAGTCTACGCTTTGATCGTTCCCTGGAAAACCAGTAGTAGTTTCCGATTAACATCTGGAGGCATTTTGTAATCTGTGGACTATCAGAGTGTTGATGAAACACAGAAATTGTATCGGGATTGAATACTACAGTCACCATGCGTACATTCCTCCATAAAAGTAATGTCTCAAACAGTCTACGCTTTGATGGTTTCCTGGAAGACCAGTAGTAGTTTCCGATTCACATGTGGAGGCATTCTGTAATCTGTGGACTATCAGAGTGTTGATGAAACACAGAAATTGCATCGGGATTCAATACATCAGTCACCATGCGCTGTTTCTTACATAAAAGTAATGTCTCAAACAGTCTACGCTTTCATCGTTACCTGGAGACCAGTAGTAGTTTCCGATGCACATCTCGTGGCATTCTGTAATCTGTGGTCTATCAGAGTGTTGATGAAACACTGTAAATGCATCGGGAATGAATACAACAGTCACCATGCGCCCTTTCCTCCATGGGAGTAATGTAACAAACAGCCTACGCTTTGATCGTTCCCTGGAAGACCAGTAGTAGTTTCCGGTGCACATCTCATGGCATTCTGTAATCTGTGGACTATCAGAGTGTTGATGAAACACAGAAATTGCATAGGGATTGAATACAACAGTCACCATGCGCACATTCCTCCATGGGAGTAATGTCTCAAACAGTCTACAATTTGATCGTTCCCTGGAAGACCAGTAGAAGTTTCCGATGCACATCTGGAGGCATTCTGTAATCTGTGGAGTATTAGAGAGTTGATGAAACACAGAAATTGTATCGGGATTGAATAAAACAGTCATCATCCGCACTTTCCTCCATAAAAGTAATGTTTTAAACAGTCTACGCTTTGATCGTTCCCTGGAAGACCAGTAGTAGTTTCCGATGCACATCTGGAGGCATTCTGTAATCTGTGGTCTATCAGAGTGTTGATCAAACACTGTAAATGCATCGGGATTGAATACAACAGTCACCATGCGCCCTTTCCTCCATTGGAGTAATGTAACAAACAGCCTACGCTTTGATCGTTCCCTGGAAGACCAGTAGTAGTTTCCGGTGCACATCTCATGGCATTCTGTAATCTGTGGAGTATCAGAGTGTTGATGAAACACAGAAATTGCATCGGGATTGAATACAGCAGTCACCATGCGCACTTTCCTCCATGGGAGTATTGTCTCTAACAGTCTACGCTTTGATCGTTCCCTGGAAGACCAGTAGTAGTTTCCGATGCACTTCTGGTGGCATTCTGTAATGTGTAGACTATCAGAGTACTGATGAAACACTGTAATTGCATCGGGATTGAATAAAACAGTCACCATGCTGACTTTCCCCCATGGGAGTAATGTCTCAGAGAGTTTAAGCTTTGATTGTTCCCTGGAAGACCAGTAGTAGTTTCCGATGCACATCTGGAGGCATTCTGTAATCTGTGGACTATTAGAGTGTTGATGAAACACAGAAAATGCATCGGGATTGAACACAACAGTCACCATGCGCACTTTCCTCCACGGGAGTAATGTCTCAAACAATCTACACTTTGATCGTTCCCTGGAAGACCAGTAGTAGTTTCCGATGCACCTCTGGTGGCATTCTGTAATCTGTGGACTATCAGAGTGTTGATGAAACACAGAAAATGCATAGGGATTGGATACAACAGTCACCATGCCCACTTTCCTCCATGGGTGTAATGTCTCAAACAGTGTACGCTTTGATCGTTCCCTGGAAGACCAGTAGTAGTTTCCGATGCACATTTGGAGGCATTCTGTAATCTGTGGAGTATCAGAGTGTTGATGAAACACAGAAATTGCATCGGGATTGAATACAACAGTCACCATGCGCACTTTCCTTCATGGGAGTAATGTCCCAAACAGTCTACGCTTTGATCGTTCCCTGGAGGACCAGTAGTAGTTTCAGTTTAACATCTGGTGGCATTTTGTAATCTGTGGACTATCAGAGTGTTGATGAAACACAGAAATTGCATCGGGATTGAATACACCATTCTCCATGCGCAGTTTCCTACCATGGGAGTAATGTCTCAAACAGTCTACGCTTTGATCGTTCCCTGGAAGACCAGTAGTAGTTTCCGATTAACATCTGGAGGCATTCCGTAATCTGTGGACTATCAGAGTGTTGATGAAACACAGAAATTGTATCGGGATTGAATACTACAGTCACCATGCGTACATTCCTCCATAAAAGTAATGTCTCAAACAGTCTACGCTTTGATGGTTTCCTGGAAGACCAGTAGTAGTTTCCGATTCACATGTGGAGGCATTCTGCAATCTGTGGACTATCAGAGTGTTGATGAAACACAGAAATTGCATCGGGATTGAATACAACATTCTCCATGCGCAGTTCCCTCCATAGGAGTAATGTCTCAAACAGTCTACGCTTTCATCGTTCCCTGGAGACCAGTAGTAGTTTCCGATGCACATCTCGTGGCATTCTGTAATCTGTGGTCTATCAGAGTGTTGATGAAACACTGTAAATGCATCGGGATTGAATACAACTGTCACCATGCGCCCTTTCCTCCATGGGAGTAATGTAACAAACAGCCTACGCTTTGATCGTTAACTGGAAGACCAGTAGTAGTTTCCGATTAACATCTGGAGGCATTCTGTAATCTGTGGACTATCAGAGTGTTGATGAAACACAGAAATTGCATCGGGATTGAATACAACATTCTCCATGCGCAGTTCCCTCCATAGGAGTAATGTCTCAAACAGTCTACGCTTTGATCGTTCAGTGGAAGGCCAGTAGTAGTTTCAACTGCACATCTGGAGGCATTCTGTAATCTGTTGGGTATCACAGTGTTGATGAAACACAGAAATTGCATCGGGATTGAATACAACAGTCACCATGCGCACTTTCCTCCATGGGAGTAATGTCTCAAAGAGTCTACGCTTTGATCGTTCCTGGGAAGACCAGTAGTAGTTTCTGATGCACTTCTCGTGGCTTTCTGTAATCTGCGGACAATCAGAGTGTTGATGAAACACAGAAAATGCATCGGGATTGAATACAACGGTCACCATGCGCACTTTCCTCCATGGGAGTAATGTCTCAAAGAGTTTACGCTTTGATCGTTCCCTGGAAGACCAGTAGTAGTTTCCGATGCACATTTGGAGGCATTCTGTAATCTGTGGAGTATCAGAGTGTTGATAAAACACAGATATTGCATGGGGATTGAATACAACAGTCACTATGCGCACATTCCTCCATGGGAGTAATGTCTCAAACAGTCTACGCTTTGATCGTTCCCTGGAAGAGCAGTAGTAGTTTCCGATGCACATCTGGAGGCATTCTGTAATCTGTGGACTATCAGAGTGTTGATGAAACACAGAAATTGCATCGGGATTGAATACAACAGTCACCATGCGCACTTTCCTCCACGGGAGTAATGTCTCAAACTATCTACGCTTTGATCGTTCCTTGGAAGACCAGTAGTAGTTTCCGATGCACATTTGGAGGCATCTGTAATCTGTGGAGTATCAGAGTGTTGTTGAAACACAGAAATTGCATCAGGATTGAATACAACAGTCACCATGCGCACTTTCCTTCATGGGAGTAATGTCCCAAACAGTCTACGCTTTGATCGTTCCCTGGAGGACCAGTAGTAGTTTCCGATTAACATCTGGAGGCATTTTGTAAACTGTGGACTATCAGAGTGTTGATGAAACACAGAAATTACATCGGGATTGAATACAACATTCTCCATGCGCAGTTTCCTCCATGGGAGTAATGTCTCAAACAGTATACGCTTTGATCGTTCCCTGGAAGACCAGTAGTAGTTTCCGATTAACATCTGCAGGCATTCTGTAATCTGTGGACTATCAGAGTGTTGATGAAACACAGAAATTGCATCGGGAGTAATGTCTCAAACTATCTACGCTTTGATCGTTCCTTGGAAGACCAGTAGTAGTTTCCGATGCACATTTGGAGGCATCTGTAATCTGTGGAGTATCAGAGTGTTGTTGAAACACAGAAATTGCATCAGGATTGAATACAACAGTCACCATGCGCACTTTCCTTCATGGGAGTAATGTCCCAAACAGTCTACGCTTTGATCGTTCCCTGGAGGACCAGTAGTAGTTTCCGATTAACATCTGGAGGCATTTTGTAAACTGTGGACTATCAGAGTGTTGATGAAACACAGAAATTACATCGGGATTGAATACAACATTCTCCATGCGCAGTTTCCTCCATGGGAGTAATGTCTCAAACAGTATACGCTTTGATCGTTCCCTGGAAGACCAGTAGTAGTTTCCGATTAACATCTGCAGGCATTCTGTAATCTGTGGACTATCAGAGTGTTGATGAAACACAGAAATTGCATCGGGATTGAATACAACAGTCACCATGCGTACATTCCTCCATAAAAGTAATGTCTCAAACAGTCTACGCTTTGATGGTTTCCTGGAAGACCAGTAGTAGTTTCCGATTCACATGTGGAGGCATTCTGTAATCTGTGGACTATCAGAGTGTTGATGAAACACAGAAAATGCATCGGGATTGAATACAACAGTCACCATGCGCACTTTCCTCCACGGGAGTAATGTCTCAAACAATCTACGCTTTGATCGTTCCCTGGAAGACCAGTAGCAGTTTCCGATGCACCTCTGGTGGCATTCTGTAATCTGTAGACTATCAGAGTGTTGATGAAACACAGTAATTGCATCCGGATTGAATAAAACACTCACCATGCTCACTTTCCTCCATGGGAGTAATGTCTCTAACCGTCCACGCTTTGATCGTTGACTGGAAGACCAGTAGTAGTTTCCGATGAACTTCTGGAGGCTTTCTGTAATCTGTGGACTATCAGAGTGTTTATGAAACACAGAAATTGCATCGGGATTGAATACGACAGTCACCATGCACACTTTCCTCCATGGGAGTAATGTCTCAAACAGTCTACGATTTGATCGTTCCCGGGAAGACCAGTAAGAATTTCCGATGCACATCTGGAGGCATTCTGTAATCTGTGGACTATTAGAGTGTTGATGAAACACAGAAATTGCATCGGGATTGAATACAACAGTCACCATGCGCACATTCCTCCATAAAAGTAATGTCTCAAACAGTCTACGCTTTGATCGTTCCCTGGAAGACCAGTAGTAGTTTCCGATCCACATCTGGAGGCATTCTGTAATCTGTGGACTATCAGAGTGTTGATGAAACACAGAAATTGCATCGGTATTGAATACAACTGTCACCATGCGCACTTTCTTCCATGGGAGTAATGTCTCAAACAGTCTACGCTTTGATCGTTCCCTGGAAGACCAGTAGTAGTTTCCGATGCACCTCTGGTGGCATTCTGTAATGTGGAGACTATCAGAGTGTTGATGAAACACAGTAATTGCATCCGGATTGAATAAAACAGTCACCATGCTCACTTTCCTCCATGGGAGTAATGTCTCTAACAGTCTACGCTTTGATCGTTCCCTGGAAGACCAGTTGTAGTTTCCGCTGAACTTCTGGAAGCTTTCTGTAATCTGTGGACTATCAGAGTGTTGATGAAACACAGAAATTGCATCGGGATTGAATACGACAGTCACAATGGGCACTTTCCTCCATGGGAGTAATGTCTCAAACAGTCTACGCTTTGATCATTGCCGGGAAGACCAGTAGTAGTTTCCGATGCACATCTCGTGGCATTCTGTAATCTGTGGACTATCAGAGTGTTGATGAAACATAGAAAATGCATCGGGATTGGATACAACAGTCAACATGCGCACTTTCCTCCATGGGGGTAATGTCTCAAATAGTCTACGCTTTGATCGTTCCCTGGAAGACCAGTAGTTGTTTCCGATGCACATTTGGAGGCATTCTGTAATCTGTGGAGTATCAGAGTGTTGATGAAACACAGAATTTGCATCGGGATTGAATACAACAGTCACCATGCGCACTTTCATTCATGGGAGTAATGTCCCAAACAGTCTACGCTTTGATCGTTCCCTGGAGGACCAGTAGTAGTTTCCGATGCACATCTGGAGGCATTCTGTAATCTGTGGACTATCAGAGTGTTGACGAAACACAGAAAATGCATCGGGATTGAATACAACAGTCACCATGCGCACTTTCCTCCACGGAAGTAATGTCTCAAACAACCTACGCTTTGATCGTTCCCTCTAAGACCAGTAGTAGTTTCCTATGCACATTTGGAGGCATTCTGTAATCTGTGGAGTATCAGAGTGTTGATGAAACACAGAAATAGCATCGGGATTGAATACAACAGTCACCATGCGCACTTTCCTTCATGGGAGTAATGTAACAAACAGTCTACGCTTTGATCGTTCCCTGGAGGACCAGTAGTAGTTTCCGAATAACATCTGGATGAATTTCGTAAACTGTGGACTATCAGAGTGTTGATGAAACACAGAAATTGCATCGGGATAGAATACAACATTCTCCATGAGCAGTTTCCTCCATGGGAGTAATGTCTCAAACAGTCTACGCTTTGATCGTTCCCTGGAAGACCAGTAGTAGTTTCCGATTAACATCTGGAGGCATTCTGTAATCTGTGGACTATCAGAGTGTTGATGAAACACAGAAATTGCATCGGGATTGAATACAACAGTCACCATGCGTACATTCCTCCATAAAAGTAATGTCTCAAACAGTCTACGCTTTTATGGTTTCCTGGAAGAAAAGTAGTAGTTTCCGATTCACATGTGGAGGCATTCTGTAATCTGTGGACTATCAGAGTGTTCATGAAACACAGAAAATGCATCGGGATTGAATACAACAGTCACCATGCGCACTTTCCACCAGGGAGTAATGTCTCAAACAATCTACACTTTGATCGTTCCCTGGAAGACCAGTAGTAGTTTCCGATGCACCTCTGGTGGCATTCTGTAATCTGTAGACTATCAGAGTGTCGATGAAACACAGTAATTGCGTAAGGATTGAATAAAACACTCACCATGCTCACTTTCCTCCATGGGAGTAATGTCTCTAACAGTCTACGCTTTGATCGTTCAATGGAAGACCAGTAGTAGTTTCCGATGAACTTCTGGAGGCTTTCTGTAATCTGTGGACTATCAGAGTCTTTATGAAACACAGAAATTGCATCGGGATTGAATACGACAGTCACCATGCGCACTTTCCTCCGTGGGAGTAATGTCTCAAACAGTCTACGATTTGAAAATTCCCGGGAAGACCAGTAGTAGTTTCCGATGCACATCTCGTGGCATTCTGTAATCTGTGGAATATCAGAGTGTTGATGAAACACAGAAAATGCATTGGGATTGGATATAACAGTCACCATGCGCACTTTCCTCAATGGCAGTAATGTCTCAAACAGTCTACGCTTTGATCGTTCCCTGGAAGACCAGTAGTAGTTTCCGATGCACATCTCGTGGCATTCTGTAATCTGTGGAATATCAGAGTGTTGATGAAACATAGAAAATGCATCGGGATTGGATACAACAGTCACCATGCGCACTTTCCTCCATGGGAGTAATGTTACAAACAGCCTACGCTTTGATCGTTAACTGGAAGACCAGTAGTAGTTTCCGATTAACATCTGGAGGCATTCTGTAATCTGTGGACTATCAGAGTGTTGATGAAACACAGAAATTGCATCGGGATTGAATACAACATTCTCCATGCGCAGTTCCCTCCATAGGAGTAATGTCTCAAACAGTCTACGCTTTGATCGTTCAGTGGAAGTCCAGTAGTAGTTTCAACTGCACATCTGGAGGCATTCTGTAATCTGTTGAGTATCAGAGTGTTGATGAAACACAGAAATTGCATCGGGATTGAATACAACAGTCACCATGCGCACTTTCCTCAACGGGAGTAATGTCTCAAACAATCTACGCGTTGATCGTTCCCTGGAAGACCAGTAGCGGTTTCCGATGCACCTCTGGTGGCATTCTGTAATCTGTAGACTATCAGAGTGTTGTCGAAACACAGTAATTGCATCCGGATTGAATAAAACACTCACCATGCTCACTTTCCTCCATGGGAGTAATGTCTCTAACAGTCTACGCTTTGATCGTTCCCTGGAAGACCAGTAGTAGTTTCCGGTGAACTTCTGGAGGCTTTCTGTAATCTGTGGACTATCAGAGTGTCGATGAAACACAGAAATTGCATCGGGATTGAATACGACAGTCACCATGCGCACTTTCCTCCATGGGAGTAATGTCTCAAACAGTCTACGCTTTGATCGTTCCCGGGAAGACCAGTAGTAGTTTCCGATGCACATCTCGTGGCATTCTGTAATCTGTGGACTATCAGAGTGTTGATGAGACACAGAAAATGCATCGGGATTGAATACAACATTCTCCATGCGCAGTTCCCTCCATGGGAGTAATTTCTCAAACAGTCTACGCTTTGATCGTTCCCTGGAAGACCAGTAGTAGTTTCCGATTAACATCTGGAGGCATTCTGTAATCCGTGGACTATCAGAGAGTTGATGAAACACAGAAATTGCATCGGGATTGAATACAACAGTCACAATGCGTACATTCCTCCATAAAAGTAATGACTTAAACAGTCTACGCTTTGATGGTTTCCTGGAAGACCAGTAGTAGTTTCCGATTCACATGTGGAGGCATTCTGTAATCTGTGGACTATCAGAGTGTTGATGAAACACAGAAATTGCATCGGGATTCAATACAACAGTCACCATGCGCTGTTTCTTACATAAAAGTAATGTCTCAAACAGTCTACGCTTTCATCGTTCCCTGGAGACCAGTAGTAGTTTCCGATGCACATCTCGTGGCATTCTGTAATCTGTGGTCTATCAGAGTGTTGATTAAACAATGTAAATGCATCGGGATTGAATACAACTGTCACCATGCGCAGTTCCCCCCATAGGAGTAATGTCTCAAACAGTCTACGCCTTGATCGTTCAGTGGAAGGCCAGTAGTAGTTTCAACTGCACATCTGGAGGCATTCTGTAATCTGTTGAGTATCAGAGTGTTGATGATACACAGAAATTGCATCGGGATTGAATATAACAGTCACCATGCGCACTTTCCTCCATGGGAGTAATGTCTCAAAGAGTCTACGCTTTGATCGTTTCCGGGAAGACCAGTAGTAGTTTCCGATGCACTTCTCGTAGCATTCTGTAATCTGTGGACTATCAGAGTGTTGATGAAACACAGAAAATGCATCGGGATTGAATACGACAGTCACCATGCGCACTTTCCTCCATGGGAGTAATGTCTCTAAGAGTTTACGCTTTGATCGTTCCCTGGATGACCAGTAGTAGTTTCCGATGCACATTTGGAGGCATTCTGTAATCTGTGGAGTATTAGAGTGTTGATAAAACACAGAAATTGCATTGGGATTGAATACAACAGTCACTATGCGCACATTCCTCCATGGGAGTAATGTCTCAAACAGTCTACGCTTTGATCGTTCCCTGGAAGAGCACTACTAGTTTCCGATGCACATCTGGAGGCATTGTGTAATCTGTGGACTATCTGAGTGTTGATGAAACACAGAAAATGCATCGGGATTGAATACAACAGTCACCATGCGCACTTTCCTCCACGGGAGTAATGTCTCAAACAATCTACGCTTTGATCGTTCCCTGGAAGACCAGTAGTAGTTTCCGATGCACATTTGGAGGCATTCTGTAATCTGTGGAGTATCAGAGTGTTGATGAAACACAGAAATTGCATCGGGATTGAATACAACAGTCACCATGCGCACTTTCCTTCATGGGAGTAAAGTCCCAAACAGTCTACGCTTTGATCGTTCCCTGGAGGACCAGTAGTAGTTTCCGATTTACATCTGGAGGCATTTTGTAATCTGTGGACTATCAGAGTGTTGATGAAACACAGAAATTGCATCGGGATTGAATACAACATTCTCCATGCGCAGTTTCCTCCATGGGAGTAATGTCTCAAACAGTCTACGCTTTGATCGTTCCCTGGAAGACCAGTAGTAGTTTCCGATTAACATCTGGAGGCATTCTGTAATCTGTGGACTATCAGAGTGTTGATGAAACACAGAAATTGCATCGGGATTGAATACAACAGTCACCATGCGTACATTCCTCCATAAAAGTAATGTCTGTCTACGTTTTGATGGTTTCCTGGAAGACCAGTAGTAGTTTCCGATTAACATCTGGAGGCATTCTGTAATCAGTGGACTATCAGAGTGTTGATGAAACACAGAAATTGCATCGGGATTGAATACAATATTCTCCATGCGCAGTTCCCTCCATTGGAGTAATGTCTCAAACAGTCTACGCTTTGATCGTTCATTGGAAGGCCAGTAGTAGATTCAACTGCACATCTGTAGGCATTCTGTAATCTGTTGAGTATCAGAGTGATGATGAAACACAGATATTCCATCGGGATTGAATACAACAGTCACCATGCGCCCTTTCCTCCATGGGAGTAATGTCTCAAAGAGTTTACGCTTTTGATCGTTCCCTGGAAGACCAGTAGTAGTTTCCGATGAACATTTGGAGGCATTCTGTAATTTGTGGAGTATCAGAGTGTTGATAAAACACAGAAATTGCATCGGGATTGAATGCAACAGTCACCATATGCACTTTCCTTCATGGGAGTAATGTCCCAAACAGTCTACGCTTTGATCGTTCCCTGGAGGACCAGTAGTAGTTTCCGATTAACATCTGGAGGCATTTTGTAAACTGTGGACTATCAGAGTGTTGATGAAACACAGAAATTGCATCGGGATTGAATACAACATTCTCCATGCGCAGTTTCCTCCATGGGAGTAATGTCTCAAGCAGTCTACGCTTTGATCGTTCCCTGGAAGACCAGTAGTAGTTTCCGATTAACATCTGGAGGCATTCTGTAATCTGTAGATAATCAGAGTGTTGATGAAACACAGTAATTGCATCCGGATTGAATAAAACACTCACCATGCTCACTTTCCTCCATGGGAGTAAAGTCTCTAACAGTCTACGCTTTGAACGTTCCCTGGAAGACCAGTAGTAGTTTCCGATGAACTTCTGGAGGCTTTCTGTAATCTGTGGACTATCAAAGTGTTGATGAAACACAGAAATTGCATCGGGATTGAATACGACAGTCACCATGCGCACTTTCCTCCATGGGAGTAATGTCTCAAACAGTCTACGTTTTGATCGTTCCCGGGAAGACCAGTAGTAGTTTCCGATGCACATCTCGTGGCATTCTGTAATCTGTGGACTATCAGAGTGTTGATGAAACACAGAAAATGCATCGGGATTGGATACAACAGTCACCATGCGCACTTTCCTCCATGGGAGTAATGTCCCAAACAGTCTACGCTTTGATCGTTCCCTGGAGGACCAGTAGTAGTTTCCGATTAAAATCTGGAGGCATTTTGTAAACTGTGGACTATCAGAGTGTTGATGAAACACAGAAAATGCATCGGGATTGAATACAACAGTCACCATGCGCACTTTCCTCCACGGGAGTAATGTCTCAAACAATCTACACATTGATCGTTCCCTGGAAGACCAGTAGTAGTTTCCGATGCACCTCTGGTGGCATTCTGTAATCTGTAGACTATCAGAGTGTTGATGAAACACAGTAATTGCATCCGGATTGAATAAAACACTCACCATGCTCACTTTCCTCCATGGGAGTAAAGTCTCTAACAGTCTACGCTTTGATCGTTCCCTGGAAGACCAGTAGCAGTTTCCGATGAACTTCTGGAGGCTTTCTGTAATCTGTGGACTATCAAAGTGTTGATGAAACACAGAAATTGAATTGGGATTGAATACGACAGTCACAATGCGCACTTTCCTCCATGGGAGTAATGTCTCAAACAGTCTACGCTTTGATCGTTCCCTGGAGACCAGTAGTAGTTTCCGATGCACATCTCGTGGCATTCTGTAATCTGTGGTCTATCAGAGTGTTGATGAAACTCTGTAAATGCATCGGGATTGAATACAACAGTCACCATGCGCAGTTCCCCCCATAGGAGTAATGTCTCAAACAGTCTACGCCTTGATCGTTCAGTGGAAGGCCAGTAGTAGTTTCAACTGCACATCTGGAGGCATTCTGTAATCTGTTGAGTATCAGAGTGTTGATGATACACAGAAATTGCATCGGGATTGAATATAACAGTCACCATGCGCACTTTCCTCCATGGGAGTAATGTCTCAAAGAGTCTACGCTTTGATCGTTTCCGGGAAGACCAGTAGTAGTTTCCGATGCACTTCTCGTAGCATTCTGTAATCTGTGGACTATCAGAGTGTTGATGAAACACAGAAAATGCATCGGGATTGAATACAACAGTCACCATGCGCACTTTCCTCCATGGGAGTAATGTCTCTAAGAGTTTACGCTTTGATCGTTCCCTGGATGACCAGTAGTAGTTTCCGATGCACATTTGGAGGCATTCTGTAATCTGTGGAGTATTAGAGTGTTGATAAAACACAGAAATTGCATTGGGATTGAATACAACAGTCACTATGCGCACATTCCTCCATGGGAGTAATGTCTCAAACAGTCTACGCTTTGATCGTTCCCTGGAAGAGCACTACTAGTTTCCGATGCACATCTGGAGGCATTGTGTAATCTGTGGACTATCTGAGTGTTGATGAAACACAGAAAATGCATCGGGATTGAATACAACAGTCACCATGCGCACTTTCCTCCACGGGAGTAATGTCTCAAACAATCTACGCTTTGATCGTTCCCTGGAAGACCAGTAGTAGTTTCCGATGCACATTTGGAGGCATTCTGTAATCTGTGGAGTATCAGAGTGTTGATGAAACACAGAAATTGCATCGGGATTGAATACAACAGTCACCATGCGCACTTTCCTTCATGGGAGTAAAGTCCCAAACAGTCTACGCTTTGATCGTTCCCTGGAGGACCAGTAGTAGTTTCCGATTTACATCTGGAGGCATTTTGTAATCTGTGGACTATCAGAGTGTTGATGAAACACAGAAATTGCATCGGGATTGAATACAACATTCTCCATGCGCAGTTTCCTCCATGGGAGTAATGTCTCAAACAGTCTACGCTTTGATCGTTCCCTGGAAGACCAGTAGTAGTTTCCGATTAACATCTGGAGGCATTCTGTAATCTGTGGACTATCAGAGTGTTGATGAAACACAGAAATTGCATCGGGATTGAATACAACAGTCACCATGCGTACATTCCTCCATAAAAGTAATGTCTGTCTACGTTTTGATGGTTTCCTGGAAGACCAGTAGTAGTTTCCGATTAACATCTGGAGGCATTCTGTAATCAGTGGACTATCAGAGTGTTGATGAAACACAGAAATTGCATCGGGATTGAATACAATATTCTCCATGCGCAGTTCCCTCCATTGGAGTAATGTCTCAAACAGTCTACGCTTTGATCGTTCATTGGAAGGCCAGTAGTAGATTCAACTGCACATCTGTAGGCATTCTGTAATCTGTTGAGTATCAGAGTGATGATGAAACACAGATATTCCATCGGGATTGAATACAACAGTCACCATGCGCCCTTTCCTCCATGGGAGTAATGTCTCAAAGAGTTTACGCTTTTGATCGTTCCCTGGAAGACCAGTAGTAGTTTCCGATGAACATTTGGAGGCATTCTGTAATTTGTGGAGTATCAGAGTGTTGATAAAACACAGAAATTGCATCGGGATTGAATGCAACAGTCACCATATGCACTTTCCTTCATGGGAGTAATGTCCCAAACAGTCTACGCTTTGATCGTTCCCTGGAGGACCAGTAGTAGTTTCCGATTAACATCTGGAGGCATTTTGTAAACTGTGGACTATCAGAGTGTTGATGAAACACAGAAATTGCATCGGGATTGAATACAACATTCTCCATGCGCAGTTTCCTCCATGGGAGTAATGTCTCAAGCAGTCTACGCTTTGATCGTTCCCTGGAAGACCAGTAGTAGTTTCCGATTAACATCTGGAGGCATTCTGTAATCTGTAGATAATCAGAGTGTTGATGAAACACAGTAATTGCATCCGGATTGAATAAAACACTCACCATGCTCACTTTCCTCCATGGGAGTAAAGTCTCTAACAGTCTACGCTTTGAACGTTCCCTGGAAGACCAGTAGTAGTTTCCGATGAACTTCTGGAGGCTTTCTGTAATCTGTGGACTATCAAAGTGTTGATGAAACACAGAAATTGCATCGGGATTGAATACGACAGTCACCATGCGCACTTTCCTCCATGGGAGTAATGTCTCAAACAGTCTACGTTTTGATCGTTCCCGGGAAGACCAGTAGTAGTTTCCGATGCACATCTCGTGGCATTCTGTAATCTGTGGACTATCAGAGTGTTGATGAAACACAGAAAATGCATCGGGATTGGATACAACAGTCACCATGCGCACTTTCCTCCATGGGAGTAATGTCCCAAACAGTCTACGCTTTGATCGTTCCCTGGAGGACCAGTAGTAGTTTCCGATTAAAATCTGGAGGCATTTTGTAAACTGTGGACTATCAGAGTGTTGATGAAACACAGAAAATGCATCGGGATTGAATACAACAGTCACCATGCGCACTTTCCTCCACGGGAGTAATGTCTCAAACAATCTACACATTGATCGTTCCCTGGAAGACCAGTAGTAGTTTCCGATGCACCTCTGGTGGCATTCTGTAATCTGTAGACTATCAGAGTGTTGATGAAACACAGTAATTGCATCCGGATTGAATAAAACACTCACCATGCTCACTTTCCTCCATGGGAGTAAAGTCTCTAACAGTCTACGCTTTGATCGTTCCCTGGAAGACCAGTAGCAGTTTCCGATGAACTTCTGGAGGCTTTCTGTAATCTGTGGACTATCAAAGTGTTGATGAAACACAGAAATTGAATTGGGATTGAATACGACAGTCACAATGCGCACTTTCCTCCATGGGAGTAATGTCTCAAACAGTCTACGCTTTGATCGTTCCCTGGAGACCAGTAGTAGTTTCCGATGCACATCTCGTGGCATTCTGTAATCTGTGGTCTATCAGAGTGTTGATGAAACTCTGTAAATGCATCGGGATTGAATACAACAGTCACCATGCGCACTTTCCTCCATGGGAGTAATGTAACAAACAGCCTACGCTTTGATCGTTAACTGGGAGACCAGTAGTAGTTTCCGATTAACATCTGGAGGCATTCTGTAATCTGTGGACTATCAGAGTGTTGATGAAACACAGAAATTGCATCGGGATTGAATACAACATTCTCCATGCGCAGTACCCTCCATAGGAGTAATGTCTCAAACAGTCTACGCTTTGATCGTTCAGTGGAAGGCCAGTAGTAGTTTCAACTGCACATCTGGAGGCATTCTGTAATCTGTTGAGTATCAGAGTGTTGATGAAACACAGATATTGCATCGGGATTGAATACAACAGTCACCATGCGCACTTTCCTCCATGGGAGTAATGTCTCAAAGAGTCTACGCTTTGATCGTTCCCGGGAGGACCAGTAGTAGTTTCCGATGCACTTCTCGTGGCATTCTGTAATCTGTGGACTATCAGAGTGTTGATGAAACACAGAAAATGCATCGGGATTGAATACAACAGTCACCATGCGCACCTTCCTCCATGGGAGTAATGTCTCTAAGAGTTTACGCTTTGATCGTTCCCTGGAAGACCAGTAGTAGTTTCCGATGCACATTTGGAGGCATTCTGTAATCTGTGGAGTATTAGAGTGTTGATAAAACACAGAAATTGCATCGGGATTGAATACAACAGACACTATGCGCACATTCCTCCATGGGAGTAATGTCTCAAAAAGTCTACGCTTTGATCGTTCCCTGGAAGAGCACTAGTAGTTTCCGATGCACATCTGGAGGCATTGTGTAATCTGCGGACTATCAGAGTGTTGATGAAACGCAGAAAATACATCGGGATTGAATACAACATTCACCATGCGCACTTTCCTCCATGGGAGTAATGTCTCAAACAATCTACGCTTTGATCGTTCCCTGGAAGACCAGTAGTAGTTTCCGATGCACATTTGGAGGCATTCTGTGATCTATGGAGTATCAGAGTGTTGATGAAACACAAAAATTGCATCGGGATTGAATACAACAGTCACCATGCGCACTTTCCTTCATGGGAGTAATGTCCCAAACAGTCTACGCTTTGATCGTTCCCTGGAGGACCAGTAGTAGTTTCCGATTAACATCTGGAGGCATTTTGTAATCTGTGGACTATCAGAGTGTTGATTAACACAGAAATTGCATCGGGATTGAATACAACATTCTCCATGCGCAGTTTCCCCCATGGGAGTAATGTCTCAAACAGTCTACGCTTTGATCGTTCCCTGGAAGACCAGTAGTAGTTTCCGATTAACATCAGGAGGCATTCTGTAATCTGTGGACTATCAGAGTGTTGATGAAACACAGAAATTGCATCGGGATTGAATACAACATTCTCCATGCGCAGTTACCTCCATAGGAGTAATGTCTCAAACAGTCTACGCTTTGATCGTTCAGTGGAAGGCCAGTAGTAGATTCAACTGCACATCTGGAGGCATTCTGTAATCTGTTGAGTATCAGAGTGGTGATGAAACACAGAAATTCCATCGGGATTGAATACAACAGTCACCATGCGCACTTTCCTCCATGGGTGTAATGTCTCAAAGAGTCTACGCTTTGATCATTCCCAGGAAGACCAGTAGTAGTTTCCGATGCACTTCTCGTGGCATTCTGTAATCTGTGGACTATCAGAGTGTTGATGAAACACAGAAAATGCATCGGGTTTGAATACAACAGTCACCATGCGCACTTTCCTCCACGGGAGTAATGTCTCACAGAGTTTACGCTTCGATCGTTCCCTGGAAGACCAGTAGTAGTTTCCGATGCACATTTGGAGGCATTCTGTAATTTGTGGAGTATCAGAGTGTTGATAAAACACAGAAATTGCACTGGGATTGAATACAACGGTCACCATGCACACTTTCCTTCATGGGAGTAATGTCCCAAACAGTCTACGCTTTGATCGTTCCCTGGAGGACCAGTAGTAGTTTCCGATTAACATCTGGAGACATTTTGTAAAATGTGGACTATCAGAGTGTTGATGAAACACAGAAATTGCATCGGGATTGAATACAACATTCTCCATGCGCAGTTTCCTCCATGGGAGTAATGTCTCAAGCAGTCTACGCTTTGATCGTTCCCTGGAAGACCAGTAGTAGTTTCCGATTAACATCTGGAGGCATTCTGTAATCTGTAGACTATCAGACTGTTGATGAAACACAGTAATTGCATCCGGATTGAATAAAACACTCACCGTGCTCACTTTCCTCCATGGGAGTAAAGTCTCTAACAGTCTACGCTTTGAACGTTCCCTGGAAGACCAGTAGTAGTTTCCGATGAACTTCTGGAGGCTTTCTGTAATCTGTGGACTATCAAAGTGTTGATGAGACACAGAAATTGCATCGGGATTGAATACGACAGTCACCATGCGCACTTTCCTCCATGGGAGTAATGTCTCAAACAGTCTACGTTTTGATCGTTCCCGGGAAGACCAGTAGTAGTTTCCGATGCACATCTCGTGGCATTCTGTAATCTGTGGACTATCAGAGTGTTGATGAAACACAGAAAATGCATCGGGATTGGATACAACAGTCACCATGCGCACTTTCCTCCATGGGAGTAATGTCCCAAACAGTCTACGCTTTGATCGTTCCCTGGAGGACCAGTAGTAGTTTCCGATTAAAATCTGGAGGCATTTTGTAAACTGTGGACTATCAGAGTGTTGATGAAACACAGAAAATGCATCGGGATTGAATACAACAGTCACCATGCGCACTTTCCTCCACGGGAGTAATGTCTCAAACAATCTACACATTGATCGTTCCCTGGAAGACCAGTAGTAGTTTCCGATGCACCTCTGGTGGCATTCTGTAATCTGTAGACTATCAGAGTGTTGATGAAACACAGTAATTGCATCCGGATTGAATAAAACACTCACCATGCTCACTTTCCTCCATGGGAGTAAAGTCTCTAACAGTCTACGCTTTGATCGTTCCCTGGAAGACCAGTAGCAGTTTCCGATGAACTTCTGGAGGCTTTCTGTAATCTGTGGACTATCAAAGTGTTGATGAAACACAGAAATTGAATTGGGATTGAATACGACAGTCACAATGCGCACTTTCCTCCATGGGAGTAATGTCTCAAACAGTCTACGCTTTGATCGTTCCCTGGAGACCAGTAGTAGTTTCCGATGCACATCTCGTGGCATTCTGTAATCTGTGGTCTATCAGAGTGTTGATGAAACTCTGTAAATGCATCGGGATTGAATACAACAGTCACCATGCGCACTTTCCTCCATGGGAGTAATGTAACAAACAGCCTACGCTTTGATCGTTAACTGGGAGACCAGTAGTAGTTTCCGATTAACATCTGGAGGCATTCTGTAATCTGTGGACTATCAGAGTGTTGATGAAACACAGAAATTGCATCGGGATTGAATACAACATTCTCCATGCGCAGTACCCTCCATAGGAGTAATGTCTCAAACAGTCTACGCTTTGATCGTTCAGTGGAAGGCCAGTAGTAGTTTCAACTGCACATCTGGAGGCATTCTGTAATCTGTTGAGTATCAGAGTGTTGATGAAACACAGATATTGCATCGGGATTGAATACAACAGTCACCATGCGCACTTTCCTCCATGGGAGTAATGTCTCAAAGAGTCTACGCTTTGATCGTTCCCGGGAGGACCAGTAGTAGTTTCCGATGCACTTCTCGTGGCATTCTGTAATCTGTGGACTATCAGAGTGTTGATGAAACACAGAAAATGCATCGGGATTGAATACAACAGTCACCATGCGCACCTTCCTCCATGGGAGTAATGTCTCTAAGAGTTTACGCTTTGATCGTTCCCTGGAAGACCAGTAGTAGTTTCCGATGCACATTTGGAGGCATTCTGTAATCTGTGGAGTATTAGAGTGTTGATAAAACACAGAAATTGCATCGGGATTGAATACAACAGACACTATGCGCACATTCCTCCATGGGAGTAATGTCTCAAAAAGTCTACGCTTTGATCGTTCCCTGGAAGAGCACTAGTAGTTTCCGATGCACATCTGGAGGCATTGTGTAATCTGCGGACTATCAGAGTGTTGATGAAACGCAGAAAATACATCGGGATTGAATACAACATTCACCATGCGCACTTTCCTCCATGGGAGTAATGTCTCAAACAATCTACGCTTTGATCGTTCCCTGGAAGACCAGTAGTAGTTTCCGATGCACATTTGGAGGCATTCTGTGATCTATGGAGTATCAGAGTGTTGATGAAACACAAAAATTGCATCGGGATTGAATACAACAGTCACCATGCGCACTTTCCTTCATGGGAGTAATGTCCCAAACAGTCTACGCTTTGATCGTTCCCTGGAGGACCAGTAGTAGTTTCCGATTAACATCTGGAGGCATTTTGTAATCTGTGGACTATCAGAGTGTTGATTAACACAGAAATTGCATCGGGATTGAATACAACATTCTCCATGCGCAGTTTCCCCCATGGGAGTAATGTCTCAAACAGTCTACGCTTTGATCGTTCCCTGGAAGACCAGTAGTAGTTTCCGATTAACATCAGGAGGCATTCTGTAATCTGTGGACTATCAGAGTGTTGATGAAACACAGAAATTGCATCGGGATTGAATACAACATTCTCCATGCGCAGTTACCTCCATAGGAGTAATGTCTCAAACAGTCTACGCTTTGATCGTTCAGTGGAAGGCCAGTAGTAGATTCAACTGCACATCTGGAGGCATTCTGTAATCTGTTGAGTATCAGAGTGGTGATGAAACACAGAAATTCCATCGGGATTGAATACAACAGTCACCATGCGCACTTTCCTCCATGGGTGTAATGTCTCAAAGAGTCTACGCTTTGATCATTCCCGGGAAGACCAGTAGTAGTTTCCGATGCACTTCTCGTGGCATTCTGTAATCTGTGGACTATCAGAGTGTTGATGAAACACAGAAAATGCATCGGGTTTGAATACAACAGTCACCATGCGCACTTTCCTCCACGGGAGTAATGTCTCACAGAGTTTACGCTTCGATCGTTCCCTGGAAGACCAGTAGTAGTTTCCGATGCACATTTGGAGGCATTCTGTAATTTGTGGAGTATCAGAGTGTTGATAAAACACAGAAATTGCACTGGGATTGAATACAACGGTCACCATGCACACTTTCCTTCATGGGAGTAATGTCCCAAACAGTCTACGCTTTGATCGTTCCCTGGAGGACCAGTAGTAGTTTCCGATTAACATCTGGAGACATTTTGTAAAATGTGGACTATCAGAGTGTTGATGAAACACAGAAATTGCATCGGGATTGAATACAACATTCTCCATGCGCAGTTTCCTCCATGGGAGTAATGTCTCAAGCAGTCTACGCTTTGATCGTTCCCTGGAAGACCAGTAGTAGTTTCCGATTAACATCTGGAGGCATTCTGTAATCTGTAGACTATCAGACTGTTGATGAAACACAGTAATTGCATCCGGATTGAATAAAACACTCACCGTGCTCACTTTCCTCCATGGGAGTAAAGTCTCTAACAGTCTACGCTTTGAACGTTCCCTGGAAGACCAGTAGTAGTTTCCGATGAACTTCTGGAGGCTTTCTGTAATCTGTGGACTATCAAAGTGTTGATGAAACACAGAAATTGCATCGGGATTGAATACGACAGTCACCATGCGCACTTTCCTCCATGGGAGTAATGTCTCAAACAGTCTACGTTTTGATCGTTCCCGGGAAGACCAGTAGTAGTTTCCGATGCACATCTCGTGGCATTCTGTAATCTGTGGACTATCAGAGTGTTGATGAAACACAGAAAATGCATCGGGATTGGATACAACAGTCACCATGCGCACTTTCCTCCATGGGAGTAATGTCCCAAACAGTCTACGGTTTGATCGTTCCCTGGAGGACCAGTAGTAGTTTCCGATTAAAATCTGGAGGCATTTTGTAAACTGTGGACTATCAGAATGTTGATGAAACACAGAAAATGCATCGGGATTGAATACAACAGTCACCATGCGCACTTTCCTCCACGGGAGTAATGTCTCAAACAATCTACACATTGATCGTTCCCTGGAAGACCAGTAGTAGTTTCCGATGCACCTCTGGTGGCATTCTGTAATCTGTAGACTATCAGAGTGTTGATGAAACACAGTAATTGCATCCGGATTGAATAAAACACTCACCATGCTCACTTTCCTCCATGGGAGTTAAGTCTCTAACAGTCTACGCTTTG
The DNA here is from genome assembly GCF_023897955.1 of Schistocerca gregaria. NCBI lineage: Eukaryota > Metazoa > Arthropoda > Insecta > Orthoptera > Acrididae > Schistocerca > Schistocerca gregaria. Next base: position 6,239,588 of record NC_064921.1, read on the forward strand.
ATCGTTCCCTGGAAGACCAGTAGTAGTTTCCGATGAACTTCTGGAGGCTTTCTGTAATCTGTGGACTATCAAAGTGTTGATGAAACACAGAAATTGAATTGGGATTGAATACGACAGTCACAATGCGCACTTTCCTCCATGGGAGTAATGTCTCAAACAGTCTACGCTTTGATCGTTCCCTGGAGACCAGTAGTAGTTTCCGATGCACATCTCGTGGCATTCTGTAATCTGTGGTCTATCAGAGTGTTGATGAAACACTGTAAATGCATCGGGATTGAATACAACAGTCACCATGCGCACTTTCCTCCATGGGAGTAATGTAACAAACAGCCTACGCTTTGATCGTTAACTGGAAGACCAGTAGTAATTTCCGATTAACATCTGGAGGCATTCTGTAATCTGTGGACTATCAGAGTGTTGATGAAACACAGAAATTGCATCGGGATTGAATACAACATTCTCCATGCGCAGTACCCTCCATAGGAGTAATGTCTCAAACAGTCTACGCTTTGATCGTTCAGTGGAAGGCCAGTAGTAGTTTCAACTGCACATCTGGAGGCATTCTGTAATCTGTTGAGTATCAGAGTGTTGATGAAACACAGAAATTGCATCGGGATTGAATACAACAGTCACCATGCGCACTTTCCTCCATGGGAGTAATGTCTCAAAGAGTCTACGCTTTGATCGTTCCCGGGAGGACCAGTAGTAGTTTCCGATGCACTTCTCGTGGCATTCTGTAATCTGTGGACTATCAGAGTGTTGATGAAACACTGTAAATGCATCGGGATTGAATACAACAGTAACCATGCGCACTTTCCTCCATGGGAGTAATGTAACAAACAGCCTACGCTTTGATCGTTAACTGGAAGACCAGTAGTAATTTCCGATTAACATCTGGAGGCATTCTGTAATCTGTGGACTATCAGAGTGTTGATGAAACACAGAAATTGCATCGGGATTGAATACAACATTCTCCATGCGCAGTACCCTCCATAGGAGTAATGTCTCAAACAGTCTACGCTTTGATCGTTCCCTGGAGGACCAGTAGTAGTTTCCGATTAACATCTGGAGGCATTTTGTAATATGTGGACTATCAGAGTGTTGATGAAACACAGAAATTGCATCGGGATTGAATACAACATTCTCCATGCGCAGTTTCCTCCATGGGAGTAATGTCTCAAGCAGTCTACGCTTTGATCGTTCCCTGGAAGACCAATAGTAGTTTCCGATTAACATCTGGAGGCATTCTGTAATCTGTGGACTATCAGAGTGTTGGTGAAACACAGAAATTGCATCGGGATTGAATACAGCAGTCACCATGCGTACATTCCTCCATAAATGTAATGTCTCAAACAGTCTACGCTTTGATGGTTTCCTGCAAGACCAGTAGTAGTTTCCGATTCACATGTGTAATCATTCTGTAATCTGTGGACTATCAGAGTGTTGATGAAACAAAGAAAATGCATCGGGATTGACTACAACAGTCACCATGCGCACTTTCCTCCACAGGAGTAATGTCTCAAACAATCTACACTTTGATCGTTCCCTGGAAGACCAGTAGTAGTTTCCGATGCACCTCTGGTGGCATTCTGTAATTTGTAGACTATCAGAGTGTTGATGAAACACAGTAATTGCATCCGGATTGAATAAAACATTCACCATGCTCACTTTCCTCCATGGGAGTAAAGTCTCTAACAGTCTACGCTTTGATCGTTCCCTGGAAGACCAGTAGTAGTTTCCGATGAACTTCTGGACGCTTTCTGTAATCTGTGGACTATCAAAGTGTTGATGAAACACAGAAATTGCATCGGGATTGAATACGACAGTCACCATGCGCACTTTCCTAAATGGGAGTAATGTCTCAAACAGTCTACGCTTTGATCGTTCCCGGGAAAACCAGTAGTAGTTTCCGATAGACATCTCGTGGCATTCTGTAATCTGTGGACTATCAGAGTGTTGATGAAACACAGAAAATGCATCGGGATTGGATACAACAGTCACCATGCGCACTTTCCTCCATGGGAGTAATGTCCCAAACTGTCTACGCTTTGATCGTTCCCTGGAAGACCAGTAGTAGTTTCCGATGAACTTCTGAAGGCTTTCTGTAATCTGTGGACTATCAAAGTGTTGATGAATCACAGAAATTGAATCGCGATTGAATACGACAGTCACCATGCGCACTTTCCTCCATGGGAGTAATGTCTCAAACAGTCTACGCTTTGATCGTTCCCTGGAGACCAGTAGTAGTTTCCGATGCACATCTCGTGGCATTCTGTAATCTGTGGTCTATCAGAGTGTTGATGAAACACTGTAAATGCATCGGGATTTAATACAACAGTCACCATGCGCACTTTCCTCCATGGGAGTAATGTCTCAAAGAGTCTACGTTTGGTCGTTCCCGGAAAGACCAGTAGTAGTTTCCGATGCACATCTCGTGGCATTCTGTAATCTGTGGTCTATCAGAGTGTTGATGAAACACTGTAAATGCATCGGGATTGAATACAACTGTCACCATGCGCCCTTTTCTCCATGCGAGTAATGTAACAAACAGCCTACGCTTTGATCGTTAACTGGAAGACCAGTAGTAGTTTCCGATTAACATCTGGAGGCATTCTGTAATCTGTGGACTATCAGAGTGTTGATGAAACACAGAAATTGCATCGGGATTGAATACAACATTCTCCATGCGCAGTTCCCTCCATAGGAGTAATGTCTCAAACAGTCTACGCTTTGATCGTTCAGTGGAAGGCCAGTAGTAGATTCAACTGCACATCTGGAGGCATTCTGTAATCTGTTGAGTATCAGAGTGTTGATGAAACACAGATATTCCATCGGGATTGAATACAACAGTCACCATGCGCACTTTCCTCCATGGGAGTAATGTCTCAAAGAGTCAACGCTTTGATCGTTCCCAGGAAGACCAGTAGTAGTTTCCGATGCACTTCTCGTGGCATTCTGTAATCTGTGGACTATCAGAGTGTAGATGAAACACAGAAAATGCTTCGGGATTGAATACAACAGTCACCATGCGCACTTTCCTCCATGGGAGTAATGACTCAAAGAGTTTACGCTTTGATCGTTCCCTGGAAGACCAGTAGTAGTTTCCGATGCACGTTTGGAAGCATTCTGTAATCTGTGGAGTATCAGAGTGTTGATAAAACACAGAAATTGCATCGGGATTGAATACAACAGTCACCATGAGCACTTTCCTTCATGGGAGTAATGTCCCAAACAGTCTACGCTTTGATCGTTCCCTGGAGGACCAGTAGTAGTTTCCGATTAACATCTGGAGGCACTTTGTAAACTGTGGACTATCAGAGTGTTGATGAAACACAGAAATTGTATCGGGATTGAATACAACGTTCTCCATGCGCAGTGTCCTCCATGGGAGTAATGTCTCAAGCAGTCTACGCTTTGATCGTTCCCTGGAAGACCAGTAGTAGTTTCCGATTAACATCTGGAGGCATTCTGTAATCTGTGGACTCTCAGAGTGTTGGTGAAACACAGAAATTGCATCGGGATTGAATACAACAGTCACCATGCGTACATTCCTCCATAAAAGTAATGTCTCAAACAGTCTACGCTTTGATGGTTTCCTGGAAGACCAGTAGTAGTTTCCGATTCACATGTGGAGGCGTTCTGTAATCTGTGGACTATCAGAGTGTTGATGAAACACAGAAAATGCATCGGGATTGAATACAACAGTCACCATGCGCACTTTCCTCCATGGGAGTAATGTCTCAAAGAGTTTACGCTTCGATCCTTCCCTGGAAGACCAGTAGTAGTTTCCGATGCACATTTGGAGGCATTCTGTAATTTGTGGAGTATCAGAGTGTTGATAAAACACAGAAATTGCACTGGGATTGAATACAACAGTCACCATGCGCACTTTCCTTCATGGGAGTAATGTCCCAAACAGTCTACGCTTTGATCGTTCCCTGGAAGACCAGTAGTAGTTTCCGATTAACATCTGGAGGCATTTTGTAAACTGTGGACTATCAGAGTGTTGATGAAACACAGAAATTGCATCGGGATTGAATACAACATTCTCCATGCGCAGTTTCCTCCATGGGAGTAATGTCTCAAGCAGTCTACGCTTTGATCGTTCCCTGGAAGACCAATAGTAGTTTCCGATTAAAATCTGGAGGCATTCTGTAATCTGTGGACTATCAGAGTGTTGGTGAAACACAGAAATTGCATCGGGATTGAATACAGCAGTCACCATGCGTACATTCCTCCATAAATGTAATGTCACAAACAGTCTACGCTTTGATGGTTTCCTGGAAGACCAGTAGTAGTTTCCGATTAACATCTGGAGGCATTTCGTAAACTGTGGACTATCAGAGTGTAGATGAAACACAGAAGATGCATCGGGATTGAATACAACAGTCACCATGCGCACTTTCCTCCACGGGAGTAATGTCTCAAACAATCTACACTTTGATCGTACCCTGGAAGACCAGTAGTAGTTTCCGATGCACCTCTGGTGGCATTCTGTAATCCGTAGACTATCAGAGTGTTGATGGAACACAGTAATTGCATCCGGATTGAATAAAACACTCACCATGCTCACTTTCCTCCATGGGAGTAAAGTCTCTAACAGTCTACGCTTTGATCGTTCCCTGGAACACCAGTAGTAGTTTCCGATGAACTTCTGAAGGCTTTCTGTAATCTGTGGACTATCAAAGTGTTGATGAATCACAGAAATTGAATCGGGATTGAATACGACAGTCACCATGCGCACTTTCCTCCATGGGAGTAATGTCTCAAACAGTCTACGCTTTGATCGTTCCCTGGAGACCAGTAGTAGTTTCCGATGCACATCTCGTGGCATTCTGTAATCTGTGGTCTATCAGAGTGTTGATGAAACACTGTAAATGCATCGGGATTGAATACAACAGTCACCATGCGCACTTTCCTCCATGGGAGTAATGTCTCAAAGAGTCTACGTTTGGTCGTTGCCGGGAAGACCAGTAGTAGTTTCCGATGCACATCTCGTGGCATTCTGTAATCTGTGGTCTATCAGAGTGTTGATGAAACACTGTAAATGCATCGGGATTGAATACAACTGTCACCATGCGCCCTTTCCTCCATGCGAGTAATGTAACAAACAGCCTACGCTTTGATCGTTAACTGGAAGACCAGTAGTAGTTTCCGATTAACATCTGGAGGCATTCTGTAATCTGTGGACTATCAGAGTGTTGATGAAACACAGAATTTGCATCGGGATTGAATACAACATTCTCCATGCGCAGTTCCCTCCATAGGAGTAATGTCTCAAACAGTCTACGCTTTGATCGTTCAGTGGAAGGCCAGTAGTAGATTCAACTGCACATCTGGTGGCATTCTGTAATCTGTTGAGTATCAGAGTGTTGATGAAACACAGATATTCCATCGGGATTGAATACAACAGTCACCATGCGCACTTTCCTCCATGGGAGTAATGTCTCAAAGAGTCAACGCTTTGATCGTTCCCAGGAAGACCAGTAGTAGTTTCCGATGCACTTCTCGTGGCATTCTGTAATCTGTGGACTATCAGAGTGTTGATGAAACACAGAAAATGCTTTGGGATTGAATACAACATTCTCCATGCGCAGTTTCCTCCATGGGAGTAATGTCTCAAGCAGTCTACGCTTTGATCGTTCCCTGGAAGACCAGTAGTAGTTTCCGATTAACATCTGGAGGCATCCTGTAATCTGTGGACTATCAGAGTGTTGGTGAAACACAGAAATTGCATCGGGATTGAGTACAACAGTCACCATGCGTACATTCCTCCATAAAAGTAATGTCTCAAACAGTCTACGCTTTGATGGTTTCCTGGAAGACCAGTAGTAGTTTCCAATTAACATCTGGAGGCATTCTGTAATCTGTGGACTATCAGAGTGTTGATGAAACACAGAAATTGCATCGGGATTGAATACAACATTCTCCATGCGCAGTACCCTCCATAGGAGTAATGTCTCAAACAGTCTACGCTTTGATCGTTCAGTGGAAGGCCAGTAGTAGTTTCAACTGCACATCTGGAGGCATTCTGTAATCTGTTGAGTATCAGAGTGTTGATGAAACACAGAAATTGCATCGGGATTGAATACAACAGTCACCATGCGCACTTTCCTCCATGGAGGTAATGTCTCAAAGAGTCTACGCTTTGATCGTTCCCGGGAGGACCAGTAGTAGTTTCCGATGCACTTCTCGTGGCATTCTGTAATCTGTGGACTATCAGAGTGTTGGTAAAACATAGAAATTGCATCGGGATTGAATACAACAGTCACCATGCGCACTTTCCTAAACGGGAGTAATGTCTCAAACAATCTACGCTTTGATCGTTCCCTGGAAGACCAGTAGTAGTTTCCGATGCACATTTGGAGGCATTCTGTGATCTGTGGAGTATCAGAGTGTTGATGAAACACTAAAATTGCATCGGGATTGAATACAACAGCCACCATGCGCACTTTCCTTCATGGGAGTAATGTCCCAAACAGTCTACGCTTTGATCGTTCCCTGGAGGACCAGTAGTAGTTTCCGATTAACATCTGGAGGCATTTAGTAATCTGTGGACTATCAGAGTGTTGATGAAACACAGAAATTGCATCGGGATTGAATACAACATTCTCCATGCGCAGTTTCCCCCATGGGAGTAATGTCTCAAACAGTCTACGCTTTGATCGTTCATTGGAAGACCAGTAGTAGTTTCCGATTAACATCTGGAGGCATTCTGTAATCTGTGGACTATCAGAGTGTTGATGAAACACAGAAATTGCATCGGGATTGAATACAACATTCTCCATGCGCAGTTCCCTCCATAGGAGTAATGTCTCAAACAGTCTACGCTTTGATCGTTCAGTGGAAGGCCAGTAGTAGATTCAACAGCACATCTGGAGGCATTCTGTAATCTGTTGAGTATCAGAGTGGTGATGAAACACAGAAATTCCATCGGGATTGAATACAACAGTCACCATGCGGACTTCCTCCATGGGTGTAATGTCTCAAAGAGTCTACGCTTTGATCATTCCCGGGAAGACCAGTAGTAGTTTCCGATGCACTTCTCGTGGCATTCTGTAATCTGTGGACTATCAGAGTGTTGATGAAACACAGAAAATGCATCGGGATTGAATACAACAGTCACCATGCGCACTTTCCTTCATGGGAGGAATGTCCCAAACAGTCTACGCTTTGATCGTTCCCTGGAGGACCAGTAGTAGTTTCCGATTAACATCTGGAGGCATTTTGTAAACTGTGGACTATCAGAGTGTTGATGAAACACAGAAATTGCATCGGGATTGAATACAACATTCTCCATGCGCAGTTTCCCCCATGGGAGTAATGTCACAAGCAGTCTACGCTTTGATCGTTCCCTGGAGGACCAGTAGTAGTTTCCGATTAACATCTGGAGGCATTTTGTAAACTGTTGACTATCAGAGTGTAGATGAAACACAGAGGATGCATCGGGATTGAATACAACAGTCACCATGCGCACTTTCCTCCACGGGAGTAATGTCTCAAACAATCTACACTTTGATCGTAGCCTGGAAGACCAGTAGTAGTTTCCGATGCACCTCTGGTGGCATTCTGTAATCCGTAGGCTATCAGAGTGTTGATGAAACACAGTAATTGCATCCGGATTGAATAAAACACTCACCATGCTCACTTTCCTCCATGGGAGTAAAGTCTCTAACAGTCTACGCTTTGATCGTTCCCTGGAAGACCAGTAGTAGTTTCCGATGAACTTCTGAAGGCTTTCTGTAATCTGTGGACTATCAAAGTGTTGATGAATCACAGAAATTGAATCGCGATTGAATACGACAGTCACCATGCGCACTTTCCTCCATGGGAGTAATGTCTCAAACAGTCTACGCTTTGATCGTTCCCTGGAGACCAGTAGTAGTTTCCGATGCACATCTCGTGGCATTCTGTAATCTGTGGTCTATCAGAGTGTTGATGAAACACTGTAAATGCATCGGGATTTAATACAACAGTCACCATGCGCACTTTCCTCCATGGGAGTAATGTCTCAAAGAGTCTACGTTTGGTCGTTCCCGGGGAGACCAGTAGTAGTTTCCGATGCACATCTCGTGGCATTCTGTAATCTGTGGTCTATCAGAGTGTTGATGAAACACTGTAAATGCATCGGGATTGAATACAACTGTCACCATGCGCCCTTTCCTCCATGCGAGTAATGTAACAAACAGCCTACGCTTTGATCGTTAACTGGAAGACCAGTAGTAGTTTCCGATTAACATCTGGAGGCATTCTGTAATCTGTGGACTATCAGAGTGTTGATGAAACACAGAAATTGCATCGGGATTGAATACAACATTCTCCATGCGCAGTTCCCTCCATAGGAGTAATGTCTCAAACAGTCTACGCTTTGATCGTTCAGTGGAAGGCCAGTAGTAGATTCAACTGCACATCTGGAGGCATTCTGTAATCTGTTGAGTATCAGAGTGTTGATGAAACACAGATATTCCATCGGGATTGAATACAACAGTCACCATGCGCACTTTCCTCCATGGGAGTAATGTCTCAAAGAGTCAACGCTTTGATCGTTCCCAGGAAGACCAGTAGTAGTTTCCGATGCACTTCTCGTGGCATTCTGTAATCTGTGGACTATCAGAGTGTAGATGAAACACAGAAAATGCTTCGGGATTGAATACAACAGTCACCATGCGCACTTTCCTAAACGGGAGTAATGTCTCAAACAATCTACGCTTTGATCGTTCCCTGGAAGACCAGTAGTAGTTTCCGATGCACATTTGGAGGCATTCTGTGATCTGTGGAGTATCAGAGTGTTGATGAAACACTAAAATTGCATCGGGATTGAATACAACAGCCACCATGCGCACTTTCCTTCATGGGAGTAATGTCCCAAACAGTCTACGCTTTGATCGTTCCCTGGAAGACCAGTAGTAGTTTCCGATGCACGTTTGGAAGCATTCTGTAATCTGTGGAGTATCAGAGTGTTGATAAAACACAGAAATTGCATCGGGATTGAATACAACAGTCACCATGAGCACTTTCCTTCATGGGAGTAATGTCCCAAACAGTCTACGCTTTGATCGTTCCCTGGAGGACCAGTAGTAGTTTCCGATTAACATCTGGAGGCATTTTGTAAACTGTGGACTATCAGAGTGTTGATGAAACACAGAAATTGCATCGGGATTGAATACAACATTCTCCATGCGCAGTGTCCTCCATGGGAGTAATGTCTCAAGCAGTCTACGCTTTGATCGATCCCTGGAAGACCAGTAGTAGTTTCCGATTAACATCTGGAGGCATTCTGTAATCTGTGGACTCTCAGAGTGTTGGTGAAACACAGAAATTGCATCGGGATTGAATACAACAGTCACCATGCGTACATTCCTCCATAAAAGTAATGTCTCAAACAGTCTACGCTTTGATGGTTTCCTGGAAGACCAGTAGTAGTTTCCGATTCACATGTGGAGGCGTTCTGTAATCTGTGGACTATCAGAGTGTTGATGAAACACAGAAAATGCATCGGGATTGAATACAACAGTCACCATGCGCACTTTCCTCCATGGGAGTAATGTCTCAAAGAGTTTACGCTTCGATCCTTCCCTGGAAGACCAGTAGTAGTTTCCGATGCACATTTGGAGGCATTCTGTAATTTGTGGAGTATCAGAGTGTTGATAAAACACAGAAATTGCACTGGGATTGAATACAACAGTCACCATGCGCACTTTCCTTCATGGGAGTAATGTCCCAAACAGTCTACGCTTTGATCGTTCCCTGGAAGACCAGTAGTAGTTTCCGATTAACATCTGGAGGCATTTTGTAAACTGTGGACTATCAGAGTGTTGATGAAACACAGAAATTGCATCGGGATTGAATACAACATTCTCCATGCGCAGTTTCCTCCATGGGAGTAATGTCTCAAGCAGTCTACGCTTTGATCGTTCCCTGGAAGACCAATAGTAGTTTCCGATTAACATCTGGAGGCATTCTGTAATCTGTGGACTATCAGAGTGTTGGTGAAACACAGAAATTGCATCGGGATTGAATACAGCAGTCACCATGCGTACATTCCTCCATAAATGTAATGTCTCAAACAGTCTACGCTTTGATGGTTTCCTGGAAGACCAGTAGTAGTTTCCGATTAACATCTGGAGGCATTTCGTAAACTGTGGACTATCAGAGTGTAGATGAAACACAGAAGATGCATCGGGATTGAATACAACAGTCACCATGCGCACTTTCCTCCACGGGAGTAATGTCTCAATCAATCTACACTTTGATCGTACCCTGGAAGACCAGTAGTAGTTTCCGATAGACATCTCGTGGCATTCTGTAATCCGTAGACTATCAGAGTGTTGATGGAACACAGTAATTGCATCCGGATTGAATAAAACACTCACCATGCTCACTTTCCTCCATGGGAGTAAAGTCTCTAACAGTCTACCCTTTGATCGTTCCCTGGAAGACCAGTAGTAGTTTCCGATGAACTTCTGAAGGCTTTCTGTAATCTGTGGACTATCAAAGTGTTGATGAATCACAGAAATTGAATCGGGATTGAATACGACAGTCACCATGCGCACTTTCCACCATGGGAGTAATGTCTCAAACAGCCTACACTTTGATCGTTCCCTGGAGACCAGTAGTAGTTTCCGATGCACATCTCGTGGCATTCTGTAATCTGTGGTCTATCAGAGTGTTGATGAAACACTGTAAATGCATCGGGATTGAATACAACAGTCACCATGCGCACTTTCCTCCATGGGAGTAATGTCTCAAAGAGTCTACGTTTGGTCGTTCCCGGGAAGACCAGTAGTAGTTTCCGATGCACATCTCGTGGCATTCTGTAATCTGTGGTCTATCAGAGTGTTGATGAAACACTGTAAATGCATCGGGATTGAATACAACTGTCACCATGCGCCCTTTCCTCCATGCGAGTAATGTAACAAACAGCCTACGCTTTGATCGTTAACTGGAAGACCAGTAGTAGTTTCCGATTAACATCTGGAGGCATTCTGTAATCTGTGGACTATCAGAGTGTTGATGAAACACAGAAATTGCATCGGGATTGAATACAACATTCTCCATGCGCAGTTCCCTCCATAGGAGTAATGTCTCAAACAGTCTACGCTTTGATCGTTCAGTGGAAGGCCAGTAGTAGATTCAACTGCACATCTGGAGGCATTCTGTAATCTGTTGAGTATCAGAGTGTTGATGAAACACAGATATTCCATCGGGATTGAATACAACAGTCACCATGCGCACTTTCCTCCATGGGAGTAATGTCTCAAAGAGTCAACGCTTTGATCGTTCCCAGGAAGACCAGTAGTAGTTTCCGATGCACTTCTCGTGGCATTCTGTAATCTGTGGACTATCAGAGTGTTGATGAAACACAGAAAATGCTTTGGGATTGAATACAACATTCTCCATGCGCAGTTTCCTCCATGGGAGTAATGTCTCAAGCAGTCTACGCTTTGATCGTTCCCTGGAAGACCAGTAGTAGTTTCCGATTAACATCTGGAGGCATCCTGTAATCTGTGGACTATCAGAGTGTTGGTGAAACACAGAAATTGCATCGGGATTGAGTACAACAGTCACCATGCGTACATTCCTCCATAAAAGTAATGTCTCAAACAGTCTACGCTTTGATGGTTTCCTGGAAGACCAGTAGTAGTTTCCGATTAACATCTGGAGGCATTCTGTAATCTGTGGACTATCAGAGTGTTGATGAAACACAGAAATTGCATCGGGATTGAATACAACATTCTCCATGCGCAGTACCCTCCATAGGAGTAATGTCTCAAACAGTCTACGCTTTGATCGTTCAGTGGAAGGCCAGTAGTAGTTTCAACTGCACATCTGGAGGCATTCTGTAATCTGTTGAGTATCAGAGTGTTGATGAAACACAGAACTTGCATCGGGATTGAATACAACAGTCACCATGCGCACTTTCCTCCATGGGAGTAATGTCTCAAAGAGTCTACGCTTTGATCGTTCCCGGGAGGACCAGTAGTAGTTTCCGATGCACTTCTCGTGGCATTCTGTAATCTGTGGACTATCAGAGTGTTGATGAAACACAGAAAATGCATCGGGATTGAATACAACAGTCACCATGCGCACTTTCCTCCATGGGAGTAATGTCTCTAAGAGTTTACGTTTTGATCGTTCCCTGGAAGACCAGTAGTAGTTTCCGATGCACATTTGGAGGCATTCTGTAATCTGTGGAGTATTAGAGTGTTGATAAAACATAGAAATTGCATCGGGATTGAATACAACAGACACTATGCGCACATTCCTCCATGGGAGTAATGTCTCAAAAAGTCTACGCTTTGATCGTTCCCTGGAAGAGCACTAGTAGTTTCCGATGCACATCTGGAGGCATTGTGTAATCTGCGGACTATCAGAGTGTTGATGAAACACAGAAAATACATCGGGATTGAATACAACAGTCACCATGCGCACTTTCCTCCACGGGAGTAATGTCTCAAACAATCTACGCTTTGATCGCTCCCTGGAAGACCAGTAGTAGTTTCCGATGCACATTTGGAGGCATTCTGTGATCTGTGGAGTATCAGATTGTTGATGAAACACAAAAATTGCATCGGGATTGAATACAACAGCCACCATGCGCACTTTCCTCCACGGGAGTAATGTCTCAAACAATCTACGCTTTGATCGTTCCCTGGAAGACCAGTAGTAGTTTCCGATGCACATTTGGAGGCATTCTGTGATCTGTGGAGTATCAGATTGTTGATGAAACACAAAAATTGCATCGGGATTGAATACAACAGCCACCATGCGCACTTTCCGCCATGGGAGTAATGTCTCAAAAAGTCTACGATTTGATCATTCCCGGGAAGACCAGTAGTAGTTTCCGATGAACTTCTGAAGGCTTTCTGTAATCTGTGGACTATTAGAGTGTTGATGAAACACAGAAATTGCATCGGGATTGAATACAACAGTCACCATGCGCACTTTCCTCCATGGGAGTAATGTCTCAAAGAGTTTACGCTTCGATCGTTCCCTGGAAGACCAGTAGTAGTTTCCGATGCACATTTGGAGGCATTCTGTAATTTGTGGAGTATCAGAGTGTTGATAAAACACAGAAATTGCACTGGGATTGAATACAACAGTCACCATGCGCACTTTCCTTCATGGGAGTAATGTCCCAAACAGTCTACGCTTTGATCGTTCCCTGGAGGACCAGTAGTAGTTTCCGATTAACATCTGGAGGCATTTTGTAAACTGTGGACTATCAGAGTGTTGATGAAACACAGAAATTGCATCGGGATTGAATACAACATTCTCCATGCGCAGTTTCCTCCATGGGAGTAATGTCTCAAGCAGTCTACGCTTTGATCGTTCCCTGGAAGACCAATAGTAGTTTCCGATTAACAACTGGAGGCATTCTGTAATCTGTGGACTATCAGAGTGTTGGTGAAACACAGAAATTGCATCGGGATTGAATACAGCAGTCACCATGCGTACATTCCTCCATAAATGTAATGTCTCAAACAGTCTACGCTTTGATGGTTTCCTGGAAGACCAGTAGTAGTTTCCGATTCACATGTGTAATCATTCTGTAATCTGTGGACTATCAGAGTGTTGATGGAACAAAGAAAATGCATCGGGATTGAATACAACAGTCACCATGCGCACTTTTCTCCACAGGAGTAATGTCTCAAACTATCTACACTTTGATCGTTCCCTGGAAGACCAGTAGTAGTTTCCGATGCACCTCTGGTGGCATTCTGTAATCAGTAGACTATCAGAGTGTTGATGAAACACAGTAATTGCATCCGGATTGAATAAAACACTCACCATGCTCACTTTCCTCCATGGGAGTAAAGTCTCTAACAGTCTACGCTTTGATCGTTCCCTGGAAGACCAGTAGTAGTTTCCGATGAACTTCTGGACGCTTTCTGTAATCTGTGGACTATCAAAGTGTTGATGAAACACAGAAATTGCATCGGGATTGAATACGACAGTCACCATGCGCACTTTCCTAAATGGGAGTAATGTCTCAAACAGTCTACGCTTTGATCGTTCCCGTGAAGCCCAGTAGTAGTTTCCGATGCACATCTCGTGGCATTCTGTAATCTGTGGTCTATCAGAGTGTTGATGAAACACTGTAAATGCATCGGGATTGAATACAACAGTCACCATGCGCACTTTCCTCCATGGGAGTAATGTCTCAAAGAGTCTACGTTTGGTCGTTCCCGGGAAGACCAGTAGTAGTTTCCGATGCACATCTCGTGGCATTCTGTAATCTGTGGTCTATCAGAGTGTTGATGAAACACTGTAAATGCATCGGGATTGAATACAACTGTCACCATGCGCCCTTTTCTCCATGCGAGTAATGTAACAAACAGCCTACGCTTTGATCGTTAACTGGAAGACCAGTAGTAGTTTCCGATTAACATCTGGAGGCATTCTGTAATCTGTGGACTATCAGGGTGTTGATGAAACACAGAAATTGCATCGGGATTGAATACAACATTCTCCATGCGCAGTTCCCTCCATAGGAGTAATGTCTCAAACAGTCTACGCTTTGATCGTTCAGTGGAAGGCCAGTAGTAGATTCAACTGCACATCTGGAGGCATTCCGTAATCTGTTGAGTATCAGAGTGTTGATGAAACACAGATATTCCATCGGGATTGAATACAACAGTCACCATGCGCACTTTCCTCCATGGGAGTAATGTCTCAAAGAGTCAACGCTTTGATCGTTCTCAGGAAGACCAGTAGTAGTTTCCGATGCACTTCTCGTGGCATTCTGTAGTCTGTGGACTATCAGAGTGTTGATGAAACACAGAAAATGCTTCGGGATTGAATACAACAGTCACCATGCGCACTTTCCTCCATGGGAGTAATGACTCAAAGAGTTTACGCTTTGATCGTTCCCTGGAAGACCAATAGTAGTTTCCGATGCACGTTTGGAAGCATTCTGTAATCTGTGGAGTATCAGAGTGTTGATAAAACACAGAAATTGCATCGGGATTGAATACAAAAGTCACCATGAGCACTTTCCTTCATGGGAGTAATGTCCCAAACAGTCTACGCTTTGATCGTTCCCTGGAGGACCAGTAGTAGTTTCCGATTAACATCTGGAGGCATTTTGTAAACTGTGGACTATCAGAGTGTTGATGAAACACAGAAATTGCATCGGGATTGAATACAACATTCTCCATGCGCAGTGTCCTCCATGGGAGTAATGTCTCAAGCAGTCTACGCTTTGATCGTTCCCTGGAAGACCAGTAGTAGTTTCCGATTAACATCTGGAGGCATTCTGTAATCTGTGGACTATCAGAGTGTTGGTGAAACACAGAAATTGCATCGGGATTGAATACAACAGTCACCATGCGTACATTCCTCCATAAAAGTAATGTCTCAAACAGTCTACGCTTTGATGGTTTCCTGGAAGACCAGTAGTAGTTTCCGATTCACATGTGGAGGCGTTCTGTAATCTGTGGACTATCAGAGTGTTGATGAAACACAGAAAATGCATCGGGATTGAATACAACAGTCACCATGCGCACTTTCCTGAATGGGAGTAATGTCTCAAAGAGTTTACGCTTCGATCGTTCCCTGGAAGACCAGTAGTAGTTTCCGATGCACATTTGGAGGCATTCTGTAATTTGTGGAGTATCAGAGTGTTGATAAAACACAGAAATTGCACTGGGATTGACTACAACAGTCAGCATGCGCTCTTTCCTTCATGGGAGTAATGTCCCAAACAGTCTACGCTTTGATCGTTCCCTGGAGGACCAGTAGTAGTTTCCGATTAACATCTGGAGGCATTTTGTAAACTGTGGACTATCAGAGTGTTGATGAAACACGGAAATTGCATCGGGATTGAATACAACATTCTCCATGCGCAGTTTCCTCCATGGGAGTAATGTCTCAAGCAGTCTACGCTTTGATCGTTCCCTGGAAGACCAATAGTAGTTTCCGATTAACATCTGGAGGCATTCTGTAATCTGTGGACTATCAGAGTGTTGGTGAAACACAGAAATTGCATCGGGATTGAATACAGCAGTCACCATGCGTACATTCCTCCATAAATGTAATGTCTCAAACAGTCTACGCTTTGATGGTTTCCTGGAAGACCAGTAGTAGTTTCCGATTAACATCTGGGGGCATACTGTAATCTGTGGACTATAAGATTGTTGATGAAACACAGAAATTGCATCGGGATTGAATACAACATTCTCCATGCGCACTTTCCTCCACGGGAGTAATGTCTCAAACAATCTACACTTTGATCGTACCCTGGAGGACCAGTAGTAGTTTCCAATGCACCTCTGGTGGCATTCTGTAATCCGTAGACTATCAGAGTGTTGATGAAACACAGTAATTGCATCCGGATTGAATAAAACACTCACCATGCTCACTTTCCTCCATGGGAGTAAAGTCTCTAACAGTCTACGCTTTGATCGTTCCCTGGAAGACCAGTAGTAGTTTCCGATGAACTTCTGAAGGCTTTCTGTAATCTGTGGACTATCAAAGTGTTGATGAATCACAGAAATTGAATCGGAATTGAATACGACAGTCACCATGCGTACTTTCCTCCATGGGAGTAATGTCTCAAACAGTCTACGCTTTGATCGTTCCCTGGAGACCAGTAGTAGTTTCCGATGCACATCTCGTGGCATTCTGTAATCTGTGGTCTAACAGAGTGTTGATGAAACACAGAAATTGCATCGGGATTGAATACAACATTCTCCATGCGCAGTTCCCTCCATAGGAGTAATGTCTCAAACAGTCTACGCTTCGATCGTTCAGTGGAAGGCCAGTAGTAGATTCAACTGCACATCTGGAGGCATTCTGTAATCTGTTGAGTATCAGAGTGTTGATGAAACACAGATATTCCATCGGGATTGAATACAACAGTCACCATGCGCACTTTCCTCCATGGGAGTAATGTCTCAAAGAGTCAACGCTTTGATTGTTCCTAGGAAGACCAGTAGTAGTTTCCGATGCACTTCTCGTGGCATTCTGTAATCTGTGGACTATCAGAGTGTTGATGAAACACAGAAATTGCATCGGGATTGAATACATCAGTCACCATGAGCACTTTCCTTCACGGGAGTAATGTCCCAAACAGTCTACGCTTTGATCGTTCCCTGGAGGACCAGTAGTAGTTTCCGATTAACATCTGGAGGCATTTTGTAAACTGTGGACTATCAGAGTGTTGATGAAACACAGAAATTGCATCGGGATTGAATACAACATTCTCCATGCGCACTTTCCTCCATGGGAGTAATGTCTCAAGCAGTCTACGCTTTGATCGTTCCCTGGAAGACCAGTAGTAGTTTCCGATTAACATCTGGAGGCATTCTGTAATCTGTGGACTATCAGAGTGTTGGTGAAACACAGAAATTGCATCGGGATTGAATACAACAGTCACCATGCGTACATTCCTCCATAAAAGTAATGTCTCAAACAGTCTACGCTTTGATTGTTTCCTGGAAGACCAGTAGTAGTTTCCGATTCACATGTGGAGGCGTTCTGTAATCTGTGGACTATCAGAGTGTTGATGAAACACAGAAAATGCATCGGGATTGAATACAACTGTCACCATGCGCCCTTTCCTCCATGGGAGTAATGTAACATACAGCCTACGCTTTGATCGTTAACTGGAAGACCAGTAGTAGTTTCCGATTAACATCTGGAGGCATTCTGTAATCTGTGGACTATCAGAGTGTTGATGAAACACAGAAAATGCATCGGGATTGAATACAACAGTCACCATGCGCACTTTCCTCCACGGGAGTAATGTCTCAAACAATCTACACTTTGATCGTTCCCTGGAAGACCAGTAGTAGTTTTCGATGCTCCTCTGGTGGCATTCTGTAATCTGCAGACTATCAGAGTGTTGATGAAACACAGTAATTGCATCCGGATTGAATAAAACACTCACCATGCTCACTTTCCTCCATGGGAGTAAAGTCTCTAACAGTCTACGCTTTGATCGTTCCCTGGAAGACCAGTAGTAGTTTCCGATGAACTTCTGGACGCTTTCTGTAATCTGTGGACTATCAGAGTGTTGATGAAACACAGAAATTGCATCGGGATTGAATACAACAATCTCCATGCGCAGTTTCCTCCATGGGAGTAATGTCTCCAACAGTCTACGCTTTGATCGCTCCCTGGAAGACCAGTAGTAGTTTCCGATTAACATCTGGGGGCATACTGTAATCTGTGGACTATCAGATTGTTGATGAAACACAGAAATTGCATCGGGATTGAATACAACAGTCACCATGCGTACATTCCTCCATAAAAGTAATGTCTCAAACAGTCTACGCTTTGATGGTTTCCTGGAAGACCAGTAGTAGTTTCCGATTCACATGTGGAGGCATTCTGTAATCTGTGGACTATCAGAGTGTTGATGAAACACAGAAATTCATCGGGATTCAATACAACAGTCACCATGCGCTGTTTCTTACATAAAAGTAATGTCTCAAACAGTCTACGCTTTCATCGTTCCCTGGAGACCAGTAGTAGTTTCCGATGCACATCTCGTGGCGTTCTGTAATCTGTGGTCTATCAGAGTGTTGATGAAACACTGTAAATGCATCGGGATTGAATACAACTGTCACCATGCGCCCTTTCCTCCATGGGAGTAATGTAACAAACAGCCTACGCTTTGATCGTTAACTGGAAGACCAGTAGTAGCTTCCGATTAACATCTGGAGGCATTCTGTAATCTGTGGACTATCAGAGTGTTGATGAATCACAGAAATTGCATCGACATTGAATACAACATTCTCCATGCGCAGTTCCCTCCATAGGAGTAATGTCTCAAACAGTCTACGCTTTGATCGTTCAGTGGAAGGCCACTAGTTGTTTCAACTGCATATCTGGAGGCATTCTCTAATCTGTTGAGTATCAGAGTGTTGATGAAACACAGAAATTCCATCGGGATTGAATACAACAGTCACCATGCGCACTTTCCTCCATGGGAGTAATGTCTCAAAGAGTCTACGCTTTGTTCGTTCCCGGGAAGACCAGTAGTAGTTTCCGATGCACTTCTCGTGGCATTCTGTAATCTGTGGACTATCAGAGTGTTGATGAAACACAGAAAATGCATCGGGATTGAATACAACAGTCACCATGCGCACTTTCCTCCATGGGAGTAATGTCTCAAAGAGTTTACGCTTTGATCGTTCCCTGGAAGACCAGTAGTAGTTTCCGATGCACATTTGGAGGCATTCTGTAATCTGTGGAGTATCAGAGTGTTGATAAAACACAGAAATTGCATCGGGATTGAGTACAACAGTCACCATGCGCACTTTCCTTCATGGGAGTGATGTACCAAACAGTCTACGCTTTGATCGTTCCCTGGAGGACCAGTAGTAGTTTCCGATTAACATCTGGAGGCATTTTGTAAACTGTGGACTATCAGAGTGTTGATGAAACACAGAAATTGCATTGGGATTGAATACAACATTCTCCATGCGCAGTTTCCTCCATAGGAGTAATGTCTCAAGCAGTCTACGCTTTGATGGTTTCCTGGAAGACCAGTAGTAGTTTCCGATTCACATGTGGAGGCATTATGTAATCTGTGGACTATCAGAGTGTTGATGAAACACAGAAAATGCATCGGGATTGAATACAACAGTCACCATGCGCACTTTCCTCCACGGGAGTAATGTCTCAAACAATCTACGCTTTGATCGTTCCCTGGAAGACCAGTAGTAGTTTCCGATGCACCTCTGGTGGCATTCTGTAATCTGTAGACTATCAGAGTGTTGATGAAACACAGTAATTGCATCCGGATTGAATAAAACACTCACCATGCTCACTTTCCTCCATTTGAGTAAAGTCTCTAACAGTCTACGCTTTGATCGTTCCCTGGAAGACCAGTAGAAGGTTCCGATGAACTTCTGGAGGCTTTCTGTAATCTGTGGACTATCAGAGTGTTGATGAAACACAGAAATTGCATCGGGATTGAATACGACAGTCACCATGCGCACTTTCCTCCATGGGAGTAATGTCTCAAACAGTCTACGCTTTGATCGTTCCCGGGAGAACCAGTAGTAGTTTCCGATGCACATCTCGTGGCATTCTGTAGTCTGTGGACTATCAGAGTGTTGATGAAACACAGAAAATGCATCGGGATTGGATACATCAGTCACCATGCGTACTTTCCTCCATGGGAGTAATGTCCCAAACAGTCTACGCTTTGATCGTTCCCTGGAGGACCAGTAGTAGTTTCCGATTAACATCTGGAGGCATTTTGTAAACTGTCGACTATCAGAGTGTTGATGAAACACAGAAATTGCATCGGGATTGAATACTACAATCTCCATGCGCAGTTTCCTCCATGGGAGTAATGTCTCAAACAGTATACGCTTTGATCGTTCCCTGGAAGACCAGTAGTAGTTTCCGATTAACATCTGGAGGCATTCTGTAATCTGTGGACTATCGGATTGTTGATGAAACACAGGAATTGCATCGGGATTGAATACAACAGTCACCATGCGCACATACCTCCGTAAAAGTAATGTCTCAAACAGTCTACGCTTTGATGGTTTCCTGGAAGACCAGTAGTAGTTTCCGATTCACATGTGGAGGCATTCTGTAATCTGTGGACTATCGGAGTGTTGATGAAACACAGAAATTGCATCGGGATTCAATACAACAGTCACCATGCGCTGTTTCTTACATAAAAGTAATGTCTCAAACAGTCTACCCTTTCATCGTTCCCTGGAGACCAGCAGTAGTTTCCGATGCACATCTCGTGGCATTCTGTAATCTGTGGTCTATCAGAGTGTTGATGAAACACTGAAAATGCATCGGGATTGAATACAACAGTCACCATGCGCACTTTCCTCCATGGGAGTAATGTGTCAAAGAGTCTACGTTTGGTCGTTCCCGGGAAAACCAGTAGTAGTTTCCGATGCACATCTCGTGGCATTCTGTAATCTGTGGACTATCCGAGTGTTGATGAAACACAGAAAATGCATCGGGATTGAATACAACAGTCACCATGCGCACTTTCCTCCATGGGAGTAATGCCTCAAAGAGTTTACGCTTTGATCGTTCCCTGGAAGGCCAGTAGAAGTTTCCGATGCACATTTGGAGACATTCTGTAATCTGTGGAGTATCAGAGTGTTGATGAAACTCAGAAATTGCATCGGGATTGAATACAACAATCACCATGCGTACGTTCCTCCATAAAAGTAATGTCTCAAACAGTCTACGCTTTGATCGTTTCTGGAAGTCCAGTAGTAGTTTCCGATTCACATGTGGAGGCATTCTGTGATCTGTGGACTCTCAGAGTGTTGATGAAACACAGAAATTGCATTGGGATTGAATACAACAGTCACCATGCGCTGTTCCTTACATAAAAGTAATGTCTCAAACAGTCTACGCTTTCATCGTTCCCTGGAAGACCAGTAGTAGTTTCCGATGCATATCTCGTGGCATTCTGTAATCTGTGGTCTATCAGAGTGTTGATGAAACACAGTAAATGCATCGGGATTGAATACAACAGTCACCATGCGCACTTTCCTCCATGGGAGTAATGTCTCAAAGAATTTACGCTTTGATTGTTGCCTGGAAGACCAGTAGTAGTTTCCGATGCACATCTGGAGGCATTCTGTAATCTGTGGACTATTAGGGTGTTGATGAAACACAGAAAATGCATCGGTATTGAATACAACAGTCACCATGCGCACTTTCCTCCACGGGAGTATTGTCACAACCAATCTACGCTTTGATCGTTCCCTGGAAGACCAGTAGTAGTTTCCGATGCACCTCTGGTGGCATTCTGTAATGTGTAGACCATCAGAGTGTTGATGAAACACAGAAATTGAATCGGGATTGAATACAACATTCTCCATGCGCAGTTTCCTCCATGGGAATAATGTCTCAAACAGTCTACGCTTTGATCGTTCCCTGGAAGACCAGTAGTAGTTTCCGATGCAAATTTGGAGGCATTCTATAATCTGTGGAGTATCAGAGTGTTGATGAAACACAGGAATTGCATCGGGATTGAATACAACAGTCACCATGCGCTGTTTCTTACATAAAAGTAATGTGTCAAACAATCTATGCTTTGTTCGTTCCCTCGAAGACCAGTAGTGGTTTCCGATGCACCTCTGGTGGCATTCTGTAATGTGTAGACTATCAGAGTGTTGCTGAAACACAGTAATTCCATTGGGATTGAATAAAACAGTCACCATGCTCACTTTCCTCCGTGGGAGTAATGTCTCTAACAGTCTACGCTTTGATCGTTCCCTGGAAGGCCAGTAGTAGTTTCCGATGCACATCTGCAGGCATTCAGTAATCTGTGGACTATCAGAGTGTTGATGAAACACAGAAAATGCATCGGGATTGAATACAACAGTCACCATGCGCACTTTCCTCCACAGGAGTATTGTCACAAACAATCTACGCTTTGATCGTTCCCTGGAAGACCAGTAGTCGTTTCCGATGCACATCTGGCGGCATTCTGTAATCTGTGGACTATTAGAGTGTTGATGAAACACAGAAATTGCATCGGGATTGAATACAACAGTCACCATGCGCACATTCCTCCATAAAAGTAATGTCTCAAACAGTCTACGCTTTGATCGTTTCCTGGAAGACCAGTAGTAGTTTCCGATGCACAATTCGTGGCATTCTGTAATCTGTGGACTATCAGAGTGTTGATGAAACACAGAAATTGCATCGGGATTGATTACAACAGTCACCATGTGCTGTTTCTTACATAAAAGTAATGTCTCAAACAATCTATGCTTTGATCGTTCCCTCGAAGACCAGTAGAAGTTTCCGATGCACCTCTGGTGGCATTCTGTAATGTGTAGACTATCAGAGTGTTGATGAAACACAGTAATTGCATCGGGATTGAATAAAACAGTTATCATGCTCACTTTCCTCCGTGGGAGTAATGTCTCTAACAGTCTACGCTTTGATCGTTCCCTGGAAGACCAGTAGTACTTTCCGATGAACATCTGGAGGCTTTCTGTAATCTGTGGACTATCAGAGTGTTGATGAAACACAGAAATTGCATCGGGATTGAATACAACATTCTCCATGCGCAGTTTCTTCCATGGGAGAAATGTCTCAAACAGTCTACGCTTTGATCGTTCAGTGGAAGACCAGTAGTAGTTTCAACTGCACATCTGGAGGCATTCTGTAATCTGTTGAGTATCAGAGTGATGATGAAACACAGAAATTCCATCGGGATTGAATACAACAGTCACCATGCGCACTTTCCTCCATGGGTGTAATGTCTCAAAGAGTCTACGCTTTGATCATTCCCCGGAAGACCAGTAGTAGTTTCCGATGCACATTTGGAGGCATTCTGTAATTTGTGGAGTATCAGAGTGTTGATAAAACACAGAAATTGCATCGGGATTGAATACAACAGTCACCATGAGCACTTTGCTTCATGGGAGTAATGTCCCAAACAGTCTACGCTTTGATCGTTCCCTGGAGGACCAGTAGTAGTTTAAGATTAACATCTGGAGGCATTTTGTAAACTGTGGACTATCAGAGTGTTGATGAAACACAGAAATTGCATCGGGATTGAATACAACATTCTCCATGCGCAGTTTCCTCCATGGGAGTAATGTCTCAAGCAGTCTACGCTTTGATCGTTCCCAGGAAGGCCAGTAGTAGTTTCCGATTAACATCTGGAGGCATTCTGTAATCTGTGGACTATCAGAGTGTTGATGACACACAGAAATTGCATCGGGATTGAATACAACAGTCACCATGCGCACTTTCCTCCAAGGGAGTAATGTCAAAAACAGTCTACGTTTTGCTCGTTCCCTGGAAGAGCAGTAGTAGTTCCCGATGCACATCTGGAGGCATTCTGTAATCTGTGGAGTATCAGAGTGTTGATGAAAGACAGAAATTGTATCGGGATTGAATACAACAGTCACCATGCGCACTTTCCTCCATGGGAATAATGTCTCAAAGAGTCTACGCTTTGATCGTTCCCGGGAAGAACAGTAGTAGTTTCCGATTAACATCTGGAGGCATTCTGTAATCTGTGGACTATCAGAGTGTTGATGAAACACAGAAATTGCATCGGGATTGAATACAACAGTCACCATGCGCACTTTCCTCCATGGGAGTAATGTCTCAAGCAGTCTACGCTTTGATGGTTTCCTGGAAGACCAGTAGTAGTTTCCGATTCACATGTGGAGGCATTCTGTAATCTGTGGACTATCAGAGTGTTGATGAAACACAGAAATTCATCGGGATTCAATACAATAGTCACCATGCGCTGTTTCTTACATAAAAGTAATGTCTCAAACAGTCTACGCTTTCATCGTTCCCTGGAGACCAGTAGTAGTTTCCGATGCACATCTCGTGGCGTTCTGTAATCTGTGGTCTATCAGAGTGTTGATGAAACACTGTAAATGCATCGGGATTGAATACAACTGTCACCATGCGCCCTTTCCTCCATGGGAGTAATGTAACAAACAGCCTACGCTTTGATCGTTAACTGGAAGACCAGTAGTAGCTTCCGATTAACATCTGGAGGCATTCTGAAATCTGTGGACTATCAGAGTGTTGATGAATCACAGAAATTGCATCGAAATTGAATACAACATTCTCCATGCGCAGTTCCCTCCATAGGAGTAATGTCTCAAACAGTCTACGCTTTGATCGTTCAGTGGAAGGCCACTAGTTGTTTCAACTGCACATCTGGAGGCATTCTCTAATCTGTTGAGTATCAGAGTGTTGATGAAACACAGAAATTCCATCGGGATTGAATACAACAGTCACCATGCGCACTTTCCTCCATGGGAGTAATGTCTCAAAGAGTCTACGCTTTGTTCGTTCCCGGGAAGACCAGTAGTAGTTTCCGATGCACTTCTCGTGGCATTCTGTAATCTGTGGACTATCAGAGTGTTGATGAAACACAGAAAATGCATCGGGATTGAATACAACAGTCACCATGCGCACTTTCCTCCATGGGAGTAATGTCTCAAAGAGTTTACGCTTTGATCGTTCCCTGGAAGACCAGTAGTAGTTTCCGATGCACATTTGGAGGCATTCTGTAATCTGTGGAGTATCAGAGTGTTGATAAAACACAGAAATTGCATCGGGATTGAATACAACAGTCACCATGCGCACTTTCCTTCATGGGAGTAATGTACCAAACAGTCTACGCTTTGATCGTTCCCTGGAGGACCAGTAGTAGTTTCCGATTAACATCTGGAGGCATTTTGTAAACTGTGGACTATCAGAGTGTTGATGAAACACAGAAATTGCATCGGGATTGAATACAACATTCTCCATGCGCAGTTTCCTCCATAGGAGTAATGTCTCAAGCAGTCTACGCTTTGATGGTTTCCTGGAAGACCAGTAGTAGTTTCCGATTCACATGTGGAGGCATTATGTAATCTGTGGACTATCAGAGTGTTGATGAAACACAGAAAATGCATCGGGATTGAATACAACAGTCACCATGCGCACTTTCCTCCACGGGAGTAATGTCTCAAACAATCTACGCTTTGATCGTTCCCTGGAAGACCAGTAGTAGTTTCCGATGCACCTCTGGTGGCATTCTGTAATCTGTAGACTATCAGAGTGTTGATGAAACACAGTAATTGCATCCGGATTGAATAAAACACTCACCATGCTCACTTTCCTCCATTTGAGTAAAGTCTCTAACAGTCTACGCTTTGATCGTTCCCTGGAAGACCAGTAGAAGGTTCCGATGAACTTCTGGAGGCTTTCTGTAATCTGTGGACTATCAGAGTGTTGATGAAACACAGAAATTGCATCGGGATTGAATACGACAGTCACCATGCGCACTTTCCTCCATGGGAGTAATGTCTCAAACAGTTTACGCTTTGATCGTTCCCGGGAGAACCAGTAGTAGTTTCCGATGCACATCTCGTGGCATTCTGTAGTCTGTGGACTATCAGAGTGTTGATGAAACACAGAAAATGCATCGGGATTGGATACATCAGTCACCATGCGTACTTTCCTCCATGGGAGTAATGTCCCAAACAGTCTACGCTTTGATCGTTCCCTGGAGGACCAGTAGTAGTTTCCGATTAACATCTGGAGGCATTTTGTAAACTGTCGACTATCAGAGTGTTGATGAAACACAGAAATTGCATCGGGATTGAATACTACAATCTCCATGCGCAGTTTCCTCCATGGGAGTAATGTCTCAAACAGTCTACGCTTTGATCGTTCCCTGGAAGACCAGTAGTAGTTTCCGATTAACATCTGGAGGCATTCTGTAATCTGTGGACTATCGGATTGTTGATGAAACACAGGAATTGCATCGGGATTGAATACAACAGTCACCATGCGCACATACCTCCATAGAAGTAATGTCTCAAACAGTCTACGCTTTGATGGTTTCCTGGAAGACCAGTAGTAGTTTCCGATTCACATGTGGAGGCATTCTGTAATCTGTGGACTATCAGAGTGTTGATGAAACACAGAAATTGCATCGGGATTCAATACAACAGTCACCATGCGCTGTTTCTTACATAAAAGTAATGTCTCAAACAGTCTACCCTTTCATCGTTCCCTGGAGACCAGCAGTAGTTTCCGATGCACATCTCGTGGCATTCTGTAATCTGCGGTCTATCAGAGTGTTGATGAAACACTGAAAATGCATCGGGATTGAATACAACAGTCACCATGCGCACTTTCCTCCATGGGAGTAATGTGTCAAAGAGTCTACGTTTGGTCGTTCCCGGGAAAACCAGTAGTAGTTTCCGATGCACATCTCGTGGCATTCTGTAATCTGTGGACTATCCGAGTGTTGATGAAACACAGAAAATGCATCGGGATTGAATACAACAGTCACCATGCGCACTTTCCTCCATGGGAGTAATGCCTCAAAGAGTTTACGCTTTGATCGTTCCCTGGAAGGCCAGTAGAAGTTTCCGATGCACATTTGGAGACATTCTGTAATCTGTGGAGTATCAGAGTGTTGATGAAACTCAGAAATTGCATCGGGATTGAATACAACAATCACCATGCGCACATTCCTCCATGGGAGTAATGTCCCAAACAGTCTACGCTTTGATCGTTACCTGGAAGACCAGTAGAAGTTTCAGATTAACATCTGGAGGCATTCTGTAATATGTGGACTATCAGAGTGTTGATGAAACACAGAAATTGCATCGGGATTGAATACAACAGTCACCATGCGTACGTTCCTCCATAAAAGTAATGTCTCAAACAGTCTACGCTTTGATCGTTTCTGGAAGTCCAGTAGTAGTTTCCGATTCACATGTGGAGGCATTCTGTGATCTGTGGACTCTCAGAGTGTTGATGAAACACAGAAATTCCATTGGGATTGAATACAACAGTCACCATGCGCTGTTCCTTACATAAAAGTAATGTCTCAAACAGTCTACGCTTTCATCGTTCCCTGGAAGACCAGTAGTAGTTTCCGATGCATATCTCGTGGCATTCTGTAATCTGTGGTCTATCAGAGTGTTGATGAAACACAGTAAATGCATCGGGATTGAATACAACAGTCACCATGCGCACTTTCCTCCATGGGAGTAATGTCTCAAAGAATTTACGCTTTGATTGTTGCCTGGAAGACCAGTAGTAGTTTCCGATGCACATCTGGAGGCATTCTGTAATCTGTGGAGTATTAGGGTGTTGATGAAACACAGAAAATGCATCGGTATTGAATACAACAGTCACCATGCGCACTTTCCTCCACGGGAGTATTGTCACAACCAATCTACGCTTTGATCGTTCCTTGGAAGACCAGTAGTAGTTTCCGATGCACCTCTGGTGGCATTCTGTAATGTGTAGACCATCAGAGTGTTGATGAAACACAGAAATTGAATCGGGATTGAATACAACATTCTCCATGCGCAGTTTCCTCCATGGGAATAATGTCTCAAACAGTCTACGCTTTGATCGTTCCCTGGAAGACCAGTAGTAGTTTCCGATGCAAATTTGGAGGCATTCTATAATCTGTGGAGTATCAGAGTGTTGATGAAACACAGGAATTGCATCGGGATTGAATACAACAGTCACCATGCGCTGTTTCTTACATAAAAGTAATGTGTCAAACAATCTATGCTTTGTTCGTTCCCTCGAAGACCAGTAGTGGTTTCCGATGCACCTCTGGTGGCATTCTGTAATGTGTAGACTATCAGAGTGTTGCTGAAACACAGTAATTCCATTGGGATTGAATAAAACAGTCACCATGCTCACTTTCCTCCGTGGGAGTAATGTCTCTAACAGTCTACGCTTTGATCGTTCCCTGGAAGGCCAGTAGTAGTTTCCGATGCACATCTGCAGGCATTCAGTAATCTGTGGACTATCAGAGTGTTGATGAAACACAGAAAATGCATCGGGATTGAATACAACAGTCACCATCGCACTTTCCTCCACAGGAGTATTGTCACAAACAATCTACGCTTTGATCGTTCCCTGGAAGACCAGTAGTCGTTTCCGATGCACATCTGGCGGCATTCTGTAATCTGTGGACTATTAGAGTGTTGATGAAACACAGAAATTGCATCGGGATTGAATACAACAGTCACCATGCGCACATTCCTCCATAAAAGTAATGTCTCAAACAGTCTACGCTTTGATCGTTTCCTGGAAGACCAGTAGTAGTTTCCGATGCACAATTCGTGGCATTCTGTAATCTGTGGACTATCAGAGTGTTGATGAAACACAGAAATTGCATCGGGATTGATTACAACAGTCACCATGTGCTGTTTCTTACATAAAAGTAATGTGTCAAACAATCTATGCTTTGATCGTTCCCTCGAAGACCAGTAGAAGTTTCCGATGCACCTCTGGTGGCATTCTGTAATGTGTAGACTATCAGAGTGTTGATGAAACACAGTAAATGCATCGGGATTGAATAAAACAGTCATCATGCTCACTTTCCTCCGTGGGAGTAATGTCTCTAACAGTCTACGCTTTGATCGTTCCCTGGAAGACCAGTAGTACTTTCCGATGAACATCTGGAGGCTTTCTGTAATCAGTGGACCATCAGAGTGTTGATGAAACACAGAAATTGCATCGGGATTGAATACAACATTCTCCATGCGCAGTTTCCTCCATGGGAGTAATGTCTCAAACAGTCTACGCTTTTATCGTTCAGTGGAAGACCAGTAGTAGTTTCAACTGCACATCTGGAGGCATTCTGTAATCTGTTGAGTATCAGAGTGATGATGAAACACAGAAATTCCATCGGGATTGAATACAACAGTCACCATGCGCACTTTCCTCCGTGGGTGTAATGTCTCAAAGAGTCTACGCTTTGATCATTCCCCGGAAGACCAGTAGTAGTTTCCGATGCACATTTGGAGGCATTCTGTAATTTGTGGAGTATCAGAGTGTTGATAAAACACAGAAATTGCATCGGGATTGAATACAACAGTCACCATGAGCACTTTGCTTCATGGGAGTAATGTCCCAAACAGTCTACGATTTGATCGTTCCCTGGAGGACCAGTAGTAGTTTCCGATTAACATCTGGAGGCATTTTGTAAACTGTGGACTATCAGAGTGTTGATGAAACACAGAAATTGCATCGGGATTGAATACAACATTCTCCATGCGCAGTTTCCTCCATGGGAGTAATGTCTCAAGCAGTCTACGCTTTGATCGTTCCCAGGAAGACCAGTAGTAGTTTCCGATTAACATCTGGAGGCATTCTGTAATCTGTGGACTATCAGAGTGTTGATGACACACAGAAATTGCATCGGGATTGAATACAACAGTCACCATGCGCACTTTCCTCCAAGGGAGTAATGTCAAAAACAGTCTACGTTTTTCTCGTTCCCTGGAAGACCAGTAGTAGTTTCCGATGCACATTTGGAGGCATTCTGTAATCTGTGTACTATCAGAGTGTTGATGAAACATAGAAATTGCATCGGGATTGAATACAACAATCACCATGAGCACATTCCTCCATAAAAGTAATGTCTCCAACAGTCTACGCTATGATCGTTCCCTGGAAGACCAGTAGTAGTTTCCGATTAACATCTGGAGGCATTCTGTAATCTGTGGACTATCAGAGTGTTGATGACACACAGAAATTGCATCGGGATTGAATACAACAGTCACCATGCGCACTTTCCTCCAAGGGAGTAATGTCAAAAACAGTCTACGTTTTGCTCGTTCCCTGGAAGAGCAGTAGTAGTTCCCGATGCACATCTGGAGGCATTCTGTAATCTGTGGAGTATCAGAGTGTTGATGAAAGACAGAAATTGTATCGGGATTGAATACAACAGTCACCATGCGCACTTTCCTCCATGGGAATAATGTCTCAAACAGTCTACGCTTCGATCGTTCCCGGGAAGACCAGTAGTAGCTTCCGATGCATATCTCGTGGCATTCTGTAATCTGTGGACTATCAGAGTGTTGATGAAACTCAGAAATTGCATCGGGATTGAATACAAGAGTCACCATGCGCACTTTCCTCCATGGGAGTAATGTCCCAAACAGTCAACGCTTTGATCGTTCCCTGGAAGACCAGTAGTAGTTTCCGATTAACATCTGGAGGCATTCTGTAATCTGTGGACTATCAGAGTGTTGATGAAACACAGAAATTGCATCGGGATAGAATACACCAGTCACCATGCGCTGTTTCTTACATAAAAGTAATGTCTCAAACAGTCTACGCTTTCATCGTTCCCTGGAAGACCAGTAGTAGTTTCCGATGCACATCTCGTGGCATTCTGTAATCTGTGGTCTATCAGAGTGTTGATTAAACACAGTAAATGCATCGGGATTGAATACAACAGGTCACCATGCGCACTTTCCTAAATGGGAGTAATGTCTCAAAGAGTTTACGCTTTGATTGTTCCCTGGAAGACCAGTAGAAGTTCCCGATGCACATCTGGAGGCATTCTGTAATCTGTGGAGTATCAGAGTGTTGATGAAACACAGAAATTGCATCGGTATTGAATACAACAGTCACCATGCGCACTTTCCTCCATGTGAGTAATGTCTCAAACAGTCTACGCTTTGATCGTTCCCTGGAAGACCTGTAGTAGTTTCCGATGCACATCTGCAGGCATTCTGTAATCTGTGGACTATCAGAGTGTTGATGAAACACAGAAAATGCTTCGGGATTGAATACAACAGTCACCATGCGCACTTTCCTCCACGGGAGTATAGTCACAAACAATCTACGCTTTGATCGCTCCCTGGAAGACCAGTAGTAGTTTCCGATGCACCTCTGGTGGCATTCTGTAATGTGTAGACTATCAGAGTGTTGATGAAGCACAGAAATTGGATCGGGATTGAATACAACATTCTCCATGCGCAGTTTCCTCCATGGGAGTAATGTCTCAAACAGTCTACGCTTTGATCGTTCCCTGGAAGACCAGTAGTTGTTTACGATGCAAATTTGGAGGCATTCTGTAATCTGTGGAGTATCAGAGTGTTGATGAAACACAGAAATTGCATCGGGATTGAATACAACAGTCACCATGCGCACTTTCCCTCATGGGAGTAATGTCACAAACAGTCTACGCTTTGATCGTTCCCGGCAAGACCAGTAGTGGTTTCCGATGCACATCTCGTGGCATTCTGTAATCTGTGGACTATCAGAGTGTTGATGAAACACAGAAAATGCATCGGGATTGAATACAACAGTCACCATGCACACTTTCCTCCATGGGAGTAATGTCTCAAAGAGTTTACGCTTTCATTGTTCCCTGGAAGACCAGTAGTAGTTTCCGATACACATCTGGAGGCATTCTGTAATCTGTGGACTATTAGAGTGTTGATGAAACACAGAAATTGCATCGGGATTGAATACAACAGTCACCATGCGCACATTCCTCCATAAAAGTAATGTCTCAAACAGTCTACGCTTTGATCGTTCCCTGGAAGACCAGTAGTAGTTTCCGATGCACATCTCGTGGCATTCTGTAATCAGTGGACTATCAGAGTGTTGATGAAACACAGAAAATGCATCGGTGTTGAATACAATAGTCACCATGCGCACTTTCCTCCATGGCAGTAATGTCTCAAAGAGTTTACGCTTTGATCGTTCCCTGGAAGATCAGTAGTATTTTCCGATGCACATTTGGAGGCATTCTGTAATCTGTGGACTATCAGAGTGTTGATGAAACACAGAAATTGCATCGGGATTGAATACAACAGTCACCATGCGCACTTTCCTCCATGGGAGTAATGTCTCTAACAGTCAACGCTTTGATCGTTCCCTGGAAGACCAGTAGTAGTTTCCGATGCACATCTGGAGGCTTTCCGTAATCTGTGGACTATCAGAGTGTTGATGAAACACAGAAATGGCATCGGGATTGAATACAACAGTCACCATGCGCACTTTCCTCCATGGGAGTAATGTCTCAAGCAGTCTACGCTTCGATCGTTCCCGGGAAGACCAGTAGTAGTTTCCGATGCACATCTCGTGGCATTCTGTAATCTGTGGACTATCAGAGTGTTGATGAAACACAGAAAATGCATCGGGATTGAATGCAACAGTCACCATGCGCACTTTCCTCCATGGGAGTAATGTCTCAAAGAGTTTACGCTTTGATCGTTACATGGAAGACCAGTAGTAGTTTCCGATGCACATCTCGTGGCATTCTGTAATCTGTGGACTATCAGAGTGTTGATGAAACACAGAAAATGCATCGGGATTGGATACAACAGACACCATGCGCACATTCTTCCATGGGAGTAATGTCTCAAACAGTCTACAATTTGATCGTTCCCTGGAAGACCAGTAGAAGTTTCCAATGCACATATGGAGGCATTCTGTAATCTGTGGAGTATTAGAGAGATGATGAAACACAGAAATTGTATCGGGATTGAATAAAACAGTCACCATCCGCACTTTCCTCCAGGTGAGTAATGTCTGAAACAGTCTACGCTTTGATCGTTCCCGGGAAGACCAGTAGTAGTTTCCGATTAACATCTGGAGGCATTCTGTAATCTGTGGACTATCAGACTGTTGATGAAAGACACAAATTGCATCGGGATTGAATACAACAGTCACGATGCGCACTTTCCTCCATGGGAGTAATGTCTCAAACAGTCTACGCTTTGATCGTTCCCTGGAAGACCAGTAGTAGTTTCCGATGCACATTTGGAGGCATTCTGTAATCTGTGTACTATCAGAGTGTTGATGAAACATAGAAATTGCATCGGGATTGAATACAACAATCACCAAAAGCACATTCCTCCATAAAAGTAATGTCTCAAACAGTCTACGCTTTGATCGTTCCCTGGAAGACCAGTAGTAGTTTCCGATTAACATCTGGAGGCATTCTGTAATCTGTGGACTATCAGAGTGTTGATGACACACAGAAATTGCATCGGGATTGAATACAACAGTCACCATGCGCACTTTCCTCCAAGGGAGTAATGTCAAAAACAGTCTACGTTTTGCTCGTTCCCTGGAAGAGCAGTAGTAGTTCCCGATGCACATCTGGAGGCATTCTGTAATCTGTGGAGTATCAGAGTGTTGATGAAAGACAGAAATTGTATCGGGATTGAATACAACAGTCACCATGCGCACTTTCCTCCATGGGAATAATGTCTCAAACAGTCTACGCTTCGATCGTTCCCGGGAAGACCAGTAGTAGCTTCCGATGCATATCTCGTGGCATTCTGTAATCTGTGGACTATCAGAGTGTTGATGAAACTCAGAAATTGCATCGGGATTGAATACAAGAGTCACCATGCGCACTTTCCTCCATGGGAGTAATGTCCCAAACAGTCAACGCTTTGATCGTTCCCTGGAAGACCAGTAGTAGTTTCCGATTAACATCTGGAGGCATTCTGTAATCTGTGGACTATCAGAGTGTTGATGAATCACAGAAATTGCATCGGGATTGAATACCACAGTCACCATGCGTACAATCCTCCATAAAAGGAATGTCT
Organism: Schistocerca gregaria; assembly: GCF_023897955.1. Classification (NCBI taxonomy): domain Eukaryota; kingdom Metazoa; phylum Arthropoda; class Insecta; order Orthoptera; family Acrididae; genus Schistocerca; species Schistocerca gregaria. The sequence goes on from NC_064921.1 coordinate 6,273,406, forward strand.
CCAACAGTCTACGCTTTGATCGTTTCCTGGAAGACCAGTAGTAGTTTCCGATTCACATGTGGAGGCATTCTGTAATCTGTGTACTATCAGAGTGTTGATGAAACTCAGAAATTGCATCGGGATTGAATACAAGAGTCACCATGCGCACTTTCCTCCATGGGAGTAATGTTTCAAACAGTCTACGCTTTGATCGTTCCCTGGAAGACCAGTAGTAGTTTCCGATGCACATTTGGAGGCATTCTGTAATCTGTGTACTATCAGAGTGTTGATGAAACATAGAAATTGCATCGGGATTGAATACAACAATCACCAAAAGCACATTCCTCCATAAAAGTAATGTCTCAAACAGTCTACGCTTTGATCGTTCCCTGGAAGACCAGTAGTAGTTTCCGATTAACATCTGGAGGCATTCTGTAATCTGTGGACTATCAGAGTGTTGATGAAACACAGAAATTGCATCGGGATTGAATACAACAGTCACCATGCACTGTTTCTTACATAAAAGTAATGTCTCAAACGGTCTACGCTTTCATCGTTCCCTGGAAAACCAGTAGTAGTTTCCGATGCACATCTCGTGGAATTCTGTAATCTGTGGTCTATCAGAGTGTTGATTAAACACAGTAAATGCATCGGGATTGAATACAACAGTCACCATGCGCACTTTCTTAAATGGGAGTAATGTCTCAAAGAGTTTACGCTTTGATTGTTCCCTGGAAGACCAGTAGAAGTTCCCGATGCACATCTGGAGGCATTCTGTAATCTGTGGAGTATCAGAGTGTTGATGAAACACAGAAATTGCATCGGTATTGAATACAACAGTCACCATGCGCACTTTCCTCCATGTGAGTAATGTCTCAAACAGTCTACGCTTTGATCGTTCCCTGGAAGACCTGTAGTAGTTTCCGATGCACATCTGCAGGCATTCTGTAATCTGTGGACAATCAGAGTGTTGATGAAACACAGAAAATGCTTCGGGATTGAATACAACAGTCACCATGCGCAGTTTCCTCCACGGGAGTATAGTCACAAACAATCTACGCTTTGATCGCTCCCTGGAAGACCAGTAGTAGTTTCCGATGCACCTCTGGTGGCATTCTGTAATGTGTAGACTATCAGAGTGTTGATGAAGCACAGAAATTGGATCGGGATTGAATACAACATTCTCCATGCGCAGTTTCCTCCATGGGGGTAATGTCTCAAACAGTCTACGCTTTGATCGTTCCCTGGAAGACCAGTAGTTGTTTACGATGCAAATTTGGAGGCATTCTGTAATCTGTGGAGTATCAGAGTGTTGATGAAACACAGAAATTGCATCGGGATTGAATACAACAGTCACCATGCGCACTTTCCTCCATGGGAGTAATGTCACAAACAGTCTACGCTTTGATCGTTCCCGGCAAGACCAGTAGTGGTTTCCGATGCACATCTCGTGGCATTCTGTAATCTGTGGACTATCAGAGTGTTGATGAAACACAGAAAATGCATCGGGATTGAATACAACAGTCACCATGCACACTTTCCTCCATGGGAGTAATGTCTCAAACAGTCTACGCTTTGATCGTTCCCTGGAAGACCAGTAGTAGTTTCCGATGCACATCTCGTGGCATTCTGTAATCTGTGGACTATCAGAGTGTTGATGAAACACAGAAAATGCGTCGGTGTTGAATACAATACACACCATGCGCACTTTCCTCCATGGCAGTAATGTCTCAAAGAGTTTACGCTTTGATCGTTCCCTGGAAGACCAGTAGTATTTTCCGATGCACATTTGGAGGCATTCTGTAATCTGTGGACTATCAGAGTGTTGATGAAACACAGAAATTGCATCGGGATTGAATACAACAGTCACCATGCGCTGTTTCTTACATAAAAGTAATGTGTCAAACAATCTATGCTTTGATCGTTCCCTCGAAGACCAGTAGTAGTTTCCGATGCACCTCTGGTGGCATTCTGTAATGTGTAGACTATCAGAGTGTTGATGAAACACATTAATTGCATCGAGATTGAATATAACGGTCACCATGCTCACCTTCCTCCGTGGGAGTAATGTCTCTAACAGTCTACGCTTTGATCTTTCCCTGGAAGACCAGTAGTAGTTTCCGATTAACATCTGGAGGCTTTCTGTTATCTGTGGACTATCAGAGTGTTGATGAAACACAGAAATTGAATCGGGATTGAATACAACAGTCACCATGCGCACTTTCCTCCATGGGAGTAATGTCTCTAACAGTCAACGCTTTGATCGTTCCCTGGAAGACCAGTAGTAGTTTCCGATGCACATCTGGAGGCTTTCCGTAATCTGTGGACTATCAGAGTGTTGATGAAACACAGAAATGGCATCGGGATTGAATACAACAGTCACCATGCGCACTTTCCTCCATGGGAGTAATGTCTCAAGCAGTCTACGCTTCGATCGTTCCCGGGAAGACCAGTAGTAGTTTCCCATGCACATCTCGTGGCATTCTGTAATCTGTGGACTATCAGAGTGTTGATGAAACACAGAAAATGCATCGGGATTGAATGCAACAGTCACCATGCGCACTTTCCACCATGGGAGTAATGTCTCAAAGAGTTTACGCTTTGATCGTTACATGGAAGACCAGTAGTAGTTTCCGATGCACATCTCGTGGCATTCTGTAATCTGTGGACTATCAGAGTGTTGATGAAACACAGAAAATGCATCGGGATTGGATACAACAGACACCATGCGCACATTCTTCCATGGGAGTAATGTCTCAAACAGTCTACAATTTGATCGTTCCCTGGAAGACCAGTAGAAGTTTCCAATGCACATATGGAGGCATTCTGTAATCTGTGGAGTATTAGAGAGATGATGAAACACAGAAATTGTATCGGGATTGAATACAACAGTCACCATCCGCACTTTCCTCCAGGTGAGTAATGTCTGAAACAGTCTACGCTTTGATCGTTCCCGGGAAGACCAGTAGTAGTTTCCGATTAACATCTGGAGGCATTCTGTAATCTGTGGACTATCAGACTGTTGATGAAAGACACAAATTGCATCGGGATTGAATACAACAGTCACGATGCGCACTTTCCTCCATGGGAGTAATGTCTCAAACAGTCTACGCTTTGATCGTTCCCTGGAAGACCAGTAGTAGTTTCCGATGCACATTTGGAGGCATTCTGTAATCTGTGTACTATCAGAGTGTTGATGAAACATAGAAATTGCATCGGGATTGAATACAACAATCACCATGAGCACATTCCTCCATAAAAGTAATGTCTCAAACAGTCTACGCTTTGATCTTTCCCTGGAAGACCAGTAGTAGTTTCCGATGCAAATCTGGAGGCATTCTGTAATCTGTGGAGTATCAGAGTGTTGATGAAACACAGATATTGCGTCGGGATTGAATACAACAGTCACCATGCGCACTTTCCTCCATGGGAGTTATGTCAAAAACAGTCAACGTTTTGATCGTTCCCTGGAAGACCAGTAGTAGTTCCCGATGCACATCTTGCGACATTCTGTAATCTGTGGACTATCAGAGTGTTGATGAAACACAGATATTGCATCGGGATTGAATACAACAGTCACCATGCGCACTTTCCTCCATGGGAGTAATGTCTCAAACAGTCTACGCTTCGATCGTTCCCGGGAAGACCAGTAGTAGTTTCCGATGCACATCTCGTGGCATTCTGTAATCTGTGGACTATCAGAGTGTTGATGAAACACAGAAAATGCATCGGGATTGAATGCAACAGTCACCATGCGCACTTTCCTCCATGGGAGTAATGTCTCAAAGAGTTTACGCTTTGATCGTTACTTGGAAGACCAGTAGTAGTTTCCGATGCACATCTCGTGGCATTCTGTAATCTGTGGACTATCAGAGTGTTGATGAAACACAGAAAATGCATCGGGATTGGATACAACAGTCACCATGCGCACTTTCCTCCATGGGAGTAATGTCTCAAACAGTCTACGCTTTGATCGTTCCCTGTAAGACCAGTAGTATTTTCCGATGCACATTTGGAGGCATTCTGTAATCTGTGGAGTATCAGAGTGTTGATAAAACACAGAAATTGCATCGGGATTGAATACAACAGTCACCATGTGCACATTCCTCCATGGGAGTAATGTCTCAAACAGTCTACAATTTGATCGTTCCCTGGAAGACCAGTAGAAGTTTCCGATGCACATCTGGAGGCATTCTGTAATCTGTCGAGTATTAGAGAGTTGATGAAACACAGAAATTGTATCGGGATTGAATAAAACAGTCACCATCCGCACTTTCCTCCAGGGGAGTAATGTCTGAAACAGTCTACGCTTTGATCGTTCCCGGGAGGACCAGTAGAAGTTTCCGATTAACATCTGGAGGCATTCTGTAATCTGTGGACTATCAGAGTGTTGATGAAAGACACAAATTGCATCGGGATTAAGTACAACAGTCACGATGCGCACTTTCCTCCATGGGAGTAATGTCTCAAACACTCTACGCTTTGATCGTTCCCTGGAAGACCAGTAGTAGTTTCCGATGAACATCTGGAGGCTTTCTGTAATGTGTGGACTATCAGAGTGTTGATGAAACACAGATATTGCACCGGGATTGAATACAACAGTCACCATGCACACTTTCCTCCATGGGAGTAATGTCTCAAAGTGTTTACGCTTTCATTGTTCCCTGGAAGACCAGTAGTAGTTTCCGATGCACATCTGGAGGCATTCTGTAATCTGTGGACTATTAGAGTGTTGTTGAAACACAGAAATAGCATCGGGATTGAATACAACAGTCACCATGCTCACATTCCTCCATAAAAGTAATGTCTCAAACAGTCTACGCTTTGATCGTTCCCTGGAAGACCAGTAGTAGTTTCCGATGCACATCTCGTGGCATTCTGTAATCTGTGGACTATCAGAGTGTTGATGAAACACAGAAAATGCATCGGTATTGAATACAATAGTCACCATGCGCACTTTCCTCCATGGCAGTAATGTCTCAAAGAGTTTACGCTTTGATCGTTCCCTGGAAGACCAATAGTATTTTCCGATGCACATTTGGAGGCATTCTGTAATCTGTGGATTATCAGAGTGTTGATGAAACACAGAAATTGCATCGGGATTGAATACAACAGTCACCATGCGCTGTTTCTTACATAAAAGTAATGTGTCAAACAATCTATGCTTTGATCGTTCCCTCGAAGACCAGTAGTAGTTTCCGATGCACCTCTGGTGGCATTCTGTAATGTGTAGACTATCAGAGTGTTGATGAAACACATTAATTGCATCGGGATTGAATATAACAGTCACCATGCTCACCTTCCTCCGTGGGAGTAATGTCTCTAACAGTCTACGCTTTGATCTTTCCCTGGAAGACCAGTAGTAGTTTCCGATTAACATCTGGAGGCTTTCTGTAACCTGTGGACTATCAGAGTGTTGATGAAACACAGAAATTGCATCGGGATTGAATACAACAGTCACCATGCGCACTTTCCTCCATGGGAGTAATGTCTCTAACAGTCAACGCTTTGATCGTTCCCTGGAAGACCAGTAGTAGTTTCCGATGCACATCTGGAGGCTTTCCGTATTCTGTGGACTATCAGAGTGTTGATGAAACACAGAAATGGCATCGGGATTGAATACAACAGTCACCATGCGCACTTTCCTCCATGGGAGTAATGTCTCAAGCAGTCTACGCTTCGATCGTTCCCGGGATGACCAGTAGTAGTTTCCGATGCACATCTCGTGGCATTCTGTAATCTGTGGACTATCAGAGTGTTGATGAAACACAGAAAATGCATCGGGATTGAATGCAACAGTCACCATGCGCACTTTCCTCCATGGGAGTAATGTCTCAAAGAGTTTACGCTTTGATCGTTACATGGAAGACCAGTAGTAGTTTCCGATGCACATCTCGTGGCATTCTGTAATCTGTGGACTATCAGAGTGTTGATGAAACACAGAAAATGCATCGGGATTGGATACAACAGTCACCATGCGCACTTTCCTCCATGGGAGTAATGTCTCAAACAGTCTACGCTTTGATCGTTCCCTGGAAGACCAATAGTATTTTCCGATGCACATCTTGCGACATTCTGTAATCTGAGGACTATCAGAGTGTTGATGAAACACAGAAAATGCATCGGGATTGAATACAACAGTCACCATGCGCACTTTCCTCCACGGGAGTAATGTCTCAAACAATCTACGCTTTGATCGTTCCCTGGAAGACCAGTAGTAGTTTCCGATGCACATTTGGAGGCATTCTGTAATCTGTGTACTATCAGAGTGTTGATGAAACATAGAAATTGCATCGGGATTGAATACAACAATCACCATGAGCACATTCCTCCATAAAAGTAATGTCTCAAACAGTCTACGCTTTGATCTTTCCCTGGAAGACCAGTAGTAGTTTCCGATGCAAATCTGGAGGCATTCTGTAATCTGTGGAGTATCAGAGTGTTGATGAAACACAGATATTGCGTCGGGATTGAATACAACAGTCACCATGCGCACTTTCCTCCATGGGAGTTATGTCAAAAACAGTCAACGTCTTGATCGTTCCCTGGAAGACCAGTAGTAGTTCCCGATGCACATCTTGCGACATTCTGTAATCTGTGGACTATCAGAGTGTTGATGAAACACAGATATTGCATCGGGATTGAATACAACAGTCACCATGCGCACTTTCCTCCATGGGAGTAATGTCTCAAACAGTCTACGCTTCGATCGTTCCCGGGAAGACCAGTAGTAGTTTCCGATGCACATCTCGTGGCATTCTGTAATCTGTGGACTATCAGAGTGTTGATGAAACACAGAAAATGCATCGGGATTGAATGCAACAGTCACCATGCGCACTTTCCTCCATGGGAGTAATGTCTCAAAGAGTTTACGCTTTGATCGTTACTTGGAAGACCAGTAGTAGTTTCCGATGCACATCTCGTGGCATTCTGTAATCTGTGGACTATCAGAGTGTTGATGAAACACAGAAAATGCATCGGGATTGGATACAACAGTCACCATGCGCACTTTCCTCCATGGGAGTAATGTCTCAAACAGTCTACGCTTTGATCGTTCCCTGTAAGACCAGTAGTATTTTCCGATGCACATTTGGAGGCATTCTGTAATCTGTGGAGTATCAGAGTGTTGATAAAACACAGAAATTGCATCGGGATTGAATACAACAGTCACCATGTGCACATTCCTCCATGGGAGTAATGTCTCAAACAGTCTACAATTTGATCGTTCCCTGGAAGACCAGTAGAAGTTTCCGATGCACATCTGGAGGCATTCTGTAATCTGTCGAGTATTAGAGAGTTGATGAAACACAGAAATTGTATCGGGATTGAATAAAACAGTCACCATCCGCACTTTCCTCCAGGGGAGTAATGTCTGAAACAGTCTACGCTTTGATCGTTCCCGGGAGGACCAGTAGAAGTTTCCGATTAACATCTGGAGGCATTCTGTAATCTGTGGACTATCAGAGTGTTGATGAAAGACACAAATTGCATCGGGATTAAGTACAACAGTCACGATGCGCACTTTCCTCCATGGGAGTAATGTCTCAAACACTCTACGCTTTGATCGTTCCCTGGAAGACCAGTAGTAGTTTCCGATGAACATCTGGAGGCTTTCTGTAATGTGTGGACTATCAGAGTGTTGATGAAACACAGATATTGCACCGGGATTGAATACAACAGTCACCATGCACACTTTCCTCCATGGGAGTAATGTCTCAAAGTGTTTACGCTTTCATTGTTCCCTGGAAGACCAGTAGTAGTTTCCGATGCACATCTGGAGGCATTCTGTAATCTGTGGACTATTAGAGTGTTGTTGAAACACAGAAATAGCATCGGGATTGAATACAACAGTCACCATGCTCACATTCCTCCATAAAAGTAATGTCTCAAACAGTCTACGCTTTGATCGTTCCCTGGAAGACCAGTAGTAGTTTCCGATGCACATCTCGTGGCATTCTGTAATCTGTGGACTATCAGAGTGTTGATGAAACACAGAAAATGCATCGGTATTGAATACAATAGTCACCATGCGCACTTTCCTCCATGGCAGTAATGTCTCAAAGAGTTTACGCTTTGATCGTTCCCTGGAAGACCAATAGTATTTTCCGATGCACATTTGGAGGCATTCTGTAATCTGTGGATTATCAGAGTGTTGATGAAACACAGAAATTGCATCGGGATTGAATACAACAGTCACCATGCGCTGTTTCTTACATAAAAGTAATGTGTCAAACAATCTATGCTTTGATCGTTCCCTCGAAGACCAGTAGTAGTTTCCGATGCACCTCTGGTGGCATTCTGTAATGTGTAGACTATCAGAGTGTTGATGAAACACATTAATTGCATCGGGATTGAATATAACAGTCACCATGCTCACCTTCCTCCGTGGGAGTAATGTCTCTAACAGTCTACGCTTTGATCTTTCCCTGGAAGACCAGTAGTAGTTTCCGATTAACATCTGGAGGCTTTCTGTAACCTGTGGACTATCAGAGTGTTGATGAAACACAGAAATTGCATCGGGATTGAATACAACAGTCACCATGCGCACTTTCCTCCATGGGAGTAATGTCTCTAACAGTCAACGCTTTGATCGTTCCCTGGAAGACCAGTAGTAGTTTCCGATGCACATCTGGAGGCTTTCCGTATTCTGTGGACTATCAGAGTGTTGATGAAACACAAAAATGGCATCGGGATTGAATACAACAGTCACCATGCGCACTTTCCTCCATGGGAGTAATGTCTCAAGCAGTCTACGCTTCGATCGTTCCCGGGATGACCAGTAGTAGTTTCCGATGCACATCTCGTGGCATTCTGTAATCTGTGGACTATCAGAGTGTTGATGAAACACAGAAAATGCATCGGGATTGAATGCAACAGTCACCATGCGCACTTTCCTCCATGGGAGTAATGTCTCAAAGAGTTTACGCTTTGATCGTTACATGGAAGACCAGTAGTAGTTTCCGATGCACATCTCGTGGCATTCTGTAATCTGTGGACTATCAGAGTGTTGATGAAACACAGAAAATGCATCGGGATTGGATACAACAGTCACCATGCGCACTTTCCTCCATGGGAGTAATGTCTCAAACAGTCTACGCTTTGATCGTTCCCTGGAAGACCAATAGTATTTTCCGATGCACATCTTGCGACATTCTGTAATCTGAGGACTATCAGAGTGTTGATGAAACACAGAAAATGCATCGGGATTGAATACAACAGTCACCATGCGCACTTTCCTCCACGGGAGTAATGTCTCAAACAATCTACGCTTTGATCGTTCCCTGGAAGACCAGTAGTAGTTTCCGATGAACATCTGGAGGCTTTCTGTAATCTGTGGACTATCAGAGTGTTGATGAAACACAGAAATTGCATCGGGATTGAATACAACAGTCACCATGCGCACTTTCCTCCATGGGAGTAATGTCTCTAACAGTCTACGCTTTGATCGTTCCCTGGAAGACCAGTAGTAGTTTCCGACGCACATGTGGAGGCTTTCCGTAATGTGTGGACTATCAGAGTGTTGATGAAACACAGATATTGCATCGGGATTGAATACAACAGTCACCATGCGCACTTTCCTCCATGGGAGTAATGTCTCAAACAGTCTACGCTTCGATCGTTCCCGGGAAGACCAGTAGTAGTTTCCGATGCACATCTCGTGGCATTCTGTAATCTGTGGACTATCAGAGTGTTGATGAAACACAGAAAATGCATCGGGATTGAATGCAACAGTCACCATGCGCACTTTCCTCCATGGGAGTAATGTCTCAAAGAGTTTACGCTTTGATCGTTACATGGAAGACCAGTAGTAGTTTCCGATGCACATCTCGTGGCATTCTGTAATCTGTGGACTATCAGAGTGTTGATGAAACACAGAAAATGCATCGGGATTGGATACAACAGTCACCATGCGCACTTTCCTCCATGGCAGTAATGTCTCAAACAGTCTACGCTTTGATCGTTCCCTGGAAGACCAGTAGTATTTTCCGATGCACATTTGGAGGCATTCTGTAATCTGTGGAGTATCAGAGTGTTGATAAAACACAGAAATTGCATCGGGATTGAATACAACAGTCACCATGCGCACATTCCTCCATGGGAGTAATGTCTCAAACAGTCTACAATTTGATCGTTCCCTGGAAGACCAGTAGAAGTTTCCGATGCACATCTGGAGGCATTCTGTAATCTGTGGAGTATTAGAGTTGATGAAACACAGAAATTGTATCGGGATTGAATAAAACAGTCACCATCCGCACTTTCCTCCAGGGGAGTAATGTCTGAAACAGTCTACGCTTTGATCGTTCCCGGGAAGACCAGTAGTAGTTTCCGATTAACATCTGGAGGCATTCTGTAATCTGTGGACTATCAGAGTGTCGATGAAAGACACAAATTGCATCGGGATTGAATACAACAGTCACGATGCGCACTTTCCTCCATGGGAGTAATGTCTCAAACACTCTACGCTTTGATCGTTCCCTGGAAGACCAGTAGTAGTTTCCGATTAACATCTGGAGGCATTTTGTAATCTGTGGACTATCAGAGTGTTGATGAAACATAGAAATTGCATCGGGATTGAATACAACAATCACCATGAGCACATTCCTCCATAAAAGTAATGTCTCAAACAGTCTATGCTTTGATCGTTCCCTGGAAGACCAGTAGTAGTTTCCGATGCAAATCTGGAGGCATTCTGTAATCTGTGGAGTATGAGAGTGTTGATGAAACACAGATATTGCATCGGGATTGAATACAACAGTCACCATGCGCACTTTCCTCCATGGGAGTAAAGTCAAAAACAGTCTACGTTTTGACCGTTCCCTGGAAGACCAGTAGTAGTTCCCGATGCATATCTTGCGACATTCTGTAATCTGTGGACTATCAGAGTGTTGATGAAACACAGAAAATGCATCGGGATTGAATACAACTGTCACCATGCGCACTTTCCTCCACGTGAGTAATGTCTCAAACAATCTACGCTTTGATCGTTCCCTGGAAGACCAGTAGTAGTTTTCGATGCACTTCTGGTGGCATTCTGTAATGTGTAGACTATCAGAGTACTGATGAAACACAGTAATTGCATCGGGATTGAATAAAACAGTCACCATGCCCACTTTCCTCCATGGGAGTAATGTCTCAAAGAGTTTTTCGCGTTGATTGTTCCCTGGAAGACCAGTAGTAGTTTCCGATGCACATCTGGAGGCATTCTGTAATCTGTGGACTATTAGAGTGTTGATGAAACACAGAAATTGCATCGGGATTGAATACAACAGTCACCATGCGCACATTCCTCCATAAAAGTAATGTCTCAAACAGTCTACGCTCTGATCGTTCCCTGGAAGACCAGTAGTAGTTTCCGATGCACATCTGGAGGCATTCTGTAATCTGTGGACTATTAGAGTGTTGATGAAACACAGAAATTGCATCGGGATTGAATACAACAGTCACCATGCGCACATTCCTCTATAAAAGTAATGTCTCAAACAGTCTACGCTTTGATCGTTCCCTGGAAGACCAGTAGTAGTTTCCGATGCACATCTGGAGGCATTCTGTAATCTGTGGACTATCAGAGTGTTGATGAAACACAGAAATTGCATCGCTATTGAATACAACAGTCACCATGCGCACTTTAATCCATGGGAGTAATGCCTCAAACAGTCTACGCTTTGATCGGTCCCTGGAAGAGCAGTAGTAGTTTCCGATGCACATCTGGAGGCATTCTGTAATCTTTGGACTATCAGAGTGTTGATGAAAGACAGAAAATGCATCGGGATTAAATACAACAGTCACCATGCGCACTTTCCTCCATGGGAGTAATGTCTCAAACACTCTACGCTTTGATCGTTCCCTGGAAGACCAGTAGTAGTTTCCGATTAACATCTGGAGGCATTTTGTAATCTGTGGACTATCAGAGTGTTGATGAAACATAGAAATTGCATCGGGATTGAATACAACAATCACCATGAGCACATTCCTCCATAAAAGTAATGTCTCAAACAGTCTATGCTTTGATCGTTCCCTGGAAGACCAGTAGTAGTTTCCGATGCAGATCTGGAGGCATTCTGTAATCTGTGGAGTATGAGAGTGTTGATGAAATACAGATATTGCATCGGGATTGAATACAACAGTCACCATGCGCACTTTCCTCCATGGGAGTAATGTCAAAAACAGTCTACGTTTTGACCGTTCCCTGGAAGACCAGTAGTAGTTCCCGATGCATATCTTGCGACATTCTGTAATCTGTGGACTATCAGAGTGTTTATGAAACACAGAAAATGCATCGGGATTGAATACAACTGTCACCATGCGCACTTTCCTGTGCGGGAGTAATGTCTCAAACAATGTACGCTTTGATCGTTCCCTGAAAGACCAGTAGTAGTTTCCGATGCACCTCTGGTGGCATTCTGTAATGTGTAGACTATCAGATTGTTGATGAAACAGAGTAATTGCTTCCGGATTGAATAAAACAGTCACCATGCTCACTTTCCTCCATGGGAGTAATGTTTCTAACAATCTACACTTTGATCGTTCCCTGGAAGTCCAGTAGTAGTTTCCGATGCACATTTGGAGGCATTCTGTAATCTGTGGAGTATCAGAGTGTTGATGAAACACAGAAATTGCATCGGGATTGAATACAACAGTCACCATGCGCACTTTCCTCCATGGGAGTAATGTCTCAAACAGTCTACGCTTCGATCGTTCCCGGGAAGACCAGTAGTAGTTTCCGATGCACATCTCGTGGCATTCTGTAATCTGTGGACTATCAGAGTGTTGATGAAACACAGAAAATGCATCGGGATTGGATACAACAGTCACCATGCGCACTTTCCTCCATGGCAGTAATGTCTCAAACAGTCTACGCTTTGATCGTTCCCTGGAAGACCAGTAGTATTTTCCGATGCACATTTGGAGGCATTCTGTAATCTGTGGAGTATCAGAGTGTTGATAAAACACAGAAATTGCATCGGGATTGAATACAACAGTCACCATGCGCACATTCCTCCATGGGAGTAATGTCTCAAACAGTCTACAATTTGATCGTTCCCTGGAAGACCAGTAGAAGTTTCCGATGCACATCTGGAGGCATTCTGTAATCTGTGGAGTATTAGAGAGTTGATGAAACACAGAAATTGTATCGGGATTGAATAAAACAGTCACCATCCGCACTTTCCTCCAGGGGAGTAATGTCTGAAACAGTCTACGCTTTGATCGTTCCCGGGAAGACCAGTAGTAGTTTCCGATTAACATCTGGAGGCATTCTGTAATCTGTGGACTATCAGAGTGTCGATGAAAGACACAAATTGCATCGGGATTGAATACAACAGTCACGATGCGCACTTTCCTCCATGGGAGTAATGTCTCAAAGACTCTACGCTTTGATCGTTCCCTGGAAGACCAGTAGTAGTTTCCGATGAACATCTGGAGGCTTTCTGTAATCTGTGGACTATCAGAGTGTTGATGAAACACAGAAATTGAATCGGGATTGAATACAACAGTCACCATGCGCACTTTCCTCCATGGGAGTAATGTCTCTAACAGTCTACGCTTTGATCGTTCCCTGGAAGACCAGTAGTAGTTTCCGACGCACATGTGGAGGCTTTCCGTAATGTGTGGACTATCAGAGTGTTGATGAAACACAGAAATTGCATCGGGATTGAATACAACAGTCACCATGTGCACTTTCCTCCATGGGAGTAATGTCTCAAACAGTCTACGCTTCGATCGTTCCCGGGAAGACCAGTAGTAGTTTCCGATGCACATCTCGTGGCATTCTGTAATCTGTGGACTATCAGAGTGTTGATGAAACACAGAAAATGCATCGGGATTGAATGCAACAGTCACCATGCGCTATTTCCTCCATGGGAGTAATGTCTCAAAGAGTTTACGCTTTGATCGTTACATGGAAGACCAGTAGTAGTTTCCGATGCACATCTCGTGGCATTCTGTAATCTGTGGACTATCAGAGTGTTGATGAAACACAGAAAATGCATCGGGATTGGATACAACAGTCACCATGCGCACTTTCCTCCATGGCAGTAATGTCTCAAACAGTCTACGCTTTGATCGTTCCCTGGAAGACCAGTAGTATTTTCCGATGCACATTTGGAGGCATTCTGTAATCTGTGGAGTATCAGAGTGTTGATAAAACACAGAAATTGCATCGGGATTGAATACAACAGTCACCATGCGCACATTCCTCCATGGGAGTAATGTTTCAAACAGTCTACAATTTGATCGTTCCCTGGAAGACCAGTAGAAGTTTCCGATGCACATCTGGAGGCATTCTGTAATCTGTGGAGTATTAGAGAGTTGATGAAACACAGAAATTGTATCGGGATTGAATAAAACAGTCACCATCCGCACTTTCCTCCAGGGGAGTAATGTCTGAAACAGTCTACGCTTTGATCGTTCCCGGGAAGACCAGTAGTAGTTTCCGATTAACATCTGGAGGCATTCTGTAATCTGTGGACTATCAGAGTGTCGATGAAAGACACAAATTGCATCGGGATTGAATACAACAGTCACGATGCGCACTTTCCTCCATGGGAGTAATGTCTCAAAGACTCTACGCTTTGATCGTTCCCTGGAAGACCAGTAGTAGTTTCCGATGAACATCTGGAGGCTTTCTGTAATATGTGGACTATCAGAGTGTTGATGAAACACAGAAATTGCATCGGGATTGAATACAACAGTCACCATGCACACTTTCCTCCATGGGAGTAATGTCTCTAACAGTCTACGCTTTGATCGTTCCCTGGAAGACCAGTAGTAGTTTCCGATGCACATCTGGAGGCTTTCCGTAATGTGTGGACTATCAGAGTGTTGATGAAACACAGAAATTGCATCGGGATTGAATACAACAGTCACCATGCGCACTTTCCTCCATGGGAGTAATGTCTCAAACAGTCTACGCTTCGATTGTTCTAGGGAAGACCAGTAGTATTTTCCGATGCACATCTCGTGGCATTCTGTAATCTGTGGACTATCAGAGTGTTGATGAAACACAGAAAATGCATCGGGATTGAATGCAACAGTCACCATGCGCACTTTCCTCCATGGGAGTAATGTCTCAAAGAGTTTACGCTTTGATCGTTACATGGAAGACCAGTAGTAGTTTCCGATGCACATCTCGTGGCATTCTGTAATCTGTGGACTATCAGAGTGTTGATGAAACACAGAAAATGCATCGGGATTGGATACAACAGTCACCATGCGCACTTTCCTCCATGGGAGTAATGTCTCAAACAGTCTACGCTTTGATCGTTCCCTGGAAGACCAGTAGTATTTTCCGATGCACATTTGGAGGCATTCTGTAATCTGTGGAGTATCAGAGTGTTGATAAAACACTGAAATTGCATCGGGATTGAATACAACAGTCACCATGCGCACATTCCTCCATGGGAGTAATGTCTCAAACAGTCTACAATTTGATCGTTCCCTGGAAGACCAGTAGAAGTTTCCGATGCACATCTGGAGGCATTCTGTAATCTGTGGAGTATTAGAGAGTTGATGAAACACAGAAATTGTATCGGGATTGAATAAAACAGTCACCATCCGCACTTTCTTCCAGGGGAGTAATGTCTGAAACAGTCTACGCTTTGATCGTTCCCGGGAAGACCAGTAGTAGTTTCCGATTAACATCTGGAAGCATTCTGTAATCTGTGGACTATCAGAGTGTTGATGAAAGACACAAATTGCATCGGGATTGAATACAACAGTCACCATGCGCACTTTCCTCCATGGGAGTAATGTCTCAAACACTCTACGCTTTGATCGTTCCCTGGAAGACCAGTAGTAGTTTCCGATTAACATCTGGAGGCATTTTGTAATCTGTGGACTATCAGAGTGTTGATGAAACATAGAAATTGCATCGGGATTGAATACAACAATCACCATGAGCACATTCCTCCATAAAAGTAATGTCTCAAACAGTCTATGCTTTGATCGTTCCCTGGAAGACCAGTAGTAGTTTCCGATGCAAATCTGGAGGCATTCTGTAATCTGTGGAGTATGAGAGTGTTGATGAAACACAGATATTGCATCGGGATTGAATACAACAGTCACCATGCGCACTTTCCTCCATGGGAGTAATGTCAAAAACAGTCTACGTTTTGACCGTTCCCTGGAAGACCAGTAGTAGTTCCCGATGCATATCTTGCGACATTCTGTAATCTGTGGACTATCAGAGTGTTGATGAAACACAGAAAATGCATCGGGATTGAATACAACTGTCACCATGCGCACTTTCCTCCACGGGAGTAATGTCTCAAACAATCTACGCTTTGATCGTTCCCTGGAAGACCAGTAGTAGTTTCCGATGCACTTCTGGTGGCATTCTGTAATGTTTAGACTATCAGAGTACTGATGAATCACAGTAATTGCATCGGGATTGAATAAAACAGTCACCATGCCCACTTTCCTCCATGGGAGTAATGTCTCAAAGAGTTTTTCGCTTTGATTGTTCCCTGGAAGACCAGTAGTAGTTTCCGATGCACATCTGGAGGCATTCTGTAATCTGTGGACTATTAGAGTGTTGATGAAACACAGAAATTGCATCGGGATTGAATACAACAGTCACCATGCGCACATTCCTCCATAAAAGTAATGTCTCAAACAGTCTACGCTCTGATCGTTCCCTGGAAGACCAGTAGTAGTTTCCGATGCACATCTGGAGGCATTCTGTAATCTGTGGACTATTAGAGTGTTGATGAAACACAGAAATTGCATCGGGATTGAATACAACAGTCACCATGCGCACATTCCTCTATAAAAGTAATGTCTCAAACAGTCTACGCTTTGATCGTTCCCTGGAAAACCAGTAGTAGTTTCCGATGCACATCTGGAGGCATTCTGTAATCTGTGGACTATCAGAGTGTTGATGAAACACAGAAAATGCATCGGGATTGAATACAACTGTCACCATGCGCACTTTCCTGCGCGGGAGTAATGTCTCAAACAATGTACGCTTTGATCGTTCCCTGAAAGACCAGTAGTAGTTTCCGATGCACCTCTGGTGGCATTCTGTAATGTGTAGACTATCAGATTGTTGATGAAACAGAGTAATTGCTTCCGGATTGAATAAAACAGTCACCATGCTCACTTTCCTCCATGGGAGTAATGTTTCTAACAATCTACACTTTGATCGTTCCCTGGATGTCCAGTAGTAGTTTCCGATGCACATTTGGAGGCATTCTGTAATCTGTGGAGTATCAGAGTGTTGATGAAACACAGAAATTGCATCGGGATTGAATACGACAGTCACCATGCGCACTTTCCTCCACGGGAGTAATGTCTCAAACAATCTACGCTTTGATCGTTCCCTGGAAGACCAGTAGTAGTTTCCGATGCACTTCTGGTGGCATTCTGTAATGTGTAGACTATCAGAGTACTGATGAAACACAGTAATTGCATCGGGATTGAATAAAACCTTCACCATGCCCACTTTCCTCCATGGGAGTAATGTCTCAAAGAGTTTTTCGCTTTGATTGTTCCCTGGAAGACCAGTAGTAGTTTCCGATGCTTATCTGGAGGCATTCTGTAATCTGTGGACTATTAGAGTGTTGATGAAACACAGAAATTGCATCGGGATTGAATACAACAGTCACCATGCGCACATTCCTCCATAAAAGTAATGTCTCAAACAGTCTACGCTTTGATCGTTCCCTGGAAGACCAGTAGTAGTTTCCGATGCACATCTGGAGGCATTCTGTAATCTGTGGACTATTAGAGTGTTGATGAAACACAGAAATTGCATCGGGATTGAATACAACAGTCACCATGCGCACATTCCTCTATAAAAGTAATGTCTCAAACAGTCTACGCTTTGATCGTTCCCTGGAACACCAGTAGTAGTTTCCGATGCACATCTGGAGGCATTCTGTAATCTGTGGACTATCAGAGTGTTGATGAAACACAGAAATTGCATCGCTATTGAATACAACAGTCACCATGCGCACTTTAATCCATGGGAGTAATGCCTCAAACAGTCTACGCTTTGATCGGTCCCTGGAAGAGCAGTAGTAGTTTCCGATGCACATCTGGAGGCATTCTGTAATCTTTGGACTATCAGAGTGTTGATGAAAGACAGAAAATGCATCGGGATTGAATACAACAGTCACCATGCGCACTTTCCTCCATGGGAGTAATGTCTCAAACACACTACGCTTTGATCGTTCCCTGGAAGACCAGTAGTAGTTTCCGATTAACATCTGGAGGCATTTTGTAATCTGTGGACTATCAGAGTGTTGATGAAACATAGAAATTGCATCGGGATTGAATACAACAATCACCATGAGCACATTCCTCCATAAAAGTAATGTCTCAAACAGTCTATGCTTTGATCGTTCCCTGGAAGACCAGTAGTAGTTTCCGATGCAGATCTGGAGGCATTCTGTAATCTGTGGAGTATGAGAGTGTTGATGAAACACAGATATTGCATCGGGATTGAATACAACAGTCACCATGCGCACTTTCCTCCATGGGAGTAATGTCAAAAACAGTCTACGTTTTGACCGTTCCCTGGAAGACCAGTAGTAGTTCCCGATGCATATCTTGCGACATTCTGTAATCTGTGGACTATCAGAGTGTTGATGAAACACAGAAAATGCATCGGGATTGAATACAACTGTCACCATGCGCACTTTCCTCCACGGGAGTAATGTCTCAAACAATCTACGCTTTGATCGTTCCCTGGAAGACCAGTAGTAGTTTCCGATGCACTTCTGGTGGCATTCTGTAATGTGTAGACTATCAGAGTACTGATGAAACACAGTAATTGCATCGGGATTGAATAAAACGGTCACCATGCCCACTTTCCTCCACGGGAGTAATGTCTCAAAGAGTTTTTCGCTTTGATTGTTCCCTGTAAGGCCAGTAGTAGTTTCCGATGCACATCTGGGGGCATTCTGTAATCTGTGGACTATTAGAGTGTTGATGAAACACAGAAATTGCATCGGGATTGAATACAACAGTCACCATGCGCACATTCCTCCATAAAACTAATGTCTCAAACAGTCTACGCATTGATCGTTCCCTGGAAGACCAGTAGTAGTTTCCGATGCACATCTGGAGGCATTCTGTAATCTGTGGACTATTAGAGTGTTGATGAAACACAGAAATTGCATCGGGATTGATTACAACAGTCACCATGCGCACATTCCTCTATAAAAGTAATGTCTCAAACAGTCTACGCTTTGATCGTTCCCTGGAAGACCAGTAGTAGTTTCCGATGCACATCTGGAGGCATTCTGTAATCTGTGGACTATCAGAGTGTTGATGAAACACAGAAATTGCATCGCTATTGAATACAACAGTCACCATGCGCACTTTAATCCATGGGAGTAATGCCTCAAACAGTCTACGCTTTGATCGGTCCCTGGAAGAGCAGTAGTAGTTTCCGATGCACATCTGGAGGCATTCTGTAATCTTTGGACTATCAGAGTGTTGATGAAAGACAGAAAATGCATCGGGATTGAATACAACAGTCACCATGGGCACTTTCCTGCGCGGGAGTAATGTCTCAAAGAATGTACGCTTTGATCGTTCCCTGAAAGACCAGTAGTAGTTTCCGATGCACCTCTGGTGGCATTCTGTAATGTGTAGACTATCAGATTGTTGATGAAACAGAGTAATTGCTTCCGGATTGAATAAAACAGTCACCATGCTCACTTTCCTCCATGGGAGTAATGTTTCTAACAATCTACACTTTGATCGTTCCCTGGAAGTCCAGTAGTAGTTTCCGATGCACATTTGGAGGCATTCTGTAATCTGTGGAGTATCAGAGTGTTGATGAAACACAGAAATTGCATCGGGATTGAATACGACAGTCACCATGCGCACTTTCCTCCACGGGAGTAATGTCTCAAACAATCTACGCTTTGATCGTTCCCTGGAAGACCAGTAGTAGTTTCCGATGCACTTCTGGTGGCATTCTGTAATGTGTAGACTATCAGAGTACTGATGAAACACAGTAATTGCATCGGGATTGAATAAAACAGTCACCATGCCCACTTTCCTCCATGGGAGTAATGTCTCAAAGAGTTTTTCGCTTTGATTGTTCCCTGGAAGACCAGTAGTAGTTTCCGATGCGAATCTGGAGGCATTCTGTAATCTGTGGACTATTAGAGTGTTGATGAAACACAGAAATTGCATCGGGATTGAATACAAATGTCACCATGCGCACATTCCTCCATAAAAGTAATGTCTCAAACAGTCTACGCTTTGATCGTTCCCTGGAAGACCAGTAGTAGTTTCCGATTAACATCTGGAGGCATTCTGTAATCTGCGGACTATCAGAGTGTTGATGAAACACAGAAATTGTATGGGGACTGAATACAACAGTCACCATGCGTACATTCCTCCATAAAAGTAATGTCTCAAACAGTCTACGGTTTGATGGTTTCCTGGAAGACCAGTAGTAGTTTCCGATTCACATGTGGAGGCATTCTGTAATCTGTGGACTATCAGAGTGTTGATGAAACACAGAAATTGCATCGGGATTCAATACAACAGTCACCATGCGCTGTGTCTTACATAAAAGTAATGTCTCAAACAGTCTACGCTTTCATCGTTCCCTGGAGACCAGTAGTAGTTTCCGATGCACATCTCGTGGCATTCTGTAATCTGTGGTCTATCAGAGTGTTGATGAAACACTGTAAATGCATCGGGATTGAATACAACAGTCACCATGCGTCCTTTCCTCCATGGGAGTAATGTAACAAACAGCCTACGCTTTGATCGTTAACTGGAAGACCAGTAGTAGTTTCCGATTAACATCTGGAGGCATTCTGTAATCTGTGGACTATCAGAGTGTTGATGAAACACAGAAATTGCATCGGGATTGAATACAACATTCTCCATGCGCAGTTCGAACCATAGGAGTAATGTCTCAGACAGTCTGCGCTTTGATCGTTCAGTGGAATGCCAGTAGTAGTTTCAACTGCACATCTGGAGGCATTCTGTAATCTGTTGAGTATCAGAGTGTTGATGAAACACAGAAATTGCATCGGGATTGAATACAAAAGTCACCATGCGCACTTTCCTCCATGGGAGTAATGTCTCAAAGAGTCTACGCTTTGATCGTTCCCGGGAAGAACTGTAGTAGTTTCCGATGCACATCTCGTGGCATTCTGTAATCTGTGGACTATCAGAGTGTTGATGAAACACAGAAAATGCATCGGGATTGAATACAACAGTCACCATGCGCACTTTCCTCCATGGGAGTAATGTCTCAAAGAGTTTACACTTTGATCGCTCCCTGGAAGACCAGTAGTAGTTTCCGATGCACATTTGGAGGCATTCTGTAATCTGTGGAGTATCAGAGTGTTGATGAAACACAGAAATTGCATCGGGATTGAATACGACAGTCACCATGCGCACTTTCCTCCACGGGAGTAATGTCTCAAACAATCTACGCTTTGATCGTTCCCTGGAAGACCAGTAGTAGTTTCCGATGCACTTCTGGTGGCATTCTGTAATGTGTAGACTATCAGAGTACTGATGAAACACAGTAATTGCATCGGGATTGAATAAAACAGTCACCATGCCCACTTTCCTCCATGGGAGTAATGTCTCAAAGAGTTTTTCGCTTTGATTGTTCCCTGGAAGACCAGTAGTAGTTTCCGATGCACATCTGGAGGCATTCTGTAATCTGTGGACTATTAGAGTGTTGATGAAACACAGAAATTGCATCGGGATTGAATACAACAGTCACCATGCGTACATTCCTCCATAAAAGTAATGTCTCAAACAGTCTACGCTTTGATCGTTCCCTGGAAGACCAGTAGTAGTTTCCGATTAACATCTGGAGGCATTCTGTAATCTGCGGACTATCAGAGTGTTGATGAAACACAGAAATTGTATGGGGATTGAATACAACAGTCACCATGCGTACATTCCTCCATAAAAGTAATGTCTCAAACAGTCTACGGTTTGATGGTTTCCTGGAAGACCAGTAGTAGTTTCCGATTCACATGTGGAGGCATTCTGTAATCTGTGGACTATCAGAGTGTTGATGAAACACAGAAATTGCATCGGGATTCAATACAACAGTCACCATGCGCTGTTTCTTACATAAAAGTAATGTCTCAAACAGTCTACGCTTTGATCGTTCCCGGGAGGAACAGTAGTAGTTTCCGATGCACATCTCGTGGCATTCTGTAATCTGTGGACTATCAGAGTGTTGATGAAACACAGAAAACGCATCGGGATTGAATACAACAGCCACCATGCGCACTTTAATCCATGAGAGTAATGTCTCAAAGAGTTTACGTTTTTATCGTTCCCTGGAAGACCAGTAGTAGTTTCCGATGCACATTTGGAGGCATTCTGTAATCTGTGGACTATCAGAGTGTTGATGAAACACAGAAATTGCATTGGGATTGAATACAACAGTCACCATGCACACTTTCCTCCATGGCAGTAATGTCTCAAACAGTCTACGCTTTGATCGTTCAATGGGAGAGCAGTAGTAGTTTCCGATGCACATCTGGAGGCATTCTGTAATCTGTGGACTATCAGAGTGTTGATGAAACACAGAAAATGCATCGAGATTGAATACAACAGTCACCATGCGCACTTTCCTCCACGGGAGTAATGTCTCAAACAATCTACGCTTTGATCGTTCCCTGGAAGACCAGTAGTAGTTTCCGATGCACCTCTGGTGGCATTCTGTAATCTGTATACTATCAGAGTGTTGATGAAACACAGTAATTGCATCCGGATTGAATAAAACACTCACCATGCTCACTTTCCTCCATGGGAGTAATGTCTCTAACAGTCTACGCTTTGATCGTTTCCTGGAAGACCAGTAGTAGTTTCCGATGAACTTCTGGAGGCTTTCTGTAATCTGTGGACTATCAGAGTGTTGATGAAACACAGAAATTGCATCGGGATTGAATACGACAGCCACCATGCGCACTTTCCTCCATGGGAGTAATATCTCAAACAGTCCTCGCTTTGATCGTTCCCGGGAAGACAAGTAGTAGGTTCCGATGCACATCTCGTGGCATTCTGTAATCTGTGGACTATCAGAGTGTTGATGAAACACAGAGAATGCATCGGGATTGGATACAACAGTCACCATGCGCACTTTCCTCCATGGGAGTAATGTCTCAAACAGTCTACGCTTTGATCGTTCCCTGAAAGACCAGTAGTAGTTTCCGATGCACATTTGGAGGCATTCTGTAATCTGTGGAGTATCAGAGTGTTGATGAAACACAGAAATTGCATCGGGATTGAATACAACAGTCACCATGCGCACTTTCCTCCATGGGAGTAATGTCTCTAACAGTCTACGCTTTGATCGTTCCAAGGGAAGACAAGTAGTAGCTTTTGATGCACATCTCGTGGCATTCTGTAATCTGTGGACTATCAGAGTGTTGATGAAACACAGAAAATGCATCGGGATTGAATAAAACACTCACCATGCTCACTTTCCTCCATGGGAGTAATGTCTCTAACAGTCTACGCTTTGATCGTTTCCTGGAAGACCAGTAGTACTTTCCGATGAACTTCTGGAGGCTTTCTGTAATCTGTGGACTATCAGAGTGTTGATGAAACACAGAAATTGCATTGGGATTGAATACAACAGTCACCATGCACACTTTCCTCCATGGCAGTAATGTCTTAAACAGTCTACGCTTTGATCGTTCAATGGGAGAGCAGTAGTAGTTTCCGATGCACATCTGGAGGCATTCTGTAATCTGTGGACTATCAGAGTGTTGATGAAACACAGAAAATGCATCGAGATTGAATACAACAGTCACCATGCGCACTTTCCTCCACGGGAGTAATGTCTCAAACAATCTACGCTTTTATCGTTCCCTGGAAGACCAGTAGTAGTTTCCGATGCACCTCTGGTAGCATTCTGTAATCTGTAGACTATCAGAGTGTTGATGAAACAAAGTAATTGCATCCGGATTAAATAAAACACTCACCATGCTCACTTTCCTCCATGGGAGTAATGTCTCTAACAGTCTACGCTTTGATCGTTTCCTGGAAGACCAGTAGTAGTTTCCGATGAATTTCTGGAGGCTTTCTGTAATCTGTGGACTATCAGAGTGTTGATGAAACACAGAAATTGCATCGGGATTGAATACGACAGTCACCATGCGCACCTTCCTCCATGGGAGTAATGTCTCAAACAGTCCTCGCTTTGATCGTTCCCGGGAAGACAAGTAGTAGTTTCCGATGCACATCTCGTGGCATTCTGTAATCTGTGGACTATCAGAGTGTTGATGAAACACAGAGAATGCATCGGGATTGGATACAACAGTCACCATGCGCACTTTCCTCCATGGGAATAATGTCTCAAACAGTCTACGCTTTGATCGTTCCCTGAAAGACCAGTAGTAGTTTCCGATGCACATTTGGAGGCATTCTGTAATCTGTGGGGTATCAGAGTGTTGATGAAACACAGAAATTGCATCGGGATTGAATACAACAGTCACCATGCGCACTTTCCTCCATGGGAGTAATGTCTCAAACAGTCTACGCTTTGATCGTTCCAAGGGAAGACAAGTAGTAGCTTTTGATGCACATCTCGTGGCATTCTGTAATCTGTGGACTATCAGGGTGTTGATGAAACACAGAAAATGCATCGGGATTGAATACAACAGTCACCATGCGCACTTTCCTCCATGGGAGTAATGTCTCAAACAGTCTACGCTTTGATCGTTCCTGGGAAGACCAGTAGTAGTTTCCGATGCACCTCTGGTGGCATTCTGTATTCTATGGACTATCAGAGTGTTGATGAAACACAGAAAATGCATCGGGATTGAATAAAACACTCACTATGCTCATTTTCCTCCATGGGAGTAATGTCTCTAACAGTCTACGCTTTGATCGTTTCCTGGAAGACCAGTAGTAGTTTCCGATGAACTTCTGGAGGCTTTCTGTAATCTGTGGACTATCAGTGTTGATGAAACACAGAAATTGCATTGGGTTTGAATACAACAGTCACCATGCACACTTTCCTCCATGGCAGTAATGTCTCAAACAGTCTACGCTTTGATCGTTCAATGGGAGAGCAGTAGTAGTTTCCGATGCACATCTGGAGGCTTTCTGTAATCTGTGGACTATCAGAGTGTTGATGAAACACAGAAAATGCATCGAGATTGAATACAACAGTCACCATGCGCACTTTCCTCCACGGGAGTAATGTCTCAAACAATCTATGCTTTGATCGTTCCCTGGAAGACCAGTAGTAGTTTCCGATGCACCTCTGGTGGCATTCTGTAATCTGTAGACTATCAGAGTGTTGATGAAACACAGTAATTGCATCCGGATTGAATAAAACACTCACCATGCTCACTTTCCTCCATGCGAGTAATGTCTCTAACAGTCTACGCTTTGATCGTTTCCTGGAAGACCAGTAGTAGTTTCCGATGAACTTCTGGAGGCTTTCTGTAATCTGTGGACTATCAGAGTGTTGATGAAACACAGAAATTGCATCGGGATTGAATACGACAGTCACCATGCGCACTTTCCTCCATGGGAGTAATGTCTCAAACAGTCCTCGCTTTGATCGTTCCCGGGAAGACAAGTAGTAGTTTCCGATGCACATCTCGTGGCATTCTGTAATCTGTGGACTATCAGAGTGTTGATGAAACACAGAAAATGCATCGGGATTGGATACAACAGTCACCATGCGCACTTTCCTCCATGGGAGTAATGACTTAAACAGTCAACGCTTTGATCGTTCCCTGGAAGACCAGTAGTACTTTCCGAAGCACATTTGGAGGCATTCTGTAATCTGTGGACTATCAGAGTGTTGATGAAACACAGAAATTTCATCGGGATTCAATACAACAGTCACCATGAGCTGTTTCTTACATAAGAGTAATGTCTCAAACAGTCTACGCTTTCATCGTTCCCTGGAGACCAGTCGTAGTTTCCGATGCACATCTCGTGGCATTCTGTAATCTGTGGTCTATCAGATTGTTGATGAATCACTGTAAATGCTTCGTGATTGAATACAACAGTCACCATGCGCACTTTCCTCCATGGGAGTAATGTCTCAAACAGTCCTCGCTTTGGTCGTTCCCGGGAAGACAAGTAGTAGTTTCCGATGCACATCTCGTGGCATTCTGTAATCTGTGGATTATCAGAGTGTTGATGAAACACAGAAATTGCATCGGGATTGAATACAACAGTCACCATGCGTACATTCCTCCATAAAAGTAATGTCTCAAACAGTCTACGCTTTGATCGTTCCCTGGAAGACCAGTAGTAGTTTCCGATTAACATCTGGAGGCATTCTGTAATCTGTCGACTATCAGAGTGTTGATGAAACACAGAAATTGCATCGGGATTGAATACAACATTCTCCATGCGCAGTTCGATCCATAGGATTAATGTCTCAAACTGTCTACGCTTTGATCGTTCAGTGAAAGGCCAGTAGCAGTTTCAACTGCACATCTGGAGGCATTCTGTAATCTGTTGAGTATCAGAGTGTTGATGAAACACAGAAATTGCATCGGGATTGAATACAACAGTCACCATGCGCACTTTCCTCCATGGGAGTAATGTCTCTAACAGTCTACGCTTTGATCGTTCCCTGGAAGACCAGTAGTAGTTTCCGATGCACCTCTGGTGGCATTCTGTAATCTGTGGACTATCAGAGTGTTGATGAAACACAGAAAATGCATCGGGATTGAATAAAACACTCACCATGCTCACTTTCCTCCATGGGAGTAATGTCTCTAACAGTCTACGCTTTGATCGTTTCCTGGAAGACCAGTAGTAGTTTCCGATTAACATCTGGAGGCATTCTGTAATCTGTGGACTATCAGAGTGTTGATGAAACACAGAAAATGCATCGGGATTGAATACAACAGTCACCATGCGCACTTTCCTCCATGGGAGTAATGTCTCAAAGAGTTTACACTTTGATCGCTCCCTGGAAGACCAGTAGTAGTTTCCGATGCACATTTGGAGGCATTCTGTAATCTGTGGAGTATCAGAGTGTTGATAAAACACAGAAATTGCATCGGGATTGAATACAAAAGTCACCATGCGCACTTTCCTCCATGGGAGTAATGTCTCAAAGAGTCTACGCTTTGATCGTTCCCGGGAAGAACAGTAGTAGTTTCCGATGCACATCTCGTGGCATTCTGTAATCTGTGGACTATCAGAGTGTTGATGAAACACAGAAAATGCATCGGGATTGAATACAACAGTCACCATGCGCACTTTCCTCCATGGGAGTAATGTCTCAAAGAGTTTACACTTTGATCGCTCCCTGGAAGACCAGTAGTAGTTTCCCATGCACATTTGGAGGCATTCTGTAATCTGTGGAGTATCAGAGTGTTGATAAAACACAGAAATTGCATCGGGATTGAATACAACAGTCACTATGCGCTTATTCTTCCATGGGAGTAATGTCTCAAACAGTCTACGCTTTGATCGTTCCCGGGAAGAACAGTAGTAGTTTCCGATGCACATCTCGTGGCATTCTGTAATCTGTGGACTATCAGAGTGTTGATGAAACACAGAAAATGCATCGGGATTGAATACAACAGCCACCATGCGCACTTTCCTCCATGAGAGTAATGTCTCAAAGAGTTTACGTTTTTATCGTTCCCTGGAAGACCAGTAGTAGTTTCCGATGCACATTTGGAGGCATTCTGTAATCTGTGGACTATCAGAGTGTTGATGAAACACAGAAATTGCATTGGGATTGAATACAACAGTCACCATGCACACTATCCTCCATGGCAGTAATGTCTCAAACAGTCTACGCTTTGATCGTTCAATGGGAGAGCAGTAGTAGTTTCCGATGCACATCTGGTGGCATTCTGTAATCTGTGGACTATCAGAGTGTTGATGAAACACAGAAAATGCATCGAGATTGAATACAGCAGTCACCATGTGCACTTTCCTCCACGGGAGTAATGTCTCAAACAATCTACGCTTTGATCGTTCCCTGGAAGACCAGTAGTAGTTTCCGATGCACCTCTGGTGGCATTCTGTAATCTGTAGACTATCAGAGTGTTGATGAAACACAGTAATTGCATCCGGATTGAATAAAACACTCACCATGCTCACTTTCCTCCATGGGAGTAATGTCTCTAACAGTCTACGCTTTGATCGTTTCCTGGAAGACCAGTAGTAGTTTCCGATGAACTTCTGCAGGCTTTCTGTAATCTGTGGACTATCAGAGTGTTGATGAAACACAGAAATTGCATCGGGATTGAATACGACAGCCACCATGCGCACTTTCCTCCATGGGAGTAATGTCTCAAACAGTCCTCGCTTTGATCGTTACCGGGAAGACAAGTAGTAGTTTCCGATGCACATCTCGTGGCATTCTGTAATCTGTGGACTATCAGAGTGTTGATGAAACACAGAGAATGCATCGGGATTGGATACAACAGTCACCATGCGCACTTTCCTCCATGGGAGTAATGTCTCAAACAGTCTACGCTTTGATCGTTCCCTGAAAGACCAGTAGTAGTTTCCGATGCACATTTGGAGGCATTCTGTAATCTGTGGAGTATCAGAGTGTTGATGAAACACAGAAATTGCATCGGGATTGAATACAACAGTCACCATGCGCACTTTCCTCCATGGGAGTAATGTCTCAAACAGTCTACGCTTTGATCGTTCCAAGGGAAGACAAGTAGTAGCTTTTGATGCACATCTCGTGGCATTCTGTATTCTGTGGACTATCAGAGTGTTGATGAAACACAGAAAATGCATCGGGATTGAATACAACAGTCACCATGCGCACTTTCCTCCATGGGAGTAATGTCTCAAACAGTCTACGCTTTGATCGTTTCCTGGAAGACCAGTAGTAGTTTCCGATGAACTTCTGGAGGCTTTCTGTAATCTGTGGACTATCAGTGTTGATGAAACACAGAAATAGCATTGGGTTTGAATACAACAGTCACCATGCACACTTTCCTCCATGGCAGTAATGTCTCAAACAGTCTACGCTTTGATCGTTCAATGGGAGAGCAGTAGTAGTTTCCGATGCACATCTGGAGGCTTTCTGTAATCTGTGGACTATCAGAGTGTTGATGAAACACAGAAAATGCATCGAGATTGAATACAACAGTCACCATGCGCACTTTCCTCCACGGGAGTAATGTCTCAAACAATCTATGCTTTGATCGTTCCCTGGAAGACCAGTAGTAGTTTCCGATGCACCTCTGGTGGCATTCTGTAATCTGTAGACTATCAGAGTGTTGATGAAACACAGTAATTGCATCCGGATTGAATAAAACACTCACCATGCTCACTTTCCTCCATGCGAGTAATGTCTCTAACAGTCTACGCTTTGATCGTTTCCTGGAAGACCAGTAGTAGTTTCCGATGAACTTCTGGAGGCTTTCTGTAATCTGTGGACTATCAGAGTGTTGATGAAACACAGAAATTGCATCGGGATTGAATACGACAGTCACCATGCCCACTTTCCTCCATGGGAGTAATGTCCCAAACAGTCCTCGCTTTGATCGTTCCCGGGAAGACAAGTAGTAGTTTCCGATGCACATCTCGTGGCATTCTGTAATCTGTGGACTATCAGAGTGTTGATGAAACACAGAAAATGCATCGGGATTGGATACAACAGTCACCATGCGCACTTTCCTCCATGGGAGTAATGTCTTAAACAGTCAACGCTTTGATCGTTCCCTGGAAGACCAGTAGTACTTTCCGAAGCACATTTGGAGGCATTCTGTAATCTGTGGACTATCAGAGTGTTGATGAAACACAGAAATTTCATCGGGATTCAATACAACAGTCACCATGCGCTGTTTCTTACATAAGAGTAATGTCTCAAACAGTCTACGCTTTCATCGTTCCCTTTAGACCAGTAGTAGTTTCCGATGCACATCTCGTGGCATTCTGTAATCTGTGGTCTATCAGATTGTTGATGAATCACTGTAAACGCTTCGTGATTGAATACAACAGTCACCATGCGCCCTTTCCTCCATGGGAGTAATGTCTCAAACAGTCTACGCTTTGATCGTTCCCTGGAAGACCAGTAGTAGTTTCCGATTAACATCTGGTGGCATTCTGTAATCTGTGGATTATCAGAGTGTTGATGAAACACAGAAATTGCATCGGGATTGAATACAACAGTCACCATGCGTACATTCCTCCATAAAAGTAATGTCTCAAACAGTCTACGATTTGATGGTTTCCTGCAAGACCAGTAGTAGTTTCCGATTCACATGTGGAGGCATTCTGTAATCTGTGGACTATCAGAGTGTTGATGAAACACAGAAATTTCATCGGGATTCAATACAACAGTCACCATGCGCTGTTTCTTACATAAGAGTAATGTCTCAAACAGTCTACGCTTTCATCGTTCCCTGGAGACCAGTAGTAGTTTCCGATGCACATCTCGTGGCATTCTGTAATCTGTGGTCTATCAGATTGTTGATGAATCACTGTAAATGCATCGTGATTGAATACAACAGTCACCATGCGCCCTTTCCTCCATGGGAGTAATGTAACAAACAGCCTACGCTTTGATCGTTAACTGGAAGACCAGTAGTAGTTTCCGATTAACATCTGGAGGCATTCTGTAATCTGTGGACTATCAGAGTGTTGATGAAACACAGAAATTGCATCGGGATTGAATACAACATTCTCCATGCGCAGTTCGATCCATAGGATTAATGTCTCAAACTGTCTACGCTTTGATCGTTCAGTGAAAGGCCAGTAGCAGTTTCAACTGCACATCTGGAGGCATTCTGTAATCTGTTGAGTATCAGAGTGTTGATGAAACACAGAAATTGCATCGGGATTGAATACAACAGTCACCATGCGCACTTTCCTCCATGGGAGTAATGTCTCTAACAGTCTACGCTTTGATCGTTCCCTGGAAGACCAGTAGTAGTTTCCGATGCACCTCTGGTGGCATTCTGTAATCTGTGGACTATCAGAGTGTTGATGAAACACAGAAAATGCATCGGGATTGAATAAAACACTCACCATGCTCACTTTCCTCCATGGGAGTAATGTCTCTAACAGTCTACGCTTTGATAGTTTCCTGGAAGACCAGTAGTACTTTCCGATGAACTTCTGGAGGCTTTCTGTAATCTGTGGACTATCAGAGTGTTGATGAAACACAGAAATTGCATTGGGATTGAATACAACAGTCACCATGCACACTTTCCTCCATGGCAGTAATGTCTCAAACAGTTTACGCTTTGCTCGTTCAATGGGAGAGCAGTAGTAGTTTCCGATGCACATCTGGAGGCATTCTGTAATCTGTGGACTATCAGAGTGTTGATGAAACACAGAAAATGCATCGAGATTGAATACAACAGTCACCATGCGCACTTTCCTGCACGGGAGTAATGTCTCAAACAATCTACGCTTTGATCGTTCCCTGGAAGACCAGTAGTAGTTTCCGATGCACCTCTGGTGGCATTCTGTAATCTGTAGACTATCAGAGTGTTGATGAAACACAGTAATTGCATCCGGATTGAATAAAACACTCACAATGATCAGTTTCCTCCATGGGAGTAATGTCTCTAATAGTCTACGCTTTGATCGTTTCCTGGAAGACCAGTAGTAGTTTCCGATGAACTTCTGGAGGCTTTCTGTAATCTGTGGACTATCAGATTGTTGATGAAACACAGAAATTGCATCGGGATTGAATACGACAGTCACCATGCGCACTTTCCTCCATGGGAGTAATGTCTCAAACAGTCCTCGCTTTGATCGTTCCCGGGAAGACAAGTAGTAGTTTCCGATGCACATCTCGTGGCATTCTGTAATCTGTGGACTATCAGAGTGTTGATGAAACACAGAGAATGCATCGGGATTGGATACAACAGTCACCATGCGCACTTTCCTCCATGGGAGTAATGTCTCAAACAGTCTACGCTTTGATCGTTCCTGGGAAGACCAGTAGTAGTTTCCGATGCACATCTCGTGTCATTCTGTAATCTGTGGACTATCAGAGTGTTGATGAAACACAGAAAATGCATCGGGATTGGATACAACAGTCACCATGCGCACTTTCCTCCATGGGAGTAATGTCTTAAACAGTCTACGCTTTGATCGTTCCCTGGAAGACCAGTAGTAGTTTCCTAAGCACATTTGGAGGCATTCTGTAATCTGTGGACTATCAGAGTGTTGATGAAACACAGAAATTGCATCGGGATTAAATACAACAGTCACCATGCGCACTTTCCTCCATGGGAGTAATGTCTCAAACAGTCTACGCTTTGATCGTTCCCTGGAAGACCAGTAGTAGTTTCCGATTAACATCTGGAGGCATTCTGTAATAAGTGGATTATCAGAGTGTTGATGAAACACAGAAATTGCATCGGGATTGAATACAACAGTCACCATGCGTACATTCCTCCATAAAAGTAACGTCTCAAACAGTCTACGATTTGATGGTTTCCTGCAAGACCAGTAGTAGTTTCCGATTCACATGTGGAGGCATTCTGTAATCTGTGGACTATCAGAGTGTTGATGAAACACAGAAATTTCATCGGGATTCAATACAACAGTCACCATGCGCTGTTTCTTACATAAGAGTAATGTCTCAAACAGTCTACGCTTTCATCGTTCCCTGGAGATTAGTAGTAGTTTCCGATGCACATCTCGTGGCATTCTGTAATCTGTGGTCTATCAGATTGTTCATGAATCACTGTAAATGCATCGTGATTGAACACAACAGTCACCATGCGCCCTTTCCTCCATGGGAGTAATGTAACAAACAGCCTACGCTTTGATCGTTAACTGGAAGACCAGTAGTAGTTTCCGATTAACATCTGGAGGCATTCTGTAATCTGTGGACTATCAGAGTGTTGATGAAACACAGAAATTGCATCGGGATTGAATACAAAATTCTCCATGCGCAGTTCGTTCCATAGGATTAATGTCTCAAACAGTCTACGCTTTGATCGTTCAGTGAAAGGCCAGTAGCAGTTTCAACTGCACATCTGGAGGCATTCTGTAATCTGTTGAGTATCAGAGTGTTGATGAAACACAGAAATTGCATCGGGATTGAATACAACAGTCACCTTGCGCACTTTCCTCCATGGGAGTAATGTCTCTAACAGTCTACGCTTTGATCGTTCCCTGGAAGACCAGTAGTAGTTTCCGATGCACATTTGGAGGCATTCTGTAATCTGTGGAGTATCAGAGTGTTGATGAAAAACAGAAATTGCATCGGGTTTGAATACAACAGTCACCATGCGCACTTTCCTTCATGGGAGTAATGTCCCAAACAGTCTACGCTTTGATCGTTCCCTGGAGAAGCAGTAGTAGTTTCCGATTAACATCTGGAGGCATTTTGTAATCTGTGGACTATCAGAGTGTTGATGAAACACAGAAATTGCATCGGGATTGAATACAACATTCTCCATGCGCAGTATCCTCCATGGGAGTAATGTCTCAAACAGTCTACGCTTCGATCGTTCCCTGGAAGACCATTAGTAGTTTCCGATTAACATCTGGAGGCATTCTGTAATCTGTGGACTATCAGAGTGTTGATGAAACACAGAAATGGCATGGGGATTGAATACAACAGTCACCATGCGTACATTCCTCCATAAAAGTAATGTCTCAAACAGTCTACGCTTTGATGGTTTCCTGGAAGACCAGTAGTAGTTTCCGATTCACATGTGGAGGCATTCTGTAATCTGTGGACTATCAGAGTGTTGATGAAACACAGAAATTGCATCGGGATTCAATACAACAGTCACCATGCGCTGTTTCTTACATAAAAGTAATGTCTCAAACAGTCTACGCTTTCATCGTTCCCTGGAGACCAGTAGTAGTTTCCGATGCACATCTCGTGGCATTCTGTAATCTGTGGTCTATCAGAGTGTTGATGAAACACTGTAAATGAATCGGGATTGAATACAACAGTCACCATGCGCACTTTTCTCCATGGGAGTAATGTAACAAACAGCCTATGCTTTGATCGTTAACTGGAAGACCAGTAGTAGTTTCCGATTAACATCTGGAGGCAATCTGTAATCTGTGGACTATCAGAGTGTTGATGAAACACAGAAATTGCATCGGGATTGAGTACAACATCCTCCATGCGCAGTTCGATCCATAAGAGTAATGTCTCAAACAGTCTACGCTTTGATCGTTCAGTGGAAGGCCAGTAGTAGTTTCAACTGCACATTTGGAGGCATTCTGTAATCTGTTGAGTATCAGAGTGTTGATGAAACACAGAAATGGCATCGGGATTGAATACAAGAGTCACCATGCGCACTTTCTTCCATGGGAGTAATGTCTCAAAGAGTCTACGGTTTGATCGTTCCCGGGAAGACCAGTAGTAGTTTCCGATGCACATCTCGTGGCATTCTGTAATCTGTGGACTATCAGAGTGTTGATGAAAAACAGAAAATGCATCGGGATTGAATACAACAGTCACCATGCGCACTTTCCTCCATGGGAGTAATGTCTCAAAGACTTTACACTTTGATCGTTCCCTGGAAGACCAGTAGTAGTTTCCGATGCACATCTGGGGGCATTCTGTAATCTGTGGACTATTAGAGTGTTGATGAAACACAGAAATTGCATCGGGATTGAATACAACAGTCACCATGCGCACATTCCTCCATAAAAGTAATGTCTCAAACAGTCTACGCTTTGATCGTTCCTGGGAAGACCAGTAGTAGTTTCCGATGCACATCTGGAGGCATTCTGTAATCTGTGGACTATTAGAGTGTTGATGAAACACAGAAATTGCATCGGGATTGATTACAACAGTCACCATGCGCACATTCCTCTATAAAAGTAATGTCTCAAACAGTCTACGCTTTGATCGTTCCCTGGAAGACCAGTAGTAGTTTCCGATGCACATCTGGAGGCATTCTGTAATCTGTGGACTATTAGAGTGTTGATGAAACACAGAAATTGCATCGGGATTGAATACAACAGTCACCATGCGCACATTCCTCCATAAAAGTAATGTCTCAAACAGTCTACGCTTTGATCGTTCCCTGGAAGACCAGTAGTAGTTTCCGATTAACATCTGGAGGCATTCTGTAATCTGTGGACTATCAGAGTGTTGATGAAACACAGAAATTGCATCAGGATTGAATACAACATTCTCCATGCGCAGTTCGAACCATAGGAGTAATGTCTCAAACAGTCTGCGCTTTGATCGTTCAGTGGAATGCCAGTAGTAGTTTCAACTGCACATCTGGAGGCATTCTGTAATCTGTTGAGTATCAGAGTGTTGATGAAACACAGAAATTGCATCGGGATTGAATACAAAAGTCGCCATGCGCACTTTCCTCCATGGGAGTAATGTCTCAAAGAGTCTACGCTTTGATCGTTCCCGGGAAGAACAGTAGTAGTTTCCGATGCACATCTCGTGGCATTCTGTAATCTGTGGACTATCAGAGTGTTGATGAAACACAGAAAATGCATCGGGATTGAATACAACAGTCACCATGCGCACTTTCCTCCATGGGAGTAATGTCTCAAAGAGTTTACACTTTGATCGCTCACTGGAAGACCAGTAGTAGTTTCCGATGCACATTTTGAGGCATTCTGTAATCTGGGGAGTATCAGAGTGTTGATAAAACACAGAAATTGCATCGGGATTGAATACAACAGTCACTATGCGCTTATTCCTCCATGGGAGTAATGTCTCAAACAGTCTACGCTTTGATCGTTCCCGGGAAGAACAGTAGTAGTTTCCGATGCACATCTCGTGGCACTATCAGAGTGTTGATGAAACACAGAAAATGCATCGGGATTGAATACAACAGCCACCATGCGCACTTTCCTCCATGAGAGTAATGTCTCAAAGAGTTTACGCTTTTATCGTTCCCTGGAAGACCAGTAGTAGTTTCCGATGCACATTTGGAGGCATTCTGTAATCTGTGGACTATCAGAGTGTTGATGAAACACAGAAATTGCATTGGGATTGAATACAACAGTCACCATGCACACTTTCCTCCATGGCAGTAATGTCTCAAACAGTCTACGCTTTGATCGTTCAATGGGAGAGCAGTAGTAGTTTCCGATGCACATCTGGAGGCATTCTGTAATCTGTGGACTATCAGAGTGTTGATGAAACACAGAAAATGCATCGAGATTGAATACAACAGTCACCATGCGCACTTTCCTCCACGGGAGTAATGTCTCAAACAATCTACGCTTTGATCGTTCCCTGGAAGACCAGTAGTAGTTTATGATGCACCTCTGGTGGCATTCTGTAATCTGTAGACTATCAGAGTGTTGATGAAACACAGTAATTGCATCCGGATTGAATAAAACACTCACCATGCTCACTTTCCTCCATGGGAGTAATGTCTCTAACAGTCTACGCTTTGATCGTTTCCTGGAAGACCAGTAGTAGTTTCCGATGAACTTCTGGAGGCTTTCTGTAATCTATGGACTATCAGAGTGTTGATGAAACACAGAAATTGCATCGGGATTGAATACGACAGCCACCATGCGCACTTTCCTCCATGGGAGTAATGTCTCAAACAGTCCTCGCTTTGATCGTTCCCGGGAAGACAAGTAGTAGTTTCCGATGCACATCTCGTGGCATTCTGTATTCTGTGGACTATCAGAGTGTTGATGAAACACAGAGAATGCATCGGGATTGGATACAACAGTCACCATGCGCACTTTCCTCCATGGGAGTAATGTCTCAAACAGTCTACGCTTTGATCGTTCCCTGAAAGACCAGTAGTAGTTTCCGATGCACATTTGGAGGCATTCTGTAATCTGTGGAGTATCAGAGTGTTGATGAAACACAGAAATTGCATCGGGATTGAATACAACAGTCACCATGCGCACTTTCCTCCATGGGAGTAATGTCTCAAACAGTCTACGCTTTGATCGTTCCAAGGGAAGACAAGTAGTAGCTTTTGATGCACATCTCGTGGCATTCTGTAATCTGTGGACTATCTGAGTGTTGATGAGACACAGAAAATGCATCGGGATTGAATACAACAGTCACCATGCGCACTTTCCTCCATGGGAGTAATGTCTCAAACAGTCTACGCTTTGATCGTTCCTGGGAAGACCAGTAGTAGTTTCCGATGCACCTCTGGTGGCATTCTGTAATCTGTGGACTATCAGAGTGTTGATGAAACACAGAAAATGCATCGGGATTGAATAAAACACTCACCATGCTCACTTTCCTCCATGGGAGTAATGTCTCTAACAGTCTACGCTTTGATCGTTTCCTGGAAGACCAGTAGTACTTTCCGATGAACTTCTGGAGGCTTTCTGTAATCTGTGGACTATCAGAGTGTTGATGAAACACAGAAATTGCATTGGGATTGAATACAACAGTCACCATGCACACTTTCCTAAATGGCAGTAATGTCTCAAACAGTCTACGCTTTGATCGTTCAATGGGAGAGCAGTAGTAGTTTCCGATGCACATCTGGAGGCATTCTGTAATCTGTGTACTATCAGAGTGTTCATGAAACAAAGAAAATGCATCGAGATTGAATACAACAGTCACCATGCGCACTTTCTCCACGGGAGTAATGTCTCAAACAATCTACGCTTTGATCGTTCCCTGGAAGACCAGTAGTAGTTTCCGATGCACCTCTGGTGGCATTCTGTAATCTGTAGACTATCAGAGTGTTGATGAAACAAAGTAATTGCATCCGGATTAAATAAAACACTCACCATGCTCACTTTCCTCCATGGGAGTAATGTCTCTAACAGTCTACGCTTTGATCGTTTCCTGGAAGACCAGTAGTAGTTTCCGATGAACTTCTGGAGGCTTTCTGTAATCTGTGGACTATCAGAGTGTTGATGAAACACAGAAATTGCATCGGGATTGAATACGACAGTCACCATGCGCTCTTTCCTCCATGGGAGTAATGTCTCAAACAGTCCTCGCTTTGATCGTTCCCGGGAAGACAAGTAGTAGTTTCCGATGCACATCTCGTGGCATTCTGTAATCTGTGGACTATCAGAGTGTTGATGAAACACAGAGAATGCATCGGGATTGGATACAACAGTCACCATGCGCACTTTCCTCCATGGGAGTAATGTCTCAAACAGTCTACGCTTTGATCGTTCCCTGAAAGACCAGTAGTAGTTTCCGATGCACATTTGGAGGCATTCTGTAATCTGTGGGGTATCAGAGTGTTGATGAAACACAGAAATTGCATCGGGATTGAATACAACAGTCACCATGCGCACTTTCCTCCATGGGAGTAATGTCTCAAACAGTCTACGCTTTGATCGTTCCAAGGGAAGACAAGTAGTAGCTTTTGATGCACATCTCGTGGCATTCTGTAATCTGTGGACTATCAGAGTGTTGATGAAACACAGAAATTGCATCGGGATTGAATACAACAGTCACCATGCGCACTTTCCTCCATGGGAGTAATGTCTCAAACAGTCTACGCTTTGATCGTTCCTGGGAAGACCAGTAGTAGTTTCCGATGCACCTCTGGTGGCATTCTGTAATCTGTGGACTATCAGAGTGTTGATGAAACACAGAAAATGCATCGGGATTGAATACGACAGCCACCATGCGCACTTTCCTCCATGGGAGTAATGTCTCAAACAGTCCTCGCTTTGATCGTTCCCGGGAAGACAAGTAGTAGTTTCCGATGCACATCTCGTGGCATTCTGTATTCTGTGGACTATCAGAGTGTTGATGAAACACAGAGAATGCATCGGGATTGGATACAACAGTCACCATGCGCACTTTCCTCCATGGGAGTAGTGTCTCAAACAGTCTACGCTTTGATCGTTCCCTGAAAGACCAGTAGTAGTTTCCGATGCACATTTGGAGGCATTCTGTAATCTGTGGAGTATCAGAGTGTTGATGAAACACAGAAATTGCATCGGGATTGAATACAACAGTCACCATGCGCACTTTCCTCCATGGGAGTAATGTCTCAAACAGTCTACGCTTTGATCGTTCCAAGGGAAGACAAGTAGTAGCTTTTGATGCACATCTCGTGGCATTCTGTAATCTGTGGACTATCAGAGTGTTGATGAAACACAGAAAATGCATCGGGATTGAATACAACAGTCACCATGCGCACTTTCCTCCATGGGAGTAATGTCTCAAACAGTCTACGCTTTGATCGTTCCTGGGAAGACCAGTAGTAGTTTCCGATGCACCTCTGGTGGCATTCTGTAATCTGTGGACTATCAGAGTGTTGATGAAACACAGAAAATGCATCGGGATTGAATAAAACACTCACCATGCTCACTTTCCTCCATGGGAGTAATGTCTCTAACAGTCTACGCTTTGATCGTTTCCTGGAAGACCAGTAGTAGTTTCCGATGAACTTCTGGAGGCTTTCTGTAATCTGTGGACTATCAGAGTGTTGATGAAACACAGAAATTGCATCGGGATTGAATACGACAGTCACCATGCGCTCTTTCCTCCATGGGAGTAATGTCTCAAACAGTCCTCGCTTTGATCGTTCCCGGGAAGACAAGTAGTAGTTTCCGATGCACATCTCGTGGCATTCTGTAATCTGTGGACTATCAGAGTGTTGATGAAACACAGAGAATGCATCGGGATTGGATACAACAGTCACCATGCGCACTTTCCTCCATGGGAGTAATGTCTCAGTCTACGCTTTGATCGTTCCCTGAAAGACCAGTAGTAGTTTCCGATGCACATTTGGAGGCATTCTGTAATCTGTGGGGTATCAGAGTGTTGATGAAACACAGAAATTGCATCGGGATTGAATACAACAGTCACCATGCGCACTTTCCTCCATGGGAGTAATGTCTCAAACAGTCTACGCTTTGATCGTTCCAAGGGAAGACAAGTAGTAGCTTTTGATGCACATCTCGTGGCATTCTGTAATCTGTGGACTATCAGAGTGTTGATGAAACACAGAAATTGCATCGGGATTGAATACAACAGTCACCATGCGCACTTTCCTCCATGGGAGTAATGTCTCAAACAGTCTACGCTTTGATCGTTCCTGGGAAGACCAGTAGTAGTTTCCGATGCACCTCTGGTGGCATTCTGTAATCTGTGGACTATCAGAGTGTTGATGAAACACAGAAAATGCATCGGGATTGAATACGACAGCCACCATGCGCACTTTCCTCCATGGGAGTAATGTCTCAAACAGTCCTCGCTTTGATCGTTCCCGGGAAGACAAGTAGTAGTTTCCGATGCACATCTCGTGGCATTCTGTATTCTGTGGACTATCAGAGTGTTGATGAAACACAGAGAATGCATCGGGATTGGATACAACAGTCACCATGCGCACTTTCCTCCATGGGAGTAGTGTCTCAAACAGTCTACGCTTTGATCGTTCCCTGAAAGACCAGTAGTAGTTTCCGATGCACATTTGGAGGCATTCTGTAATCTGTGGAGTATCAGAGTGTTGATGAAACACAGAAATTGCATCGGGATTGAATACAACAGTCACCATGCGCACTTTCCTCCATGGGAGTAATGTCTCAAACAGTCTACGCTTTGATCGTTCCAAGGGAAGACAAGTAGTAGCTTTTGATGCACATCTCGTGGCATTCTGTAATCTGTGGACTATCAGAGTGTTGATGAAACACAGAAAATGCATCGGGATTGAATACAACAGTCACCATGCGCACTTTCCTCCATGGGAGTAATGTCTCAAACAGTCTACGCTTTGATCGTTCCTGGGAAGACCAGTAGTAGTTTCCGATGCACCTCTGGTGGCATTCTGTAATCTGTGGACTATCAGAGTGTTGATGAAACACAGAAAATGCATCGGGATTGAATAAAACACTCACCATGCTCACTTTCCTCCATGGGAGTAATGTCTCTAACAGTCTACGCTTTGATCGTTTCCTGGAAGACCAGTATTACTTTCCGATGAACTTCTGGAGGCTTTCTGTAATCTGTGGACTATCAGAGTGTTGATGAAACACAGAAATTGCATTGGGATTGAATACAACAGTCACCATGCACACTTTCCTCCATGGCAGTAATGTCTCAAACAGTCTACGCTTTGATCGTTCAATGGGAGAGCAGTAGTAGTTTCCGATGCACATCTGGAGGCATTCTGTAATCTGTGGACTATCAGAGTGTTCATGAAACAAAGAAAATGCATCGAGATTGAATACAACAGTCACCATGCGCACTTTCTCCATGGGAGTAATGTCTCAAACAATCTACGCTTTGATCGTTCCCTGGAAGACCAGTAGTAGTTTCCGATGCACCTCTGGTGGCATTCTGTAATCTGTAGACTATCAGAGTGTTGATGAAACAAAGTAATTGCATCCGGATTAAATAAAACACTCACCATGCTCACTTTCCTCCATGGGAGTAATGTCTCTAACAGTCGACGCTTTGATCGTTTCCTGGAAGACCAGTAGTAGTTTCCGATGAACTTCTGGAGGCTTTCTGTAATCTGTGGACTATCACAGTGTTGATGAAACACAGAAATTGCATCGGGATTGAATACGACAGTCACCATGCGCTCTTTCCTCCATGGGAGTAATGTCTCAAACAGTCCTCGCTTTGATCGTTCCCGGGAAGACAAGTAGTAGTTTCCGATGCACATCTCGTGGCATTCTGTAATCTGTGGACTATCAGAGTGTTGATGAAACACAGAGAATGCATCGGGATTGGATACAACAGTCACCATGCGCACTTTCCTCCATGGGAGTAATGTCTCAAACAGTCTACGCTTTGATCGTTCCCTGAAAGACCAGTAGTAGTTTCCGATGCTCATTTGGAGGCATTCTGTAATCTGTGGGGTATCAGAGTGTTGATGAAACACAGAAATTGCATCGGGATTGAATACAACAGTCACCATGCGCACTTTCCTCCATGGGAGTAATGTCTCAAACAGTCTACGCTTTGATCGTTCCAAGGGAAGACAAGTAGTAGCTTTTGATGCACATCTCGTGGCATTCTGTAATCTGTGGACTATCAGAGTGTTGATGAAACACAGAAATTGCATCGGGATTGAATACAACAGTCACCATGCGCACTTTCCTCCATGGGAGTAATGTCTCAAACAGTCTACGCTTTGATCGTTCCTGGGAAGACCAGTAGTAGTTTCCGATGCACCTCTGGTGGCATTCTGTAATCTGTGGACTATCAGAGTGTTGATGAAACACAGAAAATGCATCGGGATTGAATAAAACACTCACCATGCTCATTTTCCTCCATGGGAGTAATGTCTCTATCAGTCTACGCTTTGATCGTTTCCTGGAAGACCAGTAGTAGTTTCCGATGAACTTCTGGAGGCTTTCTGTAATCTGTGGACTATCAGTGTTGATGAAACACAGAAATTGCATTGGGTTTGAATATAACAGTCACCATGCACACTTTCCTCCATGGCAGTAATGTCTCAAACAGTCTATGCTTTGATCGTTCAATGGGAGAGCTGTAGTAGTTTCCGATGCACATCTGGAGGCTTTCTGTAATCTGTGGACTATCAGAGTGTTGATGAAACACAGAAAATGCATCGAGATTGAATACAACAGTCACCATGCGCACTTTCCTCCACGGGAGTAATGTCTCAAACAATCTATGCTTTGATCGTTCCCTGGAAGACCAGTAGTAGTTTCCGATGCACCTCTGGTGGCATTCTGTAATCTGTAGACTATCAGAGTGTTGATGAAACACAGTAATTGCATCCGGATTGAATAAAACACTCACCATGCTCACTTTCCTCCATGCGAGTAATGTCTCTAACAGTCTACGCTTTGATCGTTTCCTGGAAGACCAGTAGTAGTTTCCGATGAACTTCTGGAGGCTTTCTGTAATCTGTGGACTATCAGAGTGTTGATGAAACACAGAAATTTCATCGGGATTCAATACAACAGTCACCATGCGCTGTTTCTTACATAAGAGTAATGTCTCAAACAGTCTACGCTTTCATCGTTCCCTGGAGACCAATAGTAGCTTCCGATGCACATCTCGTGGCATTCTGTAATCTGTGGTCTATCAGATTGTTGATGAATCACTGTAAATGCATCGTGATTGAATACAACAGTCACCATGCGCCCTTTCCTCCATGGGAGTAATGTCTCAAACAGTCTACGCTTTGATCGTTCCCTGGAAGACCAGTAGTAGTTTCCGATTAACATCTGGTGGCATTCTGTAATCTGTGGATTATCAGAGTGTTGATGAAACACAGAAATTGCATCGGGATTGAATACAACAGTCACCATGCGTACATTCCTCCATAAAACTAACGTCTCAAACAGTCTACGATTTGATGGTTTCCTGCAAGACCAGTAGTAGTTTCCGATTCACATGTGGAGGCATTCTGTAATCTGTGGACTATCAGAGTGTTGATGAAACACAGAAATTTCATCGGGATTTAATACAACAGTCACCATGCGCTGTTTCTTACATAAGAGTAATGTCTCAAACAGTCTACGCTTTCATCGTTCCCTGGAGACCAGTAGTAGTTTCCGATGCACATCTCGTGGCATTCTGTAATCTGTGGTCTATCAGATTGTTGATGAATCACTGTAAATGCATCGTGATTGAACACAACAGTCACCATGCGCCCTTTCCTCCATGGGAGTAATGTAACAAACAGCCTACGCTTTGATCGTTAACTGGAAGACCAGTAGTAGTTTCCGATTAACATCTGGAGGCATTCTGTAATCTGTGGACTATCAGAGTGTTGATGAAACACAGAAATTGCATCGGGATTGAATACAAAATTCTCCATGCGCAGTTCGTTCCATAGGATTAATGTCTCAAACAGTCTACGCTTTGATCGTTCAGTGAAAGGCCAGTAGCAGTTTCAACTGCACATCTGGAGGCATTCTGTAATCTGTTGAGTATCAGAGTGTTGATGAAACACAGAAATTGCATCGGGATTGAATACAACAGTCACCATGCGCACTTTCCTCCATGGGAGTAATGTCTCTAACAGTCTACGCTTTGATCGTTCCCTGGAAGACCAGTAGTAGTTTCCGATGCACATTTGGAGGCATTCTGTAATCTGTGGAGTATCAGAGTGTTGATGAAAAACAGAAATTGCATCGGGTTTGAATACAACATTCTCCATGCGCAGTTTCCTCCATGGGAGTAATGTCTCAAACAGTCTACGCTTCGATCGTTCCCTGGAAGACCAGTAGTAGTTTCCGATTAACATCTGGAGGCATTCTGTAATCTGTGGACTATCAGAGTGTTGATGAAACACAGAAATTGCATGGGGATTGAATACAACAGTCACCATGCGTACATTCCTCCATAAAAGTAATGTCTCAAACAGTCTACGCTTTGATGGTTTCCTGGAAGACCACTAGTAGTTTCCGATTCACATGTGGAGGCATTCTGTAATCTGTGGACTATCAGAGTGTTGATGAAACACAGAAATTGCATTTGGATTCAATACAACAGTCACCATGCGCTGTTTCTTACATAAAAGTAATGTCTCAAACAGTCTACGCTTTCATCGTTCCCTGGAGACCAGTAGTAGTTTCCGATGCACATCTCGTGGCATTCTGTAATCTGTGGTCTATCAGAGTGTTGATGAAACACTGTAAATGAATCGGGATTGAATACAACAGTCACCATGCGCACTTTTCTCCATGGGAGTAATGTAACAAACAGCCTATGCTTTGATCGTTAACTGGAAGACCAGTAGTAGTTTCCGATTAACATCTGGAGGCATTCTGTAATCTGTGGACTATCAGAGTGTTGATGAAACACAGAAATTGCATCGGGATTGAATACAACATTCTCCATGCGCAGTTCGATCCATAAGAGTAATGTCTCAAACAGTCTACGCTTTGATCGTTCAGTGGAAGGCCAGTAGTAGTTTCAACTGCACATCTGGAGGCATTCTGTAATCTGTTGAGTATCAGAGTGTTGATGAAACACAGAAATGGCATCGGGATTGAATACAACAGTCACCATGCGCACTTTCTTCCATGGGAGTAATGTCTCAAAGAGTCTACGGTTTGATCGTTCCCGGGAAGACCAGTAGTAGTTTCCGATGCACATCTCGTGGCATTCTGTAATCTGTGGACTATCAGAGTGTTGATGAAACACAGAAAATGCATCGGGATTGAATACAACAGTCACCATGCGCACATTCCTCCA
Organism: Schistocerca gregaria; assembly: GCF_023897955.1. Lineage (NCBI taxonomy): Eukaryota > Metazoa > Arthropoda > Insecta > Orthoptera > Acrididae > Schistocerca > Schistocerca gregaria. The sequence continues at coordinate 6,318,341 of NC_064921.1, forward strand.
TGGGAGTAATGTCTCAAAGACTTTACACTTTGATCGTTCCCTGGAAGACCAGTAGTAGTTTCCGATGCACATTTGGAGGCATTCTGTAATCTGTGGAGTATCAGAGTGTTGATAAAACACAGAAATTGCATCGGGATTGAATACAACAGTCACTATGCGCACTTTCCTCCATGGCAGTAATGTCTCAAACAGTCTACGCTTTGATCGTTCCCTGGAAAAGCAGTAGTAGTTTCCGATGCACATCTGGAGGCATTCTGTAATCTGTGGACCATCAGAGTGTTGATGAAACACAGAAATTGCATCGGGATTGAATACAAAATTCTCCATGCGCAGTTCGTTCCATAGGATTAATGTCTCAAACAGTCTACGCTTTGATCGTTCAGTGAAAGGCCAGTAGCAGTTTCAACTGCACATCTGGAGGCATTCTGTAATCTGTTGAGTATCAGAGTGTTGATGAAACACAGAAATTGCATCGGGATTGAATACAACAGTCACCATGCGCACTTTCCTCCATGGGAGTAATGTCTCTAACAGTCTACGCTTTGATCGTTCCCTGGAAGACCAGTAGTAGTTTCCGATGCACATTTGGAGGCATTCTGTAATCTGTGGAGTATCAGAGTGTTGATGAAACACAGAAATTGCATCGGGTTTGAATACAACATTCTCCATGCGCAGTTTCCTCCATGGGAGTAATGTCTCAAACAGTCTACGCTTCGATCGTTCCCTGGAAGAGCAGTAGTAGTTTCCGATGCACATCTGGAGGCATTCTGTAATCTGTAGACTAACAGTGTGTTGATGAAACACAGTAATTGCATCCGGATGGAATAAAACACTCACCATGCTCACTTTCCTCCATGGGAGTAATGTCTCTAACAGTCTACGCTTTGATCGTTCCAAGGAAGACCAGTAGTAGTTTCCGATGCACATTTGGAGGCATTCTGTAATCTGTGGACTATCAGAGTGTTGATGAAACATAGAAATTGCATCGGGATTGAATACGACAGTCACCATGCGCACTTTCCTCCATGGGAGTAATGTCTCAAACAGTCTACGCTTTGATCGTTCCCGGGAAGACAAGTAGTAGTTTCCGATGCACATCTCGAGGCATTCTGTAATCTGTGGACTATCAGAGTGTTGATGAAACACAGAAAATGCATCGGGATTGGATACAACAGTCACCATGCGCACTTTCCTCCATGGGAGTAATGTCTCAAACAGTCTACGCTTTGATCGTACCCTGGAAGACCAGTAGTAGTTTCCGATGCACATTTGGAGGCATTCTGTAATCTGTGGAGTATCAGAGTGTTGATGAAACACAGAAATTGCATCGGGATTGAATACAACAGTCACCATGCGCACTTTCCTCCATGGGAGTAATGTCTCAAACAGTCTACGCTTTGATCGTTCCAAGGGAAGACTAGTAGTAGCATCCGATGCACATCTCGTGGCATTCTGTAATCTGTGGACTATCAGAGTGTTGATGAAACACAGAAAATGCATCGGGATTGGATACAACAGTCACCATGCGCACTTTCCTCCATGGGTGTAATGTCTTAAACAGTCTACGCTTTGATCGTTCCTGGGAAGACCAGTAGTAGTTTCCGATGCACATCCCGTGGCATTCTGTAATCTGTGGACTATCAGAGTGTCGATGAAACACAGAAAATGCATCGGGATTGGATACAACAGTCACCATGCGCCCTTTCCTCCATGGGAGTAATGTCTTAAACAGTCTACGCTATGATCGTTCCCTGGAAGACCAGTAGTAGATTCCGATGCACATTTGGAGGCATTCTGTAATCTGTGGAGTATCAGAGTGTTGATGAAGCACAGAAATTGCATCAGGATTGAATACAACAGTCACCATGCGCAGTTTCCTCCATGGGAGTAATGTCTCAAACAGTCTACGCTTTGATCGTTCCCTGGAAGACCAGTAGTAGTTTCCGATTAACATCTGGAGGCATTCTGTAATCTGTGACTATCAGAGTGTTGATGAAACACAGAAATTGCATCGGGATTGAATACAACATTCTCCATGCGCAGTTCCCTCCATAGGAGTAATGTCTCAAACAGTCTACGCTTTGATCGTTCAGTAGAAGGCCAGTAGTAGTTTCAACTGCACATCTGGAGGCATTCTGTAATCTGTTGTGTATCAGAGTGTTGATGAAACACAGAAATTGCATCGGGATTGAATACAACAGTCACCAAGCGCACTTTCCTCCATGGGAGTAATGTCTCAAAGAGTCTACACTTTGATCGTTCCCGGGAAGACCAGTAGTAGTTTCCGATGCACATTTCGTGGCATTCTGTAATCTGTGGACTATCAGAGTGTTGATGAAACACAGAAAATGCATCGGGATTGAATACAACAGTCACCATTCGCACTTTCCTCCATGGGAGTAATGTCTCGAAGAGTTTACGCTTTGATCGTTCCCTGGAAGACCAGTAGTAGTTTCCGATGCACATTTGCAGGCATTCTGTAATCTGTGGAGTATCAGAGTGTTGATAAAACACAGAAATTGCATCGGGATTGAATACAACAGTCACTAGGCACACATTCCTCCATGGGAGTAATGTCTCAAACAGTCTACGCTTTGATCGTTCCCGGGAAGACCAGTAGTAGTTTCCGATGCACATCTCGTGGCATTCTGTAATCTGTGGACTATCAGGGTGTTGATGAAACACAGAAAATGCATCGGGATTGAATACAACAGTCACCATGCGCACTTTCCTCCATGGGAGTAATGTCTCAAAGAGTTTACGCTTTGATCGTTCCCTGGAAGACAAGTAGTACTTTCCGATGCACATTTGGAGGCATTCTGTAATCTGTGGACTATCAGAGTGGTGATGAAACATACAAATTGCATTGGGATTGAATACAACAGTCACCATGCACACTTTCCTCCATGGCAGTAATGTCTCAAACAGTCTACGCTTTGATTGTTCCCTGGAAGAGCAGTAGTAGTTTCCGATGCACATCTGGAGGCATTCTGTAATCTGTGGACTATCAGAGTGTTGATGAAACACAGAAAATGCATCGGGAGTGAATACAACAGTCACCATGCCCACTTTCCTCCACGGGAGTAATGTCTCAAACAATCTACGCTTTGATCGTTCCCTGGAAGACGAGTAGTAGTTTCCGATGCACCTCTGGTGGCATTCTGTAATCTGTAGACTATCAGAGTGTTAATGAAACACAGTAATTGCATCCGGATTGAATAAAACACTCACCATGCTCACTTTCCTCCATTGTAGTAATGTCTCAAACAGTCTGCGCTTTGATCGTTCCCGGGAAGACAAGTAGTAGTTTCCGATGCACATCTGGTGGCATTCTGTAATCTATGGACTATCAGAGTGTTGATGAAACACAGAAAATGCATCGGGATTGGATACAACAGTCACCATGCGCACTTTCCTCCATGGGAGTAATGTCTCAAACAGTCTACGCTTTGATCGTTCCCTGGAAGACCAGTAGTAGTTTCCGATGCACATTTGGAGGCATTCTGTAATCTGTGGAGTATCAGAGTGTTGATGAAACACAGAAATTGCATCGGGATTGAATACAACAGTCACCATGCGCACTTTCCTTCATGGGAGTAATGTCCCAAACAGTCTACGCTTTGATCGTTCCCTGGAGGATAGGTAGTAGTTTCCGATTAACATCTGGAGGCATTTTGTAATCTGTGGACTATCAGAGTGTTGATGAAACACAGAAATTGCATCGGGATTGAATACAACAGTCACTATTCGCACATTCCTCCATGGGAGTAATGTCTCAAACAGTCTACGCTTTGATCGTTCCCGGGAAGACCAGTAGTAGTTTCCGTTGCACATCTCGTTACATTCTGTAATCTGTGGTCTATCAGAGTGTTGATGAAACAGAGAAATTGCATCGGGATTGAATACAACAGTCACCATGCACACTTTCCTCCATGGCAGTAATGTCTCAAACAGTCTACGCTTTGATCGTTCCCTGGAAGAACAGTAGTAGTTTCCGATGCCCATCTGGAGGAATTCCGTAATCTGTGCAGTATCAGAGAGTTGATGAAACACAGAAATTGTATCGGGATTGAATAAAACAGTCACCATCCGCACTTTTCTCCTTCGGAGTAATGTCTGAAACAGTCTACGCATTGATCGTTCCCGGGAAGACCAGTAGTAGTTTCCGATTAACATCTGGAGGCATTCTGTAATCTGTGGACTATCAGAGTGTTGATGAAACATAGAAATTGAATCTGTATTGAATACAACAATCACCATGAGCACATTCCTCCATAAAAGTAATGTCTCAAACAGTCTACGCTTTGATCGTTCAGTGGAGGGCCAGTAGTAGTTTCAACTTCACATCTGGAGGCATTCTGTAATCTGTGGAGTATCAGAGTGTTGATGAAACACAGAAATTGCATCGGGATTGAATACAACAGTCACCATGCGCACTTTCCTCCATGGGAGTAATATCTCAAACAGTCTACACTTTGATCGTTCCCGGGAAGACCAGTAGTAGTTTCCGATGCACATCTCGTGGCATTCTGTAATCTGTGGACTATCAGAGTGTTGATGAAACACAGAAAATGCATCGGGATTGAATACAACAGTCACCATGCGCACTTTCCTCCATAGGAGTAATGTCTCAAAGAGTTTACGCTTTGATCGTTCCCTGGAAGGCCAGTAGTAGTTTCAACTGCACATCTGGAGGCATTCTGTAATCTGTGGAGTATCAGAGTGTTGATAAAACACAAATTGCATCGGGATTGAATACAACAGTCACTATGCGCACATTCCTCCATGGCAGTAATGTTTCAAACGGTCTACGCTTTGATCGTTCCCGGGAAGACCAGTAGTAGTTTCCGATGCACATCTCGTGGCATTCTGTAATCTGTGGACTATCAGAGTGTTGATGAAACACAGAAAATGCATCGGGATTGAATACAACAGTCACCATGCGCAATTTCCACCATGGGAGTATTGTCTGAAAGAGTTTACGCTTTGATCGTTCCCTGGAAGACCAGTAGTAGTTTCCGATGCACATTTGGAGGCATTCTGTAATCTGTGGAGTATCAGAGTGTTGATAAAACACAGAAATTGCACCGGGATTGAATACAACAGTCACAATGCGCACATTCCTCCATGGGAGTAATGTCTCAAACAGTCTACGCTTTGATCGTTCCCGGGAAGACCAGTAGTAGTTTCCGATGCACATCTCGTGGCATTCTGTAATCTGTGGACTATCAGAGTGTTGATGAATCACAGAAATTGCATCGGGATTGAATACAACAGTCACCATTCGCACTTTCCTCCATGGGAGTAATATCTCAAACAGTCTACACTTTGATCATTCCCGGGAAGTCCAGTAGTGGTTTCCGATGCACATCTCGTGGCATTCTGTAATCTGTGGACTATCAGAGTGTTGATGAAACACAGAAAATGCATCGGGATTGAATACAACAGTCACCATGCGCAGTTTCCTCCATAGGAGTAATGTCTCAAACAGTCTACGCTTTGATCGTTCAGTGGAAGGCCTGTAGTAGTTTCAACTGCACATCTGGAGGCATTCTGTAATCTGTGGAGTATCAGAGTGTTGATGAAACACAGAAATTGCATCGGGATTGAATACAACAGTCACTATGCGCACATTCCTCCATGGGAGTAATATCTCTAACAGTCTACACTTTGATCGTTCCCGGGATGACCAGTAGTAGTTTCTGATGCACATCTCGTGGCATTCTGTAATCTGTGGACTATCAGAGTGTTGATAAAACACAGAAATTGCATCGGGATTGAATACAATAGTCAGCATGCGCACATTCCTCCATGGGAGTAATGGCTCAAACACTCTACAATTTGATCATTCCCTGGAAGACCAGTAGAAGTTTCCGATTAACATCTGGAGGCATTCTGTAATCTGTGGACTATCAGAGTGTTGATGAAACACAGAAATTGCATCGGGATTGAATACAACAGTCACCATGCACACTTTCCACCATGGCAGTAATGTCTCAAACAGTCTACGCTTTGATCGTTCCCTGGTAGACCAGTAGTAGTTTCCGATGCCCATCTGGAGGCATTCTGTAATCTGTGGAGTATCAGAGAGTTGATGAAACACAGATTTTGTTTCGGGATTGAATAAAACAGTCACCATCCGCACTTTCCAGCATGGGAGTAATGTCTGAAACAGTCTACGCTTTGATCGTTCCCGGGAAGACCAGTAGTAGTTTCCGATTGACATCTGGAGGCATTCTGTAATCTGTGGTCTATCAGAGTGTTGATGAAACACAGAAATTGCATCGGGATTGAATACAACAGTCACCATGCGCACATTCCTCCATAAGAGTAATGTCTCAAACAGTCTACGCTTTGATCGTTCAGTGGAAGGCCTGTAGTAGTTTCAACTGCACATCTGGAGGCATTCTGTAATCTGTGGAGTATCAGAGTGTTGATGAAACACAGAAATTGCATCGGGATTGAATACAACAGTCACCATGCGCAGTTTCCTCCATAGGAGTAATGTCTCAAACAGTTTACGCTTTGATCGTTCCCTGGAAGGCCAGTAGTAGTTTCAACTGCACATCTGGAGGCATTCTGTAATCTGTGGAGTATCAGAGTGTTGATAAAACACAGAAATTGCATCGGGATTGAATACAACAGTCACTATGCGCACATTCCTCCATGGGAGTAATGTTTCAAACAGTCTACGCTTTGATCGTTCCCGGCAAGACCAGTAGTAGTTTCCGATGCACATCTCGTGGCATTTTGTAATCTGTGGACTATCAGAGTGTTGATGAAACACAGAAATTGCATCGGGATTGAATACAACAGTCACTATGCGCACATTCCTCCATGGGAGTAATATCTCTAACAGTCTACACTTTGATCGTTCCCGGGATGACCAGTAGTAGTTTCTGATGCACATCTCGTGGCATTCTGTAATCTGTGGACTATCAGAGTGTTGATAAAACACAGAAATTGCATCGGGATTGAATACAATAGTCAGCATGCGCACATTCCTCCATGGGAGTAATGTCTCAAACACTCTACAATTTGATCATTCCCTGGAAGACCAGTAGAAGTTTCCGATTAACATCTGGAGGCATTCTGTAATCTGTGGACTATCAGAGTGTTGATGAAACACAGAAATTGCATCGGGATTGAATACAACAGTCACCATGCACACTTTCCACCATGGCAGTAATGTCTCAAACAGTCTACGCTTTGATCGTTCCCTGGTAGACCAGTAGTAGTTTCCGATGCCCACCTGGAGGCATTCTGTAATCTGTGGAGTATCAGAGAATTGATGAAACACAGATTTTGTTTCGGGATTGAATAAAACAGTCACCATCCGCACTTTCCTCCATGGGAGTAATGTCTGAAACAGTCTACGCTTTGATCGTTCCCGGGAAGACCAGTAGTAGTTTCCGATTGACATCTGGAGGCATTCTGTAATCTGTGGTCTATCAGAGTGTTGATGAAACACAGAAATTGCATCGGGATTGAATACAACAGTCACCATGCGCACATTCCTCCATGGGAGTAATGTCCCAAACAGTCTACGTTTTGATCGTTCCCTGGAAGACCAGTAGTAGTTTCCGATGAACATCTGGAGGCTTTCTGTAATCTGTGGAGTATCAGAGGGTTGATGAAACACAGAAAATGCATCGGGATTGAATACAACAGTCACCATGCGCACATTCCTCCATAAGAGTAATGTCTCAAACAGTCTACACTTTCATCGTTCCCAGGAAGACCAGTAGTAGTTTCCGATGCACATTTGGAGGCATTCTGTAATCTGTGGAGTATCAGAGTGTTGATAAAACACAGAAATTGCATTGGGATTGAATACAACAGTCACTATGCGCACATTTGTCCATGGGAGTAATGTCTCTAACAGTCTACGCTTTGATCGTTCCCGGGAAGACCAGTAGTAGTTTCCGATGCACATCTCCTGGCATTCTGTAATCTGTGGACTATCAGAGTGTTGACGAAACACAGAAAATGCATCGGGATTGAATACAACAGTCAGCATGCGCACTTTCCTCCATGGGAGTAATGTCTCAAAGAGTTTACGCTTTGATCGTTCCCTGGAAGACCAGTAGTAGTTTCCGATGCACATTTGGAGGCATTCTGTAATCTGTGGAGTATCAGAGTGTTGATAAAACATAAAAATTGCATCGGGATTGAATACAACAGTCACTATGCGCACATTCCTCCATGGGAGTAATGTCTCAATCACTCTACAATTTGATCGTTCCCTGGAAGAGCAGTAGAAGTTTCCGATTAACATCTGGAGGCATTCTGTAATCTGTGGACTATCAGAGTGTTGATGAAACACAGAAATTGCATTGGGATTGAATACAACGGTCACCATGCACACTTTCCTCCATAGCAGTAATGTCTCAAACAGTCTACGCTTTGATCGTTCCCTGGAAGACCAGTAGTAGTTTCCGATGCCCATCTGGAGGCATTCTGTAATCTGTGGAGTATCAGAGAGTTGATGAAACACAGAAATTGTATCGGGATTGAATAAAACAGTCACCATCCGCACTTTCCTCCATAGGAGTAATGTCTGAAACAGTCTACGCTTTGATCGTTCCCTGGAAGACCAGTAGTAGTTTCCGATGCACATCTCGTTACATTCTGTAATCTGTGGACTATCAGAGTGTTGATGAAACACAGAAAATGCATCGGGATTGAATACAACAGTCACCATGCGCACTTTCCTCCATGGGAGTAATGTCTCAAAGAGTTTACGCTTTGATCGTTCCCTGGAAGACCAGCAGTAGTTTCCGATGCACATTTGGAGGCATTCTGTAATCTGTGGACTAGCAGAGTGTTGATGAAACACAGAAATTGTATCGGGATTGAATACAACAGTCACCATGCACACTTTCCTCCATGGCAGTAATGTCTCAAACAGTCTACGCTTTGATCGTTCAGTGGAAGGCCAGTAGTAGTTTCAACTTCACATCTGGAGGCATTCTGTAATCTGTGGAGTATCGGAGTGTTGATGAAACACAGAAATTGCATCGGGATTGAATACAACAGTCACCATGCGCACTTCCCTCCATGGGAGTAATATCTCAAACAGTCTACACTTTGATCGTTCCCGGGAAGACCAGTAGTAGTGTCCGATGCACATCTCGTGGCATTCTGTAATCTGTGGACTAGCAGAGTGTTGATGAAACACAGAAAATGCATCGGTATTGAATACAACAGTCAGCATGAGCACTTTCCTCCATGGGAGTAATGTCTCAAAGAGTTTACGCTTTGATCGTTCCCTGGAAGGCCAGTAGTAGTTTCAACTGCACATCTGGAGGCATTCTGTAATCTGTGGAGTATCAGAGTGTTGATAAAACACAGAAATTGCATTGGGATTGAATACAACAGTCACTATGCGCACATTCCTCCATGGGAGTAATGTTTCAAACAGTCTACGCTTTGATCGTTCCCGGGAAGACCAGTAGTAGTTTCCGATGCACATCTCGTGGCATTCTGTAATCTGTGGACTATCAGAGTGTTGATGAAACACAGATAATGCATCGGGATTGAATACAACAGTCACCATGCGCAATTTCCTCCATGGGAGTAATGTCTGAAAGAGTTTACGCTTTGATCGTTCCCTGGAAGACCAGTAGTAGTTTCCGATGCACATTTGGAGGCATTCTGTAATCTGTGGAGTATCAGAGTGTTGATAAAACACAGAAATTGCATCGGGATTGAATACAACAGTCACAATGCGCACATTCCTCCATGGGAGTAATGTCTGAAACAGTCTACGCTTTGATCGTTCCCGGGAAGACCAGTAGTAGTTTCCGATGCACATCTCGTGGCATTCTGTAATCTGTGGACTATCAGAGTGTTGATGAAACACAGAAATTGCATCGGGATTGAACACAACAGTCACCATGCTCACTTTCCTCCATGGGAGTAATATGTCAAACAGACTACACTTTGATCCTTCCCGTTAAGACCAGTAGTAGTTTCCGATGTACATCTCGTGGCATTCTGTAATCTGTGGCCTATCAGAGTGTTGATGAAACACAGAAAATGCATCGGGATTGAATACAACAGTCACCATGCGCACTTTCCTCCATGGGAGTAATGTCTCAAAGAGTTTACGCTTTGATCGTTCCCTGGAAGGCCAGTAGTAGTTTCAACTGCACATCTGGAGGCATTCTGTAATCTGTGGAGTATCAGAGTGTTGATAAAACACAGAAATTACATCGGGATTGAATACAACAGTCACTATGCGCACATCCCTCCATGGGAGTAATGTTTCAAACAGTCTACGCTTTGATCGTTCCCGGGAAGACCAGTAGTAGTTTCCGATGCATATCTCGTGGCATTCTGTAATCTGTGGACTATCAGAGTGTTGATGAAACACAGAAAATGCATCGGGATTGAAGACAACAGTCACCATGCGCAATTTCCTCCATGGGAGTAATGTCTGAAAGAGTTTACGCTTTGATCGTTCCCTGGAAGACCAGTAGTAGTTTCCGATGCACATTTGGAGGCATTCTGTAATCTGTGGAGTATCAGAGTGTTGATAAAACACAGAAATTGCATCGGGATTGAATACAACAGTCACTATGCGCACATTCCTCCATGGGAGTAATGTCTCAAACGATCTACAATTTGATCGTTCCCTGGAAGACCAGTAGAAGTTTCCGATTAACATCTGGAGGCATTCTGTAGTCTGTGGACTATCAGAGTGTTGATGAAACACAGAAATTGCATCGGGATTGAATACAACAGTCACCATGCAAACTTTCCTCCATGGCAGTAATGTATCAAACAGTCTACGCTTTGATCGTTCCCTGGAAGACCAGTAGTAGTTTCCGATGCCCATCTGGAGGCATTCCGTAATCTGTGGAGTATCAGAGAGTTGATGAAACACAGAAATTGTATCGGGATTAAATAAAAGAGTCACCATTTGAACTTTCCTAAATGGGATTAAAGTCTGAAACAGTCTACGCATTGATCGTTCCCGGGAAGACCAGTAGTAGTTTCCGATTAACATCTGGAGGCATTCTGTAATCTGTGGACTATCAGAGTGTTGATGAAACATAGAAATTGCATCGGGATTGTATACAACAATCACCATGAGCACATTCCTCCATAAAAGTAATGTCTCAAACAGTCTACGCTTTGATCGTTCCCTGGAAGACCAGCAGTAGTTTCCGATTAACATCTGGAGGCATCCTGTAATCTGTGGACTATCAGAGTGTTGATGAAACACAGAAACTGCATCGCGATTGAATACAACATTCTCCATGCGCAGTTTCCTCCATAGGAGTAATGTCTCAAACAGTCTACGCTTTGATCGTTCAGTGGAAAGCCTGTAGTAGTTTCAACTGCACATCTGGAGGCATTCTGTAATCTGTGGAGTATCAGAGTGTTGATGAAACACAGAAATTGCATCGGGATTGAATACAACAGTCACTATGCGCACATTCCTCCATGGGAGTAATATCTCTAACAGTCTACACTTTGATCGTTCCCGGGAAGACCAGTAGTAGTTTCCGATGCACATCTCGTGGCATTCTGTAATCTGTGAACTATCAGAGTGTTGATAAAACACAGAAATTGCATCGGGATTGAATACAATAGTCACTATGCGCACATTTCTCCATGGGAGTAAAGTCTCAAACACTCTACAATTTGATCGTTCCCTGGAAGACCAGTAGAAGTTTCCGATTAACATCTGGAGGCATTCTGTAATCTGTGGACTATCAGAGTGTTGATGAAACACAGAAATTGCATCGGGATTGAATACAACAGTCACCATGCACACTTTCCACCATGGCAGTAATGTCACAAACAGTCTACGCTTTGATCGTTCCTGGAAGACCAGTAGTAGTTTCCGATGCCCATCTGGAGGCATTCTGTAATCTGTGGAGTATCAGAGAGTTGATGAAACACAGATTTTGTTTCGGGATTGAATAAAACAGTCACCATCCGCACTTTCCTCCATGGGAGTAATGTCTGAAACAGTCTACGCTTTGATCGTTCCCGGGAAGACCAGTAGTAGTTTCCGATTAACATCTGGGGGCATTCTGTAATCTGTGGTCTATCAGAGTGTTGATGAAACACAGAAATTGCATAGGGATTGAATACAACAGTTACCATACGCACATTCCTCCATGGGAGTAATGTCCCAAACAGTCTACGTTTTGATCGTTCCCTGGAAGACCAGTAGTAGTGTCCGATGAACATCTGGAGGCTTTCTGTAATCTGTGGAGTATCAGAGTGTTGATGAAACACAGAAAATGCATCGGGATTGAATACAACAGTCAGCATGCGCACTTTCCTCCATGGGAGTAATGTCTCAAAGAGTTTACGCTTTGATCGTTCCCTGTAAGACCAGTAGTAGTTTCCGATGCACATTTGGAGGCATTCTGTAATCTGTGGAGTATCAGAGTGTTGATAAAACATAAAAATTGCATCGGGATTGAATACAACAGTCACTATGCGCACATTCCTCCATGGGAGTAATGTCTCAATCACTCTACAATTTGATCGTTTCCTGGAAGAGCAGTAGAAGTTTCCGATTAACATCTTTAGGCATTCTGTAATCTGTGGACTATCAGAGTGTTGATGAAACACAGAAGTTGCATTGGGATTGAATACAACGGTCACCATGCACACTTTCCTCCATGGCAGTAATGTCTCAAACAGTCTACACTTTGATCGTTCCCTGGAAGACCAGTAGTAGTTTCCGATGCCCATCTGGAGGCATTCTGTAATCTGTGGAGTATCAGAGAGTTGATCAAACACAGAAATTGTATCGGAATTGAATAAAACAGTCACCATTCGCACTTTCCTCCATGGGAGTAATGTCTGAAACAGTCTACGCTTTGATCGTTCCTGGGAAGACCAGTAGTAGTTTCCGATTAACATCTGGAGGCATTCTGTAATCTGTGGACTATCAGAGTGTTGATGAAACACAGAAATTGCATCGGGATTGAATACAACAGTCACCATGCGCACTTTCCTCCATGGGAGTAATGTCCCAAACAGTCAACGCTTTGATCGTTCCCTGGAAGACCAGTAGTAGTTTCCGATGCACTTCTGGTGGCATTCTGTAATGTCTAGACTATCAGAGTGTTGATGAAACACAGTAATTGCCTCGGGATTGAATAAAACAGTCACCATGCTCACTTTCCTCCATGGGAGTAATGTCTCAAGCAGTCTACGCTTTGATCGTTCCCGGAAAGACCAGTAGTAGTTTGCGATGCACATCTGGAGGCATTCTGTAATCTGTGGACTATCAGAGTGTTGATGAAACACAGAAATTCCATCGGGATTGAATACAAGAGTCACCAAGCGCTGTTTCTTCCATAAAAGCATTGTCTCAAACAGTCTACGCTTTACTCGTTCCCTGGAAGACAAGTAGTAGTTTCCGATGCACATCTGGAGGCATTCTGTAATCTGTGGACTATCAGAGTGTTGATGAAACACAGAAATTGCAACGTAATTGAATAAAACAGTCACAATCCGCACTTTCCTCCATGGGTGTAATGTCTGAAACAGTCTACGCTTTGATCGTTCCCAGGAAGACCAGTAGTAGTTTCCGATTAACATCTGGAGTCATTCTGTAATCTGTGGACTATCAGAGTGTTGATGCAACACAGGAATTGCATCGGGATTGAATACAACAGTCACCATGCGCACTTTCCTATATGGGAGTAATGTCCCAAACAGTCTACGCTTTGATCGTTCCCTGGAAGACCAGCAGTAGTTTCCGATTAACATCTGGAGGCATCCTGTAATCTGTGGACTATCAGAGTGTTGATGAAACACAGAAACTGCATCGCGATTGAATACAACATTCTCCATGCGCAGTTTCCTCCATAGGAGTAATGTCTCAAACAGTCTACGCTTTGATCGTTCAGTGGAAGGCCTGTAGTAGTTTCAACTGCACATCTGGAGGCATTCTGTAATCTGTGGAGTATCAGAGTGTTGATGAAACACAGAAATTGCATCGGGATTGAATACAACAGTCACTATGCGCACATTCCTCCATGGGAGTAATATCTCTAACAGTCTACACTTTGATCGTTCCCGGGAAGACCAGTAGTAGTTTCCGATGCACATCTCGTGGCATTCTGTAATCTGTGAACTATCAGAGTGTTGATAAAACACAGAAATTGCATCGGGATTGAATACAATAGTCACTATGCGCACATTTCTCCATGGGAGTAAAGTCTCAAACACTCTACAATTTGATCGTTCCCTGGAAGACCAGTAGAAGTTTCCGATTAACATCTGGAGGCATTCTGTAATCTGTGGACTATCAGAGTGTTGATGAAACACAGAAATTGCATCGGGATTGAATACAACAGTCACCATGCACACTTTCCACCATGGCAGTAATGTCACAAACAGTCTACGCTTTGATCGTTCCTGGAAGACCAGTAGTAGTTTCCGATGCCCATCTGGAGGCATTCTGTAATCTGTGGAGTATCAGAGAGTTGATGAAACACAGATTTTGTTTCGGGATTGAATAAAACAGTCACCATCCGCACTTTCCTCCATGGGAGTAATGTCTGAAACAGTCTACGCTTTGATCGTTCCCGGGAAGACCAGTAGTAGTTTCCGATTAACATCTGGGGGCATTCTGTAATCTGTGGTCTATCAGAGTGTTGATGAAACACAGAAATTGCATAGGGATTGAATACAACAGTTACCATACGCACATTCCTCCATGGGAGTAATGTCCCAAACAGTCTACGTTTTGATCGTTCCCTGGAAGACCAGTAGTAGTGTCCGATGAACATCTGGAGGCTTTCTGTAATCTGTGGAGTATCAGAGTGTTGATGAAACACAGAAAATGCATCGGGATTGAATACAACAGTCAGCATGCGCACTTTCCTCCATGGGAGTAATGTCTCAAAGAGTTTACGCTTTGATCGTTCCCTGTAAGACCAGTAGTAGTTTCCGATGCACATTTGGAGGCATTCTGTAATCTGTGGAGTATCAGAGTGTTGATAAAACATAAAAATTGCATCGGGATTGAATACAACAGTCACTATGCGCACATTCCTCCATGGGAGTAATGTCTCAATCACTCTACAATTTGATCGTTTCCTGGAAGAGCAGTAGAAGTTTCCGATTAACATCTGGAGGCATTCTGTAATCTGTGGACTATCAGAGTGTTGATGAAACACAGAAGTTGCATTGGGATTGAATACAACGGTCACCATGCACACTTTCCTCCATGGCAGTAATGTCTCAAACAGTCTACACTTTGATCGTTCCCTGGAAGACCAGTAGTAGTTTCCGATGCCCATCTGGAGGCATTCTGTAATCTGTGGAGTATCAGAGAGTTGATCAAACACAGAAATTGTATCGGAATTGAATAAAACAGTCACCATTCGCACTTTCCTCCATGGGAGTAATGTCTGAAACAGTCTACGCTTTGATCGTTCCTGGGAAGACCAGTAGTAGTTTCCGATTAACAATCTGGAGGCATTCTGTAATCTGTGGACTATCAGAGTGTTGATGAAACACAGAAATTGCATCGGGATTGAATACAACAGTCACCATGCGCACTTTCCTCCATGGGAGTAATGTCCCAAACAGTCAACGCTTTGATCGTTCCCTGGAAGACCAGTAGTAGTTTCCGATGCACTTCTGGTGGCATTCTGTAATGTCTAGACTATCAGAGTGTTGATGAAACACAGTAATTGCCTCGGGATTGAATAAAACAGTCACCATGCTCACTTTCCTCCATGGGAGTAATGTCTCAAGCAGTCTACGCTTTGATCGTTCCCGGAAAGACCAGTAGTAGTTTGCGATGCACATCTGGAGGCATTCTGTAATCTGTGGACTATCAGAGTGTTGATGAAACACAGAAATTCCATCTGGATTGAATACAAGAGTCACCAAGCGCTGTTTCTTCCATAAAAGCATTGTCTCAAACAGTCTACGCTTTACTCGTTCCCTGGAAGACAAGTAGTAGTTTCCGATGCACATCTGGAGGCATTCTGTAATCTGTGGACTATCAGAGTGTTGATGAAACACAGAAATTGCAACGTAATTGAATAAAACAGTCACAATCCGCACTTTCCTCCATGGGTGTAATGTCTGAAACAGTCTACGCTTTGATCGTTCCCAGGAAGACCAGTAGTAGTTTCCGATTAACATCTGGAGTCATTCTGTAATCTGTGGACTATCAGAGTGTTGATGCAACACAGGAATTGCATCGGGATTGAATACAACAGTCACCATGCGCACTTTCCTATATGGGAGTAATGTCCCAAACAGTCTACGCTTTGATCGTTCCCTGGAAGACCAGTAGTAGTTTCCGATGGACATCTGGATGCATTCTGTAATCTGTGGACTATCAGAGTGTTGATGAAACACAGAAACTGCATCGGGATTGAATACAACATTCTCCATGCGCAGTTTCCTCCATAGGAGTAATGTCTCAAACAGTCTACGCTTTGATCGTTCAGTGGAAGGCCTGTAGTAGTTTCAACTGCACATCTGGAGGCATTCTGTAATCTGTGGAGTATCAGAGTGTTGATGAAACACAGAAATTGCATCGGGATTGAATACAACAGTCACTATGCGCACATTCCTCCATGGGAGTAATATCTCTAACAGTCTACACTTTGATCGTTCCCGGGAAGACCAGTAGTAGTTTCCGATGCACATCTCGTGGCATTCTGTAAACTGTGAACTATCAGAGTGTTGATAAAACACAGAAATTGCATCGGGATTGAATACAATAGTCACTATGCGCACATTTCTCCATGGGAGTAATGTCTCAAACACTCTACAATTTGATCGTTCCCTGGAAGACCAGTAGAAGTTTCCGATTAACATCTGGAGGCATTCTGTAATCTGTGGACTATCAGAGTGTTGATGAAACACAGAAATTGCATCGGGATTGAATACAACAGTCACCATGCACACTTTCCACCATGGCAGTAATGTCTCAAACAGTCTACGCTTTGATCGTTCCTGGAAGACCAGTAGTAGTTTCCGATGCCCATCTGGAGGCATTCTGTAATCTGTGGAGTATCAGAGAGTTGATGAAACACAGATTTTGTTTCGGGATTGAATAAAACAGTCACCATCCGCACTTTCCTCCATGGGAGTAATGTCTGAAAGAGTCTACGCTTTGATCGTTCCCGGGAAGACCAGTAGTAGATTCCGATTAACATCTGGAGGCATTCTGTAATCTGTGGACTATCAGAGTGTTGATGAAACACAGAAATTGCATCGGGATTGAATACAGCAGTCACCATGCGCACTTTCCTCCATGGGAGTAATGTCCCAAACAGTCAACGTTTTGATCGTTCCCTGGAAGACCAGTAGTAGTTTCCGATGAACATCTGAAGGCTTTCTAAAATCTGTTGAGTATCAGAGTGTTGATGAAACACAGAAAATGCATCGGGATTGAATAGAACAGTCACCATGCGCACTTTCCTCCAAGGGAGTAATGTCTCAAACAATCTACGCCTTGATCGTTCCCTGGAAGACCAGTAGTAGTTTCCGATGCACTTCTGGTGGCATTCTGTAATGTCTAGACTATGAGAGTGTTGATGAAACACAGTAATTGCCTCGGGATTGAATAAAACAGTCACCATGCTCACTTTCCTCCATGGGAGTAATGTCTCAAGCAGTCTACACTTTGATCGTTCCCGGAAAGACCAGTAGTAGTTTCCGATGCACATCTGGAGGCATTCTGTAATCTGTGGACTATCAGAGTGTTGATGAAAAACAGAAATTCCATCGGGATTGAATACAACAGTCACCATGCGCTGTTTCTTCCATAAAAGCATTGTCTCAAACAGTCTACGCTTTATTCGTTCCCTGGAAGACAAGTAGTAGTTTCCGATGCACATCTGGAGGCATTCTGTAATCTGTGGACTATCAGAGTGTTGATGAAACACAGAAATTGCATCGGGATTGAATAAAACAGTCACCATCCGCACTTTCCTCCATGGGTGTAATGTCTGAAACAGTCTACGCTTTGATCGTTCCCAGGAAGACCAGTAGTCGTTTCCGATTAACATCTGGAGTCATTCTGTAATCTGTGGACTATCAGAGTGTTGATGCAACACAGGAATTGCATCGGGATTGAATACAACAGTCACCATGCGCACTTTCCTATATGGGAGTAATGTCCCAAACAGTCTACGCTTTGATCGTTCCCTGGAAGACCAGTAGTAGTTTCCGATGCACATCTGGATGCATTCTGTAATCTGTGGACTATCAGAGTGTTGATGAAACACAGAAATTGTATCGGGATTGAATACAACAGTTACCATACGCACATTCCTCCATGGGAGTAATGTCCCAAACAGTCTACGTTTTGATCGTTCCCTGGAAGACCAGTAGTAGTGTCCGATGAACATCTGGAGGCTTTCTGTAATCTGTGGAGTATCAGAGTGTTGATGAAACACAGAAAATGCATCGGGATTGAATACAACAGTCAGCATGCGCACTTTCCTCCATGGGAGTAATGTCTCAAAGAGTTTACGCTTTGATCGTTCCCTGTAAGACCAGTAGTAGTTTCCGATGCACATTTGGAGGCATTCTGTAATCTGTGGAGTATCAGAGTGTTGATAAAACATAAAAATTGCATCGGGATTGAATACAACAGTCACTATGCGCACATTCCTCCATGGGAGTAATGTCTCAATCACTCTACAATTTGATCGTTTCCTGGAAGAGCAGTAGAAGTTTCCGATTAACATCTGGAGGCATTCTGTAATCTGTGGACTATCAGAGTGTTGATGAAACACAGAAGTTGCATTGGGATTGAATACAACGGTCACCATGCACACTTTCCTCCATGGCAGTAATGTCTCAAACAGTCTACACTTTGATCGTTCCCTGGAAGACCAGTAGTAGTTTCCGATGCCCATCTGGAGGCATTCTGTAATCTGTGGAGTATCAGAGAGTTGATCAAACACAGAAATTGTATCGGAATTGAATAAAACAGTCACCATTCGCATCTTCCTCCATGGGAGTAATGTCTGAAACAGTCTACGCTTTGATCGTTCCTGGGAAGACCAGTAGTAGTTTCCGATTAACATCTGGAGGCATTCTGTAATCTGTGGACTATCAGAGTGTTGATGAAACACAGAAATTGCATCGGGATTGAATACAACAGTCACCATGCGCACTTTCCTCCATGGGAGTAATGTCCCAAACAGTCAACGCTTTGATCGTTCCCTGGAAGACCAGTAGTAGTTTCCGATGCACTTCTGGTGGCATTCTGTAATGTCTAGACTATCAGAGTGTTGATGAAACACAGTAATTGCCTCGGGATTGAATAAAACAGTCACCATGCTCACTTTCCTCCATGGGAGTAATGTCTCAAGCAGTCTACGCTTTGATCGTTCCCGGAAAGACCAGTAGTAGTTTGCGATGCACATCTGGAGGCATTCTGTAATCTGTGGACTATCAGAGTGTTGATGAAACACAGAAATTCCATCGGGATTGAATACAAGAGTCACCAAGCGCTGTTTCTTCCATAAAAGCATTGTCTCAAACAGTCTACGCTTTATTCGTTCCCTGGAAGACAAGTAGTAGTTTCCGATGCACATCTGGAGGCATTCTGTAATCTGTGGACTATCAGAGTGTTGATGAAACACAGAAATTGCAACGTAATTGAATAAAACAGTCACAATCCGCACTTTCCTCCATGGGTGTAATGTCTGAAACAGTCTACGCTTTGATCGTTCCCAGGAAGACCAGTAGTAGTTTCCGATTAACATCTGGAGTCATTCTGTAATCTGTGGACTATCAGAGTGTTGATGCAACACAGGAATTGCATCGGGATTGAATACAACAGTCACCATGCGCACTTTCCTATATGGGAGTAATGTCCCAAACAGTCTACGCTTTGATCGTTCCCTGGAAGACCAGTAGTAGTTTCCGATGCACATCTGGATGCATTCTGTAATCTGTGGACTATCAGAGTGTTGATGAAACACAGAAACTGCATCGGGATTGAATACAACATTCTCCATGCGCAGTTTCCTCCATAGGAGTAATGTCTCAAACAGTCTACGCTTTGATCGTTCAGTGGAAGGCCTGTAGTAGTTTCAACTGCACATCTGGAGGCATTCTGTAATCTGTGGAGTATCAGAGTGTTGATGAAACACAGAAATTGCATCGGGATTGAATACAACAGTCACTATGCGCACATTCCTCCATGGGAGTAATATCTCTAACAGTCTACACTTTGATCGTTCCCGGGAAGACCAGTAGTAGTTTCCGATGCACATCTCGTGGCATTCTGTAAACTGTGAACTATCAGAGTGTTGATAAAACACAGAAATTGCATCGGGATTGAATACAATAGTCACTATGCGCACATTTCTCCATGGGAGTAATGTCTCAAACACTCTACAATTTGATCGTTCCCTGGAAGACCAGTAGAAGTTTCCGATTAACATCTGGAGGCATTCTGTAATCTGTGGACTATCAGAGTGTTGATGAAACACAGAAATTGCATCGGGATTGAATACAACAGTCACCATGCACACTTTCCACCATGGCAGTAATGTCTCAAACAGTCTACGCTTTGATCGTTCCTGGAAGACCAGTAGTAGTTTCCGATGCCCATCTGGAGGCATTCTGTAATCTGTGGAGTATCAGAGAGTTGATGAAACACAGATTTTGTTTCGGGATTGAATAAAACAGTCACCATCCGCACTTTCCTCCATGGGAGTAATGTCTGAAAGAGTCTACGCTTTGATCGTTCCCGGGAAGACCAGTAGTAGTTTCCGATTAACATCTGGAGGCATTCTGTAATCTGTGGACTATCAGAGTGTTGATGAAACACAGAAATTGCATCGGGATTGAATACAGCAGTCACCATGCGCACTTTCCTCCATGGGAGTAATGTCCCAAACAGTCAACGTTTTGATCGTTCCCTGGAAGACCAGTAGTAGTTTCCGATGAACATCTGAAGGCTTTCTAAAATCTGTTGAGTATCAGAGTGTTGATGAAACACAGAAAATGCATCGGGATTGAATAGAACAGTCACCATGCGCACTTTCCTCCAAGGGAGTAATGTCTCAAACAATCTACGCCTTGATCGTTCCCTGGAAGACCAGTAGTAGTTTCCGATGCACTTCTGGTGGCATTCTGTAATGTCTAGACTATGAGAGTGTTGATGAAACACAGTAATTGCCTCGGGATTGAATAAAACAGTCACCATGCTCACTTTCCTCCATGGGAGTAATGTCTCAAGCAGTCTACGCTTTGATCGTTCCCGGAAAGACCAGTAGTAGTTTCCGATGCACATCTGGAGGCATTCTGTAATCTGTGGACTATCAGAGTGTTGATGAAAAACAGAAATTCTATCGGGATTAATACAACAGTCACCATGCGCTGTTTCTTCCATAAAAGCATTGTCTCAAACAGTCTACGCTTTATTCGTTCCCTGGAAGACAAGTAGTAGTTTCCGATGCACATCTGGAGGCATTCTGTAATCTGTGGACTATCAGAGTGTTGATGAAACACAGAAATTGCATCGGGATTGAATAAAACAGTCACCATCCGCACTTTCCTCCATGGGTGTAATGTCTGAAACAGTCTACGCTTTGATCGTTCCCAGGAAGACCAGTAGTCGTTTCCGATTAACATCTGGAGTCATTCTGTAATCTGTGGACTATCAGAGTGTTGATGAAACATAGAAATTGCATCGGGATTGAATACAACAGTCACAATGCGCACTTTCCTCCATGGGAGTAATGTCCCAAACAGTCAACGTTTTGATCGTTCCCTGGAAGACCAGTAGTAGTTTCCGATGAACATCTGAAGGCTTTCTGTAATCTGTGGAGTATCAGCGTGTTGATGAAACACAGAAATTGCATCGGGATTGAATACAACAGTCACCATGCGCACTTCCCTCCAAGGGAGTAATTTCTCAAACAATCTACGCTTTGATTGTTCCCTGGAAGACCAGTAGTAGTTTCCGATGCACTTCTGGTGGCATTCTGCAATGTCTAGACTATCAGAGTATTGATGAAACACAGTAATTGCCTCGGGATTGAATAAAACAGTCACCATGCTCACTTTCCTCCATGGGAGTAATGTCTCAAGCAATCTACGCTTTGATCGTTCCCGGAAAGACCAGTATTACTTTCCGATGCACATCTGGAGGCATTCTGTAATCTGTGGACTATCAGAGTGTTGATGAAACACAGAAATTCCATCGGGATTGCATACAACAGTCACCATGCGCTGTTTCTTCCATAGAAGCAATGTCTCAAACAGTCTACGCTTTATTCGTTCCCTGGAAGACAAGTAGTAGTTTCCGATGCACATCTGGAGGCATTCTGTAATCTGTGGAGTATCAGAGGGTTGATGAAACACAGAAATTGCATCGGGATTGAATAAAACAGTCACCATCCGCACTTTCCTCCATGGGTGTAATGTCTGAAACAGTCTACGCTTTGATCGTTCACAGGGAAGACCAGTAGTAGTTTATGATTAACATCTGGAGGCATTCTGTAATCTGTGGACTTTCAGAGTGTTGATGCAACACAGAAATTGCATCGGGATTGAATACAACAGTCACCATGCGCACTTTCCTCCATGGGAGTAATGTCCCAAACAGTCTAAGCTTTGATCGTTCCCTGGAAGACCAGTAGTAGTTTCCGATGCACATCTGGATGCATTCTGTAATCTGTGGACTATCAGAGTGTTGATGCAACATAGAAATTGTTCCGGGATTGAATACAACACTCACCATGTGCACCTTCCTCCATTTGAGTAATGTCTCAAACAGTCTACGCCTTGATCGTTCCCTGGAAGACCAGTAGTAGTTTCTGATGCACATCTGGAGGCATTCTGTAATCTGTGGACTATCAGAGTGTTGATGAAACACAGAAATTGCTTCGGGATTGAATACAACAGTCACAATGCGCACTTTCCCCCATAGGAGTAATTCTCAAGCAGTCTACGCATTGATCGTTCCCTGGAAGGCCAGTAGTATTTCCTATGCACATCTCGTGGCATTCTGTAATCTGTTGACTATCAGAGTATTGATGAAACACAGAAATTGCAAAGGGATTGAATACAATAGTCACCATGCGCACTTTCCTCCATGGGAGTAATGTCCCATACAGTCTACGCTTTGATCGTTCCCTGGATGACCAGTAAGAGTTTCCGATTAACATCTGGAGGCATTCTGTAATCTGTGGACTATCAGAGTGTTGATGAAACACAGATTGCATTGGGATTGAATACAACAGTCACCATGCACAATTTCCTCCATGGCAGTAATGTCTCAAACAGTCTACGCTTTGATCGTTCCCTGGAAGACCAGTAGTAGTTTCAGATGCCCATCTGAAGGCATTCTGTAATCTGTGGAGTATCAGAGAGTTGATGAAACACAGAAATCGTATCGGGATTGAATAAAAGAGTCACCATCCGCACTTTCCTCCGTGGGAGTAATGTCTGAAACAGTCTACGCTTTGATCGTTCCCGGGAAGACCAGTAGTAGTTTCCGATTAACATCTGGAGGCATTCTGTAATCTGTGGACTATCAGAGTGTTGATGAAACATAGAAATTGAATCGGGATTGAATACAACAATCACCATGAGCACATTCCTCCATAAAAGTAATGTCTCAAACAGTCTACGCTTTGATCGTTCAGTGGAAGGCCAGTAGTAGTTTCAACTTCACATCTGGAGGCATTCTGTAATCTGTGGAGTATCAGAGTGTTGATGAAACACAGAAATTGCATCGGGATTGAATACAACAGTCACCATGCACACTTTCCTCCATGGCAGTAATGTCTCAAACAGTCTACGCTTTGATCGTTCCCTGGAAGACCAGTAGTAGTTTCCGATGCCCATCTGGAGGCATTCCGTAATCTGTGGAGTATCAGAGAGTTGATGAAACACAGAAATTGCATCGGGATTGAATAAAACAGTCACCATCCGCACTTTCCTCCATGGAAATAAAGTCTGAAATAGTCTACGCATTGATCGCTCCCGGGAAGACCAGTAGTAGTTTCCGATTAACATCTGGAGGCATTCTGTAATCTGTGGACTATCAGACTGTTGATGAAACATAGATATTGCATCGGGATTGAATACAACAATCACCATGAGCACATTCCTCCATAAAAGTAATGTCTCAAACAGTCTACGCTTTGATCGTTCCCTGGAAGACCAGTAGTAGTTTCCGATTAACATCTGGAGGCATCCTGTAATCTGTGGACTATCAGAGTGTTGATGAAACACAGAAACTGCATCGGGATTGAATACAACATTCTCCATGCGCAGTTTCCTCCATAGGAGTAATGTCTCAAATAGTCTACGCTTTGATCGTTCAGTGGAAGGCCTGTAGTAGTTTCAACTGCACATCTGGAGGCATTCTGTAATCTGTGGAGTATCAGAGTGTTGATGAAACACAGAAATTGCATCGGGATTGATTACAATAGTCACCATGCGCACTTTCCTCCATGGGAGTAATATCTCTAACAGTCTACACCTTGATCGTTCCCGGGAAGACCAGTAGTAGTTTCCGATTAACATGTGGAGGCATTCTGTAATCTGTGGTCTATCAGAGTGTTGATGAAACACAGAAATTGCATCGGGATTGTATACAACAGTCACCATGCGCACTTTCCTCCATGGGAGTCATGTCCCAAACAGTCTACGTTTTGATCGTTCCCTGGAAGACCAGTAGTAGTTTCCGATGAACATCTGGAGGCTTTCTGTAATCTGTTTAGTATCAGAGTGTTGATAAAACACAGAAATTGCATCGGGATTGAATACAACAGTCACTATGCGCACATTCATCCATGGGAGTAATGTCTCAAACAGTCTACGCTTTCATCGTTCCCGGGAAGACCAGTAGTAGTTTCCGATGCACATCTCGTGGCATTCTGTAATCTGTGGACTATCAGAGCGTTGATGAAACACAGAAAATGCATCGGGATTGAATACAACAGTCACCATGCGCACTTTCCTCCATGGGAGTAATGTCTCAAAGAGTTTACGATTTGATCGTTCCCTGGAAGACCAGTAGTAGTTTCCGATTAACATCTGGAGGCATTCTGTAATCTGTGGTCTATCAGAGTGTTGATGAAACACAGAAATTGCATCGGGATTGAATACAACAGTCACCATGCGCACTTTCCTCCATGGGAGTAATGTATCAAACAGTCTACGTTTTGATCGTTCCCTGGAAGACCAGTAGTAGTTTCCGATGAACATCTGGCGGCTTTCTGTAATCTGTGGAGTATCAGAGTGTTGATGAAACACAGAAAATGCATCGGGATTGAATACAACAGTCACCATGCGCACTTTCCTCCATGGGAGTATTGTCTCAAACAGTCTACACTTTGATCGTTCCCGGGAAGACCAGTAGTAGTTTCCGATGCACATTTGGAGGCATTCTGTAATCTGTGGAGTATCAGAGTGTTGATAAAACAAAGATATTGCATTGGGATTGAATACAACAGTCACTATGCGCACATTCCTCCATGGGAGTAATGTCTCTAACAGTCTACGCTTTGATCGTTCCCGGGAAGACCAGTAGTAGTTTCCGATGCACATCTCGTGGCATTCTGTAATCTGTGGACTATCAGAGTGTTGATAAAACACAGAAAATGTATCGGGATTGAATAAAACAGTCACCATCCGCACTTTCCTCCGTGGGAGTAATGTCTGAAACAGTCTACGCTTTGGTCGTTCCCGGGAAGACCAGTAGTAGTTTCCGATTAACATCTGGAGGCATTCTGTAATCTGTGGACTATCAGAGTGTTGATGAAACATAGAAATTGAATCGGGATTGAATACAACAATCACCATGAGCACATTCCTCCATAAAAGTAATGTCTCAAACAGTCTACGCTTTGGTCGTTCCCTGGAAGACCAGTAGTAGTTTCAACTTCACATCTGGAGGCATTCTGTAATCTGTGGAGTATCAGAGTGTTGAT
The DNA here is from genome assembly GCF_023897955.1 of Schistocerca gregaria. Lineage (NCBI taxonomy): Eukaryota > Metazoa > Arthropoda > Insecta > Orthoptera > Acrididae > Schistocerca > Schistocerca gregaria. The sequence goes on from NC_064921.1 coordinate 6,344,266, forward strand.
GAAACACGGAAATTGCATCGGGATTGAATACAACAGTCACCATGCGCACTTTCCTCCATGGGAGTAATATCTCAAACAGTCTACACTTTGATCGTTCCCGGGAAGACCAGTAGTAGTTTCCGATGCACACCTCGTGGCATTCTGTAATCTGTGGACTATCAGAGTGTTGATGAAACACAGAAAATGCATCGGGATTCAATACAACAGTCAGCATGCGCACTTTCGTCCATGGGAGTAATGTCTCAAAGAGTTTACGCTTTGATCGTTCCCTGGAAGACCAGTAGTAGTTTCCGATGCACATTTGGAGACAATCTGTAATCTGTGGAGTATCAGAGTGTTGATAAAACACAAAAATTGCATCGGGATAGAATACAACAGTCACTATGCGCACATTCCTCCATGGGAGTAATGTCTCAAACACTCTACAATTTGATCGTTCGCTGGAAGAGCAGTAGTAGTTTCCGAAGCACATCTGGAGGCATTCTGTAATCTGTGGAGTATCAGAGAGTTGATGAAACACAGAAATTGTATCGGGATTGAATGAAACAGTCACCATCCGGACTTTCCTCCATGGGAGTAATGTCTGAAACAGTCTACGCTTTGATCGTTCCCGGAAAGACCAGTAGTAGTTTAGGATTAACATCTGGAGGCATGCTGTAATCTGTGGACTATCAGAGTGTTGATGAAACACAGATTGCATTGGGATTGAATAGAACAGTAACCATGCACAATTTCCTCCATGGCAGTAATGTCTCAAACAGTCTACGCTTTGATCGTTCCCTGGAAGACCAGTAGTAGTTTCAGATGCCCATCTGAAGGCATTCTGTAATCTGTGGAGTATCAGAGAGTTGATGAAACACAGAAATTGTATCGGGATTGAATAAAGCAGTCACCATCCGCACTTTCCTCCGTGGGAGTAATGTCTGAAACAGTCTACGCTTTGATCGTTCCCGGGAAGACCAGTAGTAGTTTCCGATTAACATCTGGAGGCATTCTGTAATCTGTGGACTATCAGAGTGTTGATGAAACATAGAAATTGAATCGGGATTGAATACAACAATCACCATGAGCACATTCCTCCATAAAAGTAATGTCTCAAACAGTCTACGCTTTGATCGTTCCCTGGAAGACCAGTAGTAGTTTCAACTTCACATCTGGAGGCATTCTGTAATCTGTGGAGTATCAGAGTGTTGATGAAACACGGAAATTGCATCGGGATTGAATACAACAGTCACCATGCGCACTTTCCTCCATGGGAGTAATATCTCAAACAGTCTACACTTTGATCGTTCCCGGGAAGACCAGTAGTAGTTTCCGATGCACATCTCGTGGCATTCTGTAATCTGTGGACTATCAGAGTGTTGATGAAACACAGAAAATGCATCGGGATTCAATACAACAGTCACCATGCGCACTTTCCTCCATGGGAGTAATGTCTCAAAGAGTTTACGCTTTGATCGTTCCCTGGAAGGCCAGTAGTAGTTTCCGATGCACATTTGGAGGCAGTCTGTAATCTGTGGAGTATCAGAGTGTTGATAAAATACAGAAATTGCATCGGGATTGAATACAACGGTCACTATGCGCACATTCCTCAATGGGAGTAATGTCTCAAACACTCTACAATTTGATCGTTCCCTGGAAGACCAGTAGAAGTTTCCGATTAACATCTGGAGGCATTCTGTAATCTGTGGACTATCAGAGTGTTGATGAAACACAGAAATTGCATCGGGATTGAATACAACAGTCACCATGCACACTTTCCTCCATGGCAGTAATGTCTCAAACAGTCTACGCTTTGATCGTTCCCTGGAAGACCAGTAGTAGTTTCCGATGCCCATCTGGAGGCATTCCGTAATCTGTGGAGTAACAGAGAGTTGATGAAACACAGAAATTGCATCGGGATTGAATAAAACAGTCACCATCCGCACTTTCCTCCATGGGAGTAAAGTCTGAAACAGTCTACGCATTGATCGTTCCCGGGAAGACCAGTAGTAGTTTCCGATTAACATCTGGAGGCATTCTGTAATCTGTGGACTATCAGACTGTTGATGAAACATAGAAATTGCATCGGGATTGAATACAACAATCACCATGAGCACATTCCTCCATAAAAGTAATGTCTCAAACAGTCTACGCTTTGATCGTTCCCTGGAAGAGCAGTAGTAGTTTCCGATTAACATCTGGAGGCATCCTGTAATCTGTGGACTATCAGAGTGTCGATGAAACACAGAAATTGCATTGGAATTGAATACAACGGTCACCATGCACACTTTCCTCCATGGCAGTAATGTCTCAAACAGTCTACGCTTTGATCGTTCCCTGGAAGACCAGTAGTAGTTTGCGATGCCCATCTGGAGGCATTCTGTAATCTGTGGAGTATCAGAGAGTTGATGAAACACAGAAATTGTATCGGGATTGAATGAAACTGTCACCTTCCGCACTTTCCTCCATGGGAGTAATGTCTGAAACAGTCTACGCTTTTATCGTTCCCGGGAAGACCAGTAGTAGTTTCCGATTAACATCTGGAGGCATTCTGTAATCTGTGGACTATCAGAGTGTTGACGAAACACAGAAATTGCATCGGGATTGAATACAACAGTCACCATGCGCACTTTCCTCCATGGGAGTAATGTCCCAAACAGTCAACGTTTTGATCGTTCCCTGGAAGACCAGTAGTAGTTTCCGATGAACATCTGAAGGGATTCTAAATTCTGTGGAGTATCAGAGTGTTGATGAAACACAGGAAATGCATCGGGATTGTATACAACAATCACCATGCGCACTTTCCTCCAAGGGAGTAATGTCTCAAACAATCTACGCTTTGATCGTTCCCTGGAAGACCAGTTGTATTTTCCGATGCACTTCTGGTGGCATTCTGTAATGTCTAGACTATCAGAGTGTTGATGAAACACAGTAATTGCCTCGGGATTGAATAAAACAGTCACCATGCTCACTTTCCTCCATGGGAGTAATGTCTCAAGCAGTCTACGCTTTGATCGTTCCCGGAAAGACCAGTAGTAGTTTCCGATGCACATCTGGAGGCATTCTGTAATCTGTGCACTATCTGAGTGTTGATGAAACACAGAAATTCCATCGGGATTGAATACAACAGTCACCATGCACACTTTCCTCCATGGCAGTAATGTCTCAAACAGTCTACGCTTTGATCGTTCCCTGGAAGACCAGTAGTAGTTTCCGATGCCCATCTGGAGGCATTCCGTAATCTGTGGAGTATCAGAGAGTTGATGAAACACAGAAATTGCATCGGGATTGAATAAAACAGTCACCATCCGCACTTTCCTCCATGGGAGTAAAGTCTGAAACAGTCTACGCATTGATCGTTCCCGGGAAGACCAGTAGTAGTTTCCGATTAACATCTGGAGGCATTCTGTAATCTGTGGACTATCAGACTGTTGATGAAACATAGAAATTGCATCGGGATTGAATACAACAATCACCATGGGCACATTCCTCCATAAAAGTAATGTCTCAAACAGTCTACGCTTTGATCGTTCCCTGGAAGACCAGTAGTAGTTTCCGATTAACATCTGAAGGCATCCTGTAATCTGTGGACTATCAGAGTGTTGATGAAACACAGAAACTGCATCGGGATTGAATACAACATTCTCCATGCGCAGTTTCCTCCATAGGAGTAATGTCTCAAATAGTCTACGCTTTGATCGTTCAGTGGAAGGCCTGTAGTAGTTTCAACTGCACATCTGGAGGTATTCTGTAATCTGTGGAGTATCAGAGTGTTGATAAAACACAGATATTGCATTGGGATTGATTACAACAGTCACTATGCGCACATTCCTCCATGGGAGTAATGTCTCTAACAGTCTACGCTTTGATCGTTCCCGGGAAGACCAGTAGTAGTTTCCGATGCACATCTCGTGGCATTCTGTAACCTGTGGACTATCAGAGTGTTGATAAAATACAGAAAATGCATCGGGATTGAATACAACAGTCACCATGAGCACTTTGCTTCATGGGAGTAATGTCCCAAACAGTCTACGCTTTGATCGTTCCCTGGAGGACCAGTAGTAGTTTCCGATGCACATTTGGAGGCATTCTGAAATCTGTGGAGTATCAGAGTGTTGATAAAACACAAAAATTGCATCGGGAATGAATACAACAGTCACTATGCGCACATTCCTCCATGGGAGTAATGTCTCAAACACTCTACAATTTGATCGTTCGCTGGAAGAGCAGTAGTAGTTTCCGATGCACATCTGGAGGCATTCTGTAATCTGTGCACTATCAGAGTGTTGATGAAACACAAAAATTGCATTGGAATTGAATACAACGGTCACCATGCACACTTTCCTCCATGGCAGTAATGTCTCAAACAGTCTACGCTTTGATCGTTCCCTGGAAGAACAGTAGTAGTTTCCGATGCCCATCTGGAGGCATTCTGTAATCTGTGGAGTATCAGAGAGTTGATGAAACACAGAAATTGTATCGGGATTGAATGAAACAGTCACCTTCCGCACTTTCCTCCATGGGAGTAATGTCTGAAACAGTCTACGCTTTTATCGTTCCCGGGAAGACCAGTAGTAGTTTCCGATTAACGTCTGGAGGCATTCTGTAATCTGTGGACTATCAGAGTGTTGACGAAACACAGAAATTGCATCGGGATTGAATACAACAGTCACCATGCGCACTTTCCTCCATGGGAGTAATGTCCCAAACAGTCAACGTTTTGATCGTTCCCTGGAAGACCAGTAGTAGTTTCCGATGAACATCTGAAGGGTTTCTAAATTCTGTGGAGTATTAGAGTGTTGATGAAACACAGGAAATGCATCGGGATTGTATACAACAGTCACCATGCGCACTTTCCTCCAAGGGAGTAATGTCTCAAACAATCTACGCTTTGATCGTTCCCTGGAAGACCAGTAGTATTTTCCGATGCACTTCTGGTGGCATTCTGTAATGTCTAGACTATCAGAGTGTTGATGAAACACAGTAATTGCCTCGGGATTGAATAAAACAGTCACCATGCTCACTTTCCTCCATGGGAGTAATGTCTCAAGCAGTCTACGCTTTGATCGTTCCCGGAAAGACCAGTAGTAGTTTCCGATGCACATCTGGAGGCATTCTGTAATCTGTGCACTATCAGAGTGTTGATGAAACACAGAAATTCCATCGGGATTGAATACAACAGTCACCATGCACACTTTCCTCCATGGCAGTAATGTCTCAAACAGTCTACGCTTTGATCGTTCCCTGGAAGACCAGTAGTAGTTTCCGATGCCCATCTGGAGGCATTCCGTAATCTGTGGAGTATCAGAGAGTTGATGAAACACAGAAATTGCATCGGGATTGAATAAAACAGTCACCATCCGCACTTTCCTCCATGGGAGTAAAGTCTGAAACAGTCTACGCATTGATCGTTCCCGGGAAGACCAGTAGTAGTTTCCGATTAACATCTGGAGGCATTCTGTAATCTGTGGACTATCAGACTGTTGATGAAACATAGAAATTGCATCGGGATTGAATACAACAATCACCATGGGCACATTCCTCCATAAAAGTAATGTCTCAAACAGTCTACGCTTTGATCGTTCCCTGGAAGACCAGTAGTAGTTTCCGATTAACATCTGAAGGCATCCTGTAATCTGTGGACTATCAGAGTGTTGATGAAACACAGAAACTGCATCGGGATTGAATACAACATTCTCCATGCGCAGTTTCCTCCATAGGAGTAATGTCTCAAATAGTCTACGCTTTGATCGTTCAGTGGAAGGCCTGTAGTAGTTTCAACTGCACATCTGGAGGTATTCTGTAATCTGTGGAGTATCAGAGTGTTGATAAAACACAGATATTGCATTGGGATTGATTACAACAGTCACTATGCGCACATTCCTCCATGGGAGTAATGTCTCTAACAGTCTACGCTTTGATCGTTCCCGGGAAGACCAGTAGTAGTTTCCGATGCACATCTCGTGGCATTCTGTAACCTGTGGACTATCAGAGTGTTGATAAAACACAGAAAATGCATCGGGATTGAATACAACAGTCACCATGAGCACTTTGCTTCATGGGAGTAATGTCCCAAACAGTCTACGCTTTGATCGTTCCCTGGAGGACCAGTAGTAGTTTCCGATGCACATTTGGAGGCATTCTGTAATCTGTGGAGTATCAGAGTGTTGATAAAACACAAAAATTGCATCGGGATTGAATACAACAGTCACTATGCGCACATTCCTCCATGGGAGTAATGTCTCAAACACTCTACAATTTGATCGTTCGCTGGAAGAGCAGTAGTAGTTTCCGATGCACATCTGGAGGCATTCTGTAATCTGTGCACTATCAGAGTGTTGATGAAACACAAAAATTGCATTGGAATTGAATACAACGGTCACCATGCACACTTTCCTCCATGGCAGTAATGTCTCAAACAGTCTACGCTTTGATCGTTCCCTGGAAGACCAGTAGTAGTTTCCGATGCCCATCTGGAGGCATTCTGTAATCTGTGGAGTATCAGAGAGTTGATGAAACACAGAAATTGTATCGGGTTTGAATGAAACAGTCACCTTCCGCACTTTCCTCCATGGGAGTAATGTCTGAAACAGTCTACGCTTTTATCGTTCCCGGGAAGACCAGTAGTAGTTTCCGATTAACGTCTGGAGGCATTCTGTAATCTGTGGACTATCAGAGTGTTGACGAAACACAGAAATTGCATCGGGATTGAATACAACAGTCACCATGCGCACTTTCCTCCATGGGAGTAATGTCCCAAACAGTCAACGTTTTGATCGTTCCCTGGAAGACCAGTAGTAGTTTCCGATGAACATCTGAAGGGTTTCTAAATTCTGTGGAGTATCAGAGTGTTGATGAAACACAGAAAATGCATCGGGATTGAATACAACAGTCACCATGCGCACTTTCCTCCAAGGGAGTAATGTCTCAAACAATCTACGCTTTGATCGTTCCCTGGAAGACCAGTAGTATTTTCCGATGCACTTCTGGTGGCATTCTGTAATGTCTAGACTATCAGAGTGTTGATGAAACACAGTAATTGCCTCGGGATTGAATAAAACAGTCACCATGCTCACTTTCCTCCATGGGAGTAATGTCTCAAGCAGTCTACGCTTTGATTGTTCCCGGAAAGACCAGTAGTAGTTTCCGATGCACATCTAAAGCATTCTGTAATCTGTGCACTATCAGAGTGTTGATGAAACACAGAAATTCCATCGGGATTGAATACAACAGTCACCATGCACACTTTCCTCCATGGCAGTAATGTCTCAAACAGTCTACGCTTTGATCGTTCCCTGGAAGACCAGTAGTAGTTTCCGATGCCCATCTGGAGGCATTCCGTAATCTGTGGAGTATCAGAGAGTTGATGAAACACAGAAATTGCATCGGGATTGAATAAAACAGTCACCATCCGCACTTTCCTCCATGGGAGTAAAGTCTGAAACAGTCTACGCATTGATCGTTCCCGGGAAGACCAGTAGTAGTTTCCGATTAACATCTGGAGGCATTCTGTAATCTGTGGACTATCAGACTGTTGATGAAACATAGAAATTGCATCGGGATTGAATACAACAATCACCATGAGCACATTCCTCCATAAAAGAAATGTCTCAAACAGTCTACGCTTTGATCGTTCCCTGGAAGACCAGTAGTAGTTTCCGATTAACATCTGGAGGCATCCTGTAATCTGTGGACTATCAGAGTGTTGATGAAACACAGAAACTGCATCGGGATTGAATACAACATTCTCCATGCGCAGTTTCCTCCATAGGAGTAATGTCTCAAATAGTCTACGCTTTGATCGTTCAGTGGAAGGCCTGTAGTAGTTTCAACTGCACATCTGGAGGCATTCTGTAATCTGTGGAGTATCAGAGTGTTGATAAAACACAGATATTGCATTGGGATTGAATACAACAGTCACTATGCGCACATTCCTCCATGGGAGTAATGTCTCTAACAGTCTACGCTTTGATCGTTCCCAGGAAGACCAGTAGTAGTTTCCGATGCACATCTCGTGGCATTCTGTAACCTGTGGACTATCAGAGTGTTGATAAAACACAGAAAATGCATCGGGATTGAATACAACAGTCAGCATGCGCACTTTCGTCCATGGGAGTAATGTCTCAAAGAGTTTACGCTTTGATCGTTCCCTGGAAGACCAGTAGTAGTTTCCGATGCACATTTGGAGGCATTCTGTAATCTGTGGAGTATCAGAGTGTTGATAAAACACAAAAATTGCATCGGGATTGAATACAACAGTCACTATGCGCACATTCCTCCATGGGAGTAATGTCTCAAACACTCTACAATTTGATCGTTCGCTGGAAGAGCAGTAGTAGTTTCCGATGCACATCTGGAGGCATTCTGTAATCTGTGCACTATCAGAGTGTTGATGAAACACAGAAATTGCATTGGAATTGAATACAACGGTCACCATGCACACTTTCCTCCATGCCAGTAATGTCTCAAACAGTCTACGCTTTGATCGTTCCCTGGAAGACCAGTAGTAGTTTCCGATGCCCATCTGGAGGCATTCTGTAATCTGTGGAGTATCAGAGAGTTGATGAAACACAGAAATTATATCGGGATTGAATGAAACAGTCACCTTCCGCACTTTCCTCCATGGGAGTAATGTCTGAAACAGTCTACGTTTTTATCGTTCTCGGGAAGACCAGTAGTAGTTTCCGATTAACATCTGGAGGCATTCTGTAATCTGTGGACTATCAGAGTGTTGACGAAACACAGACATTGCATCGGGATTGAATACAACAGTCACCATGCGCACTTTCCTCCATGGGAGTAATGTCCCAAACAGTCAACGTTTTGATCGTTCCCTGGAAGACCAGTAGTAGTTTCCGATGAACATCTGAAGGGTTTCTAAATTCTGTGGAGTATCAGAGTGTTGATGAAACACAGAAAATGCATCGGGATTGAATACAACAGTCACCATGCGCACTTTCCTCCAAGGGAGTAATGTCTCAAACAATCTACGCTATGATCGTTCCCTGGAAGACCAGTAGTATTTTCCGATGCACTTCTGGTGGCATTCTGTAATGTCTAGACTATCAGAGTGTTGATGAAACACAGTAATTGCCTCGGGATTGAATAAAACAGTCACCATGCTCACTTTCCTCCATGGGAGTAATGTCTCAAGCAGTCTACGCTTTGATCGTTCCCGGAAAGACCAGTAGTAGTTTCCGATGCACATCTGGAGGCATTCTGTAATCTGTGCACTATCAGAGTGTTGATGAAACACAGAAATTCCATCGGGATTGAATACAACAGTCACCATGCACACATTCCTCCATGGCAGTAATGTCTCAAACAGTCTACGCTTTGATCGTTCCCTGGAAGACCAGTAGTAGTTTCCGATGCCCATCTGGAGGCATTCCGTAATCTGGGGAGTATCAGAGAGTTGATGAAACACAGAAATTGCATCGGGATTGAATAAAACAGTCACCATCCGCACTTTCCTCCATGGGAGTAAAGTCTGAAACAGTCTACGCATTGATCGTTCCCAGGAAGACCAGTAGTAGTTTCCGATTAACATCTGGAGGCATTCTGTAATCTGTGGACTATCAGACTGTTGATGAAACATAGAAATTGCATCGGGATTGAATACAACAATCACCATGAGCACATTCCTCCATAAAAGTAATGTCTCAAACAGTCTACGCTTTGATCGTTCCCTGGAAGACCAGTAGTAGTTTCCGATTAACATCTGGAGGCATCCTGTAATCTGTGGACTATCAGAGTGTTGATGAAACACAGAAACTGCATCGGGATTGAATACAACATTCTCCATGCGCAGTTTCCTCCATAGGAGTAATGTCTCAAATAGTCTACGCTTTGATCGTTCAGTGGAAGGCCTGTAGTAGTTTCAACTGCACATCTGGAGGCATTCTGTAATCTGTGGAGTATCAGAGTGTTGATAAAACACAGATATTGCATTGGGATTGAATACAACAGTCACTATGCGCACATTCCTCCATGGGAGTAATGTCTCTAACAGTCTACGCTTTGATCGTTCCCGGGAAGACCAGTAGTAGTTTCCGATGCACATCTCGTGGCATTCTGTAACCTGTGGACTATCAGAGTGTTGATAAAACAGAGAAAATGCATCGGGATTGAATACAACAGTCAGCATGCGCACTTTCGTCCATGGGAGTAATGTCTCAAAGAGTTTACGCTTTGATCGTTCCCTGGAAGACCAGTAGTAGTTTCCGATGCACATTTGGAGGCATTCTGTAATCTGTGGACTATCAGAGTGTCGATGAAACACAGAAATTGCATTGGAATTGAATACAACGGTCACCATGCACACTTTCCTCCATGGCAGTAATGTCTCAAACAGTCTACGCTTTGATCGTTCCCTGGAAGACCAGTAGTAGTTTGCGATGCCCATCTGGAGGCATTCTGTAATCTGTGGAGTATCAGAGAGTTGATGAAACACAGAAATTGTATCGGGATTGAATGAAACTGTCACCTTCCGCACTTTCCTCCATGGGAGTAATGTCTGAAACAGTCTACGCTTTTATCGTTCCCGGGAAGACCAGTAGTAGTTTCCGATTAACATCTGGAGGCATTCTGTAATCTGTGGACTATCAGAGTGTTGACGAAACACAGAAATTGCATCGGGATTGAATACAACAGTCACCATGCGCACTTTCCTCCATGGGAGTAATGTCCCAAACAGTCAACGTTTTGATCGTTCCCTGGAAGACCAGTAGTAGTTTCCGATGAACATCTGAAGGGATTCTAAATTCTGTGGAGTATCAGAGTGTTGATGAAACACAGGAAATGCATCGGGATTGTATACAACAATCACCATGCGCACTTTCCTCCAAGGGAGTAATGTCTCAAACAATCTACGCTTTGATCGTTCCCTGGAAGACCAGTTGTATTTTCCGATGCACTTCTGGTGGCATTCTGTAATGTCTAGACTATCAGAGTGTTGATGAAACACAGTAATTGCCTCGGGATTGAATAAAACAGTCACCATGCTCACTTTCCTCCATGGGAGTAATGTCTCAAGCAGTCTACGCTTTGATCGTTCCCGGAAAGACCAGTAGTAGTTTCCGATGCACATCTGGAGGCATTCTGTAATCTGTGCACTATCTGAGTGTTGATGAAACACAGAAATTCCATCGGGATTGAATACAACAGTCACCATGCACACTTTCCTCCATGGCAGTAATGTCTCAAACAGTCTACGCTTTGATCGTTCCCTGGAAGACCAGTAGTAGTTTCCGATGCCCATCTGGAGGCATTCCGTAATCTGTGGAGTATCAGAGAGTTGATGAAACACAGAAATTGCATCGGGATTGAATAAAACAGTCACCATCCGCACTTTCCTCCATGGGAGTAAAGTCTGAAACAGTCTACGCATTGATCGTTCCCGGGAAGACCAGTAGTAGTTTCCGATTAACATCTGGAGGCATTCTGTAATCTGTGGACTATCAGACTGTTGATGAAACATAGAAATTGCATCGGGATTGAATACAACAATCACCATGGGCACATTCCTCCATAAAAGTAATGTCTCAAACAGTCTACGCTTTGATCGTTCCCTGGAAGACCAGTAGTAGTTTCCGATTAACATCTGAAGGCATCCTGTAATCTGTGGACTATCAGAGTGTTGATGAAACACAGAAACTGCATCGGGATTGAATACAACATTCTCCATGCGCAGTTTCCTCCATAGGAGTAATGTCTCAAATAGTCTACGCTTTGATCGTTCAGTGGAAGGCCTGTAGTAGTTTCAACTGCACATCTGGAGGTATTCTGTAATCTGTGGAGTATCAGAGTGTTGATAAAACACAGATATTGCATTGGGATTGATTACAACAGTCACTATGCGCACATTCCTCCATGGGAGTAATGTCTCTAACAGTCTACGCTTTGATCGTTCCCGGGAAGACCAGTAGTAGTTTCCGATGCACATCTCGTGGCATTCTGTAACCTGTGGACTATCAGAGTGTTGATAAAATACAGAAAATGCATCGGGATTGAATACAACAGTCACCATGAGCACTTTGCTTCATGGGAGTAATGTCCCAAACAGTCTACGCTTTGATCGTTCCCTGGAGGACCAGTAGTAGTTTCCGATGCACATTTGGAGGCATTCTGAAATCTGTGGAGTATCAGAGTGTTGATAAAACACAAAAATTGCATCGGGAATGAATACAACAGTCACTATGCGCACATTCCTCCATGGGAGTAATGTCTCAAACACTCTACAATTTGATCGTTCGCTGGAAGAGCAGTAGTAGTTTCCGATGCACATCTGGAGGCATTCTGTAATCTGTGCACTATCAGAGTGTTGATGAAACACAAAAATTGCATTGGAATTGAATACAACGGTCACCATGCACACTTTCCTCCATGGCAGTAATGTCTCAAACAGTCTACGCTTTGATCGTTCCCTGGAAGAACAGTAGTAGTTTCCGATGCCCATCTGGAGGCATTCTGTAATCTGTGGAGTATCAGAGAGTTGATGAAACACAGAAATTGTATCGGGATTGAATGAAACAGTCACCTTCCGCACTTTCCTCCATGGGAGTAATGTCTGAAACAGTCTACGCTTTTATCGTTCCCGGGAAGACCAGTAGTAGTTTCCGATTAACGTCTGGAGGCATTCTGTAATCTGTGGACTATCAGAGTGTTGACGAAACACAGAAATTGCATCGGGATTGAATACAACAGTCACCATGCGCACTTTCCTCCATGGGAGTAATGTCCCAAACAGTCAACGTTTTGATCGTTCCCTGGAAGACCAGTAGTAGTTTCCGATGAACATCTGAAGGGTTTCTAAATTCTGTGGAGTATTAGAGTGTTGATGAAACACAGGAAATGCATCGGGATTGTATACAACAGTCACCATGCGCACTTTCCTCCAAGGGAGTAATGTCTCAAACAATCTACGCTTTGATCGTTCCCTGGAAGACCAGTAGTATTTTCCGATGCACTTCTGGTGGCATTCTGTAATGTCTAGACTATCAGAGTGTTGATGAAACACAGTAATTGCCTCGGGATTGAATAAAACAGTCACCATGCTCACTTTCCTCCATGGGAGTAATGTCTCAAGCAGTCTACGCTTTGATCGTTCCCGGAAAGACCAGTAGTAGTTTCCGATGCACATCTGGAGGCATTCTGTAATCTGTGCACTATCAGAGTGTTGATGAAACACAGAAATTCCATCGGGATTGAATACAACAGTCACCATGCACACTTTCCTCCATGGCAGTAATGTCTCAAACAGTCTACGCTTTGATCGTTCCCTGGAAGACCAGTAGTAGTTTCCGATGCCCATCTGGAGGCATTCCGTAATCTGTGGAGTATCAGAGAGTTGATGAAACACAGAAATTGCATCGGGATTGAATAAAACAGTCACCATCCGCACTTTCCTCCATGGGAGTAAAGTCTGAAACAGTCTACGCATTGATCGTTCCCGGGAAGACCAGTAGTAGTTTCCGATTAACATCTGGAGGCATTCTGTAATCTGTGGACTATCAGACTGTTGATGAAACATAGAAATTGCATCGGGATTGAATACAACAATCACCATGGGCACATTCCTCCATAAAAGTAATGTCTCAAACAGTCTACGCTTTGATCGTTCCCTGGAAGACCAGTAGTAGTTTCCGATTAACATCTGAAGGCATCCTGTAATCTGTGGACTATCAGAGTGTTGATGAAACACAGAAACTGCATCGGGATTGAATACAACATTCTCCATGCGCAGTTTCCTCCATAGGAGTAATGTCTCAAATAGTCTACGCTTTGATCGTTCAGTGGAAGGCCTGTAGTAGTTTCAACTGCACATCTGGAGGTATTCTGTAATCTGTGGAGTATCAGAGTGTTGATAAAACACAGATATTGCATTGGGATTGATTACAACAGTCACTATGCGCACATTCCTCCATGGGAGTAATGTCTCTAACAGTCTACGCTTTGATCGTTCCCGGGAAGACCAGTAGTAGTTTCCGATGCACATCTCGTGGCATTCTGTAACCTGTGGACTATCAGAGTGTTGATAAAACACAGAAAATGCATCGGGATTGAATACAACAGTCACCATGAGCACTTTGCTTCATGGGAGTAATGTCCCAAACAGTCTACGCTTTGATCGTTCCCTGGAGGACCAGTAGTAGTTTCCGATGCACATTTGGAGGCATTCTGTAATCTGTGGAGTATCAGAGTGTTGATAAAACACAAAAATTGCATCGGGATTGAATACAACAGTCACTATGCGCACATTCCTCCATGGGAGTAATGTCTCAAACACTCTACAATTTGATCGTTCGCTGGAAGAGCAGTAGTAGTTTCCGATGCACATCTGGAGGCATTCTGTAATCTGTGCACTATCAGAGTGTTGATGAAACACAAAAATTGCATTGGAATTGAATACAACGGTCACCATGCACACTTTCCTCCATGGCAGTAATGTCTCAAACAGTCTACGCTTTGATCGTTCCCTGGAAGACCAGTAGTAGTTTCCGATGCCCATCTGGAGGCATTCTGTAATCTGTGGAGTATCAGAGAGTTGATGAAACACAGAAATTGTATCGGGTTTGAATGAAACAGTCACCTTCCGCACTTTCCTCCATGGGAGTAATGTCTGAAACAGTCTACGCTTTTATCGTTCCCGGGAAGACCAGTAGTAGTTTCCGATTAACGTCTGGAGGCATTCTGTAATCTGTGGACTATCAGAGTGTTGACGAAACACAGAAATTGCATCGGGATTGAATACAACAGTCACCATGCGCACTTTCCTCCATGGGAGTAATGTCCCAAACAGTCAACGTTTTGATCGTTCCCTGGAAGACCAGTAGTAGTTTCCGATGAACATCTGAAGGGTTTCTAAATTCTGTGGAGTATCAGAGTGTTGATGAAACACAGAAAATGCATCGGGATTGAATACAACAGTCACCATGCGCACTTTCCTCCAAGGGAGTAATGTCTCAAACAATCTACGCTTTGATCGTTCCCTGGAAGACCAGTAGTATTTTCCGATGCACTTCTGGTGGCATTCTGTAATGTCTAGACTATCAGAGTGTTGATGAAACACAGTAATTGCCTCGGGATTGAATAAAACAGTCACCATGCTCACTTTCCTCCATGGGAGTAATGTCTCAAGCAGTCTACGCTTTGATTGTTCCCGGAAAGACCAGTAGTAGTTTCCGATGCACATCTAAAGCATTCTGTAATCTGTGCACTATCAGAGTGTTGATGAAACACAGAAATTCCATCGGGATTGAATACAACAGTCACCATGCACACTTTCCTCCATGGCAGTAATGTCTCAAACAGTCTACGCTTTGATCGTTCCCTGGAAGACCAGTAGTAGTTTCCGATGCCCATCTGGAGGCATTCCGTAATCTGTGGAGTATCAGAGAGTTGATGAAACACAGAAATTGCATCGGGATTGAATAAAACAGTCACCATCCGCACTTTCCTCCATGGGAGTAAAGTCTGAAACAGTCTACGCATTGATCGTTCCCGGGAAGACCAGTAGTAGTTTCCGATTAACATCTGGAGGCATTCTGTAATCTGTGGACTATCAGACTGTTGATGAAACATAGAAATTGCATCGGGATTGAATACAACAATCACCATGAGCACATTCCTCCATAAAAGAAATGTCTCAAACAGTCTACGCTTTGATCGTTCCCTGGAAGACCAGTAGTAGTTTCCGATTAACATCTGGAGGCATCCTGTAATCTGTGGACTATCAGAGTGTTGATGAAACACAGAAACTGCATCGGGATTGAATACAACATTCTCCATGCGCAGTTTCCTCCATAGGAGTAATGTCTCAAATAGTCTACGCTTTGATCGTTCAGTGGAAGGCCTGTAGTAGTTTCAACTGCACATCTGGAGGCATTCTGTAATCTGTGGAGTATCAGAGTGTTGATAAAACACAGATATTGCATTGGGATTGAATACAACAGTCACTATGCGCACATTCCTCCATGGGAGTAATGTCTCTAACAGTCTACGCTTTGATCGTTCCCAGGAAGACCAGTAGTAGTTTCCGATGCACATCTCGTGGCATTCTGTAACCTGTGGACTATCAGAGTGTTGATAAAACACAGAAAATGCATCGGGATTGAATACAACAGTCAGCATGCGCACTTTCGTCCATGGGAGTAATGTCTCAAAGAGTTTACGCTTTGATCGTTCCCTGGAAGACCAGTAGTAGTTTCCGATGCACATTTGGAGGCATTCTGTAATCTGTGGAGTATCAGAGTGTTGATAAAACACAAAAATTGCATCGGGATTGAATACAACAGTCACTATGCGCACATTCCTCCATGGGAGTAATGTCTCAAACACTCTACAATTTGATCGTTCGCTGGAAGAGCAGTAGTAGTTTCCGATGCACATCTGGAGGCATTCTGTAATCTGTGCACTATCAGAGTGTTGATGAAACACAGAAATTGCATTGGAATTGAATACAACGGTCACCATGCACACTTTCCTCCATGCCAGTAATGTCTCAAACAGTCTACGCTTTGATCGTTCCCTGGAAGACCAGTAGTAGTTTCCGATGCCCATCTGGAGGCATTCTGTAATCTGTGGAGTATCAGAGAGTTGATGAAACACAGAAATTATATCGGGATTGAATGAAACAGTCACCTTCCGCACTTTCCTCCATGGGAGTAATGTCTGAAACAGTCTACGTTTTTATCGTTCTCGGGAAGACCAGTAGTAGTTTCCGATTAACATCTGGAGGCATTCTGTAATCTGTGGACTATCAGAGTGTTGACGAAACACAGACATTGCATCGGGATTGAATACAACAGTCACCATGCGCACTTTCCTCCATGGGAGTAATGTCCCAAACAGTCAACGTTTTGATCGTTCCCTGGAAGACCAGTAGTAGTTTCCGATGAACATCTGAAGGGTTTCTAAATTCTGTGGAGTATCAGAGTGTTGATGAAACACAGAAAATGCATCGGGATTGAATACAACAGTCACCATGCGCACTTTCCTCCAAGGGAGTAATGTCTCAAACAATCTACGCTATGATCGTTCCCTGGAAGACCAGTAGTATTTTCCGATGCACTTCTGGTGGCATTCTGTAATGTCTAGACTATCAGAGTGTTGATGAAACACAGTAATTGCCTCGGGATTGAATAAAACAGTCACCATGCTCACTTTCCTCCATGGGAGTAATGTCTCAAGCAGTCTACGCTTTGATCGTTCCCGGAAAGACCAGTAGTAGTTTCCGATGCACATCTGGAGGCATTCTGTAATCTGTGCACTATCAGAGTGTTGATGAAACACAGAAATTCCATCGGGATTGAATACAACAGTCACCATGCACACATTCCTCCATGGCAGTAATGTCTCAAACAGTCTACGCTTTGATCGTTCCCTGGAAGACCAGTAGTAGTTTCCGATGCCCATCTGGAGGCATTCCGTAATCTGGGGAGTATCAGAGAGTTGATGAAACACAGAAATTGCATCGGGATTGAATAAAACAGTCACCATCCGCACTTTCCTCCATGGGAGTAAAGTCTGAAACAGTCTACGCATTGATCGTTCCCAGGAAGACCAGTAGTAGTTTCCGATTAACATCTGGAGGCATTCTGTAATCTGTGGACTATCAGACTGTTGATGAAACATAGAAATTGCATCGGGATTGAATACAACAATCACCATGAGCACATTCCTCCATAAAAGTAATGTCTCAAACAGTCTACGCTTTGATCGTTCCCTGGAAGACCAGTAGTAGTTTCCGATTAACATCTGGAGGCATCCTGTAATCTGTGGACTATCAGAGTGTTGATGAAACACAGAAACTGCATCGGGATTGAATACAACATTCTCCATGCGCAGTTTCCTCCATAGGAGTAATGTCTCAAATAGTCTACGCTTTGATCGTTCAGTGGAAGGCCTGTAGTAGTTTCAACTGCACATCTGGAGGCATTCTGTAATCTGTGGAGTATCAGAGTGTTGATAAAACACAGATATTGCATTGGGATTGAATACAACAGTCACTATGCGCACATTCCTCCATGGGAGTAATGTCTCTAACAGTCTACGCTTTGATCGTTCCCGGGAAGACCAGTAGTAGTTTCCGATGCACATCTCGTGGCATTCTGTAACCTGTGGACTATCAGAGTGTTGATAAAACAGAGAAAATGCATCGGGATTGAATACAACAGTCAGCATGCGCACTTTCGTCCATGGGAGTAATGTCTCAAAGAGTTTACGCTTTGATCGTTCCCTGGAAGACCAGTAGTAGTTTCCGATGCACATTTGGAGGCATTCTGTAATCTGTGGAGTATCAGAGTGTTGATAAAACACAAAAATTGCTTCGGGATTGAATACAACAGTCACTATGCGCACATTCCTCCATGGGAGTAATGTCTCAAACACTCTACAATTTGATCGTTCGCTGGAAGAGCAGTAGTAGTTTCCGATGCACATCTGGAGGCATTCTGTAATCTGTGGACTATCAGAGTGTTGATGAAACACAGAATTTGCATTGGAATTGAATACAACGGTCACCATGCACACTTTCCTCCATGGCAGTAATGTCTCAAACAGTCTACGCTTTGATCGTTCCCTGGAAGACCAGTAGTAGTTTCCGATGCCCATCTGGAGGCATTCTGTAATCTGTGGAGTATCAGAGAGTTGATGAAACACAGAAATTGTATCGGGATTGAATGAAACAGTCACCTTCCGCACTTTCCTCCATGGGAGTAATGTCTGAAACAGTCTACGCTTTTATCGTTCCCGGGAAGAACAGTAGTAGTTTCCGATTAACATCTGGAGGCATTCTGTAATCTGTGGACTATCAGAGTGTTGACGAAACACAGAAATTGCATCGGGATTGAATACAACAGTCACCATGCGCACTTTCCTCCATGGGAGTAATGTCCCAAACAGTCAACGTTTTGATCGTTCCCTGGAAGACCAGTAGTAGTTTCCGATGAACATCTGAAGGGTTTCTAAATTCTGTGGAGTATCAGAGTGTTGATGAAACACAGAAAATGCATCGGGATTGAATACAACAGCCACCATGCGCACTTTCCTCCAAGGGAGTAATGTCTCAAACAATCTACGCTTTGATCGTTCCCTGGAAGACCAGTAGTATTTTCCGATGCACTTCTGGTGGCATTCTGTAATGTCTAGACTATCAGAGTGTTGATGAAACACAGTAATTGCCTCGGGATTGAATAAAACAGTCACCATGCTCACTTTCCTCCATGGGAGTAATGTCTCAAGCAGTCTACGCTTTGATCGTACCCGGAAAGACCAGTAGTAGTTTCCGATGCACATCTGGAGGCATTCTGTAATCTGTGCACTATCAGAGTGTTGATGAAACACAGAAATTCCATCGGGATTGAATACAACAGTCACCATGCGCTGTTTCTTCCATAAAAGCAATGTCTCAAACAGTCTACGCTTTATTCGTCCCCTGGAAGACAAGTAGTAGTTTCCGATGCACATCTGGAGGCATTCTGTAATCTGTGGACTATCAGAGTGTTGATGAAACACAGAAATTGCATCGGGATTGAATAAAACAGTCACCATCCGCACTTTCCTCCATGGCTGTAATGTCTGAAACAGTCTACGATTTGATCGTTCCCAGGAAGACCAGTAGTAGTTTCCGATGAACATCTGGAGGCTTTCTGTAATCTGTGGAGTAACAGAGTGTTGATGAAACACAGAAAATGCATCGGGATTGAATACAACAGTCACCATGCGCACATTCCTCCATGGGAGTAATGTCTCTAACAGTCTATGCTTTGATCGTTCCCTGGAATACCAGTAGTAGTTTCCGATGCACATTTGGAGGCATTCTGTAATCTGTGGAGTATCAGAGGGTTGATGAAACACAGAAATTGCATCAGGATTGAATAAAACAGACACCATCCGCACTTTCCTCCATTTGTGTAATTTCTGAAACAGTCTACACTTTGATCGTTCCCAGGGAAGACCAGTAGTAGTTTCCGATTAACATCTTGAGGCATTCTGTAATCTGTGGACTTTCAGAGTGTTAATGCAACACAGAAATTGCATCGGGATTGAATACAACAGTCACCATGCGCACTTTCCTCCATAGGAGTAATGTCCCAAACAGTCTACGATTTGATCGTTCCCTGGAAGACCAGTAGTAGTTTACGATGCACATCTGGATGCATTCTGTAATCTGTGGACTATCAGAGTGTTGATGAAACATAGAAATTGTATCGGGATTGAATAGAACACTCACCATGTGCACCTTCCTCCATTTGAGTAATGTCTCAAACAGTCTACGCTTTGATCGTTCCCTGGAAGACCAGTAGTAGTTTCCGATGCACATCTGGAGGCATTCTATAATCTGTGGACTATCAGAGTGTTGATGAAACACAGAAATTGCTTCGGGATTGAATACAACAGTCACAATGCGCACTTTCCCCCATAGGAGTAATTCTCAAGCAGTCTACGCATTGATCGTTCCCTGGAAGACCAGTAGTATTTCCTATGCACATCTGGTGGCATTCTGTAATCTGTGGACTATCAGAGTATTGATGAAACACAGAAATTGCATCGGGATTGAAAACAATAGTCACCATGCGCACTTTCCTCCATGGGAGTAATGTCCCAAACAGTCAACGCTTTGATCGTTCCCTGGATTACCAGTAGAAGTTTCCGATTAACATCTGGAGGCATTCTGTAATCTGTGGACTATCAGAGTGTTGATGAAACACAGATTGCATTGGTATTAAATACAACAGTCACCATGCACAATTTCCTCCATGGCAGTAATGTCTCAAACAGTCTACGCTTTGATCGTTCCCTGGAAGACCAGTAGTAGTTTCCGATGCCCATCTGGAGGCATTCTGTAATCTGTGGAGTATCAGAGAGTTGATGAAACATAGAAATTGTATCGGGATTGAATAAAACAGTCACCATCCGCACTTTCCTCCATGGGCGTAATGTCTGAAACAGTCTACGCTTTGATCGTTCCTGGGAAGACCACTAGTAGTTTCCGATTAACATCTGGAGGCATTCTGTAATCTGTGGACTATCAGAGTGTTGATGAAACACAGAAATTGCATCGGGATTGAATACAACAGTCACCATGCGCACTTTCCTCCATGGGAGTAATGTCCCAAACAGTCAACGTTTTGATCGTTCCCTGGAAGACCAGTAGTAGTTTCCGATGAACATCTGAAGGCTTTCTGTAATCTGTGGAGTATCAGAGTGTTGATGAAACACAGAAAATGCATCGGGATTGAATACAACAGTCACCATGCGCACTTCCCTCCAAGGGAGTAATTTCTCAAACAATCTACGCTTTGATTGTTCCTTGGAAGACCAGTAGTAGTTTCCGATGCACTTCTGGTGGCATTCTGTAATGTCTAGACTATCAGAGTGTTGATGAAACACAGTCATCGCCTCGGGATTGAATAAAACAGTCACCATGCTCACTTTCCTCTATGGGAGTAATGTCTCAAGCAGTCTACGCTTTGATCGTTCCCGGAAAGACCAGTATTACTTTCCGATGCACATCTGGAGGCATTCTGTAATCTGTGGACTATCAGAGTGTTGACGAAACACAGGAATTCCATCGGGATTGCATACAACAGTCACCATGCGCTGTTTCTTCCATAAAAGCAATGTCTCAAACGGTCTACGCTTTATTCGTTCCCTGGAAGACAAGTAGTAGTTTCCGATGCACATCTGGAGGCATTCTGTAATCTGTGGAGTATCAGAGGGTTGATGAAACACAGAAATTGCATCAGGATTGAATAAAACAGTCACCATCCGCACTTTCCTCCATGGGTGTAATGTCTGAAACAGTCTACACTTTGATCGTTCCCAGGGAAGACCAGTAGTAGTTTCCGATGCACATCTGGATGCATTCTGTAATCTGTGGACTATCAGAGTGTTGATGAAACATAGAAATTGTATCGGGATTGAATACAACACTCACCATGTGCACCTTCCTCCATTTGAGTAATGTCTCAAACAGTCTACGCTTTGATCGTTCCCTGGAAGACCAGTAGTAGTTTCCGATGCACATCTGGAGGCATTCTGTAATCTGTGGACTATCAGAGTGTTGATGAAACACAGAAATTGCTTCGGGATTGAATACAGCAGTCACAATGCGCACTTTCCCGCATAGGAGTAATTCTCAAGCAGTCTACGCATTGATCGTTCCCTGGAAGACCAGTAGTATTTCCTATGCACATCTGGTGGCATTCTGTAATCTGTGGACTATCAGAGTATTGATGAAACACAGAAATTGCATCGGGATTGAATACAATAGTCACCATGCGCACTTTCCTCCATGGGAGTAATGTCCCAAACAGTCAACGTTTTGATCGTTCCCTGGAAAACCAGTAGTAGTTTCCGATGAACATCTGAAGGCTTTCTCTAATCTGTGGAGTATCAGAGTGTTGATGAAACACAGAAAATGCATCGGGATTGAATACAACAGTCACCATGCGCACTTCCCTCCAAGGGAGTAATTTCTCAAACAATCTACGCTTTGATTGTTCCCTGGAAGACCAGTAGTAGTTTCCGATGCACTTCTGGTGGCATTCTGTAATGTCTAGACTATCAGAGTGTTGATGAAACACAGTCATCGCTTCGGGATTGAATAAAACAGTCACCATGCTCAGTTTCCTCTATGGGAGTAATGTCTCAAGCAGTCTACGCTTTGATCGTTCCCGGAAAGACCAGTATTACTTTCCGATGCACATCTGGAGGCATTCTGTAATCTGTGGACTATCAGAGTGTTGATGAAACACAGAAATTCCATCGGGATTGCATACAACAGTCACCATGCGCTGTTTCTTCCATAAAAGCAATGTCTCAAATGGTCTACGCTTTATTCGTTCCCTGGAAGACAAGTAGTAGTTTCCGATGCACATCTGGAGGCATTCTGTAATCTGTGGAGTATCAGAGGGTTGATGAAACACAGAAATTGCATCAGGATTGAATAAAACAGTCACCATCCGCACTTTCCTCCATGGGTGTAATGTCTGAAACAGTCTACACTTTGATCGTTCCCAGGGAAGACCAGTAGTAGTTTCCGATTAACATCTGGAGGCATTCTGTAATCTGTGGACTTTCAGAGTGTTGATGCAACACAGAAATTGCATCGGGATTGAATACAACAGTCACCATGCGCACTTTCCTCCATAGGAGTAATGTCCCAAACAGTCTACGATTTGATCGTTCCCTGGAAGACCAGTAGTAGTATCCGATGCACATCTGGATGCATTCTGTAATCTGTGGACTATCAGAGTGTTGATGAAACATAGAGATTGTATCGGGATTGAATACAACACTCACCATGTGCACCTTCCTCCATTTGAGTAATGTCTCAAACAGTCTACGCTTTGATCGTTCCCTGGAAGACCAGTAGTAGTTTCCGATGCACATCTGGAGGCATTCTGTAATCTGTGGAGTATCAGAGAGTTGATGAAACACAGAAATTGCATCGGGATTGAATAAAACAGTCACCATCCGCACTTTCCTCCATGGGTGTAATGTCTGAAACAGTCTACGCTTTGATCGTTCCCTGGAAGACCAGTAGTAGTTTCCGATTAACATCTGTAGGCATTCTGTAATCTGTGGACTTTCAGAGTGTTGATGCAACACAGAAATTGCATCGGGATTGAATACAACAGTCACCATGCGCACTTTCCTCCATGGGTATAATGTCTGAAACAGTCTACGCTTTGATCGTTCCCTGGAAGATCAGTAGTAGTTTCCGATTAACATCTGTAGGCATTCTGTAATCTGTGGACTTTCAGAGTGTTGATGCAACACAGAAATTGCATCGGGATTGAATACAACACTCACCATGTGCACCTTCCTCCATTTGAGTAATGTCTCAAACAGTCTATGCTTTGATCGTTCCCTGGAAGACCAGTAGTAGTTTCCGATGCACATGTGGAGGCATTCTGTTATCTGTGGACTATCAGAGTGTTGATGAAACATAGAAATTGCTTCGGGATTGAATACAACAGTCACAATGCGCACTTTCCCCCATAGGAGTAATTCTCAAGCAGTCTACGCATTGATCGTTCCCTGGAAGACCAGTAGTATTTCCTATGCACATCTGGTGGCATTCTGTAATCTGTGGACAATCAGGGTATTGATGAAACACAGAAATTGCATCGGGATTGAATACAACAGTCACCATGCGCACTTTCCTCCATGGGAGTAATGTCCCAAACAGTCTACGCTTTGATCGTTCCCTGGATGACCAGTAGTAGTTTCCGATTAACATCTGGAGGCATTCTATATCTGTGGACTATCAGAATGTTGACGAAACACAGATATTGCATCCGGATTGAATACAACATTCTCCATGCGCAGTTTCCTCCATGGGAGTAATGTCTCAAACAGTCTACGCTTTGATCGTTCCCGGGAAGACCAGTAGTAGTTTCCGATGCACATCTCGTGGCATTCTGTAATCTGTGGACTATCAGAGTGTTGATGGAACACAGAAAATGCATCGGGATTGAATACAACAGTCACCATGCGCACTTTCCTCCATCGGAGTAATGTCTCAAAGAGTTTACGGTTTGATCGTTCCCTGGAAGACCAGTAGTAGTTTCCAATGCACATTTGGAGGCATTCTGTAATCTGTGGAGTATCAGAGTGTTGATAAAACACAGAAATTGCATAGGGATTGAATACAACAGTCACCATGCTCACATTCCTCCATGGGAGTAATGTCTCAAACAGTCTACAATTTGATCGTTCCCTGGAAGACCAGTAGAAGTTTCCGATGCACATCTGGAGGCAT
Organism: Schistocerca gregaria; assembly: GCF_023897955.1. Taxonomy (NCBI): domain Eukaryota; kingdom Metazoa; phylum Arthropoda; class Insecta; order Orthoptera; family Acrididae; genus Schistocerca; species Schistocerca gregaria. The sequence goes on from NC_064921.1 coordinate 6,369,020, forward strand.
TCTGTAATCTGTGGACTATCAGAGTGTTGATGAAACACAGAAATTGCATCGGGATTGAATACAACAGTCACCATGCACACTTTCCTCCATGGCAGTAATGTCACAAACAGTCTACGCTTTGATCGTTCCCTGGAAGACCAGTAGTAGCTTCCGATATACATCTGGAGGCATTTTGTAATCTGTGGAGTATCAGAGAGTTGATGAAACACAGAATTTGTATCGGGATTGAATAAAACAGTCACCATCCGCACTTTCCTCCATGGGAGTAATGTCTCAAACAGTCTACGCTTTGATCGTACCCGGGAAGACCAGTAATAGTTTCCGATTAACATCTGGAGGCTTTATGTAATCTGTGGACTATCAGAGTGTTGATGAAACACAGAAATTGTATCGGGATTGAATACAACAGTCACCATGCGCACTTTCCTCCCTGGGAGTAATGTCTCAAACACTCTACAATTTGATCGTTCTCTGGAAGACCAGTAGTAGTTTCCGATGCACATCTGGAGGCATTCTGTAATCTGCGGACTATCAGAGTGTTGATGAAACACAGAAATTGTATCGGGATTGAATACAACAGTCACCATGCGCACTTTCCTCCCTGGGAGTAATGTCTCAAACACTCTACAATTTGATCGTTCTCTGGAAGACCAGTAGTAGTTTCCGATGCACATCTGGAGGCATTCTGTAATCTGTGGAGTATCAGAGTGTTGGTGAAACACAGAAAATGCATCGAGATTGAATACAACAGGCACTATGCGCACTTTCCTCCACGGGAGTAATGTCTCAAACAATCTACGCTTTGATCGTTCCCTGGAAGACCAGGAGTAGTTTCCGATGCACTTCTGGTGGCATTCTGTAATGTCTAGACTATCAGAGTGTTGATGAAACACAGTAATTGCATCGGGATTGAATAAAACAGTCACCATGCTCACTTTCCTCCATGGGAGTAATGTCTCTAACAGTCTACGCTTTCATCGTTCCCTGGAAGACCAGTAGTAGTTTCCGATGAACATCTGGAGGCTTTATGTAATCTGTGGACTATCAGAGAGTTGATGAAACACAGAAATTGAATCGGTATTTGATACAACATTCTCCATGCGCTGTTTCTTCCATAAAAGGAATGTCTCAAACAGTCTACGATTTATTCGTTCCCTGGAAGCCCAGTAGTAGTTTCCGATGCACATCTGGAGGCATTCTGTAATCTGTGGAGTATCAGAGACTTGATGAAACACAGAAATTGCATCGGGATTGAATAAAACAGTCACCATCCGCAATTTCCTCCATGGGTGTAATGTCTGAAACAGTCTACGCTTTGATCGTTCCCTGGAAGACCAGTAGTAGTTTCCGATGCACATCTGGAGGCATTCTTTAATCTGTGGACTATCAGAGTGTTGATAAAACACAGAAATTGTATCACTGTTGAATACGACACTCACCATGTGCATCTTCCTCCATGGGAGTAATGTCTCAAACAGTCTACGCTTTGTTCGTTCCCTGGAAGACCAGTAGTAGTTTCCGATGCACATCTGGAGGCATTCTGTAATCTGTGGACTATCATTGTGTTGATGAAACACAGAAATTGCATCGGGATTGAATACAACAGTCACAATGCGCACTTTTTTCCATAGGAGTAATTCTCAAGCAGTCTAAGCATTGATCGTTCCCTGGAAGACCAGTAGTATTTCCTATGCACATCTGGTGGCATTCTGAAATCTATGGACTATCAGAGTATTGATGAAACTCAGAAATTGCATCGGGATTGAATACAACAGTCACCATGCGCACTTTCCCCCACGGGAGGTATGTCTCAAACAGTCTGCGGTTTGATCGTTCCCTGGAAGACCAGTAGTAGTTTCCGATGCACATCTGGTGGCATTCTGTAATCTGTTCACTATCAGAGAGTTGATGAAACACAGAAATTGCATCGGGATTGAATACAACAGTCACCAAGAGCACATTCCTGCACGGGAGGTATGTCTCAAACAGTCTACGCTTTATTCGTTCCCTGGAAGACAAGTAGTAGTTTCCAATGCACATCTGGACGCATTCTGTAATCTGTGGAATATCAGAGTGTTGATGAAACACAGAAATTGCATCGGGATTGAATAAAACAGTCACCATCCGCCCTTTCCTCCATGGGTGTAATGTCTGAAACAGTCTACGCTTTGATCGTTCCCAGGAAGACCAGTAGTAGTTTCCGATTAACATCTGGAGTCATTCTGTAATCTGTGGACTATCAGAGTGTTGATGCAACACAGAAATTGCATCGGGATTGAATACAACAGTCACCATGCGCACTTTCCTCCATGGGTGTAATGTCTGAAACAGTCTACGCTTTGATCGTTCCCTGGAAGACCAGTAGTAGTTTCCGATGCACATCTGGAGGCATTCTTTAATCTGTGGACTATCAGAGTGTTGATAAAACACAGAAATTGTATCACGACACTCACCATGTGCATCTTCCTCCATGGGAGTAATGTCTCAAACAGTCTACGCTTTGTTCGTTCCCTGGAAGACCAGTAAAAGTTTCCGATGCACATCTGGAGGCATTCTGTAATCTGTGGACTATCAGAGTGTTGATGAAACACAGACATTGCATCGGGATTGAATACAACAGTCACAATGCGCACTTTCCTCCATAGGAGTAATTCTCAAGCAGTCTAAGCACTGATCGTTCCCTGGAAGACCAGTAGTATTTCCTATGCACATCTGGTGGCATTCAGAAATCTATGGACTATCAGAGTATTGATGAAACTCAGAAATTGCATCGGGATTGAATACAACAGTCACCATGCGGTCTTTCCTCCACGGGAGGTATGTCTCAAACAGTCTGCGGTTTGATCGTTCCCTGGAAGACCAGTAGTAGTTTCCGATGCACATTTGGTGGCATTCTGTAATCTGTGAACTATCAGAGTGTTGATGAAACACAGAAATTGCATCGGGATTGAATACAACAGTCACCATGCGCACTTTCCTCAACGGTAGTAATGTCTCAAACAGTCAACGATTTGATCGTTCCCTGGAAGACCTGTAGTAGTTTCCGATGAACATCTTTAGGCATTCTGTAATCTGTTCACTATCAGTGTGTTGATGAAACACAGAAATTGCATCGGGATTGAATACAACAGTCACCAAGCGCACATTCCTCCACGGGAGGTATGTCTCAAACAGTCTACGCTTTATTCGTTCCCTGGAAGACAAGTAGTAGTTTCCGATGCACATCTGGAGGCATTCTGTAATCTGTGGACTATCAGAGTGTTGATGAAACACAGAAATTGCATCGGGATTGAATAAAACAGTCACCATCCGCACTTTCCTCCATTGGTGTAATGCCTGAAACAGTCTACGCTTTGATCGCTCCCAGGAAGACCAGTAGTAGTTTCCGATTACAATCTGGAGTCATTCTGTAATCTGTGGACTATCAGAGTGTTGATGCAACACAGAAATTGCATCGGGATTGAATACAACAGTCACCATGCGCACTTTCCTCCATGGGAGTAATGTCCCAAACAGTCTACGCTTTGATCGTTCCCTGGAAGACCAGTAGTAGTTTCCGATGCACATCTGGATGCATTCTGTAATCTGTGGACTATCAGAGTGTTGATGAAACATAGAAATTGTATCGGGATTGAATACAACACTCACCATGTGCACCTTCCTCCATTTGAGTAATGTCTCAAACAGTCTACGCTTTGATCGTTCCCTGGAAGACCAGTAGTAGTTTCCAATGCACATCTGGAGGCATTCTGTAATCTGTGGACTATCAGAGTGTTGATGAAACACAGAAATTGCTTCGGGATTGAATACAACAGTCACCATGCGCACTTTCCTCCATGGGAGTAATGTCCCAAACAGTCTACGTTTTGATCGTTCCCTGGAAGACCAGTAGTAGTTTCCGATGAACATCTGGAGGTTTTCTGTAATCTGTGGAGTATCAGAGTGTTGATGATACACAGAAAATGCATCGGGATTGAATACAACACACACTATGTGCACCTTCCTCCATTTGAGTAATGTCTCAAACAGTCTACGCTTTGATCAATCACTGGAAGACCAGTAGTAGTTTCCAATGCACATCTGGAGGCATTCTGTAATCTGTGGACTATCAGAGTGTTGATGAAACACAGAAATTGCTTCGGGATTGAATAAAACAGTCACCATCCGCAATTTCCTCCATGGGTGTAATGTCTGAAACAGTCTACGCTTTGATCGTTCCCTGGAAGACCAGTAGTAGTTTCCGATGCACATCTGGAGGCATTCTTTTATCTGTGGACTATCAGAGTGTTGATAAAACACAGAAATTGTATCACGACACTCACCATGTGCATCTTCCTCCATGGGAGTAATGTCTCAAACAGTCTACGCATTGTTCGTTCCCTGGTAGACCAGTAAAAGTTTCCGATGCACATCTGGAGGCATTCTGTAATCTGTGGACTATCAGAGTGTTGATGAAACACAGACATTGCATCGGGATTGAATACAACAGTCACAATGCGCACTTTCCTCCATAGGAGTAATTCTCAAGCAGTCTAAGCACTGATCGTTCCCTGGAAGACCAGTAGTATTTCCTATGCACATCTGGTGGCATTCAGAAATCTATGGACTATCAGAGTATTGATGAAACTCAGAAATTGCATCGGGATTGAATACAACAGTCACCATGCGCTCTTTCCTCCACGGGAGGTATGTCTCAAACAGTCTGCGGTTTGATCGTTCACTGGAAGACCAGTAGTAGTTTCCGATGCACATTTGGTGGCATTCTGTAATCTGTGAACTATCAGAGTGTTGATGAAACACAGAAATTGCATCGGGATTGAATACAACAGTCACCATGCGCACTTTCCTCAACGGTAGTAATGTCTCAAACAGTCAACGATTTGATCGTTCCCTGGAAGACCTGTAGTAGTTTCCGATGAACATCTTTAGGCATTCTGTAATCTGTTCACTATCGGTGTGTTGATGAAACACAGAAATTGCATCGGGATTGAATACAACAGTCACCAAGCGCACATTCCTCCACGGGAGGTATGTTTTAAACAGTCTACGCTTTATTCGTTCCCTGGATGACAAGTAGTAGTTTCCGATGCACATCTGGAGGCATTCTGTAATCTGTGGACTATCAGAGTGTTGATGAAACACAGAAATTGCATCAGGATTGAATAAAACAGTCACCATCCGCACTTTCCTCCATTGGTGTAATGTCTGAAACAGTCTACGCTTTGATCGCTCCCAGGAAGACCAGTAGTAGTTTCCGATTACAATCTGGAGTCATTCTGTAATCTGTGGACTATCAGAGTGTTGATGCAACACAGAAATTGCATCGGGATTGAATACAACATTCACCATGCGCACTTTCCTCCATGGGAGTAATGTCCCAAACAGTCTACGCTTTGATCGTTCCCTGGAAGACCAGTAGTAGTTTCCGATGCACATCTGGATGCAATCTGTAATCTGTGGACTATCAGAGTGTTGATGAAACACAGAAATTGTATCGGGATTGAATACAACACTCACCATGTGCACCTTCCTCCATTTGAGTAATGTCTCAAACAGTCTACGCTTTGATCGTTCCCTGGAAGACCAGTAGTAGTTTCCAATGCACATCTGGAGGCATTCTGTAATCTGTGGACTATCAGAGTGTTGATGAAACACAGAAATTGCTTCGGGATTGAATACAACAGTCACCATGCGCACTTTCCTCCATGGGAGTAATGTCCCAAACAGTCTACGTTTTGATCGTTCCCTGGAAGACCAGTAGTAGTTTCCGATGAACATCTGGAGGTTTTCTGTAATCTGTGGAGTATCAGAGTGTTGATGAAACACAGAAAATGCATCGGGATTGAATACAACAGTCACCATGCGCACTTTCCTCCATGGGAGTAATGTGTCAAAGAGTTTACGCTTTGATCGTTCATTGGAAGACCAGTAGTAGTTTCCGATGCACATTTGGAGGCATTCTGTAATCTGTGGAGTATCAGAGTGTTGATGAAACACAGAAATTGCATCGGGATTGAATACGACAGTCACCATGCGCACATTCCTCCATGGGAGTAATGTCTCTAACAGTCTATGCTTTGATCGTTCTTGGGAAGACCAGTAGAAGTTTCCGATTAACATCTGGAGTCATTCTGTAATCTGTGGACTATCAGAGTTTTGATGCAACACAGAAATTGCATCGGGATTGAATACAACAGTCACCATGCGCACTTTCCTCCATGGGAGTAATGTCCCAAACAGTCTACGCTTTGATCCTTCCCTGGAAGACCAGTAGTAGTTTCCGATGCACATCTGGATGCATTCTGTAATCTGTGGACTATCAGAGTGTTGATGAAACACAGAAATTGTATCGGGATTGAATACAACACTCACTATGTGCACCTTCCTCCATTTGAGTAATGTCTCAAACAGTCTACGCTTTGATCAATCCCTGGAAGACCAGTAGTAGTTTCCAATGCACATCTGGAGGCATTCTGTAATCTGTGGACTATCAGAGTGTTGATGAAACACAGAAATTGCTTCGGGATTGAATAAAACAGTCACCATCCGCAATTTCCTCCATGGGTGTAATGTCTGAAACAGTCTACGCTTTGATCGTTCCCTGGAAGACCAGTAGTAGTTTCCGATGCACATCTGGAGGCATTCTTTAATCTGTGGACTATCAGAGTGTTGATAAAACACAGAAATTGTATCACGACACTCACCATGTGCATCTTCCTCCATGGGAGTAATGTCTCAAACAGTCTACGCTTTGTTCGTTCCCTGGAAGACCAGTAAAAGTTTCCGATGCACATCTGGAGGCATTCTGTAATCTGTGGACTATCAGAGTGTTGATGAAACACAGACATTGCATCGGGTTTGAATACAACAGTCACAATGCGCACTTTCCTCCATAGGAGTAATTCTCAAGCAGTCTAAGCACTGATCGTTCCCTGGAAGACCAGTAGTATTTCCTATGCACATCTGGTGGCATTCAGAAATCTATGGACTATCAGAGTATTGATGAAACTCAGAAATTGCATCGGGATTGAATACAACAGTCACCATGCGCTCTTTCCTCCACGGGAGGTATGTCTCAAACAGTCTGCGGTTTGATCGTTCCCTGGAAGACCAGTAGTAGTTTCCGATGCACATTTGGTGGCATTCTGTAATCTGTGAACTATCAGAGTGTTGATGAAACACAGAAATTGCATCGGGATTGAATACAACAGTCACCATGCGCACTTTCCTCAACGGTAGTAATGTCTCAAACAGTCAACGATTTGATCGTTCCCTGGAAGACCTGTAGTAGTTTCCGATGAACATCTTTAGGCATTCTGTAATCTGTTCACTATCAGTGTGTTGATGAAACACAGAAATTGCATAGGGATTGAATACAACAGTCACCAAGCGCACATTCCTCCACGGGAGGTATGTCTCAAACAGTCTACGCTTTATTCGTTCCGTGGAAGACAAGTAGTAGTTTCCGATGCACATCTGGAGGCATTCTGTAATCTGTGGACTATCAGAGTGTTGATGAAACACAGAAATTGCATCGGGATTGAATAAAACAGTCACCATCCGCACTTTCCTCCATTGGTGTAATGTCTGAAACAGTCTACGCTTTGATCGCTCCCAGGAAGACCAGTAGTAGTTTCCGATTACAATCTGGAGTCATTCTGTAATCTGTGGACTATCAGAGTGTTGATGCAACACAGAAATTGCATCGGGATTGAATACAACAGTCACCATGCGCACTTTCCTCCATGGGAGTAATGTCCCAAACAGTCTACGCTTTGATCGTTCCCTGGAAGACCAGTAGTAGTTTCCGATGCACATCTGAATGCATTCTGTAATCTGTGGACTATCAGAGTGTTGATGAAACACAGAAATTGTATCGGGATTGAATACAACACTCACCATGTGCACCTTCCTCCATTTGAGTAATGTCTCTAACAGTCTACGCTTTGATCGTTCCCTGGAAGACCAGTAGTAGTTTCCAATGCACATCTGGAGGCATTCTGTAATCTGTGGACTATCAGAGTGTTGATGAAACACAGAAATTGCTTCGGGATTGAATACAACAGTCACCATGCGCACTTTCCTCCATGGGAGTAATGTCCCAAACAGTCTACGTTTTGATCGTTCCCTGGAAGACCAGTAGTAGTTTCCGATGAACATCTGGAGGTTTTCTGTAATCTGTGGAGTATCAGAGTGTTGATGAAACACAGAAAATGCATCGGGATTGAATAAAACAGTCACCATGCGCACTTTCCTCCATGGGAGTAATGTCTCAAAGAGTTTACGCTTTGATCGTTCATTGGAAGACCAGTAGTAGTTTCCGATGCACATTTGGAGGCATTCTGTAATCTGTGGAGTATCAGAGTGTTGATGAAACACAGAAATTGCATCGGGATTGAATACGACAGTCACCATGCGCACATTCCTCTATGGGAGTAATGTCTCTAACAGTCTATGCTTTGATCGTTCTTGGGAAGACCAGTAGAAGTTTCCGATTAACATCTGGATGCATTCTGTAATCTGTGGACTATCAGAGTGTTGATTAAACACCGAAATTGCATCGGGATTGAATACAACAGTCACCATGCACGCTTTCCTCCATGGCAGTAATGTCTCAAACAGTCTACGCTTTGATCGTTCCCTGGAAGACCAGTAGTAGTTTCCGATGCCCATCTGGAGGCATTCTGTAATCTGTGTAGTATCAGAGAGTTGATGAAACACAGAAATTGTATCGGGATTGAATAAAACAGTCACCATCCGCACTTTCCTCCATGGGAGTAATGTCTGAAACAGTCTACGCTTTGATCGTTCCTGGGAAGACCACTAGTAGGTTCCGATTAACATCTGGAGGCATTCTGTAATCTGTGGACTATCAGAGTGTTGATGAAACACAGAAATTGCATCGGGATTGAATACAACAGTCACCATGCGCACTTTCCTCCATGGGAGTAATGTCCCAAACAGTCAACGTTTTGATCGTTCCCTGGAAGACCAGTAGTAGTTTCCGATGAACATCTGAAGGCTTTCTGTAATCTGTGGAGTATCAGAGTGTTGATGAAACACATAAAATGCATCGGGATTGAATACAACAGTCACCATGCGCACTTTTCTCCCAGGGAGTAATTTCTCAAACAATCTACGCTTTGATTGTTCCCTGGAAGACCAGTAGTAGTTTCCGATGCACTTCTGGTGGCATTCTGTAATGTCTAGACTATCAGAGTGTTGATGAAACACAGTAATTGCCTCGGGATTGAATAAAACAATCACCATGCTCACTTTCCTCCATGGGAGTAATGTCTCAAGCAGTCTACGCTTTGATCGTTCCCGGAAAGACCAGTATTACTTTCCGATGCACATCTGGAGGCATTCTGTAATCTGTGGACTATCAGAGTGTTGATGAAACACAGAAATTCCATCGGGATTGCATACAACAGTCACCATGCGCTGTTTCTTCCATAAAAGCAATGTCTCAAACGGTCTACGCTTTATTCGTTCCCTGGAAGACAAGTAGTAGTTTCCGATGCACATCTGGAGGCATTCTGTAATCTGTGGACTATCAGAGGGTTGATGAAACACAGAAATTACATCGGGATTGAATAAAACAGTCACCATCCGCACTTTCCTCCATGGGTGTAATGTCTGAAACAGTCTACGCTTTGATCGTTCCCAAGGAAGACCAGTAGTAGTTTCCGATTAACATCTGGAGGCATTCTGTAATCTGTGGACTTTCAGAGTGTTGATGCAACACAGAAATTGCATCGGGATTGAATACATCAGTCACCATGCGCACTTTCCTCCATAGGAGTAATGTCCCAAACAGTCTACGATTTGATCGTTCCCTGGAAGACCAGTAGTAGTTTCCGATGCACATCTGGATGCATTCTGTAATCTGTGGACTATCAGAGTGTTGATGAAACATAGAAATTGTATCGAGTTTGAATACAACACTCACCATGTGCACCTTCCTCCATTTGAGTAATGTCTCAAACAGTCTACGCTTTGATCGTTCCCTGGAAGACCAGTAGTAGTTTCCGATGCACATCTGGAGGAATTCTGTAATCTGTGGACTATCAGAGTGTTGATGAAACACAGAAATTGCTTCGGGATTGAATACAACAGTCACAATGCGCACTTTCCCCCATAGGAGTAATTCTCAAGCAGTCTACGCATTGATCGTTCCCTGGAAGACCAGTAGTATTTCCTATGCACATCTGGTGGCATTCTGTAATCTGTGGACTATCAGAGTGTTGATGAAACACAGAAATTGCATCGGGATTGAATACAACAGTCACCATGCGCACTTTCATCCATGGGAGTAATGTCTCAAGCAGTCTACGCTTTGATCGTTCCCGGAAAGACCAGTATTACTTTCCGATGCACATCTGGAGGCATTCTGTAATCTGAGGACTATCAGAGTGTTGATGAAACACAGAAATTCCATCGGGATTGCATACAACAGTCACCATGCGCTGTTTCTTCCATAAAAGCAATGTCTCAAACGGTCTACGCTTTATTCGTTCCCTGGAAGACAAGTAGTAGTTTCCGATGCACATCTGGAGGCATTCTGTAGTCTGTGGACTATCAGAGTCTTGATGAAACACAGAAATTGCATCGGGATTGAATACAACAGTCACCATGGGCTGTTTCTTCCATAAAAGCAATGTCTCAAACAGTCTACGTTTTATTCGTTCCCTGGAAGCCCAGTAGTAGTTTCCGATGCACATCTGGAGGCATTCTGTAATCTGTGGAGTATCAGAGACTTGATGAATCACAGAAATTGCATCGGGATTGAATAAAACAGTCACCATCCGCAATTTCCTCCATGGGTGTAATGTCTGAAACAGTCTACGCTTTGATCGTTCCCTGGAAGACCAGTAGTAGTTTCCGATGCACATCTGGAGGCATTCTTTAATCTGTGGACTATCAGAGTTTGATAAAACACAGAAATTGTATCACTGTTGAGTACGACACTCACCATGTGCATCTTCCTCCATGGGAGTAATGTCTCAAACAGTCTACGCTTTGTTCGTTCCCTGGAAGACCAGTAGTAGTTTCCGATGCACATCTGGAGGCATTCTGTAATCTGTGGACTATCAGAGTGTTGATGAAACACAGAAATTGCATCGGGATGGAATACAACAGTCACAATGCGCACTTTCCTCCATAGGAGTAATTCTCAAGCAGTCTAAGCATTGATCGTTCCCTGGAAGACCAGTAGTATTTCCTATGCACATCTGGTGGCATTCTGAAATCTATGGACTATCAGAGTATTGATGAAACTCAGAAATTGCATCGGGATTGAATACAACAGTCACCATGCGCACTTTCCTCCACGGGAGGTATGTCTCAAACAGTCTGCGGTTTGATCGTTCCCTGGAAGACCAGTAGTAGTTTCCGATGCACATCTGGTGGCATTCTGTAATCTGAGGACTATCAGAGTGTTGATGAAACACAGAAATTGCATCGGGATTGAATACAATAGTCACCATGCGCACTTTCCTCAACGGTAGTAATGTCTCAAACAGTCTACGATTTGATCGTTCCCTGGAAGACCAGTAGTAGTTTCCGATGAACATCTTTAGGCATTCTGTAATCTGTTCACTATCAGTGTGTTGATGAAACACAGAAATTGCATCGGGATTGAATAAAACAGTCACCATCCGCACTTTCCTCCATTGGTGTAATGTCTGAAACAGTCTACGCTTTGATCGCTCCCAGGAAGACCAGTAGTAGTTTCCGATTACAATCTGGAGTCATTCTGTAATCTGTGGACTATCAGAGTGTTGATGCAACACAGAAATTGCATCGGGATTGAATACAACAGTCACCATGCGCACTTTCCTCCATGGGAGTAATGTCCCAAACAGTCTACGCTTTGATCGTTCCCTGGAAGACCAGTAGTAGTTTCCGATGCACATCTGAATGCATTCTGTAATCTGTGGACTATCAGAGTGTTGATGAAACACAGAAATTGTATCGGGATTGAATACAACACTCACCATGTGCACCTTCCTCCATTTGAGTAATGTCTCTAACAGTCTACGCTTTGATCGTTCCCTGGAAGACCAGTAGTAGTTTCCAATGCACATCTGGAGGCATTCTGTAATCTGTGGACTATCAGAGTGTTGATGAAACACAGAAATTGCTTCGGGATTGAATACAACAGTCACCATGCGCACTTTCCTCCATGGGAGTAATGTCCCAAACAGTCTACGTTTTGATCGTTCCCTGGAAGACCAGTAGTAGTTTCCGATGAACATCTGGAGGTTTTCTGTAATCTGTGGAGTATCAGAGTGTTGATGAAACACAGAAAATGCATCGGGATTGAATAAAACAGTCACCATGCGCACTTTCCTCCATGGGAGTAATGTCTCAAAGAGTTTACGCTTTGATCGTTCATTGGAAGACCAGTAGTAGTTTCCGATGCACATTTGGAGGCATTCTGTAATCTGTGGAGTATCAGAGTGTTGATGAAACACAGAAATTGCATCGGGATTGAATACGACAGTCACCATGCGCACATTCCTCCATGGGAGTAATGTCTCTAACAGTCTATGCTTTGATCGTTCTTGGGAAGACCAGTAGAAGTTTCCGATTAACATCTGGATGCATTCTGTAATCTGTGGACTATCAGAGTGTTGATTAAACACCGAAATTGCATCGGGATTGAATACAACAGTCACCATGCACGCTTTCCTCCATGGCAGTAATGTCTCAAACAGTCTACGCTTTGATCGTTCCCTGGAAGACCAGTAGTAGTTTCCGATGCCCATCTGGAGGCATTCTGTAATCTGTGGAGTATCAGAGAGTTGATGAAACACAGAAATTGTATCGGGATTGAATAAAATAGTCACCATCCGCACTTTCCTCCATGGGAGTAATGTCTGAAACAGTCTACGCTTTGATCGTTCCTGGGAAGACCACTAGTAGGTTCCGATTAACATCTGGAGGCATTCTGTAATCTGTGGACTATCAGAGTGTTGATGAAACACAGAAATTGCATCGGGATTGAATACAACAGTCACCATGCGCACTTTCCTCCATGGGAGTAATGTCCCAAACAGTCAACGTTTTGATCGTTCCCTGGAAGACCAGTAGTAGTTTCCGATGAACATCTGAAGGCTTTCTGTAATCTGTGGAGTATCAGAGTGTTGATGAAACACATAAAATGCATCGGGATTGAATACAACAGTCACCATGCGCACTTCCCTCCCAGGGAGTAATTTCTCAAACAATCTACACTTTGATTGTTCCCTGGAAGACCAGTAGTAGTTTCCGATGCACTTCTGGTGGCATTCTGTAATGTCTAGACTATCAGAGTGTTGATGAAACACAGTAATTGCCTCGGGATTGAATAAAACAATCACCATGCTCACTTTCCTCCATGGGAGTAATGTCTCAAGCAGTCTACGCTTTGATCGTTCCCGGAAAGACCAGTATTACTTTCCGATGCACATCTGGAGGCATTCTGTAATCTGTGGACTATCAGAGTGTTGATGAAACACAGAAATTCCATCGGGATTGCATACAACAGTCACCATGCGCTGTTTCTTCCATAAAAGCAATGTCTCAAACGGTCTACGCTTTATTCGTTCCCTGGAAGACAAGTAGTAGTTTCCGATGCACATCTGGAGGCATTCTGTTATCTGTGGACTATCAGAGGGTTGATGAAACACAGAAATTACATCGGGATTGAATAAAACAGTCACCATCCGCACTTTCCTCCATGGGTGTAATGTCTGAAACAGTCTACGCTTTGATCGTTCCCAGGGAAGACCAGTAGTAGTTTCCGATTAACATCTGGAGGCATTCTGTAATCTGTGGACTTTCAGAGTGTTGATGCAACACAGAAATTGCATCGGGATTGAATACATCAGTCACCATGCGCACTTTCCTCCATAGGAGTAATGTCCCAAACAGTCTACGATTTGATCGTTCCCTGGAAGACCAGTAGTAGTTTCCGATGCACATCTGGATGCATTCTGTAATCTGTGGACTATCAGAGTGTTGATGAAACACAGAAATTGCATCGGGATTGAATACAACAGTCACCATGCGCACTTTCATCCATGGGAGTAATGTCTCAAGCAGTCTACGCTTTGATCGTTCCCGGAAAGACCAGTATTACTTTCCGATGCACATCTGGAGGCATTCTGTAATCTGAGGACTATCAGAGTGTTGATGAAACACAGAAATTCCATCGGGATTGCATACAACAGTCACCATGCGCTGTTTCTTCCATAAAAGCAATGTCTCAAACGGTCTACGCTTTATTCGTTCCCTGGAAGACAAGTAGTAGTTTCCGATGCACATCTGGAGGCATTCTGTAGTCTGTGGACTATCAGAGTCTTGATGAAACACAGAAATTGCATCGGGATTGAATACAACAGTCACCATGGGCTGTTTCTTCCATAAAAGCAATGTCTCAAACAGTCTACGCTTTATTCGTTCCCTGGAAGCCCAGTAGTAGTTTCCGATGCACATCTGGAGGCATTCTGTAATCTGTGGAGTATCAGAGACTTGATGAATCACAGAAATTGCATCGGGATTGAATAAAACAGTCACCATCCGCAATTTCCTCCATGGGTGTAATGTCTGAAACAGTCTACGCTTTGATCGTTCCCTGGAAGACCAGTAGTAGTTTCCGATGCACATCTGGAGGCATTCTTTAATCTGTGGACTATCAGAGTGTTGATAAAACACAGAAATTGTATCACTGTTGAATACGACACTCACCATGTGCATCTTCCTCCATGGGAGTAATGTCTCAAACAGTCTACGCTTTGTTCGTTCCCTGGAAGACCAGTAGTAGTTTCCGATGCACATCTGGAGGCATTCTGTAATCTGTGGACTATCAGAGTGTTGATGAAACACAGAAATTGCATCGGGATGGAATACAACAGTCACAATGCGCACTTTCCTCCATAGGAGTAATTCTCAAGCAGTCTAAGCATTGATCGTCCCCTGGAAGACCAGTAGTATTTCCTATGCACATCTGGTGGCATTCTGAAATCTATGGACTATCAGAGTATTGATGAAACTCAGAAATTGCATCGGGATTGAATACAACAGTCACCATGCGCACTTTCCTCCACGGGAGGTATGTCTCAAACAGTCTGCGGTTTGATCGTTCCCTGGAAGACCAGTAGTAGTTTCCGATGCACATCTGGTGGCATTCTGTAATCTGAGGACTATCAGAGTGTTGATGAAACACAGAAATTGCATCGGGATTGAATACAATAGTCACCATGCGCACTTTCCTCAACGGTAGTTATGTCTCAAACAGTCTACGATTTGATCGTTCCCTGGAAGACCAGTAGTAGTTTCCGATGAACATCTTTAGGCATTCTGTAATCTGTTCACTATCACAGTGTTGATGAAACACAGAAATTGCATCGGGATTGAATACAACAGTCACCAAGCGCACATTCCTATACAGGTTTAAAGTCTCAAACAGTCTACGCTTTGATCGTTCCCTGGAAGACCAGTAGTAGTTTCCGATGCACATCTGGTGGCATAATGTAATTTGTAGACTATCAGAATGTTGATGAAACACAGAAAATGCATCGGGATTGAATACAACAGTCACCATGCGCACTTTATTCCATGGGAGTCATGTCTCAAACAGTCTTCGCTTTGATCGTTATCTGGAAGAGCAGCAGTAGTTTCCGTTACACATCAGGAGGCTTTCTGTAATCTGTGGACTATCAGAGTGTTGATGAAACACAGAAATTACATCTGGATTGAATACAACAGTCACCATGTGCACTTTCCTCCATGGGAGTAATTCTCAAGCTCTCTACGCTTTGATCGTTCCCTGGAAGACAGTAGTAGTTTGCGATGCACATCTCGTGGCATTCTGTAATCTGTGGACTATCAGAGTGTTGATGAAACACAGAAAATGCATCGGGATTGAATACAACATTCACCATGCGCACTTTCCTCCATGGGAGTAATGTCTCAAAGAGTTTACACATTGATCGTTCCCTGGAAGACGAGTAGTAGTTTCCGATGCACATCTGGAGGCATTCTGTAATCTGTGGACTATTAGAGTGTTGATGAAACACAGAAATTGCATCGGGATTGAATACAACAATCACCATGCGCACATTCCTCCATAAAAGTAATGTCTCAAACAGTCTACGCTTTGATCGTTCGCAGGAAGACCAGTAGTTGTTTGCGATGCACATCTGGAGGCATTCTGTAATCTGTGGACTATCAGAGTGTTGATGAAACACAGAAATTGCATCGGGATTGAATAAAACAGTCACCATGCGCAGTTTCCTCCATGGGAGTAATGTCTCAAACAGTCTTCGCTTTCATCGTTCCCTGGAAGACCAGTAGTAGTTTCCGATGCACATCTGGAGGCTTTCTGTAATCTGTGGACTATCAGAGTGTTGATGGAACACAGACATTGCCTCGGGATTGAATACAACAGTCAGCATGCGCACTTTCCTCCATGGGAGTAATTCTCAAACAGTCTACGATTTAATCGTTCCCTGGAGGACCAGTAGTAGTTTCCGATGCATATTTTACGCCATTCTGTAAACTGTGGACTATCAGAGTATTGATGAAACACAGAAAATGCATCGGGAATGAATACAACAGTCACCATGCGCACTTTCCTCCACGAGAGGTATGTCTCAAACAGTCTACGCTTTGATCGTTCCCTGGAAGACCTGTTGTAGTTTCCGATGCACATCTGGTGGCATTCTGTAATCTGCGGACTATCGGAGTGTTGATGAAACACAGAAATTGCTTCGGGAATGAATACAACAGTCACCATCCGCACTTTCCTGCATCGGATTAATTATCAAACAGTCTACGCTTTGATCGATCGCTGGAAGACCAGTAGTATTTCCGATGCACATCTCGTTGCATTCTGCAATTTGTGGACTATCAGAGTGTTGATGAAACACAGAAAATGCATCGGGATTGAATACAACAGTCACCATGCGCACTTTCCTCCATGGGAGTAATGTCTCAAAGAGTTTACATTTTGTTCGTTCCCTGGAGGACGAGTAGTAGTTTCCGATGCACATCTGGATTCATTCTGTAATCTGTGGCCTATCAGAGTGTTGATGAAACACAGAAATTCCATCGGGATTGAATACAACTGTCACCATGCGCACATTCCTCCATGGGAGTAATGTCTCAAACAGTCTACGCTTTGATCGTTCCCTGGAAGACCAGTAGTTGTTTCCGATGCACATCTGGTGGCATTCTGTAATCTGTGGACTATCAGAGTGTTGATGAAACATAGAAATTGCATCGGGGTTGAATACAACAGTCACCATGCGACCTTTCCTCCACGAGAGTAATGTCTCAAACGGTCTACGCTTTAATCGTTCCCTGGAAGACCAGTAGTAGTTTCGAAAGCACATCTGAAGGCATTCTGTTATCTGTGGACTATCACAATGTTGATGAAGCACAGAAATTGCATACGGATTGAATACAACAGTCACCATGCGGACTTTCCTATATGGAAGCAATGTCTCAAACAGTCTACGCTTTGATCGTTTCCTGGGAGTTCAGTAGTAGTTTTCGATGCACATCTGGTGGCATTTTGTAATCTGTAGACTATCAGAGTGTTGATGAAACACAGAAATTGCATCGGGATTGAACACAACAGTCACCATGCGCACATTCCTCCATGGGAGTAATGTCTCAAACAGACTACGCTTTGATCGTTCCCTGGAAGACCAGTAGTAGTTTCCGAAGCACATCTGGAATCATTCTGTAATCTGTGGACCTTCAAAGTGTGGATTGAAACACAGAAATTGCCTTGGGATTGAATACAACAGTCACCATGCGCACTTTCCTTCATGGGAGTAAAGTCTCAAACAGTCTAAGGTTTGATCGTTCCCTGTAAGACCAGTAGTAGTAACCGATGCAAATCTGGAGGCATTCTGTAATCTGTGTAATATCAGAGTTTTGATGAAACACAGAAGTTGCATCGGGATTAATTACAACAGTCACCATGCGCACTTTCCTCCATGGAAGTAATGTCTCTAACAGTCTACGCCTTGATCATTCCCTGGAAGACCAGTGGTAGTTTCCGATGCACATCTGGAGTCATTCTGTAATCTGTGGACTATCAGACTGTTGATGAAACACAGAAATTGCATCGGGATTGAATACAACGGTAACCATGCGCTCTTTCCTCCATGGGAGTAATGTCTCAGGCAGTCTACGCTTTGATCGTTCCCTGGAAGACCAGTAGTAGTTTCCGAAGCACATCTGGAAGCAATCTGTTACCTGTGGACTATCAGGGTGTTGATGAAACACAGAAATTGCATCGGTATTGAATACAACAGTCACCATACGCACTTTCCTACGTAAAAGTAATTTCTCAAACAGTCTACGCTTTTATCTTTCCCTGGAAGACCAGTATTAGTTTCGAAAGCACATCTGAAGGCATTCTGTTATCTGTGGACTATCACAATGTTGATGAAACACAGAAATTGCATCGGGATTGAATACAACAGTCACCATGCGCACTTTTCTCCATGGGAGCCATGTCTCAAACAGTCTACGCTTTGATCGTTTCCTGGGAAAGCAGTAGTTGTTTCCGATGCATATCTATTGGCATTTTGTGATCTGTAGACTATCAGAGTGTTGATGAAACACAGAAATTGCATCGGGATTGAATACAACAGTCACCATGCGCTCTTTCCTCCATGGGAGTAATGTCTCTAAAAGTCTACGCTTTGATCTTTCCCTGGAAGACCAGTGGTAGCTTCCGATGCACATCTCGAGGCTTTCTGTAATCTGTGGACTATTAGAGTGTTGATGAAACACAGAAATTGCATCGGGATTGAGTACAACAGTCACCATGCGCACTTTCCTCCATGGGAGTAATGTCTCAAACAGTCTACGCTTTGATCGTTCCCTGGAAGACCAGTAGTAGTTTCCGAAGCACATCTGGAGGCAATCTGTTGTCTGTGGATTATCAGAGTGTTGAGGAAACACAGAAATTGCATCGGGATTGAATACAACAGTCACCATGCGCACTTTCCTCCATGAGGGTAATTCTCAAACAGTCTACGCTTTCATTCTTCCCTGGAAGACCAGTAGTAGTTTCCGATGCACATCTGGAGGCATTTTGTAATCTCTGGACCTTTAAAGTGTGGATTGAAACACAGAAATTGCCTCGGGATTGAATACAACAGTCACCATGCGCACTTTCCTCCATGGGAGTAATGTCTCAAACAGTCTACGCTTTGATCGTTCCCTGGAAAACCAGTAGTAGTTTCCGAAGCACATCTGGAGGCCATCTGTTGTCTGTGGACTTTCAGAGTGTTGAGGAAACACAGAAATTGCATCGGGATTGAATACAACAGTCACCATGCGCACTTTCCTCCATGGGGATAATTCTCAAACAGTCTACTCTTTGATCGTTCCCTTGAAGACCAGTAGTAGTTTCTGATGCACATCTGGAATCATTCTGTAATCTGTGGACCTACAAAGTGTGGATTGAAACACAGAAATTGCCTCCGGATTGAATACAACAGTCACCATGCGCACATTCCTCCATGGGAGTAATGTCTCTAATAGTCTACACTTTGATCGTTCCCTGGAAGACCAGTAGTAGTTTCCGATGCACATCTGGAGGCTTTCTGTAATCTGAAGACTATCAGAGTGTTGATGAAACACAGAAATTGCATCGGGATTGAATACAACAGTCTCCTTGCGCAGTTTCCTCCATGGGAGTTATGTCTCAAACAGTCTACGCTTTGATCGTTCCCTGGAAGACCAGTAGTAGTTTCCGATGCACATCTGGAGGCATTCTGTAACCTGTGCACTACTAGAGTGTTGGTGAAACACAGAAATTCATCGGGATTGAATACAACAATCACCATGCGCACTTTCCTCCATGGGAGTAATGTCTCAAACAGTCTACGTTTTGATCGTTCCATTTAAGATCAGTAGTAGATTCCGATGCACATCTGGAGGCATACTGTAATCTGTGGACTATCAGAGTGTTGATGAAACACAGAAACTGCATCGGGATTGAATACAACAGTCACCATGCGCACCTTCCTCAATGGGAGTAATGTCTCTAATAGTCTACGCTTTGATCGTTCCCTGGAAGACCAGTAGTAGTTTGCGATGCCCATCTGGTGGCATTCTGTAATCTGTGGACTATCAGGGTGTTGATGAAACACAGAAATTGCATCGGGATTGAATAGAACTGTCACCATGCGCACTTTCCTCCGTAAAAAAAATCTCTCAAACAGTCTACGCTTTGATCGTTTCCTGGGACTTCAGTAGTAGTTTCCGATGCACATCTGGTGGCATTTTGTAATCTGTGGACTATCTGAGTGTTGATGAAACACAGAATTTGCATCGGGATTGAATTCAACAGTCACCATGCGCACATTCCTCCATGGGAGTAATTGTCAAACAGTCTACGCTTTGATCGTTCCCTGGAGGACCAAAAGTAGTTTCCGATGCACATCTGGAGGCATTCTGTAATCTGTGGGCTATCAGAGTGTTGATGAAACACAGAAATTGCATCGGGATTGAATACAACAGTCACCATGCGCACTTTCCTCAACGGGAGTAATGTCTCAAACAATCTACACTTTGATCACTCCCTTGAAGACCAGTAGTAGTTTCCGATACACATCTGGTGGCATTCTGTAATGTGTAGACTATCAGAGTGTTAATAAACACAGTAAATGCACCGGGATTCAATACAACAGTCACCATGCGCACTTTCCTCCATGGGAGTAATGTCTCTAATTGTCTACGCTTTGATCGTTCCCTGGAAGTCCAGTAGTAGTTTCCGATGCACATCTGGAGGCTTTCTGTAATCTGTGGACTATCAGAGTGTTGATGAAACACAGAAATTGCATCGGGATTGAATACAACAGTCTCCATGCGCAGTTTCCTCCATGGGAGTAATGTCTCAAACAGTCTACGCTTTGATCGTTCCCTGGAAGACCAGTAGTAGTTTCCGATTAACATCTGGAGGCAATCTGTTATCTATGGACTATTAGAGTGTTGGTGAAACACAGAAATTCATCGGGATTGAATACAACAATCACCATGCGCACTTTCCTCCATGGGAGTAATGTCTCAAACAGTCTACGTTTTTAACGTTCCATGGAAGATCAGTAGTAGATTCCGATGCACATCTGGAGGCATTCTGTAATCTGTGGACTATCAGACTGTTGATGAAACACAGAAATTGCATCGGGATTGAAGACAACAGTCATCATGCGCACCTCCCTCAATGGGAGTAATGTCTCTAATAGTCTACGCTTTGATCGTTTTTTGGAAGACCAGTAGTAGTTTCCGATGCACTTCTTGAGGCTTTCTGTAATCTGTGGACTATCAGAGTGTTGATGAAACACAGAAATAGCATAGGGATTGAATACAACAGTCACCATGCGCTCTTTCCTCCATGGGAGTAAAGTCTCTAACAGTCTACGCATTGATCTTTCCCTGGAAGACCAGTGGCAGTTTCCGATGAACATCTCGAGGCTTTCTGTAATCTGTGGACTATCAGAGCGTTGATGAAACACAGAAATTGCATCGGGATTGAGTACAACAGTCACCATGCGCACTTTCCTCCATGGGATTAATGTCTCTAACAGTCTACGCTTTGATCGTTCCCTGGAAGACCAGTAGTAGTTTCCGAAGCACATCTGGAAGCAATCTGTTACCTGTGGACTATCAGAGTGTTGATGAAACACAGAAATTGCATCGGGATTGCGTACAACAGACACCATGCGCACTTTCCTCCGTGGGACTAATGTCTCAAACAGTGTACGCTTTGATCGTTCCCTGGAAGACCAGTAGTAGTTTCCGAAGCACATCTGGAGGCAATCTGTTGTCTGTGGACTATCAGAGTGTTGATGAAACACAGAAATTGCAAAGGGATTGAATACAACAGTCACCATGCGCCCTTTCCTCCTTGGGAGTAAAGTCTCTAACAGTGTACGCATTGATCTTTCCCTGGAAGGCCAGTGGTAGTTTCCGATGCACATCTCGAGGCTTTGTGTAATCTGTGGACTATCAGAGCGTTGATGAAACACAGAAATTGCATCGGGATTGAATACAACAGTCACCATGCGCACTTTCCTCCACGGAACTAATGTCTCAAACAGTCTACGCTTTCATCGTTCCCTGGAAGACCAGTAGTAGTTTCCGATCCTCATCTGGAATCACTCTGTAATCTGTGGACCTTCAAAGTGTGGATTGAAACACAGAAATTGTCTCGGGATTGAATACAACAGTCACCATGCGCACTTTCCATCATGGGAGTAAAGTCTCAAACAGTCTAAGCTTTGATCGTTCCCTGGAAGACCAGTATTAGTTTCCGATGCACATCTGGAGTCATTCTGTAATCTGTGGACTATCAGAGTGTTGATGAAACACAGTAATTGCATCGGGACTGAATACAACGGTAACCATGCGCACTTTCCTCCATGGGTGTAATGTCTCAAGCAGTCTACGCTTTGATCCTTCCCTGGTAAACCAGTAGTAGTTTGCGATGCCCATCTGGTGGCATTCTGTAATCTGTGGACTATCTGAGTGTTGATGAAACACAGAAATTGCATCGGAATTGAATATAACAGTCACCATGCGCACTTTCCTCCATGGGTGTAATGTCTCAAGCAGTCTACGCTTTGATCGTTCCCTGGAAGACCAGTAGTAGTTTGCGATGGCCATCTGGTGGCATTCTGTGATCTGTGGACTATCTGGGTGTTGATGAAACACAGAAATTGCATCGGGATTGAATACAACTGTCACCATGCGCACTTTCCTCGGTAAAAGTAATGTCTCAAACAGTCTACGCTTTGATCGTTTCCTGGGACTTCAGTAGTACTTTCCGATGCACATCTGGTGGCATTTTGTAATCTGTATACTATCAGAGTATTGATGAAACACATATATTGCATCGGGATTGAGTACAACAGTGACCATGCGCACTTTCCTCCACGGAACTAATGTCTCAAACAGTCTACGCTTTTATCGTTCCCTGGAAGACCAGTAGAAGTTTCCGAAGCACATCTGGAGGCAATCTGTTGTCTGTGGACTATCAGAGTGTTGATGAAACACGTAAATTGCATAGGGATTGAATACAAAAGTCACCATGCACACTTTCCTCCATAAAAGTAAAGTCTCAAACAGTATACGCTTTGATCATTCCCTGGAAGACCAGTAGTAGTTTCCGATGCACATCTGGAGACATTCTGTAATCTGTGGACTATCTGAGTGTTGATGAAACACAGAAATTGCATCGGAGTTGAATATAACAGTCACCATGCGCACTTTCCTCCATGGGAGTAACCGTGAAACAGTCTACGCTTTGATCGTTCCCTAGATGACCAGTAGTAGTTTCCGATGCACATCTGGAGGCATTCTGTAATCTGTGGACTATCTGAGTGTTGATGAAACACAGAAATTGCATCGGGATTGAATTCAACAGTCACCATGCGCACATTCCTCCATGGGAGTAATTGTCAAGCAGTCTACGCTTTGATCGTTCCCTGGGGGACCAAAAGTAGTTTCCGAAGCACATCTGGAGGCAATCTGTTGTCTGTGGACTATCAGGGTGTTGATGAAACACAGAAATTGCAAAGGGATTGAATACAACAGTCACCATGCGCTGTTTCCTCCACGGGAGTAAAGTGTCTAACAGTCGACGCATTGATCTTTCCCTGGAAGGCCAGTGGTAGTTTCCGATGCACATCTCGAGGCTTTGTGTAATCTGTGGAATATCAGAGCGTTGATGAAACACAGAAATTGCATCGGGATTGAATACAACAGTCACCATGCGCACTTTCCTCCATAGGGGTAATTCTCAAACAGTCTACGCTTTCATCGTTCCCTGGAAGACCAGTAGTAGTTTCCGATGCTCATCTGGAATCATTCTGTAATCTGTGGACCTTGAAAGTGTGGATTGAAACACAGAAATTGTCTCGGGATTGAATACAACAGTCACCATGCGCACTTTCCATCATGGGAGTAAAGTCTCAAACAGTCTAAGATTTGATCGTTCCCTGGAAGACCAGTATTAGTTTCCGATGGCCATCTGGTGGCATTCTGTGATCTGTGGACTATCTGGGTGTTGATGAAACACAGAAATTGCATCGGGATTGAATACAACTGTCACCATGCGCACTTTCCTCGGTAAAAGTAATGTCTCAAACAGTCTACGCTTTGATCGTTTCCTGGGACTTCAGTAGTACTTTCCGATGCACATCTGGTGGCATTTTGTAATCTGTATACTATCAGAGTATTGATGAAACACATAAATTGCATCGGGATTGAGTACAACAGTGACCATGCGCACTTTCCTCCACGGAACTAATGTCTCAAACAGTCTACGCTTTTATCGTTCCCTGGAAGACCAGTAGAAGTTTCCGAAGCACATCTGGAGGCAATCTGTTGTCTGTGGTCTATCAGAGTGTTGATGAAACACGTAAATTGCATAGGGATTGAATACAAAAGTCACCATGCACACTTTCCTCCATAAAAGTAAAGTCTCAAACAGTATACGTTTGATCATTCCCTGGAAGACCAGTAGTAGTTTCCGATGCACATCTGGAGACATTCTGTAATCTGTGGACTATCTGAGTGTTGATGAAACACAGAAATTGCATCGGAGTTGAATATAACAGTCACCATGCGCACTTTCCTCCATGGGAGTAACCGTGAAACAGTCTACGCTTTGATCGTTCCCTAGATGACCAGTAGTAGTTTCCGATGCACATCTGGAGGCATTCTGTAATCTGTGGACTATCTGAGTGTTGATGAAAGACAGATATTGCATCGGGATTCAATACAACAGTCACCATGCGCACTGTCCTCCAAGGGAGCAGTGTCTCAAACAGTCTACGATTTGATCCTTCCCTGGAAGACCGGTAGTAGTTTCTGATGCACATCTGGAGGCATTCTGTAATCTGTGGACCTTCAAAGTTTTGATGAAACACAATAATTGCATCGGGATTGAATACAACAGTCACCATGCGCACTTTCCTCCATGGTAGTAATGTCTCAAACAGTCTACGCTTTGATCGTTCCCTGGAAGACCAGTGTTTGTTGCCGATGCACATCTGGAGGCATTCTGTAATCTGTGGACTATCAGAGTGTTGATGAAACACAGAAATTGCATCGGGATTTAATACAACAGTTACCATGCACACATTCCTCCATAAACGTAATGTCTCGAACAGTCTACACTTTGATCATTCCCTGGAAGACCAGTAGTAGTCTCCGATGCACATCTGGAGGCATTCTGTAATCTGTGGACTATCTGAGTGTTAATGAAACACAGAAATTGCGACAGGATTGAATACAACAGTCACCATGCGCACTTTCCTCCATGGGAATAATGTCTCAAAGAGTCTACGCTTTGATAGTTCCCTGGAAGAACAGTAATAGTTTCCGATGCACATCTAGTGGCATTCTGTAATCTGTAGACAATCAGAGTGTTGATGAGACACAGAAATTGCATCGGAAATGAATGCAACAGTCACCATGCGCACATTCCTCCATGGGAGTAACGTCTCAAACAGTCTACTCTTTGATCGTTTCCTGGAAGACCAGTAGTAGTTTCCGATGCACATCTGGAGGCATTCTGTAATCGGTGGACTATCAGACTGTTGTTGAAACACAGAAATTACATAGGGATTGAATACAACAGTCACCATGCGAACCTTTCACAATGGGAGTAATGTCTCAAAGTCTTTACGCTTTGATCGTCCCCTGGAAGACCAGTAGTAGTTTCCGATGCACATCTGGTGGCATTCTGTAATCTGTCGACTATTTGAGTGTTGATGAAACACAGAAATTGCATCGGGATTGAATACAACAGTGACCATGCGCACTTTCCTCCATGGGAAAAATGTCTCTAACAGTCTACGCTTTGATCGTTCCCTGGAAGACCAGCAGTAGTTTCCGATGCACATCTCGAGGCTTTCTGTAATCTGTGGACTATCAGAGTGTTGATGAAACACAGAAATTGCATCGGGATTGAGTACAACAGTCACCATGCGCACTTTCCTCCATGGGAATTATGTCTCAAACAGTCTACGATTTGATCGTTAGCTGGATGCCAGTAGTAGTTTGTGATGCATATCTGGTGGCATTCTGTAATCTGTGGACTATCATAGTGTTGATGAAACACATAAATAGCATCGGGATTGGATACAACAGTCACCATGCGCACTTTCCTCCATAAAAGTAATGTCTCAAACAGTCTACGCTTTGATCGTTCCCTGGAAGACCAGTAGTAGTTTCCGAAGCACATCTGGAGGCAATATGTAATCTGTGGACTATCAGAGTGTTGACGAAACACAGATATTGCATCGGGATTCAATACAACAGTCACCATGCGCACTCTCCTCCAAGGGAGCAGTGTCTCAAACACTCTACGCTTTGATCGTTCCCTGGAAGACCAGTAGTAGTTTCCGATGCACATATGGAGGCATTCTGTTATCTGTTGACCTTCAAAGTGTTGATGAAACACAGTAATTGCATCTGGATTGAATACCCAGTCACCATGCGCACTTTCCTCCACGGGAGTAATGTCTCAAACAGTCTACGCTTTGATCGTTTCCTGGAAGACCAGTAGTAGTTTCCGATGCACATCTGGATGCATTCTGTAATCTGTAGACTATCAGAGTGTTGATGAAACACAGAAATTGCATCGGGATTGAATACAACAGTCACCATGCGCATTTCCTCCATGGGAGTAATATCTCAAACAGTCTACGCTTTGATCGCTCCCTGGAAGACCAGAAGTAGTTTCCGATGCACATCTGGAGGCATTCTATAATCTGTGGACTATCAGACTGTCGATGAAACACAGACATTGCATCGGGATTGAATACAACATTCACCAAGCGCATTTTCCTCCATTGGAGTAATGTCTCAAACAGTCTACGCTTTGATCGCTCCCTGGAAGACCAGTAGTTTCCGAAACACATCTGGAGGCATTCTGTAATCTGTGTACTATCAGAGTGTTGATGAAACACAGAGATTGCATCGGGATTGAATACAACAGTCACCATGCGCACTTTCCTCCATGGATGTAATTCTCAAACAGTCTACGCTTTGATCGTTCCCTGGAAGACCAGTAGTAGTTTCCGATGCACATCTGGAGGCATTCTGTAATCTGTGGACCTTCAAAGTGTGTATTGAAACACAGAAATTGCCTCGGGATTGAATACAAGAGTCACCATGCGCACTTTCCACCATGGGAGTAATGTCTCAAACAGTCTACGCTTTGATCGTTCCCTGGAAGACCAGTAGTACTTACCGATGCACATCTGGAGGCATTCTGTAAACTGTGGACTATCTGAGGGTTGATGAAACACAGATATTGCGCCGGGATTGAATACGTCACCATGCGCACTTTCCTCCATGGAAGTAATGTCTCAAACAGTCTACGCTTTGATCGTTCCCTTGAAGACAAGTATTAGTTTCCGACGCACATCTGGAGGCATTCTGTAATCTGTGGACTATCAGAGTGTTGATGGAACACAGAAATGGCATCGGATTCAATACAAAAGTCACCATGCGCACTTTCCTCCATGCGAACAGTGTCTCAAACAGTCTACGCTTTGATCGTTCCCCGGAAGACCAGTAGTAGCTTCCGATGCACATCTGGTGGCATTCTGTAATCTGTGGACTATCTGAGTGTTGATGAAACACAGAAATTGCATCGGGATTGAATACAACAGTCATCATGCGCACTTTCCTCTATGGGAGTAATGTCTCAAACAGTCTACGCTTTGATCGTTCCCTGGAAGACCAGCAGAGGTTTCCGATGCACATCTGGAGGCATTCTGTAATCTGTGGACTATCAGACTGTTGATGAAACACAGAAATTGCATCGGGATTGAATACAACAGTCACCATGCGCACTTACCTCCATGGGAGTAATGTCTCAAACAGTCTACGCTTTGATCGTACACTGGAAGGCCAGCAGTAGTTTCCGATGCGCATCTGGAGGCATTCTGTAATCTGTGGACTATCAGACTGTTGATGAAACACAGAAATTGCATCGCGAATGACTACAGTCACCAAGTGCACTTTCCTCCGTGGGAGTAATGTCTCAAACAGTCTGCGCTTTGATCGTTCCCTGGAAGACCAGTAGTAGTTTCGGAAGCACATCTGGAGGAATTCTGTAATCTGTGGAGTATCAGAGTGTTGATGAAACACAGAAATTGCATCGGGATTGAATACCCAGTCACCATGCGCACTTTCCTCCACGGGAGTAAAGTCTCAAACAGTCTACGCTTTGATCATTCCCTGGAAGACCAGTAGTAGTTTCCGATGCACATCTGGAAGCATTCTGTAATCTGTGGACTATCTGAGTGTTGATGAAACACAGAAATTGCATCGGAATTGAATATAACTGTCACCATGCGCACTTTCCTCCATGGGAGTAACCCTGAAACAGTCTACGGTTTGATCGTTCCCTAGAAGACCAGTAGTAGTTTCAGATGCACATCTGGAGGCATTCTGTAATCTGTGGACTATCAGAGTGTTGATGAAAGACAGATATTGCATCGGGATTCAATACAACAGTCACCATGCGCACTGTCCTCCAAGGGAGCAGTGTCTCAAACAGTATACGATTTGATCCTTCCCTGGAAGACCAGTAGTAGTTTCTGATGCACATATGGAGGCATTCTGTAATCTGTGGACCTTCAAAGTTTTGATGGAACACAATAATTGCATCGGGATTGAATACAACAGTCACCATGCGCACTTTCCTCCATGGTAGTAATGTCTCAAACAGTCTACGCTTTGATCGTTCCCATGAAGACCAGTGTTTGTTGCCGATGCACATCTGGAGGCATTCTGTAATCTGTGGACTATCAGAGTGTTGATGAAACACAGAAATTGCATCGGGATTTAATACAACAGTTACCATGCACACATTCCTCCATAAACGTAATGTCTCGAACAGTCTACACTTTGATCATTCCCTGGAAGACCAGTAGTAGTCTCCGATGCACATCTGGAGGCATTCTGTAATCTGTGGACTATCTGAGTGTTAATGAAACACAGAAATTGCGACAGGATTGAATACAACAATCACCATGCGCACTTTCCTCCATGGGAATAATGTCTCAAAGAGTCTACGCTTTCATAGTTCCCTGGAAGAACAGTAGTAGTTTCTGATGCACATCTGGAGGCATTCTGTAATCTGTGGACCTTCAAAGTTTTGATGGAACACAATAATTGCATCGGGATTGAATACAACAGTCACCATGCGCACTTTCCTCCATGGTAGTAATGTCTCAAACAGTCTACGCTTTGATCGTTCCCATGAAGACCAGTGTTTGTTGCCGATGCACATCTGGAGGCATTCTGTAATCTGTGGACTATCAGAGTGTTGATGAAACACAGAAATTGCATCGGGATTTAATACAACAGTTACCATGCACACATTCCTCCATAAACGTAATGTCTCGAACAGTCTACACTTTGATCATTCCCTGGAAGACCAGTAGTAGTTTCCGATGCACATCTGGAGGCATTCTGTAATCGGTGGACTATCAGACTGTTGTTGAAACACAGAAATTACATAGGGATTGAATACAACAGTCACCATGCGAACCTTTCACAATGGGAGTAATGTCTCAAAGTCTTTACGCTTTGATCGTCCCCTGGAAGACCAGTAGTAGTTTCCGATGCACATCTGGTGGCATTCTGTAATCTGTCGACTATTTGAGTGTTGATGAAACACAGAAATTGCATCGGGATTGAATACAACTGTCACCAAGTGAACTTTCCTCCGTGGGAGTAATGTCTCAAACAGTCTACGCTTTGATCGTTCCCTGGAAGACCAGTAGTAGTTTCCGAAGCACATGTGGAGGCAATCTGTAATCTGTGGACTATCAGAGTGTTGATGAAACACAGAAATTGCATCGGGATTGAGTACAACATTCACTATGCGCACTTTCCTCCATGGGAGTAATGTCTCAAACAGTCTACGCTTTGTTCGTTAGCTGGAAGCCAGTAGTAGTTTCTGATGCATATCTGGAGGCATTCTGTAATCTGTGGACTATCATAGTGTTGATGGAACAAAGAAATTGCATCGGGATTGAATACGACAGTCACCATGCGCACTTTCCTCCATAAAAGTAATGTCTCAAACAGTCCACGCTTTGATCGTTCCCTGGAAGACCAGTAGTAGTTTCCGAAGCACATGTGGAGGCAATCTGTAATCTGTGGACTATCAGAGTGTTGATGAAACACAGATATTGCAGCGGGATTGAATACAACAGACACCATACCCTCTTTCCTCCATGGGGTAATTCTCCAACAGTCTACGCTTTGATCGTTCCCTTCAAGACCAGTAGTAGTTTCCGATGCTCATCTGGAAGCATTCTGTAATCTGTGGACTATCTGAGTGTTGATGAACCACAGAAATTGCATCGGAATTGAATATAACAGTCACCATGCGCACTTTCCTCCAAGGGAGCAGTGTCTCAAACAGTCTACGCTTTGATCGTTCCCTGGAAGACCAGTAGTAGTTTCCGATGCACATATGGAGGCATTCTGTAATCTGTGGACTATAAGAGTGTTGATGAAACACATAAATTGCATCGGGATTAAATACAACAGTCATCATGCGCACTTTCCTCCATGGCAGTAATGTCTGTAACAGTCTACGCTTTGTTCATTCCCTGGAAGACCAGTAGTAGTTTCCGATGCACATCTGGAGGCATTCTGTTATCTGTGAACTATCTGAGTGTTGATGAAACACAGAAATTGCGTCGGGATTGAATACAACAGTCACCATGCGCACTTTCCTCCATGGGGGTAACTCTCAAACAGTCTACGCTTTGATCGTTCACTGGAAGGCCAGTAGTAGTTTCCGATGCACATCTGGAGGCATTCTGTAATCTTTGGACCTTCAAAGTGTGTATTGAAACACAGAAATTGCTTCGGGATTGAATACAAAAGTCACCATGCGCACTTTCCACCATGGGAGTAATGTCTCAAACAGTCTACGCTTTGATCGTTCCCTGGAAGACCAGTAGTAGTTACCGATGCACATCTGGAGGCATTCTGTAATCTGTGGACTCTCAGAGTGTTGATGAAACACAGAAATTGCATCGGGATTGAATACAACGGTCACAATGCGCACTTTCCTCCATGGGAGTAATCTCTCAAACAGTCTACGTTTTGATCGTTCCCCGGTAGACCAGCAGTAGTTTCCGATGCACATCTGGAAGCATTCTGTAATCTGTGGTCTATCAGACTTTTGATAAAACACAGAAATTGCATCGGGATTGACTACTGTCCCCAAGTGCACTTTCCTCCGTCTGAGTAATGTCTCAAACTGTCTACGCTTTGATCGTTCCCCGGAAGACCAGTAGTAGTTCCGATGCACATCTGGAGGCATTCTGTAATCAGTGGACTGTAAGAGTGTTGATGAAACACAGAAATTGCATCGGGATTGAATACAACAGTCGCCATGCGCACTTTCCTCCACGGGAGGTATGTCTCAAACTGACTATGCTTTGATCGTTCTCTGGAAGACCAGTAGTAGTTTCCGATGCACATCTGGTGGCATTCTGTAATCTGTGGACTATCAGAGTGTTGAGGAAACACAAAAATTGCATCGGAATTGAATACAACAGGCACCATGCGCACTTTCCTCCATGGAAGTAATGTCTCTAACAGTCTACGATTTGGCGTTCCTTGGAAGACCAGTAGTAGTTTCCTATGCACATCTGCAGGCGTTCTGTAATCTGTGGACTATCAGAGTGCTGATGAAACACAGATATTGCATCGTGATTGAATACAACAGTCACCATGAGAACGTTCCTCCATGGGAGTAATGTCTCAAACATTCTATGCTTTGATCGTTCCCTGGAAGACCAGTAGTAGTTTCCGATGCTCATCTTGAGGCATTCTGTAATCTGTGGACTGTCAGAGTGTTAATGAAACACAGAAATTGCATCGGGACTGAATACAACAGTCACCATTCGCACTTTCCTTTATGGGAGTAATGACTCAAACAGTCTACGTTTTGATCGTTCCGTGGAAGACCAGTAGTAGTTTCCGATGCACATCTGAAGACAATCTGTAATCTGTGGACTATCAGAGTGTTGATGAAACACAGAAATTGCATCGGGATTGAATACAACAGTCACCATGCGCACTTTCCTCCATGGGAGTAATGTCTCCAACAGTCCACGCTTTGATCGTTCCCTGGAAGACCAGTAGTAGTTTACGATGCACATCTGGAGGCATTCTCTAACCTCTGGACCTTCAAATTGTGGATTGAAACACAGAAATTGCCTCGGGATTGAATACAACAGTCACCATGCGCACTTTCCTCCAAATTAGCAGTGTCTTAAACAGTCTACGCTTTGATCGTTCCCTGGAAGACCAGTAGTAGTTTCCGATGCACATATGGAGGCATTCTGTAATCTGTGGACTATCATAGTGTTGATGAAACACAGAAATTGCATCGGGATTGAAAACAACAGTCACCATGCGCACTTTCCTCCATAAATGTAATGTCTCAAACAGTCTACGCTTTGATAGTTCCCTGGAAGACCAGTAGTAGTTTCCGAAGCACATCTGGAGGCAATCTGTAATCTGTGGACTATCAGAGTGTTAATGAAACACAGATATTGCAGCGGGATTTAATACAACAGACACCATGCCCTCATTCCTACATGGGGTAATTCTCAAACAGTCTACGCTTTGATCGTTCCCTGGAAGACCTGTAGTAGTTTCCGATGCACATCTGGTGGCATTCTGTAATCTGTAGACTATCAGAGTGTTGATGAAACACAGAAATTGCATCGGGATTGAATACAACTGTCACCAAGTGAACTTTCCTTCAGGGGAGTAATGTCTCAAACAGTCTACGCTTTGATCGTTCCCTGGAAGACCAGTAGTAGTTTCCGAAGCACATCTGGAGGAATTCTGTAATCTGTGGAGAATCAGAGTGTTGATGAAACAGAGAAATTGCATCGGGATTGAATACAACAGTCACCATGCGCACTTTCCTCCATGGGAGTAATGTCTCAAACTGTCTACGCTTTGATCGTTCCCTGGAAGATCAGTAGTAGTTTCCGTAGCACATCTGGAGGCATTCTGTAATCTGTGGACTATCAGAGTGTTGATGAAACACAGAAATTGCATCGGTATTGAATACAACAGCCACCATGCGCACTTTCCTCCATGTTGTTAATTCTCAAACAGTCTATGCTTTGATCGTTCCCTGGAAGGCCAGTAGCAGTTTCCGATGCACAACTGGAGGCATTCTGTAATCTGTGTACCTTCAAAGTGTGTATTGAAACACAGAAATTGCCTCGGGATTGAATACAAAAGTCACCATGCGCACTTTCCACCATGGGAGTAATGTCTCAAACAGTCTACGCTTTGATCGTTCCCTGGAAGACCAGTAGTAGTTACCGATGCTCATCTGGAGGCATTCTGTAATCTGTGGACTATCATAGTGTTGATGAAACACAGAAATTGCATCGGGATTGAAAACAACAGTCACCATGCGCACTTTCCTCCATAAAAGTAATGGGTCAAACAGTCTACGCTTTGATCGTTCCCTGGAAGACCTGTAGTAGTTTCCGATGCACATCTGGTGGCATTCTGTAATCTGTAGACTATCAGAGTGTTGATGAAACACAGAAATTGCATCGGGATTGAATACAACTGTCACCAAGTGAACTTTCCTCCAGGGGAGTAATGTCTCAAACAGTCTACGCTTTGATCGTTCCCTGGAAGATCAGTAGTAGTTTCCGATGCACATCTGGAGGCATTCTGTAATCTGTGAAGTATCTGAGTGTTGATGAAACACAGAAATTGCGTCGGGATTCAATACAACAGTCACCATGCGCCCTTTTCTCCATGGAAGTAATGTATAAAACAGTCTACGCCTTGATCGTTCCCTTGAAGACCAGTAGTAGTTTCCGATGCTCATCTGGAGGCAATCTGTAATCTGTGGACTATCAGAGTGTTGATGAAACACAGAAATGGCATCGGGATTCAATACAACTATCACCATGCGCACTTTCCTCCATGCGAACAGTGTCTCAAACAGTCTTCGCTTTGATCGTTCCCTGGAAGACCAGTAGTAGTTTCCGATGCACATCTGGTGGCATTCTGTAATCTGTGGACTATCAGAGTATTGATGAAACACAGAAATTGCATCGGGATTGAATACAACAGTCACCATTCGCACTTTCCTTTATGGGAGTAATGACTCAAACAGTCTACGTCTTGATCGTTCCCGGGAAGACCAGTAGTAGTTTCCGATGCACATCTGAAGACAATCTGTAATCTGTGGACTATCAGAGTGTTGATGAAACACAGAAATTGCATCGGGATTGAATACAACAGTCACCATGCGCACTTTCCTCTATGGGAGTAATATCTCATACAGTCTACGTTTTGATCGTTCCCTGGAAGAGCAGTAGTAGTTTACGATGCACATCTGGAGGCATTCTGTAATCTGTGGACTATCAGACTGTTGATGAAACACAGAAATTGCATCGGGATTGAATACAACAGTCACCATGCGCACTTTCCTCCACGGGAGGTATGTCTCAAACTGACTACGCTTTGATCGTTCCCTGGAAGACCAGTAGTAGTTTCCGATGCACATCTGGTGGCATTCTGTAATCTGTGGACTATCAGAGTGTTGATGAAACACAAAAATTGCATCGGAATTGAATACAACAGGCACCATGCGCACTTTCCACCATGGGAGTAATGTCTCTAACAGTCTACGATTTGATCGTTCCCTGGAAGACCAGTAGTAGTTTCCTATGCACATCTGCAGGCGTTTTGTAATCTGTGGACTATCAGAGTGCTGATGAAACACAGAAATTGCATCGGGATTGAATACAACAGTCACCATGATAACGTTTCTCCATGGGAGTAATGTCTCAAACAGTCTATGCTTTGATCGTTCCCTGGAAGACCAGTAGTATTTTCCGATGCTCATCTTGAGGCATTCTGTAATCTGTGGAGTATCTGAGTGTTAATGAAACACAGAAATTGCATCGGGACTGAATACAACAGTCACCATTCGCACTTTCCTTTATGGGAGTAATGACTCAAACAGTCTACGTTTTGATCGTTCCCTGGAAGACCAGTAGTAGTTTCCGATGCACATCTGAAGACAATCTGTAGTCTGTGGACTATCAGAGTGTTGATGAAACACAGAAATTGCATCGGGATTGAATACAACAGTCACCATGCGCACTTTCCTCCATGGGAGTAATGTCTCATACAGTCTAGGATTTGATCGTTCCCTGGAAGAGCAGTAGTAGTTTACGATGCACATCTGGAGGCATTCTGTAATCTGTGGACTATCAGACTGTTGATGAAACACAGAAATTGCATCAGGATTGAGTACAACAGTCACTATGCCCACTTTCCTCCATGGGAATAATGTCTCAAACAGTCTACGCTTTGATCGTTAGCTGGAAGTCAGCAGTAGTTTCTGATGCATATCTGGAGGCATTCTGTAATCTGTGGACTATCATAGTGTTGATGAAACACAGAAATTGCATCGGGATTGAATACAACAGTCACCATGCGCACTTTCCTCCATAAAAGTAATGTCTCAAACAGTCTACGCATTGATCGTTCCCTGGAAGACCAGTAGTAGTTTCCGAAGCACATCTGGAGGCAATCTGAAATCTGTGGACTATCAGAGTGATGATGAAACACAGATATTGGAGCGGGATTGAATACAACAGACACCATGCCCTCTTTCCTCCATGGGGTAATTCTCAAACAGTCTACGCTTTGATCGGTTCCTGGGAGACCTGTAGTAGTTTCCGATGCACATCTGGATGCATTCTGTAATCTCTGGACCTTCAAAGTGTGGATTGAAACACAGAAATTGCCTCGGGATTGAATACAACAGTCACCATGCGCACTTTCCTCCATGGGAGTAATGTCTCCAACAGTCTACGCTTTGATCGTTCCCTGGAAGACAAGTAGTAGTTTCCGATGCACATCTGGAGGCAATCTGTTATCTGTGGACTATCAGAGTGTTGATGAAACACAGAAATTGCATCGGGATTGAATACAACAGTCACCATGCGCACTTTCCTCCATGGGGATAATTCTCAAACAGTCTACGCTTTGATCGTTCCCTGGAAGGCCAGTAGTAGTTTCCGATGCACATCTGGAGGCATTCTGTAATCTGTGGACTATCTGAGTGTTGATGAAACACAGAAATTGCATCGGAATTGAATACAACAGTCACCATGCGCACTTTCCTCCATGGGAGTAATGTCTCATACAGTCTACGTTTTGATCGTTCCCTGGAAGAGCAGTAGTAGTTTACGATGCACATCTGGAGGCATTCTGTAATCTGTGGACTATCAGACTGTTGATGAAACACAGAAATTGCATCGGGATTGAATACATCAGTCACCATGCGCACTTTCCTCCACGGGAGGTATGTCTCAAACTGACTACCCTTTGATCGTTCCCTGGAAGACCAGTAGTAGTTTCCGATGCACATCTGGTGGCATTCTGTAATCTGTGGACTATCAGAGTGTTGATGAAACACAAAAATTGCATCGGAATTGAATACAACAGGCACCATGCGCACTTTCCTCCATGGGAGTAATGTCTCTAACAGTCTACGATTTGATCGTTCCCTGGAAGACCAGTAGTAGTTTCCTATGCACATCTGCAGGCGTTTTGTAATCTGTGGACTATCAGAGTGCTGATGAAACACAGAAATTGCATCGGGATTGAATACAACAGTCACCATGAGAACGTTCCTCCATGGGAGTAATGTCTCAAACAGTCTATGCTTTGATCGTTCCCTGGAAGACCAGTAGTAGTTTCCGATGCTCATCTTGAGGAATTCTGTAATCTGTGGACTATCAGAGTGTTAATGAAACACAGAAATTGCATCGGGACTGAATACAACAGTCACCATTCGCACTTTCCTTTATGGCAGTAATGACTCAAACAGTCTACGTTTTGATCGTTCCCTGGAAGACCAGTAGTAGTTTCCGATGCACATCTGAAGACAATCTGTAATCTGTGGACTATCAGAGAGTTGATGAAACACAGAAATTGCATCGGGATTGAATACAACAGTCACCATGCGCACTTTCCTCCATGGGAGTAATGTCTCATACAGTCTACGTTTTGATCGTTCCCTGGAAGAGCAGTTGTAGTTTACGATGCACATCTGGAGGCATTCTGTAATCTGTGGACTATCAGACTGTTGATGAAACACAGAAATTGCATCGGGATTGAGTACAACAATCACCATGCCCACTTTCCTCCATGGGAATAATGTCTCAAACAGTCTACGCTTTGATCGTTAGCTGGAAGTCAGTAGTAGTTTCTGATGCATATCTGGAGGCATTCTGTAAACTGTGGACTATCATAGTGTTGATGAAACACAGAAATTGCATCGGGATTGAATACAACAGTCACCATGCGCACTTTCCTCCATAAAGGTAATGTCTCAAACAGTCTACGCATTGATCGTTCCCTGGAAGACCAGTAGTAGTTTCCGAAGCACATCTGGAGGCAATCTGAAATCTGTGGACTATCAGAGTGATGATGAAACACAGATATTGGAGCGGGATTGAATACAACAGACACCATGAACTCTTTCCTCCATGGGGTAATTCTCAAACAGTCTACGCTTTGATCGTTCCCTGGGAGACCTATAGTAGTTTCCGATGCACATCTGGAGGCATTCTGTAATCTCTGGACCTTCAAAGTGTGGATTGAAACACAGAAATTGCCTCGGGATTGAAAACAACAGTCACCATGCGCACTTTCCTCCATGGGGATAATTCTCAAACAGTCTACGCTTTGATCGTTCCCAGGAAGGCCAGTAGCAGTTTCCGATGCTCATCTGGAGGCATTCTGTAATCTGTGTACCTTCAAAGTGTGTATTGAAACACAGAAATTGCCTAGGGATTGAATACAAAAGTCACCATGCGCACTTTCCACCATGGGAGTAATGTCTCAAACAGTCTACGCTTTGATCGTTCCCTCGAAGACCAGTAGTAGTTTCCGATGCACATCTGGAGGCATTCTGTAATCTGTGGTCTATCAGACTGTTGATGAAACACAGAAATTGCATCGGGATTGAATATAACAGTCAGCATTCGCACTTTCCTCCATTGTAGTAATGTCTCTAACAGTCTACGATTTGATTATTCCCTGGAAGACCAGTAGTAGTTTCCGATGCACATCTGGAAGCATTCTGTAATCTGTGGACTATCTGAGTGTTGATGAACCACAGAAATTGCATCGGAATTGAATATAACAGTCACCATGCGCACTTTCCTCCAAGGGAGCAGTGTCTCAAACAGTCTACGCTTTGATCGTTCCCTGGAAGACCAGTAGTAGTTTCCGATGCACATATGGAGGCATTCTGTAATCTGTGGACTTTCAAAGTGTTGATAAAACACAATAATTGCATCTGGATTGAATACCCAGTCACCATGCGCACTTTCCTCCACGGAGTAATGTCTCAAACAGTCTACGCTTTGATCGTTCCCTGGGAGACCAGTAGTAGTTCCGATGCACGTCTCGTGGCATTCTGTAATCTGTGGAGTATCAGAGTGTTGATGAAACACAGAAATAGAATCGGGATTGAATACAACAGACACCATGCGCACTTTCCTCCATGGGAGAAATGTCTCAAACTGTCTACGCTTTGATCGTTCCCTGGAAGACCAGTAGTAGTTTCCGCAGCACATCTGGAGGCATTCTGTAATCTGTGGACTATCAGAGTGTTGATGAAACACAGAAATTGCATCGGGATTGAATACAACAGCCACCATGCGCACTTTCCTCCATGGGGGTAATTCTCAAACAGTCTATGCTTTGATCGTTCCCTGGAAGGCCAGTAGCAGTTTCCGATGCTCATCTGGAGGCATTCTGTAATCTGTGTACCTTCAAAGTGTGTATTGAAACACAGAAATTGCCTAGGGATTGAATACAAAAGTCACCATGCGCACTTTCCACCATGGGAGTAATGTCTCAAACAGTCTACGCTTTGATCGTTCCCTGGAAGACCAGTAGTAGTTACCGATGCACATCTGGAGGCATTCTGTAATCTGTGAACTATCTGAGTGTTGATGAAACACAGAAATTGCGTCGGGATTGAATACAACAGTCACCATGCGCCCTTTTCTCCATGGAAGTAATGTCTCAAACAGTCTACGCTTTGATCGTTCCCTTGAAGACCAGTAGTAGTTTCCGATGCTCATCTGGAGGCAATCTGTAATCTGTGGACTATCAGAGTGTTGATGGAACACAGAAATGGCATCGGGATTCAATACAACAGTCACCATGCACACTTTCCTCCATGCGAACAGTGTCTCAAACAGTCTACGCTTTGATCGTTCCCTGGAAGACCAGTAGTAGTTTCCGATGCACATCTGGAGGCATTCTGTAATCTGTGGTCTATCAGACTGTTGATGAAACACAGAAATTGCATCGGGATTGACTACAGTCACCAAGTGCACTTTTCTCCGTCTGAGTAATGTCTCAAACAGTCTACGCTTTGATCGTTCCCTGGAAGACCAGTAGTAGTTCCGATGCACATCTGGAGGCATTCTGTAATCAGTGGTCTGTCAGAGTGTTGATGAAACACAGAAATTGCATCGGGATTGAATACAACAGTCACCATGCGCACTTTCCTCCATGGGAGTAATGTCTCAAACAGTCTACGCTTTGATCGTTCCCTGGAAGACCAGCAGTAGTTTCCGATGCACATCTGGAGGCATTCTGTAATCTGTGGTCTATCAGACTGTTGATGAAACACAGAAATTGCATCGTGATTGAATATAACAGTCAGCATTCGCACTTTCCTCCATTGTAGTAAAGTCTCTACCAGTCTACAATTTGATTATATCCTGGAAGACCAGTAGTAGTTTCCGATGCACATCTGGAAGCATTCTGTAATCTGTGGACTATCTGAGTGTTGATGAACCACAGAAATTGCATCGGAATTGAATATAACAGTCACCATGCGCACTTTCCTCCAATGGAGCAGTGTCTCAAACAGTCTACGCTTTGATCGTTCCCTAGAAGACCAGTAGTAGTTTCCGATGCACATATGGAGGCATTCTGTAATCTGTGGACGTTCAAAGTGTTGATGAAACACAATAATTGCATCTGGATTGAATACCCAGTCACCATGCGCACTTTCCTCCACGGGAGTAATGTCTCAAACAGTCTACGCTTTGATTGTTCCCTGGGAGACCAGTAATAGTTCCGATGCACGTCTCGTGGCATTCTGTAATCTGTGGACTATCAGAGTGTTGATGAAACACAGAAATTGCATCGGGATTGAATACAACAGCCACCATGCGCACTTTCCTCCATGGGGGTAATTCTCAAACAGTCTATGCTTTGATCGTTCCCTGGAAGGCCAGTAGCAGTTTCCGATGCACATCTGGAGGCATTCTGTAATCTGTGTACCTTCAAAGTGTGTATTGAAACACAGAAATTGCCTCGCGAGTGAATACAAAAGTCACCATGCGCACTTTCCACCATGGGAGTAATATCTCAAACAGTCTACGCTTTGATCATTCCCTGGAAGAACAGTAGTAGTTTCCGATGCCCATCTGGTGGCATTCTGCAATCTGTGGACTATCAGAGTGTTGATGAATCACATAAATTGCATCGGGATTAAATACAACAGTCATCATGCGCACTCTCCTCCATGGGAGTAATGTCTCTAACAGCCTACGCTTTGATCGTTCCCTGGAAGACCAGTAGTAGTTTCCGATGCACATCTGGAGGCAATCTGTAATCTGTGAACTATCTGAGTGTTGATGAAACACAGAAATTGCATCGGGATTACATACAACAGTCATCATGCGCACTTTCCTCCATGGGAGTAATGTCTCTAACAGTCTATGTTTTGATCGTTCCCTGGAAGAGCAGTAGTAGTTTACGATGCACATCTGGAGGCATTCTGTAATCTGTGGACTATCAGACTGTTGATGAAACACAGAAATTGCATCGGGATTGAATACAACAGTCACCATGCGCACTTTCCTCCACGGGAGGTATGTCTCAAACTGACTACGCTTTGATCGTTCCCTGGAAGACCAGTAGTAGTTTCCGATGCACATCTGGTGGCATTCTGTAATCTGTGGACTATCAGAGTGTTGATGAAACACAAAAATTGCATCGGAATTGAATACAACAGGCACCATGCGCACTTTCCTCCATGGGAGTACTGTCTCTAACAGTCTACGATTTGATCGTTCCCTGGAAGACCAGTAGTAGTTTCCTATGCACATCTGCAGGCGTTCTGTAATCTGTGGACTATCAGAGTGCTGATGAAACACAGAAATTGCATCGGGATTGAATACAACAGTCACCATGAGAACGTTTCTCCATGGGAGTAATGTCTCAAACAGTCTATGCTTTGATCGTTCCCTGGAAGACCAGTAGTAGTTTCCGATGCTCATCTTAAGGCATTCTGTAATCTGTGGACTATCAGAGTGTTAATGAAACACACAAATTGCATCGGGACTGAATACAACAGTCACCATTCGCACTTTCCTTTATGGGAGTAATGACTCAAACAGTATACGTTTTGATCGTTCCCTGGAAGACCAGTAGTAGTTTCCGATGCACATCTGAAGACAATCTGTAGTCTGTGGACTATCAGAGTGTTGATGAAACACAGAAATTGCATCGGGATTGAATACAACAGTCACCATGCGCACTTTCCTCCATGGGAGTAATGTCCCATACAGTCTAGGATTTGATCGTTCCCTGGAAGAGCAGTAGTAGTTTACGATGCACATCTGGAGGCATTCTGTAATCTGTGGACTATCAGACTGTTGATGAAACACAGAAATTGCATCGGGATTGAGTACAACAGTCACCATGCCCACTTTCCTCCATGGGAATAATGTCTCAAACAGTCTACGCTTTGATCGTTAGCTGGAAGTCAGTAGTAGTTTCTGATGCATATCTGGAGGCATTCTGTAATCTGTGGACTATCATAGTGTTGATGAAACACAGAAATTGCATCGGGATTGAATACAACAGTCACCATGCGCACTTTCCTCCATAAAAGTAATGTCTCAAACAGTCTACGCATTGATCGTTCCCTGGAAGACCAGTAGTAGCTTCCGAAGCACATCTGGAGGCAATCTGAAATCTGTGGACTATCAGAGTGATGATGAAACACAGATATTGGAGCGGGATTGAATATAACAGACACCATGCCCTCTTTCCTCCATGGGGTAATTCTCAAACAGTCTACGCTTTGATCGTTCCCTGGGAGACCTGTTGTAGTTTCCGATGCACATCTGGAGGCATTCAGTAATCTCTGGACCTTCAAAGTGTGGATTGAAACACAGAAATTGCCTCGGGATTGAATACAACAGTCACCATGCGCACATTCCTCCATGGGAGTAATGTCTCCAACAGTCTACGCTTTGATCGTTCCCTGGAAGACAAGTAGTAGTTTCCGATGCACATCTGGAGGCAATTTGTTATCTGTGGACTATCAGAGTGTTGATGAAACACAGAAATTGCATCGGGATTGAATACAACAGTCACCATGCGCACTTTCCTCCATGGGGATAATTCTCAAACAGTCTACGCTTTGATCGTTCCCTGGAAGACCAGTAGTAGTTCCGATGCACATCTGGAGGCATTCTGTAATCAGTGGTCTGTCAG
Organism: Schistocerca gregaria; assembly: GCF_023897955.1. Classification (NCBI taxonomy): domain Eukaryota; kingdom Metazoa; phylum Arthropoda; class Insecta; order Orthoptera; family Acrididae; genus Schistocerca; species Schistocerca gregaria. Next base: position 6,411,695 of record NC_064921.1, read on the forward strand.
AGTGTTGATGAAACACAGAAATTGCATCGGGATTGAATACAACAGTCACCATGCGCACTTTCCTCCATGGGAGTAATGTCTCAAACAGTCTACGCTTTGATCGTTCCCTGGAAGACCAGCAGTAGTTTCCGATGCACATCTGGAGGCATTCTGTAATCTGTGGTCTATCAGAGTGTTGATGAAACACAGAAATTGCATCGGGATTGAATATAACAGTCAGCATTCGCACTTTCCTCCATTGTAGTAATGTCTCTAACAGTCTACAATTTGATTATTCCCTGGAAGACCAGTAGTAGTTTCCGATGCACATCTGGAAGCATTCTGTAATCTGTGGACTATCTGAGTGTTGATGAACCACAGAAATTGCATCGGAATTGAATATAACAGTCACCATGCGCACTTTCCTCCAATGGAGCAGTGTCTCAAACAGTCTACGCTTTGATCGTTCCCTATAACACCAGTAGTAGTTTCCGATGCACATCTGGAGGCATTCTGTAATCTGTGTACCTTCAAAGTGTGTATTGAAACACAGAAATTGCCTAGGGATTGAATACAAAAGTCACCAAGCGCACTTTCCACCATGGGAGTAATGTCTCAAACAGTCTACGCTTTGATCGTTCCCTGGAAGACCAGTAGTAGTTACCGATGCACATCTGGAGGCATTCTGTAATCTGTGAACTATCTGAGTGTTGATGAAACACAGAAATTGCGTCGGGATTGAATACAACAGTCACCATGCGCCCTTTTCTCCATGGAAGTAATGTCTCAAACAGTCTACGCTTTGATCGTTCCCTTGAAGACCAGTAGTAGTTTCCGATGCTCATCTGGAGGCAATCTGTAATCTGTGGACTATCAGAGTGTTGATGGCACACAGAAATGGCATCGGGATTCAATACAACAGTCACCATGCACACTTTCCTCCATGCGAACAGTGTCTCAAACAGTCTACGCTTTGATCGTTCCCTGGAAGACCAGTAGTAGTTTCCGATGCACATCTGGAGGCATTCTGTAATCTGTGGTCTATCAGACTGTTGATGAAACACAGAAATTGCATCGGGATTGACTACAGTCACCAAGTGCACTTTCCTCCGTCTGAGTAATGTCTCAAACAGTCTACGCTTTGATCGTACCCTGGAAGACCAGTAGTAGTTCCGATGCACATCTGGAGGCATTCTGTAATCAGTGGTCTGTCAGAGTGTTGATGAAACACAGAAATTGCATCGGGATTGAATACAACAGTCACCATGCGCACTTTCCTCCATGGGAGTAATGTCTCAAACAGTCTACGCTTTGATCGTTCCCTGGAAGACCAGCAGTAGTTTCCGATGCACATCTGGAGGCATTCTGTAATCTGTGGTCTATCAGACTGTTGATGAAACACAGAAATTGCATCGGGATTGAATATAACAGTCAGCATTCGCACTTTCCTCCATTGTAGTAATGTCTCTAACAGTCTACAATTTGATTATTCCCTGGAAGACCAGTAGTAGTTTCCGATGCACATCTGGAAGCATTCTGTAATCTGTGGACTATCTGAGTGTTGATGAACCACAGAAATTGCATCGGAATTGAATATAACAGTCACCATGCGCACTTTCCTCCAATGGAGCAGTGTCTCAAACAGTCTACGCTTTGATCGTTCCCTGGAAGACCAGTAGTAGTTTCCGATGCACATATGGAGGCATTCTGTAATCTGTGGACGTTCAAAGTGTTGATGAAACAAATTAATTGCATCTGGATTGAATACCCAGTCACCATGCGCACTTTCCTCCACGGGAGTAATGTCTCAAACAGTCTACGCTTTGATTGTTCCCTGGGAGACCAGTAATAGTTCCGATGCACGTCTTGTGGCATTCTGTAATCTGTGGACTATCAGAGTGTTGATGAAACACAGAAATTGCATCGGGATTGAATACAACAGCCACCATGCGCACTTTCCTCCATGGGGGTAATTCTCAAACAGTCTATGCTTTGATCGTTCCCTGGAAGGCCAGTAGTAGTTTCCGATGCACATCTGGAGGCAATCTGTAATCTGTGAACTATCTGAGTGTTGATGATACACAGAAATTGCGTCGGGATTTAATACAACAGTCACCATGCGCACCTTCCTCCATGGAAGTAATGTCTCAAACAGTCTACGCTTTGATCGTTCCCTCGAAGACCAGTAGTAGTTTCCGATGCCCATCTGGTGGCATTCTGCAATCTGTGGACTATGAGAGTGTTGATGAAACACAGAATTTGCATCGGGATTGAATACAACGGTCACCATGCGCACTTTCCTCCATGGGAGTAATGTCTCATACAGTCTACGTGTTGATCGTTCCCTGAAAGAGCAGTAGTAGTTTACGATGCACATCTGGCGGCATTCTGTAATCTGTGGACTATCCGACTGTAGATGAAACACAGAAATTGCATCGGGATTGAATACAACAGGCACCATGCTCATTTTCCTCCATGGGCGTAATGTCTCAAGCAGTCTATTCTTTGATCGTACCCTAGAAGACGTGAAGTAGTTTCCGATGCACATCTGGAGGCATTCTGTAATCTGTGGTCTGTCAGACTGTTGATGAAACACAGAAATTGCATCGGGATTGAATATAACAGTCAGCATTCACACTTTCCTCCATTGTAGTAATGTCTCTAACAGTCTACGATTTGATTATTCCCTGGAAGACCAGTAGTAGTTTCCAATGCACATTTGGAAGCATTCTGTAATCTGTGGACTATCTGAGTTGTTGATGAACCACAGAAATTGCATCGGAATTGAATATAACAGTCACCATGCGCACTTTCCTCCAAGGGAGCAGTGTCTCAAACAGTCTACGCTTTGATCGTTCCCTGGAAGACCAGTAGTAGTTTCCGATGCACATATGGAGGCATTCTGTAATCTGTGGACTTTCAAAGTGTTGATGAAACACAATAATTGCATCTGGATTGAATACCCAGTCACCATGCGCACTTTCCTCCACGGGAGTAATGTCTCAAACAGTCTACGCTTTGATCGTTCCCTGGGAGACCAGTAGTAGTTCCGATGCACGTCTCGTGGCATTCTGTAATCTGTGGAGTATCAGAGTGTTGATGAAACACAGAAATAGAATCGGGATTGAATACAACAGACACCATGCGCACTTTCTTCCATGGGGGAAATGTCTCAAACTGTCTACGCTTTGATCGTTCCCTTGAAGACCAGTAGTAGTTTCCGCAGCACGTCTGGAGGCATTCTGTAATCTGTGGACTATCAGAGTGTTGATGAAACACAGAAATTGCATCGGGATTGAATACAACAGCCACCATGCGCACTTTCCTCCATGGGGGTAATTCTCAAACAGTCTATGCTTTGATCGTTCCCTGGAAGGCCAGTAGCAGTTTCCGATGCACATCTGGAGGCATTCTGTAATCTGTGTACCTTCAAAGTGTGTATTGAAACACAGAAATTGCCTAGGGATTGAATACAAAAGTCACCATGCGCACTTTCCACCATGGGAGTAATGTCTCAAACAGTCTACGCTTTGATCGTTCCCTGGAAGACCAGTAGTAGTTACCGATGCACATCTGGAGGCATTCTGTAATCTGTGAACTATCTGAGTGTTGATGAAACACAGAAATTGCGTCGGGATTGAATACAACAGTCACCATGCGCCCTTTTCTCCATGGAAGTAATGTCTCAAACAGTCTACGCTTTGATCGTTCCCTTGAAGACCAGTAGTAGTTTCCGATGCTCATCTGGAGGCAATCTGTAATCTGTGGACTATCAGAGTGTTGATGGAACACAGAAATGGCATCGGGATTCAATACAACAGTCACCATGCACACTTTCCTCCATGCGAACAGTGTCTCAAACAGTCTACGCTTTGATCGTTCCCTGGAAGACCAGTAGTAGTTTCCGATGCACATCGGGAGGCATTCTGTAATCTGTGGTCTATCAGACTGTTGATGAAACACAGAAATTGCATCGGGATTGACTACAGTCACCAAGTGCACTTTCCTCCGTCTGAGTAATGTCTCAAACAGTCTACGCTTTGATCGTTCCCTGGAAGACCAGTAGTAGTTCCGATGTACATCTGGAGGCATTCTGTAATCAGTGGTCTGTCAGAGTGTTGATGAAACACAGAAATTGCATCGGGATTGAATACAACACTCACCATGCGCACTTTCCTCCATGGGAGTAATGTCTCAAACAGTCTACGCTTTGATCGTTCCCTGGAAGACCAGCAGTAGTTTCCGATGCACATCTGGAGGCATTCTGTAATCTGTGGTCTATCAGACTATTGATGAAACACAGAAATTGCATCGGGATTGAATATAACAGTCAGCATTCGCACTTTCCTCCATTGTAGTAATGTCTCTAACAGTCTACAATTTGATTATTCCCTGGAAGACCAGTAGTAGTTTCCGATGCACATCTGGAAGCATTCTGTAATCTGTGGACTATCTGAGTGTTGATGAACCACAGAAATTGCATCGGAATTGAATATAACAGTCACCATGCGCACTTTCCTCCAATGGAGCAGTGTCTCAAACAGTCTACGCTTTGATCGTTCCCTGGAAGACCAGTAGTAGTTTCCGATGCACATATGGAGGCATTCTGTAATCTGTGGACGTTCAAAGTGTTTATGAAACAAATTAATTGCATCTGGATTGAATACCCAGTCACCATGCGCACTTTCCTCCACGGGAGTAATGTCTCAAACAGTCTACGCTTTGATTGTTCCCTGGGAGACCAGTAATAGTTCCGATGCACGTCTTGTGGCATTCTGTAATCTGTGGACTATCAGAGTGTTGATGAAACACAGAAATTGCATCGGGATTGAATACAACAGCCACCATGCGCACTTTCCTCCATGGGGGTAATTCTCAAACAGTCTATGCTTTGATCGTTCCCTGGAAGGCCAGTAGCAGTTTCCGATGCACATCTGGAGGCATTCTGTAATCTGTGTACCTTCAAAGTGTGTATTGAATCACAGAAATTGCCTCGCGATTGAATACAAAAGTCACCATGCGTACTTTCCACCATGGGAGTAATGTCTCAAACAGTCTACGCTTTGATCGTTCCCTGGAAGACCAGTAGTAATTTTCGATGCCCATCTGGTGGCATTCTGCAATCTGTGGACTATCAGAGTGTTGATGAATCACATAAATTGCATCGGGATTAAATACAACAGTCATCATGCGCACTCTCCTCCATGGGAGTAATGTCTCTAACAGCCTACGCTTTGATCATTCCCTGGAAGACCAGTAGTAGTTTCCGATGCACATCTGGAGGCAATCTGTAATCTGTGAACTATCTGAGTGTTGATGATACACAGAATTTGCATCGGGATTGAATACAACGGTCACCATGCGCACTTTCCTCTATGGGAGTAATGTCTCAAACAGTCTACGCTTTGATCGTTCCCTGGAAGACTAGCAGTAGTTTCCGATGCATATCTGGAGGCATTCTGTAATCAGTGGTCTATCAGACTGTTGATGAAACACAGAAATTGCATCGGGATTGACTACAGTCACCAAGTGCACTTTCCTCCGTCTGAGTAATGTCTCAAACAGTCTACGCTTTGATCGTTCCCTGGAAGACCAGTAGTAGTTCCGATGCACATCTGGAGGCATTCTGTAATCAGTGGTCTGTCAGAGTGTTGATGAAACACAGAAATTGCATCGGGATTGAATACAACAGTCCCCACGCGCACTTTCCACCATGGGAGAAATGTCTCTAACAGTCTACGCTTTGATCGTTCCCTGGAAGACCAGTAGCAGTTTCAGATGCACATCTGGAGGCATTCTGTAATCTGTGGACTATCATAGTGCTGATGAAACACAGAAATTGCATCGGGATTGAATACAACAGTCACCACACGCACTTTCCACCATGGGAGAAATGTCTCTAACAGTCTACGCTTTGATCGTTCCCTGGAAGACCAGTAGTAGTTTCCGATGCACATCTGGAGGCATTCTGTAATCTGTGGACTATCAGAGTAATGATGAAACACAGAATTTGCATCGGGATTAAATTCAACAGTCATCATGCGCACTTTCCTCCATGGCAGTAATGTCTGTAACAGTCTACGCTTTGATCGTTCCCTGGAAGACGAGTAGTAGTTTCCGATGCACATCTGGAGACAATCTGTAATCTGTGGACTATCAGAGTGTCGATGAAACACAGAAATTTCATCGGGATTGAATACAACAGTCACCATGCGCACTTTCCTCCATGGGAGTAATGTCTCATACAGTCTACGTGTTGATCGTTCCCTGGAAGAGCAGTACTAGTTTACGATGCACATCTGGCGGCATTCTGTAATCTGTGGACTATCCGACTGTAGATGAAACACAGAAATTGCATCGGGATTGAATACAACAGGCACCATGCTCATTTTCCTCCATGGGCGTAATGTCTCAAGCAGTCTATTCTTTGATCGTACCCTGGAAGACGAGAAGTAGTTTCCGATGCACATCTGGAGGCATTCTGCAATCTGTGGACTATCAGACTGTTGATGAAACTGAGAAATTCCATCGGGATTGAATACAACAGTCACCATCCGCACTCTCCTCCATGGGAGTAATTCTCAAACAGGCTACGCTTTGATCGTTCCTTGGAAGACCAGTAGTAGTTTCCGATGCACATCTGGTGGTATTCTGTAATCTGTGGACCTTCAAAGTGTTGATGACTCACAGAAATTGCATCGGGATTGAATACAAGAGTCACCATGCGCACTTTCCTCCATGGGAGTAATGTCTGAAACAGTCTACGCTTTGATCGCTCCCAGGAAGACCAGTAGTAGTTTCCGATGCACATCTGGAGACAATCTGTAATCTGTGGACTATCAGAGTGTTGATGAAACACAGAAATTGCATCGGGATTGAATACAACAGTCCCCACGCGCACTTTCCACCATGGGAGAAATGTCTCTAACAGTCTACGCTTTGATCGTTCCCTGGAAGACCAGTAGTAGTTTTAGATGCACATCTGGAGTCATTCTGTAATCTGTGGACTATCATAGTGCTGATGAAACACAGAAATTGCATCGGGATTGAATACAACAGTCACCACACGCACTTTCCACCATGGGAGAAATGTCTCTAACAGTCTACGCTTTGATCGTTCCCTGGAAGACCAGTAGTAGTTTCCGATGCACATCTGGAGGCATTCTGTAATCTGTGGACTATCAGAGTATTGATGAAACACATAAATTGCATCGGGATTAAATTCAACAGTCATCATGCGCACTTTCCTCCATGGCAGTAATGTCTGTAACAGTCTACGCTTTGATCGTTCCCTGGAAGACCAGTAGTAGTTACCGATGCACATCTGTAGGCATTCTGTAATCTGTGTACTATCAGAGTGTTGATGAATCATATAAATTGCATCGGGATTAAATACAACAGTCATCATGCGCACTTTCCTCCATGGGAGTAATGTCTCTAACAGTCTACGCTTTGATCATTCCCTGGAAGAATAGTAGTAGTTTCCGATGCCCATCTGGTGGCATTCTGCAATCTGTGGACTATCAGAGTGTTGATGAAACACAGAAATAGCATCGGGATTGAATACAACGGTCACCATGCGCACTTTCCTCCATGGGAGTAATGTCTCAAACAGTCTACGCTTTGATCGTTCCCTGGAAGACCAGCAGTAGTTTCCGATTCACTTCTGGAGGCATTCTGTAATCTGTGGTCTATCAGACTGTTGATGAAACACAGAAATTGCATCGGGATTGACTACAGTCACCAAGTGCACTTTCCTCCGTGGAAGTAATGTCTCAAACAGTCTACGCTTTGATAATTCCCTGGAAGACCTGTAGTAGTTCCGATGCACATCTGGAGGCATTCTGTAATCAGTGGTCTGTCAGAGTGTTGATGAAACACAGAAATTGCATCGCGATTGAATACAACAGTCACCATGCGCACTTTCCTCCATGGGAGTAATGTCTCAAACAGTCTACGCTTTGATCGTTCCCTGGAGACCAGCAGTAGTTTCCGATGCACATCTGGAGGCATTCTGTAATCTGTGGTCTATCAGACTGTTGATGAAACACAGAAATTGCATCGGGATTGAATATAACAGTCAGCATTCGCATTTTCCTCCATTGTAGTAATGTCTCTAACAGTCTACGATTTGATTATTCCCTGGAAGACCAGTAGTAGTTTCCGATGCACATCTGGAAGCATTCTGTAATCTGTGGACTATCTGAGTGTTGATGAACCACAGAAATTGCATCGGAATTGAATATAACAGTCACCATGCGCACTTTCCTCCAAGGGAGCAGTGTCTCAAACAGTCTACGCTTTGGTCGTTCCCTGGAAGACCAGTAGTAGTTTCCGATGCACATGTGGAGGCATTCTGTAATCTGTGGACGTTCAAAGTGTTGATGAAACACAATAATTGCATCTGGATTGAATACCCAGTCACCATGCGCACTTTCCTCCACGGGAGTAATGTCTCAAACAGTCTACGCTTTGATTGTTCCTTGGGAGACCAGTAATAGTTCCGATGCACGTCTCGTGCCATTCTGTAATCTGTGGACTATCAGAGTGTTGATGAAACACAGAAATTGCATCGGCATTGAATACAACAGCCACCATGCGCACTTTCCTCCATGGGGGTAATTCTCAAACAGTCTATGCTTTGATCGTTCCCTGGAAGGCCAGTAGCAGTTTCCGATGCACATCTGGAGGCATTCTGTAATCTGTGTACCTTCAAAGTGTGTATTGAAACACAGAAATTGCCTCGGGATTGAACACAAAAGTCACCATGCGCACTTACCACCATGGGAGTAATGTCTCAAACAGTCTACGCTTTGATCGTTCCCTGGAAGACCAGTAGTAGTTACCGATTCACATCTGGAGGCATTCTGTAATCTGTGACCTATCTGAGTGTTGATGAAACACAGAAATTGCGTCGGGATTGAATACAACAGTCACCATGCGCCCATTTCTCCATGGAAGTAATGTCTCAAACAGTCTACGCTTTGATCGTTCCCTTGAAGACCAGTAGTAGTTTCCGATGCTCATCTGGAGGCAATCTGTAATCTGTGGACTATCAGAGTGCTGATGAAACACAGAAATTGCATCGGGACTGAATACAACAGTCACCATTCGCACTTTCCTTTATGGGAGTAATGACTCAAACAGTCTATGTTTTGATCGTTCCCTGGAAGACGAGTAGTAGTTTCCGATGCACATCTGGAGACAATCTGTAATCTGTGGACTATCAGAGTGTCGATGAAACACAGAAATTTCATCGGGATTGAATACAACAGTCACCATGCGCACTTTCCTCCATGGGAGTAAAGTCTCATACAGTCTACGTGTTGATCGTTCCCTGGAAGAGCAGTAGTAGTTTACGATGCACATCTGGCGGCATTCTGTAATCTGTGGACTATCCGACTGTAGATGAAACTGAGAAATTCCATCGGGATTGAATACAACAGTCACCATCCGCACTCTCCTCCATGGGAGTAATTCTCAAACAGGCTACGCTTTGATCGTTCCTTGGAAGACCAGTAGTAGTTTCCGATGCACATCTGGAGGCATTCTGTAATCTGTGGACTATCAGAGTATTGATGAAACACAGAAATTGCATCGGTATTAAATTCAACAGTCATCATGCGCACTTTCCTCCATGGCAGTAATGTCTGAAACAGTCTACGCTTTGATCGTTCCCTGGAAGACCAGTAGTAGTTACCGATGCACATCTGTAGGCATTCTGTAATCTGTGTACTATCAGAGTGTTGATGAATCATATAAATTGCATCGGGATTACATACAACAGTCATCATGCGCACTTTCCTCCATGGGAGTAATGTCTCTAACAGTCTACGCTTTGATCATTCCCTGGAAGACCAGTAGTAGTTTCCGATGCCCATCTGGAGGCATTCTGTAATCTGTGGTCTATCAGACTGTTGATGAAACACAGAAATTGCATCGGGATTGACTACAGTCACCAAGTGCACTTTAGTCCGTGGGAGTAATGTCTCAAACAGTCTACGCTTTGATAATTCCCTGGAAGACCAGTAGTAGTTCCGATGACCATCTGGTGGCATTCTGCAATCTGTGGAGTATCAGAGTGTTGATGAAACACAGAAATTGCATCGGGATTGAATACAACTGTCACCTTGCGCACCTTCCTCCGTGGGAGTAATGTCTCAAACAGTCTACGCTTTGATCGTTCCCTGGAAGACCAGTAGTAGTTTCCGATGCAAATCTCGTTGCATTCTGTAATCTGTGGACTATCAGAGTGTTGATGAATCACAGTAATTGCATCGGGATTGAATACAACAGTCACCAAAAGCACTTTCCTCTATAAAAGTTATGTCTCAAACAGTCTACGCTTTGATCGTTCTCTGGAAGACCAGTAGTAATTTCCGAAGCACATCTGGAGGCAATCTGTAATAAGTGGACTGTCAGAGTGTTGATGAAACACAGAAATTGCATCGGGATTTAATACAACAGTCACCATTCGTACTTTCCTCCACGGGAGGTATGTCTCAAACAGACTACGCTTTGATCGTTCCCTGGAAGACCAGTAGTAGTTTCCGATGCCCATCTGGTGGCATTCTGTAATCTGTGGACTATCAGAGTGTTGATGAAACACAGATATTGCATCGTGATTGAGTACAGGAGGCACCATGCGCACTTTCCTCCATGGAAGTAATGTCTCTAACAGTCTACGATTTGATCGTTCCCTGGAATACCAGTAGTAGTTTCCTATGCACATCTGGATGCATTCTGTAATCTGTGGACTATCAGAGTGCTGATGAAACACAGAAATTGCATCGGGATAGAATACAAGAGTCACCATGAGAACGTTCCTCCATGGGAGTAATGTCTTAAACAGTCTACGCTTTGATCGTTCGCTGGAAGACCAGTAGTAGTTTCCGATGCAAATCTCGTTGCATTCTGTAATCTGTGGACTATCAGAGTGTTGATGAATCACAGTAATTGCATCGGGATTGAATACAACAGTCACCAAAAGCACTTTCCTCTATAAAAGTTATGTCTCAAACAGTCTACGCTTTGATCGTTCTCTGGAAGACCAGTAGTAATTTCCGAAGCACATCTGGAGGCAATCTGTAATAAGTGGACTCTCAGAGTGTTGATGAAACACAGAAATTGCATCGGGATTTAATACAACAGTCACCATTCGTACTTTCCTCCACGGGAGGTATGTCTCAAACAGACTACGCTTTGATCGTTCCCTGGAAGACCAGTAGTAGTTTCCGATGCCCATCTGGTGGCATTCTGTAATCTGTGGACTATCAGAGTGCTGATGAAACACAGAAATTGCATCGGGATTGAATACAAGAGTCACCATGAGAACGTTCCTCCATGGGAGTAATGTCTCAAACAGTCTATGCTTTGATCGCTCCCTGGAATATCAGTAGTAGTTTCCGATGCTCATCTTGAGGCATTCTGTAATCTGTGGACTATCAGAGTGTTAATGAAACACAGAAATTGCATCGGGACTGAATACAACAGTCACCATTCGCACTTTCCTTTATGGGAGTAATGACTCAAACAGTCTACGTTTTGATCGTTCCCGGGAAGACCAGTAGTAGTTTCCGATGCACATCTGAAGACAATCTGTAATCTGTGGACTATCAGAGTGTTGATGAAACACAGAAATTGCATCGGGATTGAATACAACAGTCACCATGCGCACTTTCCTCCATGGGAGTAATGTCTCATACAGTCTACGTTTTGATCGTTCCCTGGAAGAGCAGTTGTAGTTTACGATGCACATCTGGAGGCATTCTGTAATCTGTGGACTATCAGACTGTTGTTGAAACACAGAAATTGCATCGGGATTGAGTACAACAATCACCATGCCCACTTTCCTCCATGGGAATAATGTCTCAAACAGTCTACGCTTTGATCGTTAGCTGGAAGTCAGTAGTAGTTTCTGATGCATATCTGGAGGCATTCTGTAAACTGTGGACTATCATAGTGTTGATGAAACACAGAAATTGCATCGGGATTGAATACAACAGTCACCATGCGCACTTTCCTCCATAAAGGTAATGTCTCAAACAGTCTACGCATTGATCGTTCCCTGGAAGACCAGTAGTAGTTTCCGAAGCACATCTGGAGGCAATCTGAAATCTGTGGACTATCAGAGTGATGATGAAACACAGATATTGGAGCGGGATTGAATACAACAGACACCATGAACTCTTTCCTCCATGGGGTAATTCTCAAACAGTCTACGCTTTGATCGTTCCCTGGGAGACCTGTAGTAGTTTCCGATGCACATCTGGAGGCATTCTGTAATCTCTGGACCTTCAAAGTGTGGATTGAAACACAGAAATTGCCTCGGAATTGAATATAACAGTCACCATGCGCACTTTCCTCCAAGGGAGCAGTGTCTCAAACAGTCTACGCTTTGATCGTTCCCTGGAAGACCAGTAGTAGTTTCCGATGCACATATGGAGGCATTCTGTAATCTGCGGACTTTCAATGTGTTGATGAAACACAATAATTGCATCTGGATTGAATACCCAGTCACCATGCGCACTTTCCTCCACGGGAGTAATGTCTCAAACAGTCTACGCTTTGATCGTTCCCTGGGAGACCAGTAGTAGTTCCGATGCACGTCTCGTGGCATTCTGTAATCTGTGGAGTATCAGAGTGTTGATGAAACACAGAAATAGAATCGGGATTGAATACAACAGACACCATGCGCACTTTCCTCCATAAAGGTAATGTCTCAAACAGTCTACGCATTGATCGTTCCCTGGAAGACCAGTAGTAGTTTCCGAAGCACATCTGGAGGCAATCTGAAATCTGTGGACTATCAGAGTGATGATGAAACACAGATATTGGAGCGGGATTGAATACAACAGACACCATGAACTCTTTCCTCCATGGGGTAATTCTCAAACAGTCTACGCTTTGATCGTTCCCTGGGAGACCTGTAGTAGTTTCCGATGCACATCTGGAGGCATTCTGTAATCTCTGGACCTTCAAAGTGTGGATTGAAACACAGAAATTGCCTCGGGATTGAATACAACAGTCACCATGCGCATTTTCCTCCAGGGGAGTAATGTCTCAAACAGTCTACGCTTTGATCGTTCCCTCGAAGACCAGTAGTAGTTTCCGATGCACATCTGGAGGCATTCTGTAATCTGTGGTCTATCAGACTGTTGATGAAACACAGAAATTGCATCGGGATTGAATATAACAGTCAGCATTCGCACTTTCCTCCATTGTAGTACTGTCTCTAACAGTCTACGATTTGATTATTCCCTGGAAGACCAGTAGTAGTTTCCGATGCACATCTGGAAGCATTCTGTAATCTGTGGACTATCTGGTGTTGATGAAACACAGAAATTGCGTCGGGATTTAATACAACAGTCACCATGCGCACTTTCCTCCAAGGGAGCAGTGTCTCAAACAGTCTACGCATTGATCGTTCCCTGGAAGACCAGTAGTAGTTTCCGATGCACATATGGAGGCATTCTGTAATCTGTGGACTTTCAAAGTGTTGATGAAACACAATAATTGCATCTGGATTGAATACCCAGTCACCATGCGCACTTTCCTCCACGGGAGTAATGTCTCAAACAGTCTACGCTTTGATCGTTCCCTGGGAGACCAGTAGTAGTTCCGATGCACGTCTCGTGGCATTCTGTAATCTGTGGAGTATCAGAGTGTTGATGAAACACAGAAATAGAATCGGGATTGAATACAACAGACACCATGCGCACTTTCCTCCATGGGAGAAATGTCTCAAACTGTCTACGCTTTGATCGTTCCCTGGAAGACCAGTAGTAGTTTCCGCAGCACATCTGGAGGCATTCTGTAATCTGTGGACTATCAGAGTGTTGATGAAACACAGAAATTGCATCGGGATTGAATACAACAGCCACCATGCGCACTTTCCTCCATGGGGGTAATTCTCAAACAGTCTATGCTTTGATCGTTCCCTGGAAGGCCAGTAGCAGTTTCCGATGCACATCTGGAGGCATTCTGTAATCTGTGTACCTTCAAAGTGTGTATTGAAACACAGAAATTGCCTAGGGATTGAATACAAAGTCACCATGCGCACTTTCCACCATGGGAGTAATGTCTCAAACAGTCTACGCTTTGATCGTTCCCTGGAAGACCAGTAGTAGTTACCGATGCACATCTGGAGGCATTCTGTAATCTGTGAACTATCTGAGTGTTGATGAAACACAGAAATTGCGTCGGGATTGAATACAACAGTCACCATGCGCCCTTTTCTCCATGGAAGTAATGTCTCAAACAGTCTACGCTTTGATCGTTCCCTTGTAGACCAGTAGTAGTTTCCGATGCTCATCTGGAGGCAATCTGTAATCTGTGGACTATCAGAGTGTTGATGAAACACAGAAATTGCATCGGGATTGACTACAGTCGCCAAGTGCACTTTCCTCCGTCTGAGTAATGTCTCAAACAGTCTACGCTTTAATCGTTCCCTGGAAGACCAGTAGTAGTTTCCGATGCCCATCTGGTGGCATTCTGCAATCTGTGGACTATCAGAGTGTTGATGAATCACAAAAATTGCATCGGAATTGAATACAACAGGCACCATGCGCACTTTCCTCCATGGGAGTAATGTCTCTAACAGTCTACGATTTGATCGTTCCCTGGAAGACCAGTAGTAGTTTCCTATGCACATCTGCAGGCGTTCTGTAATCTGTGGACTATCAGAGTGCTGATGAAACACAGAAATTGCATCGGGATTGAATACAACAGTCACCATGAGAACGTTTCTCCATGGGAGTAATGTCTCAAACAGTCTATGCTTTGATCGTTCCCTGGAAGACCAGTAGTAGTTTCCGATGCTCATCTTGAGGCATTCTGTAATCTGTGGACTATCATAGTGTTAATGAAACACAGAAATTGCATCGGGACTGAATACAACAGTCACCATTCGCACTTTCCTTTATGGGAGTAATGACTCAAACAGTCTACGTTTTGATCGTTCCCTGGAAGACCAGTAGTAGTTTCCGATGCACATCTGGAGGCAATCTGTAATCTGTGAACTATCTGAGTGTTGATGAAACACAGAAATTGCATCGGGATTACATACAACAGTCATCATGCGCACTTTCCTCCATGGGAGTAATGTCTCTAACAGTCTACGTTTTGATCGTTCCCTGGAAGAGCAGTAGTAGTTTACGATGCACATCTGGAGGCATTCTGTAATCTGTGGACTATCAGACTGTTGATGAAACACAGAAATTGCATCGGGATTGAATACAACAGTCACCATGCGCACTTTCCTCCACGGGAGGTATGTCTCAAACTGACTACGCTTTGATCGTTCCCTGGAAGACCAGTAGTAGTTTCCGATGCACATCTGGTGGCATTCTGTAATCTGTGGACTATCAGAGTGTTGATGAAACACAAAAATTGCATCGGAATTGAATACAACAGGCACCATGCGCACTTTCCTCCATGGGAGTAATGTCTCTAACAGTCTACGATTTGATCGTTCCCTGGAAGACCAGTAGTAGTTTCCTATTCACATCTGCAGGCGTTCTGTAATCTGTGGACTATCAGAGTGCTGATGAAACACAGAAATTGCATCGGGATTGAATACAACAGTCACCATGAGAACGTTTCTCCATGGGAGTAATGTCTCAAACAGTCTATGCTTTGATCGTTCCCTGGAAGACCAGTAGTAGTTTCCGATGCTCATCTTGAGGCATTCTGTAATCTGTGGACTATCATAGTGTTAATGAAACACAGAAATTGCATCGGGACTGATTACAACAGTCACCATTCGCACTTTCCTTTATGGGAGTAATGACTCAAACAGTCGACGTTTTGATCGTTCCCTGGAAGACCAGTAGTAGTTTCCGATGCACATCTGAAGACAATCTGTAGTCTGTGGACTATCAGAGTGTTGATGAAACACAGAAATTGCATCGGAATTGAATACAACAGTCACCATGCGCACTTTCCTCCATGGGAGTAATGTCTCATACAGTCTAGGACTTGATCGTTCCCTGGAAGAGCAGTAGTAGTTTACGATGCACATCTGGAGGCATTCTGTAATCTGTGGACTATCAGACTGTTGATGAAACACAGAAATTGCATCGGGATTGAGTACAACAGTCACCATGCCCACTTTCCTCCATGGGAATAATGTCTCAAACAGTCTACGCTTTGATCGTTAGCTGGAAGTCAGTAGTAGTTTCTGATGCATATCTGGAGGCATTCTGTAATCTGTGGACTATCATAGTGTTGATGAAACACAGAAATTGCATCGGGATTGAATACAACAGTCACCATGCGCACTTTCCTCCATAAAAGTAATGTCTCAAACAGTCTACGCATTGATCGTTCCCTGGAAGACCAGTAGTAGCTTCCGAAGCACATCTGGAGGCAATCTGAAATCTGTGGACTATCAGAGTGATGATGAAACACAGATATTGGAGCGGGATTGAATACAACAGACACCATGCCCTCTTTCCTCTATGGGGTAATTCTCAAACAGTCTACGCTTTGATCGTTCCCTGGGAGACCTGTTGTAGTTTCCGATGCACATCTGGAGGCATTCTGTAATCTCTGGACTTTCAAAGTGTGGATTGAAACACAGAAATTGCCTCGGGATTGAATACAACAGTCACCATGCGCACTTTCCTCCATGGGAGTAATGTCTCCAACAGTCTACGCTTTGATCGTTCCCTGGAAGACAAGTAGTAGTTTCCGATGCACATCTGGAGGCAATCTGTTATCTGTGGACTATCAGAGTGTTGATGAAACACAGAAATTGCATCGAGATTGAATACAACAGTCACCATGCGCACTTTCCTCCATGGGAGTAGTGTCCAAACAGTCTACGCTTTGATCGTTCCCTGGAAGGCCAGTAGTAGTTTCCGATGCACATCTGGAGGCATTCTGTAATCTGTGGACTATCTGAGTGTTGATGAACCACAGAAATTGCATCGGAATTGAATATAACAGTCACCATGCGCACTATCCTCCAAGGGAGCAGTGTCTCAAACAGTCTACGCTTTGATCGTTCCCTGGAAGACCAGTAGTAGTTTCCGATGCACATATGGAGGCATTCTGTAATCTGTGGACTTTCAAAGTGTTGATGAAACACAATAATTGCATCTGGATTGAATACCCAGTCACCATGCGCACTTTCCTCCACGGGAGTAATGTCTCAAACAGTCTACGCTTTGATCGTTCCCTGGGAGACCAGTAGTAGTTCCGATGCACGTCTCGTGGCATTCTGTAATCTGTGGAGTATCAGAGTGTTGATGAAACACAGAAATAGAATCGGGATTGAATACAACAGTCACCATGCGCACTTTCCACCATGGGAGTAATGTCTCAAACAGTCTATGCTTTGATCGTTCCCTGGAAGACCAGTAGTAGTTTCCGATGCACATCTGGTGGCATTCTGTAATCTGTGAACTATCAGAGTGTTGATGAAACAAAAAATTGCATCGGAATTGAATACAACAGGCACCATGCGCACTTTCCTCCATGGGAGTAATGTCTCTAACAGTCTACGATTTGATCGTTCCCTGGAAGACCAGTAGTAGTTTCCTATGCACATCTGCAGGCGTTCTGTAATCTGTGGACTATCAGAGTGTTAATGAAACACAGAAATTGCATCGGGACTGAATACAACAGTCACCATTCGCACTTTCCTTTATGGGAGTAATGAATCAAACAGTCTACGTTTTGATCGTTCCCGGGAAGACCAGTAGTAGTTTCCGATGCACATCTGAAGACAATCTGTAATCTGTGGACTATCACAGTGTTGATGAAACACAGAAATTGCATCGGGATTGAATACAACAGTCACCATGCGCACTTTCCTCCATGGGAGTAATGTCTCATACAGTCTACGTTTTGATCGTTCCCTGGAAGAGCAGTAGTAGTTTACGATGCACATCTGGAGGCATTCTGTAATCTGTGGACTATCAGACTGTTGATGAAACACAGAAATTGCATCGGGATTGAATACAACAGTCACCATGCGCACTTTCCTCCACGGGAGGTATGTCTCAAACTGACTACGCTTTGATCGTTCCCTGGAAGACCAGTAGTAGTTTCCGATGCACATCTGGTGGCATTCTGTAATCTGTGGACTATCAGAGTGTTGCTGAAACACAAAAATTGCATCGGAATTGAATACAACAGGCACCATGCGCACTTTCCTCCATGGGAGTAATGTCTCTAACAGTCTACGATTTGATCGTTCCCTGGAAGACCAGTAGTAGTTTCCTATGCACATCTGCAGGCGTTCTGTAATCTGTGGACTATCAGAGTGCTGATGAAACACAGAAATTGCATCGGGATTGAATACAACAGTCACCATGAGAACGTTCCTCCATGGGAGTAATGTCTCAAACAGTCTACGCATTGATCGTTCCCTGGAAGACCAGTAGTAGTTTCCGATGCTCATCTTAGGGCATTCTGTAATCTGTGGACTATCATAGTGTTAATGAAACACAGAAATTGCATCGGGACTGAATACAACAGTCACCATTCGCACTTTCCTTTATGGGAGTAATGACTCAAACAGTCTACGTTTTGATCGTTCCCTGGAAGACCAGTAGTAGTTTCCGATGCACATCTGAAGACAATCTGTAGTCTGTGGACTATCAGAGTGTTGATGAAACACAGAAATTGCATCGGAATTGAATACAACAGTCACCATGCGCACTTTCCTCCATGGGAGTAATGTCTCATACAGTCTAGGACTTGATCGTTCCCTGGAAGAGCAGTAGTAGTTTACGATGCACATCTGGAGGCATTCTGTAATCTGTGGACTATCAGACTGTTGATGAAACACAGAAATTGCATCGGGATTGAGTACAACAGTCACCATGCCCACTTTCCTCCATGGGAATAATGTCTCAAACAGTCTACGCTTTGATCGTTAGCTGGAAGTCAGTAGTAGTTTCTGATGCATATCTGGAGGCATTCTGTAATCTGTGGACTATCATAGTGTTGATGAAACACAGAAATTGCATCGGGATTGAATACAATAGTCACCATGCGCACTTTCCTCCATAAAAGTAATGTCTCAAACAGTCTACGCATTGATCGTTCCCTGGAAGACCAGTAGTAGCTTCCGAAGCACATCTGGAGGCAATCTGAAATCTGTGGACTATCTGAGTGATGATGAAACACAGATATTGGAGCGGGATTGAATACAACAGACACCATGCCCTCTTTCCTCTATGGGGTAATTCTCAAACAGTCTACGCTTTGATCGTTCCCTGGGAGACCTGTTGTAGTTTCCGATGCACATCTGGAGGCATTCTGTAATCTCTGGACTTTCAAAGTGTGGATTGAAACACAGAAATTGCCTCGGGATTGAATACAACAGTCACCATGCGCACTTTCCTCCATGGGAGTAATGTCTCCAACAGTCTACGCTTTGATCGTTCCCTGGAAGACAAGTAGTAGTTTCCGATGCACATCTGGAGGCAATCTGTTATCTGTGGACTATCAGAGTGTTGATGAAACACAGAAATTGCATCGGGATTGAATACAACAGTCACCATGCGCACTTTCCTCCATGGGAGTAGTGTCCCAACAGTCTACGCTTTGATCGTTCCCTGGAAGACCAGTAGTAGTTTCCGATGCACATCTGGTGGCATTCTGTAATCTGTGGACTATCAGAGTGTTGCTGAAACACAAAAATTGCATCGGAATTGAATACAACAGGCACCATGCGCACTTTCCTCCATGGGAGTAATGTCTCTAACAGTCTACGATTTGATCGTTCCCTGGAAGACCAGTAGTAGTTTCCTATGCACATCTGCAGGCGTTCTGTAATCTGTGGACTATCAGAGTGCTGATGAAACACAGAAATTGCATCGGGATTGAATACAACAGTCACCATGAGAACGTTCCTCCATGGGAGTAATGTCTCAAACAGTCTATGCTTTGATAGTTCCCTGGAAGACCAGTAGTAGTTTCCGATGCTCATCTTGAGGCATTCTGTAATCTGTGGACTATCATAGTGTTAATGAAACACAGAAATTGCATCGGGACTGAATACAACAGTCACCATTCGCACTTTCCTTTATGGGAGTAATGACTCAAACAGTCTACGTTTTGATCGTTCCCTGGAAGACCAGTAGTAGTTTCCGATGCACATCTGAAGATAATCTGTAGTCTGTGGACTATCAGAGTGTTGATGAAACACAGAAATTGCATCGGAATTGAATACAACAGTCACCATGCGCACTTTCCTCCATGGGAGTAATGTCTCATACAGTCTAGGACTTGATCGTTCCCTGGAAGAGCAGTAGTAGTTTACGATGCACATCTGGAGGCATTCTGTAATCTGTGGACTATCAGACTGTTGATGAAACACAGAAATTGCATCGGGATTGAGTACAACAGTCACCATGCCCACTTTCCTCCATGGGAATAATGTCTCAAACAGTCTACGCTTTGATCGTTAGCTGGAAGTCAGTAGTAGTTTCTGATGCATATCTGGAGGCATTCTGTAATCTGTGGACTATCATAGTGTTGATGAAACACAGAAATTGCATCGGGATTGAATACAATAGTCACCATGCGCACTTTCCTCCATAAAAGTAATGTCTCAAACAGTCTACGCATTGATCGTTCCCTGGAAGACCAGTAGTAGCTTCCGAAGCACATCTGGAGGCAATCTGAAATCTGTGGACTATCTGAGTGATGATGAAACACAGATATTGGAGCGGGATTGAATACAACAGACACCATGCCCTCTTTCCTCTATGGGGTAATTCTCAAACAGTCTACGCTTTGATCGTTCCCTGGGAGACCTGTTGTAGTTTCCGATGCACATCTGGAGGCATTCTGTAATCTCTGGACTTTCAAAGTGTGGATTGAAACACAGAAATTGCCTCGGGATTGAATACAACAGTCACCATGCGCACTTTCCTCCATGGGAGTAATGTCTCCAACAGTCTACGCTTTGATCGTTCCCTGGAAGACAAGTAGTAGTTTCCGATGCACATCTGGAGGCAATCTGTTATCTGTGGACTATCAGAGTGTTGATGAAACACAGAAATTGCATCGGGATTGAATACAACAGTCACCATGCGCACTTTCCTCCATGGGAGTAGTGTCCAAACAGTCTACGCTTTGATCGTTCCCTGGAAGGCCAGTAGTAGCTTCCGAAGCACATCTGGAGGCAATCTGAAATCTGTGGACTATCAGAGTGATGATGAAACACAGATATTGGAGCGGGATTGAATACAACAGACACCATGCCCTCTTTCCTCTATGGGGTAATTCTCAAACAGTCTACGCTTTGATCGTTCCCTGGGAGACCTGTTGTAGTTTCCGATGCACATCTGGAGGCATTCTGTAATCTCTGGACTTTCAAAGTGTGGATTGAAACACAGAAATTGCCTCGGGATTGAATACAACAGTCACCATGCGCACTTTCCTCCATGGGAGTAATGTCTCATACAGTCTACGTTTTGATCGTTCCCTGGAAGAGCAGTAGTAGTTTACGATGCACATCTGGAGGCATTCTGTAATCTGTGGACTATCAGACTGTTGATGAAACACAGAAATTGCATCGGGATTGAATACAACAGTCACCATGCGCACTTTCCTCCACGGGAGGTATGTCTCAAACTGACTACGCTTTGATCGTTCCCTGGAAGACCAGTAGTAGTTTCCGATGCACATCTGGTGGCATTCTGTAATCTGTGGACTATCAGAGTGTTGATGAAACACAAAAATTGCATCGGAATTGAATACAACAGGCACCATGCGCACTTTCCTCCATGGGAGTAATGTCTCTAACAGTCTACGATTTGATCGTTCCCTGGAAGACCAGTAGTAGTTTCCTATGCACATCTGCAGGCGTTCTGTAATCTGTGGACTATCAGAGTGCTGATGAAACACAGAAATTGCATCGCGATTGAATACAACAGTCACCATGAGAACGTTCCTCCATGGGAGTAATGTCTCAAACAGTCTATGCTTTGATAGTTCCCTGGAAGACCAGTAGTAGTTTCCGATGCTCATCTTGAGGCATTCTGTAATCTGTGGACTATCATAGTGTTAATGAAACACAGAAATTGCATCGGGACTGAATACAACAGTCACCATTCGCACTTTCCTTTATGGGAGTAATGACTCAAACAGTCTACGTTTTGATCGTTCCCTGGAAGACGAGTAGTAGTTTCCGATGCACATCTGAAGACAATCTGTAGTCTGTGGACTATCAGAGTGTTGATGAAACACAGAAATTGCATCGGAATTGAATACAACAGTCACCATGCGCACTTTCCTCCATGGGAGTAACGTCTCATACAGTCTAGGACTTGATCGTTAACTGGAAGAGCAGTAGTAGTTTACGATGCACATCTGGAGGCATTCTGTAATCTGTGGACTATCAGACTGTTGATGAAACACAGAAATTGCATCGGGATTGAGTACAACAGTCACCATGCTCACTTTCCTCCATGGGAATAATGTCTCAAACAGTCTACGCTTTGATCGTTAGCTGGAAGTCAGTAGTAGTTTCTGATGCATATCTGGAGGCATTCTGTAATCTGTGGACTATCATAGTGTTGATGAAACACAGAAATTGCATCGGGATTGAATACAACAGTCACCATGCACACTTTCCTCCATAAAAGTAATGTCTCAAACAGTCTACGCATTGATCGTTCCCTGGAAGACCAGTAGTAGCTTCCGAAGCACATCTGGAGGCAATCTGAAATCTGTGGACTATCAGAGTGATGATGAAACACAGATATTGGAGCGGGATTGAATACAACAGACACCATGCCCTCTTTCCTCCATGGGGTAATTCTCAAACAGTCTACGCTTTGATCGTTCCCTGGGAGACCTGTTGTAGTTTCCGATGCACATCTGGAGGCATTCTGTAATCTCTGGACTTTCAAAGTGTGGATTGAAACACAGAAATTGCCTCGGGATTGAATACAACAGTCACCATGCGCACTTTCCTCCATGGGAGTAATGTCTCCAACAGTCTACGCTTTGATCGTTCCCTGGAAGACAAGTAGTAGTTTCCGATGCACATCTGGAGGCAATCTGTTATCTGTGGACTATCAGAGTGTTGATGAAACACAGAAATTGCATCGGGATTGAATATAACAGTCAGCATTTGCACTTTCCTCCATTGTAGTAATGTCTCTAACAGTCTACGATTTGATTATTCCCTGGAAGACCAGTAGTAGTTTCCAATGCACATCTGGAAGCATTCTGTAATCTGTGGACTATCTGAGTGTTGATGAACCACAGAAATTGCATCGGAATTGAATATAACAGTCACCATGCGCACTTTCCTCCAAGGGAGCAGTGTCTCAACAGTCTACGCTTTGATCGTTCCCTGGAAGACCAGTAGTAGTTTCCGATGCACATATGGAGGCATTCTGTAATCTGTGGACTTTCAAAGTGTTGATGAAACACAATAATTGCATCTGGATTGAATACCCAGTCACCATGCGCACTTTCCTCCACGGGAGTAATGTCTCAAACAGTCTACGCTTTGATCGTTCCCTGGGAGACCAGTAGTAGTTCCGATGCACGTCTCGTGGCATTCTGTAATCTGTGGACTATCAGAGTGTTGATGAAACACAGAAATTGCGTCGGGATTGAATACAACAGCCACCATGCGCACTTTCCTCCATGGGGGTAATTCTCAAACAGTCTATGCTTTGATCGTTCCCTGGAAGGCCAGTAGCAGTTTCCGATGCACATCTGGAGGCATTCTGTAATCTGTGTACCTTCAAAGTGTGTATTGAAACACAGAAATTGCCTAGGGATTGAATACAAAAGTCACCATGCGCACTTTCCACCATGGGAGTAATGTCTCAAACAGTCTACGCTTTGATCGTTCCCTGGAAGACCAGTAGTAGTTACCGATGCACATCTGGAGGCATTCTGTAATCTGTGAACTATCTGAGTGTTGATGAAACACAGAAATTGCGTCGGGATTGAATACAACAGTTACCATGCGCCTTTTTCTCCATGGAAGTAATGTCTCAAACAGTCTACGCTTTGATCGTTCCCTTGAAGACCAGTAGTAGTTTCCGATGCTCATCTGGAGGCAATCTGTAATCTGTGGACTATCAGAGTGTTGATGGAACACAGAAATGGCATCGGGATTCAATACAACAGTCACCATGCACACTTTCCTCCATGCGAACAGTGTCTCAAACAGTCTACGCTTTGATCGTTCCCTGGAAGACCAGCAGTAGTTTCCGATGCACATCTGGAGGCATTCTGTAATCTGTGGTCTATCAGACTGTTGATGAAACACAGAAATTGCATCGGGATTGAATATAACAGTCAGCATTCGCACTTTCCACCATTGTAGTAATGTCTCCAACAGTCTACAATTTGATTATTCCCTGGAAGACCAGTAGTAGTTTCCGATGCACATCTGGAAGCATTCTGTAATCTGTGGACTATCTGAGTGTTGATGAACCACAGAAATTGCATCGGAATTGAATATAACAGTCACCATGCGCACTTTCCTCCAATGGAGCAGTGTCTCAAACAGTCTACGCTTTGATCGTTCCCTGGAAGAGCAGTAGTAGTTTCCGATGCACATATGGAGGCATTCTGTAATCTGTGGACGTTCAAAGTGTTGATGAAACACAATAATTGCATCTGGATTGAATACCCAGTCACCATGCGCACTTTCCTCCACGGGAGTAATGTCTCAAACAGTCTACGCTTTGATTGTTCCCTGGGAGACCAGTAATAGTTCCGATGCACGTCTTGTGGCATTCTGTAATCTGTGGACTATCAGAGTGTTGATGAAACACAGAAATTGCATCGGGATTGAATACAACAGCCACCATGCGCACTTTCCTCCATGGGGGTAATTCTCAAACAGTCTATGCTTTGATCGTTCCCTGGAAGGCCAGTAGCAGCTTCCGATGCACATCTGGAGGCATTCTGTAATCTGTGTACCTTCAAAGTGTGTATTGAAACACAGATATTGCCTCGCGATTGAATACAAAAGTCACCATGCGCACTTTCCACCATGGGAGTAATGTCTCAAACAGTCTACGCTTTGATCGTTCCCTGGAAGACCAGTAGTAGTTTCCGATGCCCATCTGGTGGCATTCTGCAATCTGTGGACTATCAGAGTGTTGATGAATCACATAAATTGCATCGGGATTAAATACAACAGTCATCATGCGCACTCTCCTCCGTGGGAGTAATGTCTCTAACAGCCTACGCTTTGATCATTCCCTGGAAGACCAGTAGTAGTTTCCGATGCACATCTGGAGGCAATCTGTAATCTGTGAACTATCTGAGTGTTGATGAAACACAGAAATTGCGTCGGGATTTAATACAACAGTCACCATGCGCACTTTCCTCCATGGAAGTAATGTCTCAAACAGTCTACGCTTTGATCGTTCCCTGGAAGACCAGTAGTAGTTCCGATGCACATCTGGAGGCATTCTGTAATCAGTGGTCTGTCAGAGTGTTGATGAAACACAGAAATTGCATCGGGATTGAATACAACAGTCACCATGCGCACTTTCCTCCACGGGAAGTATGTCTCAAACAGACTACGCTTTGATCGTTCCCTGGAAGACCAGTAGTAGTTTCCGATGCACATCTGGAAGCATTCTGTAATCTGTGGACTATCTGAGTGTTGATGAACCACAGAAATTGCATCGGAATTGAATATAACAGTCACCATGCGCACTTTCCTCCAATGGAGCAGTGTCTCAAACAGTCTACGCTTTGATCGTTCCCTGGAAGAGCAGTAGTAGTTTCCGATGCACATATGGAGGCATTCTGTAATCTGTGGACGTTCAAAGTGTTGATGAAACACAATAATTGCATCTGGATTGAATACCCAGTCACCATGCGCACTTTCCTCCACGGGAGTAATGTCTCAAACAGTCTACGCTTTGATTGTTCCCTGGGAGACCAGTAATAGTTCCGATGCACGTCTTGTGGCATTCTGTAATCTGTGGACTATCAGAGTGTTGATGAAACACAGAAATTGCATCGGGATTGAATACAACAGCCACCATGCGCACTTTCCTCCATGGGGGTAATTCTCAAACAGTCTATGCTTTGATCGTTCCCTGGAAGGCCAGTAGCAGCTTCCGATGCACATCTGGAGGCATTCTGTAATCTGTGTACCTTCAAAGTGTGTATTGAAACACAGATATTGCCTCGCGATTGAATACAAAAGTCACCATGCGCACTTTCCACCATGGGAGTAATGTCTCAAACAGTCTACGCTTTGATCGTTCCCTGGAAGACCAGTAGTAGTTTCCGATGCCCATCTGGTGGCATTCTGCAATCTGTGGACTATCAGAGTGTTGATGAATCACATAAATTGCATCGGGATTAAATACAACAGTCATCATGCGCACTCTCCTCCGTGGGAGTAATGTCTCTAACAGCCTACGCTTTGATCATTCCCTGGAAGACCAGTAGTAGTTTCCGATGCACATCTGGAGGCAATCTGTAATCTGTGAACTATCTGAGTGTTGATGAAACACAGAAATTGCGTCGGGATTTAATACAACAGTCACCATGCGCACTTTCCTCCATGGAAGTAATGTCTCAAACAGTCTACGCTTTGATCGTTCCCTGGAAGACCAGTAGTAGTTCCGATGCACATCTGGAGGCATTCTGTAATCAGTGGTCTGTCAGAGTGTTGATGAAACACAGAAATTGCATCGGGATTGAATACAACAGTCACCATGCGCACTTTCCTCCACGGGAAGTATGTCTCAAACAGACTACGCTTTGATCGTTCCCTGGAAGACCAGTAGTAGTTTCCGATGCACATCTGGTTTCCCTCTGTAATCTGTGGACTATCAGAGTGTTGATGAAACACAAAAATTGCATCGGAATTGAATACAACAGGCACCATGCGCACTTTCCTCCATGGAAGTAATGTCTCTAACAGTCTACGATTTGATCGTTCCCTGGAAGACCAGTAGTAGTTTCCTATGCACATTTGCAGGCATTCTGTAATCTGTGGACTATCAGAGTGCTGATGAAACACAGAAATTGCATCGGGACTGAATACAACAGTCACCATTCGCACTTTCCTTTATGGGAGTAATGACTCAAACAGTCTATGTTTTGATCGTTCCCTGGAAGACGAGTAGTAGTTTCCGATGCACATCTGGAGACAATCTGTAATCTGTGGACTTTCAGAGTGTCGATGAAACACAGAAATTTCATCGGGATTGAATACAACAGTCACCATGCGCACTTTCCTCCATGGGAGTAATGTCTCATACAGTCTACGTGTTGATCGTTCCCTGGAAGAGCAGTAGTAGTTTACGATGCACATCTGGCGGCATTCTGTAATCTGTGGACTATCCGACTGTAGATGAAACACAGATATTGCATCGGGATTGAATACAACAGGAACCATGCTCATTTTCCTCCATGGGCGTAATGTCTCAAGCAGTCTATTCTTTGATCGTACCCTGGAAGACGTGAAGTAGTTTCCGATGCACATCTGGAGGCATTCTGCAATCTATGGACTATCAGACTGTTGATGAAACTGAGAAATTCCATCGGGATTGAATACAACAGTCACCATCCCCACTCTCCTCCATGGGAGTAATTCTCAAACAGGCTACGCTTTGATCGTTCCTTGGAAGACCAGTAGTAGTTTCCGATGCACATCTGGTGGTATTCTGTAATCTGTGGACCTTGAAAGTGTTGATGAATCACAGAAATTGCATCGGGATTGAATACAAGAGTCAACATGCGCACTTTCCTCCATGGGAGTAATGTCTGAAACAGTCTACGCTTTGATCGCTCCCAGGAAGCCCAGTAGTAGTTTCCGATGCACATCTGGAGACAATCTGTAATCTGTGGACTATCAGAGTGTTGATGAAACACAGAAATTGCATCGGGATTGAATACAACAGTCCCCACGCGCACTTTCCACCATGGGAGAAATGTCTCTAACAGTCTACGCTTTGATCGTTCCCTGGAAGGCCAGTAGTAGTTTCAAATGCACATC
This sequence comes from Schistocerca gregaria, assembly GCF_023897955.1. NCBI lineage: Eukaryota > Metazoa > Arthropoda > Insecta > Orthoptera > Acrididae > Schistocerca > Schistocerca gregaria. Next base: position 6,439,641 of record NC_064921.1, read on the forward strand.
TGGAGGCATTCTGTAATCTGTGGACTATCATAGTGCTGATGAAACACAGAAATTGCATCGGGATTGAATACAACAGTCACCACACGTACTTTCCGCCATGGGAGAAATGTCTCTAACAGTCTACGCTTTGATCGTTCCATGGAAGACCAGTAGTAGTTTCCGATGCACATCTGGAGGCATTCTGTAATCTGTGGACTATCAGAGTATTGATGAAACACAGAAATTGCATCGGGATTAAATTCAACAGTCATCATGCGCACTTTCCTCCATGGCAGTAATGTCTGTAACAGTCTACGCTTTGATCGTTCCCTGGAAGACCAGTAGTAGTTTCCGATGCACATCTGGAGGCAATCTGTAATCTGTGAACTATCTGAGTGTTGATGAAACACAGAAATTGCGTCGGGATTTAATACAACAGTCCCCATGCGCAGTTTCCTCCATGGAAGTAATGTCTCAAACAGTCTACGCTTTGATCGTTCCCTCGAAGACCAGTAGTAGTTTCCGATGCCCATCTGGTGGCATTCTGCAATCTGTGGACTATCAGAGTGTTGATGAAACACAGAAATTGCATCGGGATTGAATACAACGGTCACCATGCGCACTTTCCTCCATGGGAGTAATGTCTCAAACAGTCTACGCTTTGATCGTTCCCTGGAAGACTAGCAGTAGTTTCCGATGCATATCTGGAGGCATTCTGTAATCTGTGGTCTATCAGACTGTTGATGAAACACAGAAATTGCATCGGGATTGACTACAGTCACCAAGTGCACTTTCCTCCGTCTGAGTAATGTCTCAAACAGTCTACGCTTTGATCGTTCCCTGGAAGACCAGTAGTAGTTCCGATGCACATCTGGAGGCATTCTGTAATCAGTGGTCTGTCAGAGTGTTGATGAAACACAGAAATTGCATCGGGATTGAATACAACAGTCACCATGCGCACTTTCCTCCACGGGAGGTATGTCTCAAACAGACTACGCTTTGATCGTTCGCTGGAAGACCAGTAGTAGTTTCCGATGCACATCTGGTTTCATTCTGTAATCTGTGGACTATCAGAGTGTTGATGAAACACAAAAATTGCATCGTAATTGAATACAACAGGCACCATGCGCACTTTCCTCCATGGAAGTAATGTCTCTAACAGTCTACGATTTGATCGTTCCCTGGAAGACCAGTAGTAGTTTCCTATGCACATTTGCAGGCATTCTGTAATCTGTGGACTATCAGAGTGCTGATGAAACACAGAAATTGCATCGGGACTGAATACAACAGTCACCATTCGCACTTTCCTTTAAGGGAGTACTGACTCAAACAGTCTATGTTTTGATCGTTCCCTGGAAGACGAGTAGTAGTTTCCGATGCACATCTGGAGACAATCTGTAATCTGTGGACTATCAGAGTGTCGATGAAACACAGAAATTTCATCGGGATTGAATACAACAGTCACCATGCGCACTTTCCTCCATGGGAGTAATGTCTCATACAGTCTACGTGTTGATCGTTCCCTGGAAGAGCAGTAGTAGTTTACGATGCACATCTGGCGGCATTCTGTAATCTGTGGACTATCCGACTGTAGATGAAACACAGAAATTGCATCGGGATTGAATACAACAGGCACCATGCTCATTTTCCTCCATGGGCGTAATGTCTAAAGCAGTCTATTTTTTGATCGTACCCTGGAAGACGAGAAGTAGTTTCCGATGCACATCTGGAGGCATTCTGCAATCTGTGGACTATCAGACTGTTGATGAAACTGAGAAATTCCATCTGGATTGAATACAACAGTCACCATCCGCACTCTCCTCCATGGGAGTAATTCTCAAACAGGCTACGCTTTGATCGTTCCTTGGAAGACCAGTAGTAGTTTCCGATGCACATCTGGTAGTATTCTGTAATCTGTGGACCTTCAAAGTGTTGATGAATCACAGAAATTGCATCGGGATTGAATACAAGAGTCACCATGCGCACTTTCCTCCATGGGAGTAATGTCTGAAACAGTGTACGCTTTGATCGCTCCCAGGAAGACCAGTAGTAGTTTCCGATGCACATCTGGAGACAATCTGTAATCTGTGGACTATCAGAGTGTTGATGAAACACAGAAATTGCATCGGGATTGAATACAACAGTCCCCACGCGCACTTTCCACCATGGGAGAAATGTCTCTAACAGTCTACGCTTTGTTCGTTCCCTGGAAGACCAGTAGTAGTTTCAGATGCACATCTGGAGGCATTCTGTAATCTGTGGACTATCATAGTGCTGATGAAACACAGAAATTGCATCGGGATTGAATACAACAGTCACCACACGCACTTTCCACCATGGGAGAAATGTCTCTAACAGTCTACGCTTTGATCGTTCCCTGGAAGACCAGTAGTAGTTTCCGATGCACATCTGGAGGCATTCTGTAATCTGTGGACTATCAGAGTATTGATGAAACACAGAAATTGCATCGGGATTAAATTCAACAGTCATCATGCGCACTTTCCTCCATGGCAGTAATGTCTGTAACAGTCTACGCTTTGATCGTTCCCTGGAAGACCAGTAGTAGTTTCCGATGCACATCTGGAGGCAATCTGTAATCTGTGAACTATCTGAGTGTTGATGAAACACAGAAATTGCGTCGGGATTTAATACAACAGTCACCATGCGCACTTTCCTCCATGGAAGTAATGTCTCAAACAGTCTACGCTTTGATCGTTCCCTGGAAGACCAGTAGTAGTTTCCGATGCACATCTGGAGGCATTCTGTAATCTGTGGTCTATCAGACTGTTGATGAAACACAGAAATTGCATCGGGATTGAATATAACAGTCAGCATTCGCACTTTCCACCATTGTAGTAATGTCTCCAACAGTCTACAATTTGATTATTCCCTGGAAGACCAGTAGTAGTTTCCGATGCACATCTGGAAGCATTCTGTAATCTGTGGACTATCTGAGTGTTGATGAACCACAGAAATTGCATCGGAATTGAATATAACAGTCACCATGCGCACTTTCCTCCAATGGAGCAGTGTCTCAAACAGTCTACGCTTTGATCGTTCCCTGGAAGAGCAGTAGTAGTTTCCGATGCACATATGGAGGCATTCTGTAATCTGTGGACGTTCAAAGTGTTGATGAAACACAATAATTGCATCTGGATTGAATACCCAGTCACCATGCGCACTTTCCGATGCCCATCTGGTGGCATTCTGCAATCTGTGGACTATCAGAGTGTTGATGAAACACAGAAATTGCATCGGGATTGAATACAACTGTCACCATGCGCACTTTCCTCCATGGGAGTAATGTCTTAAACAGTCTACGCTTTGATCGTTCCCTGGAAGACTAGCAGTAGTTTCCGATGCATATCTGGAGGCATTCTGTAATCTGTGGTCTATCAGACTGTTGATGAAACACAGAAATTGCATCGGGATTGACTACAGTCACCAAGTGCACTTTCCTCCGTCTGAGTAATGTCTCAAACAGTCTACGCTTTGATCGTTCCCTGGAAGACCAGTAGTAGTTCCGATGCACATCTGGAGGCATTCTGTAATCAGTGGTCTGTCAGAGTGTTGATGAAACACAGAAATTGCATCGGGATTGAATACAACAGTCACCATGCGCACTTTCCTCCACGCGAGGTATGTCTCAAACAGACTACACTTTGAAACTTCCTGGCAGATTAAAACTGTGTGCCCGACCGAGACTCGAACTCGGGACCTTTGCCTTTCGCGGGCAAGTGCTCTACCAACTGAGCTACCGAAGCACGACTCACGCCCGGTACTCACAGCTTTACTTCTGCCAGTATCCGTCTCCTACCTTCCAAACTTTACAGAAGCTCTTCTGCGAACCTTGCAGAACTAGCACTCCTGAAAGAAAGGATACTGCGGAGACATGGCTTAGCCACAGCCTGGGGGATGTTTCCAGAATGAGATTTTCACTCTGCAGCGGAGTGTGCGCTGATATGAAACTTCCTGGCAGATTAAAACTGTGTGCCCGACCGAGACTCGAACTCGGGACCTTTGCCTTTCGCGGGCAAGTGCTCTACCAACTGAGCTACCGAAGCACGACTCACGCCCGGTACTCACAGCTTTACTTCTGCCAGTATCCGTCTCCTACCTTCCAAACTTTACAGAAGCTCTTCTGCGAACCTGGCAGAACTAGCACTCCTGAAAGAAAGGATACTGCGGAGACATGGCTTAGCCACAGCCTGGGGGATGTTTCCAGAATGAGATTTTCACTCTGCAGCGGAGTGTGCGCTGATATGAAACTTTCTGGCAGATTAAAACTGTGTGCCCGACCGAGACTCGAACTCGGGACCTTTGCCTTTCGCGGGCAAGTGCTCTACCAACTGAGCTACCGAAGCACGACTCACACCCGGTACTCACAGCTTTACTTCTGCCAGTATCCGTCTCCTACCTTCCAAACTGTGAGTACCGGGCGTGAGTCGTGCTTCGGTAGCTCAGTTGGTAGAGCACTTGCCCGCGAAAGGCAAAGGTCCCGAGTTCGAGTCTCGGTCGGGCACACAGTTTTAATCTGCCAGGAAGTTTCATATCAGCGCACACTCCGCTGCAGAGTGAAAATCTCATTCTGGAAACATCCCCCAGGCTGTGGCTAAGCCATGTCTCCGCAGTATCCTTTCTTTCAGGAGTGCTAGTTCTGCAAGGTTCGCAGAAGAGCTTCTGTAAAGTTTGGAAGGTAGGAGACGGATACTGGCAGATGTAAAGCTGTGAGTACCGGGCGTGAGTCGTGCTTCGGTAGCTCAGTTGGTAGAGCACTTGCCCGCGAAAGGCAAAGGTCCCGAGTTCGAGTCTCGGTCGGGCACACAGTTTTAATCTGCCAGGAAGTTTCATATCAGCGCACACTCCGCTGCAGAGTGAAAATCACATTCTGGAGACTACACTTTGATCGTTCCCTGGAAGACCAGTTGTAGTTTCGGATGCACATCTGGTTTCATTCTGTAATCTGTGGACTATCAGAGTGTTGATGAAACACAAAAATTGCATCGGAATTGAATACAACAGGCACCATGCGCACTTTCCTCCATGGAAGTAATGTCTCTAACAGTCTACGATTTGATCTTTCCCTGGAAGACCAGTAGTAGTTTCCTATGCACATTTGCAGGCATTCTGTAAACTGTGGACTATCAGAGTGCTGATGAAACACAGAAATTGCATCGGGACTGAATACAACAGTCACCATTCGAACTTTCCTTTATGGGAGTAATGACTCAAACAGTCTATGTTTTGATCGTTCCCTGGAAGACGAGTAGTAGTTTCCGATGCACATCTGGAGACAATCTGTAATCTGTGGACTATCAGAGTGTCGATGAAACACAGAAATTTCATCGGGATTGAATACAACAGTCACCATGCGCACTTTCCTCCATGGGAGTAATGTCTCATACAGTCTACGTGTTGATCGTTCCCTGGAAGAGCAGTAGTAGTTTACGATGCACATCTGGCGGCATTCTGTAATCTGTGGACTATCCGACTGTAGATGAAACACAGAAATTGCATCGGGATTGAATACAACAGGCACCATGCTCATTTCCCTCCATGGGCGTAATGTCTCAAGCAGTCTATTTTTTGATCGTACCCTGGAAGACGAGAAGTAGTTTCCGATGCACATCTGGAGGCATTCTGCAATCTGTGGACTATCAGACTGTTGATGAAACTGAGAAATTCCATCGGGATTGAATACAACAGTCACCATCCGCACTCTCCTCCATGGGAGTAATTCTCAAACAGGCTACGCTTTGATCGTTCCTTGGAAGACCAGTAGTAGTTTCCGATGCACATCTGGTGGTATTCTGTAATCTGTGGACCTTCAAAGTGTTGATGAATCACAGAAATTGCATCGGGATTGAATACAAGAGTCACCATGCGCACTTTCCTCCATGGGAGTAATGTCTGAAACAGTCTACGCTTTGATCGCTCCCAGGAAGACCAGTAGTAGTTTCCGATGCACATCTGGAGACAATCTGTAATCTGTGGACTATCAGAGTGTTGATGAAACACAGAAATTGCATCGGGATTGAATACAACAGTCCCCACGCGCACTTTCCACCATGGGAGAAATGTCTCTAACAGTCTACGCTTTGATCGTTCCCTGGAAGACCAGTAGTAGTTTCAGATGCACATCTGTAGGCATTCTGTAATCTGTGGACTATCATAGTGCTGATGAAACACAGAAATTGCATCGGGATTGAATACAACAGTCACCACACGCACTTTCCACCATGGGAGAAATGTCTCTAACAGTCTACGCTTTGATCGTTACCTGGAAGACCAGTAGTAGTTTCCGATGCACATCTGGAGGCATTCTGTAATCTGTGGACTATCAGAGTATTGATGAAACACAGAAATTTCATCGGGATTAAATTCAACAGTCATCATGCGCACTTTCCTCCATGGCAGTAATGTCTGTAACAGTCTACGCTTTGATCGTTCCCTGGAAGACCAGTAGTAGTTACCGATGCACATCTGTAGGCATTCTGTAATCTGTGTACTATCAGAGTGTTGATGAATCATATAAATTGCATCGGGATTAAATACAACAGTCATCATGCGCACTTTCCTCCATGGGAGTAATGTCTCTAACAGTCTACGCTTTGATCATTCCCTGGAAGACCAGTAGTAGTTTCCGATGCCCATCTGGTGGCATTCTGCAATCTGTGGACTATCAGAGTGTTGATGAAACACAGAAATTGCATCGGGATTGAATACAACGGTCACCATGCGCACTTTCCTCCATGGGAGTAATGTCTCAAACAGTCTACGCTTTGATCGTTCCCTGGAAGACCAGCAGTAGTTTCCGATTCACTTCTGGAGGCATTCTGTAATCTGTGGTCTATCAGACTGTTGATGAAACACAGAAATTGCATCGGGATTGACTACAGTCACCAAGTGCACTTTCCTCCGTGGGAGTAATGTCTCAAACAGTCTACGCTTTGATAATTCCCTGGAAGACCAGTAGTAGTTCCGATGCACATCTGGAGGCATTCTGTAATCAGTGGTCTGTCAGAGTGTTGATGAAACACAGAAATTGCATCGGGATTGAATACAACAGTCACCATGCGCACTTTGCTCCATGGGAGTAATGTCTCAAACAGTCTACGCTTTGATCGTTCCCTGGAGACCAGCAGTAGTTTCCGATGCACATCTGGAGGCATTCTGTAATCAGTGGTCTGTCAGAGTGTTGATGAAACACAGAAATTGCATCGGGATTGAATACAACAGTCACCATGCGCACTTTGCTCCATGGGAGTAATGTCTCAAACAGTCTACGCTTTGATCGTTCCCTGGAAGACCAGCAGTAGTTTCCGATTCACTTCTGGAGGCATTCTGTAATCTGTGGTCTATCAGACTGTTGATGAAACACAGAAATTGCATCGGGATTGACTACAGTCACCAAGTGCACTTTCCTCCGTGGGAGTAATGTCTCAAACAGTCTACGCTTTGATAATTCCCTGGAAGACCAGTAGTAGTTCCGATGCACATCTGGAGGCATTCTGTAATCAGTGGTCTGTCAGAGTGTTGATGAAACACAGAAATTGCATCGGGATTGAATACAACAGTCACCATGCGCACTTTGCTCCATGGGAGTAATGTCTCTAACAGTCTACGATTTGATTATTCCCTGGAAGACCAGTAGTAGGTTCCGATGCACATTTGGAAGCATTCTGTAATCTGTGGACTATCTGAGTGTTGATGAACCACAGAAATTGCATCGGAATTGAATATAACAGTCACCATGCGCACTTTCCTCCAAGGGAGCAGTGTCTCAAACAGTCTACGATTTGATCGTTCCCTGGAAGACCAGTAGTAGTTTCCGATGCACATATGGAGGCATTCTGTAATCTGTGGACGTTCAAAGTGTTGATGAAACACAATAATTGCATCTGGACTGAATACCCAGTCACAATGCGCACATTCCTCCACGGGAGTAATGTCTCAAACAGTCTACGCTTTGATTGTTCCCTGGGAGACCAGTAATAGTTCCGATGCACGTCTCGTGCCATTCTGTAATCTGTGGACTATCAGAGTGTTGATGAAACACAGAAATTGCATCGGCATTGAATACAACAGCCACCATGCGCACTTTCCTCCATGGGGGTAATTCTCAAACAGTCTATGCTTTCATCGTTCCCTGGAAGGCCAGTAGCAGTTTCCGATGCACAACTGGAGGCATTCTGTAATCTGTGGACTATCAGAGTGTTGATGAATCACATAAATTGCATCGGGATTAAATACAACAGTCATCATGCGCACTCTCCTCCATGGGAGTAATGTCTCTAACAGCCTACGCTTTGATCTTTCCCTGGAAGACCAGTAGTAGTTTCCGATGCACATCTGGAGGCATTCTGTAATCTGTGAACTATCTGAGTGTTGATGAAACACAGAAATTGCGTCGGGATTTAATACAACAGTCACCATGCGCACTTTCCTCCATGGAAGTAATGTCTCTAACAGTCTACGATTTGATCGTTCCCTGGAAGACCAGTAGTAGTTTCCTATGCACATTTGCAGGCATTCTGTAATCTGTGGACTATCAGAGTGCTGATGAAACACAGAAATTGCATCGGGACTGAATACAACAGTCACCATTCGCACTTTCCTTTATGGGAGTAATGACTCAAACAGTCTATGTTTTGATCGTTCCCTGGAAGACGAGTAGTAGTTTCCGATGCACATCTGGAGACAATCTGTAATCTGTGGACTATCAGAGTGTCGATGAAACACAGAAATTTCATCGGGATTGAATACAACAGTCACCATGCGCACTTTCCTCCATGGGAGTAATGTCTCATACAGTCTACGTGTTGATCGTTCCCTGGAAGAGCAGTAGTAGTTTACGATGCACATCTGGCGGCATTCTGTAATCTGTGGACTATCCGACTGTAGATGAAACACAGAAATTGCATCGGGATTGAATACAACAGGCACCATGCTCATTTTCCTCCATGGGCGTAATGTCTCAAGCAGTCTATTTTTTGATCGTACCCTGGAAGACGAGAAGTAGTTTCCGATGCACATCTGGAGGCATTCTGCAATCTGTGGACTATCAGACTGTTGATGAAACTGAGAAATTCCATCGGGATTGAATACAACAGTCACCATCCGCACTCTCCTCCATGGGAGTAATTCTCAAACAGGCTACGCTTTGATCGTTCCTTGGAAGACCAGTAGTATTTTCCGATGCACATCTGGTGGTATTCTGTAATCTGTGGACCTTCAAAGTGTTGATGAATCACAGAAATTGCATCGGGATTGAATACAAGAGTCACCATGAGCACTTTCCTCCATGGGAGTAATGTCTGAAACAGTCTACGCTTTGATCGCTCCCAGGAAGACCAGTAGTAGTTTCCGATGCACATCTGGAGACAATCTGTAATCTCTGGACTATCAGAGTGTTGATGAAACACAGAAATTGCATCGGGATTGAATACAACAGTCCCCACGCGCACTTTCCACCATGGGAGAAATGTCTCTAACAGTCTACGCTTTGATCGTTCCCTGGAAGACCAGTAGTAGTTTCAGATGCACATCTGGAGGCATTCTGTAATCTGTGGACTATCATAGTGCTGATGAAACACAGAAATTGCATCGGGATTGAATACAACAGTCACCACACGCACTTTCCACCATGGGAGAAATGTCTCTAACAGTCTACGCTTTGATCGTTCCCTGGAAGGCCAGTAGTAGTTTCCGATGCACATCTGGAGGCATTCTGTAATCTGTGGACTATCAGAGTATTGATGAAACACAGAAATTGCATCGGGATTAAATTCAACAGTCATCACACGCACTTTCCACCATGGGAGAAATGTCTCTAACAGTCTACGCTTTGATCGTTCCCTGGAAGACCAGTAGTAGTTTCCGATGCACATCTGGAGGCATTCTGTAATCTGTGGACTATCAGAGTATTGATGAAACACAGAAATTGCATCGGGATTGAATACAACGGTCACCATGCGCACTTTCCTCCATGGGAGTAATGTCTCAAACAGTCTACGCTTTGATCGTTCCCTGGAAGACTAGCAGTAGTTTCCGATGCATATCTGGAGGCATTCTGTAATCTGTGGTCTATCAGACTGTTGATGAAACACAGAAATTGCATCGGGATTGACTACAGTCACCAAGTGCACTTTCCTCCGTCTGAGTAATGTCTCAAACAGTCTACGCTTTGATCGTTCCCTGGAAGACCAGTAGTAGTTCCGATGCACATCTGGAAGCATTCTGTAATCAGTGATCTGTCAGAGTGTTGATGAAACACAGAAATTGCATCGGGATTGAATACAACAGTCACCATGCGCACTTTCCTCCACGGGAGGTATGTCTCAAACAGACTACGCTTTGATCGTTCCCTGGAAGACCAGTAGTAGTTTCCGATGCACATCTGGTTTCATTCTGTAATCTGTGGACTATCAGAGTGTTGATGAAACACAAAAATTGCATCGGAATTGAATACAACAGGCACCATGCGCACTTTCCTCCATGGAAGTAATGTCTCTAACAGTCTACGATTTGATCGTTCCCTGGAAGACCAGTAGTAGTTTCCTATTCACATTTGCAGGCATTCTGTAATCTGTGGACTATCAGAGTGCTGATGAAACACAGAAATTGCATCGGGACTGAATACAACAGTCACCATTCGCACTTTCCTTTATGGGAGTAATGACTCAAACAGTCTATGTTTTGATCGTTCCCTGGAAGACGAGTAGTAGTTTCCGATGCACATCTGGAGACAATCTGTAATCTGTGGACTATCAGAGTGTCGATGAAACACAGAAACTTCATCGGGATTGAATACAACAGTCACCATGCGCACGTTCCTCCATGGGAGTAATGTCTCATACAGTCTACGTCTTGATCGTTCCCTGGAAGAGCAGTAGTAGTTTACGATGCACATCTGGCGGTATTCTGTAATCTGTGGACTATCCGACTGTAGATGAAACACAGAAATTGCATCGGGATTGAGTACAACAGGCACCATGCTCATTTCCCTCCATGGGCGTAATGTCTCAAGCAGTCTATTTTTTGATCGTACCCTGGAAGACGAGAAGTAGTTTCCGATGCACATCTGGAGGCATTCTGCAATCTGTGGACTATCAGACTGTTGATGAAACTGAGAAATTCCATCGGGATTGAATACAACAGTCACCATCCGCACTCTCCTCCATGGGAGTAATTCTCAAACAGGCTACGCTTTGATCGTTCCTTGGAAGACCAGTAGTAGTTTCCGATGCACATCTGGTGGTATTCTGTAATCTGTGGACCTTCAAAGTGTTGATGAATCACAGAAATTGCATCGGGATTGAATACAAGAGTCACCATGCGCACTTTCCTCCATGGGAGTAATGTCTGAAACAGTCTACGCTTTGATCGCTCCCAGGAAGACCAGTAGTAGTTTCCGATGCACATCTGGAGACAATCTGTAATCTGTGGACTATCAGAGTGTTGATGAAGCACAGAAATAGCATCGGTATTGAATACAACAGTCCCCACGCGCACTTTCCACCATGGGAGAAATGTCTCTAACAGTCTACGCTTTGATCGTTCCCTGGAAGACCAGTAGTAGTTTCAGATGGACATCTGGAGGCATTCTGTAATCTGTGGACTATCATAGTGCTGATGAAACACAGAAATTGCATCGGGATTGAATACAACAGTCACCACACGCACTTTCCACCATGGGAGAAATGTCTCTAACAGTCTACGCTTTGATCGTTCCCTGGAAGACCAGTAGTAGTTTCCGATGCACATCTGGAGGCATTCTGTAATCTGTGGACTATCAGAGTATTGATGAAACACAGAAATTGCATCGGGATTAAATTCAACAGTCATCATGCGCACTTTCCTCCATGGCAGTAATGTCTGTAACAGTCTACGCTTTGATCGTTCCCTGGAAGACCAGTAGTAGTTACCGATGCACATCTGTAGGCATTGTGTATTCTGTGTACTACCAGAGTGTTGATGAATCATATAAATTGCATCGGGATTAAATACAACAGTCATCATGCGCAATTTCCTCCATGGGAGTAATGGTTCTAACAGTCTACGCTTTGATCATTCCCTGGAAGACCAGTAGTAGTTTCCGATGCCCATCTGGTGGCATTCTGCAATCTGTGGACTATCAGAGTGTTGATGAAACACAGAAATTGCATCGGGATTGAATACAACGGTCACCATGCGCACTTTCCTCCATGGGAGTAATGTCTCAAACAGTCTACGCTTTGATCGTTCCCTGGAAGACCAGCAGTAGTTTCCGATTCACTTCTGGAGGCATTCTGTAATCTGTGGTTTATCAGACTGTTGATGAAACACAGAAATTGCATCGGGATTGACTACAGTCACCAAGTGCACTTTCCTCCGTGGGAGTAATGTCTCAAATAGTCTACGCTTTGATAATTCCCTGGAAGACCAGTAGTAGTTCCGATGCACATCTGGAGGCATTCTGTAATCAGTGGTCTGTCAGAGTGTTGATGAAACACAGAAATTGCATCGGGATTGAATACAACAGTCACCATGCGCACTTTGCTCCATGCGAGTAATGTCTCAAACAGTCTACGCTTTGATCGTTCCCTGGAGACCAGCAGTAGTTTCCGATGCACATCTGTAGGCATTGTGTAATCTGTGGTCTATCAGACTGTTGATGAAACACAGAAATTGCATCGGGATTGAATATAACAGTCAGCATTCGCACTTTCCTCCATTGTAGTAATGTCTCTAACAGTCTACGATTTGATTATTCCCTGGAAGACCAGTAGTAGTTTCCGATGCACATCTGGAAGCATTCTGTAATCTGTGGACTATCTGAGTGTTGATGAACCACAGAAATTGCATCGGAATTGAATATAACAGTCACCATGCGCACTTTCCTCCAAGGGAGCAGTGTCTCAAACAGTCTACGCTTTGATCGTTCCCTGGAAGACCAGTAGTAGTTCCCGATGCACATATGGAGGCATTCTGTAATCTGTGGACGTTCAAAGTGTTGATGAAACACAATAATTGCATCTGGATTGAATACCCAGTCACCATGCGCACTTTCCTCCACGAGAGTAATGTCTCAAACAGTCTACGATTTGATTGTTCCCTGGGTGACCAGTAATAGTTCCGATGCACGTCTCGTGCCATTCTGTAATCTGTGGACCATCAGAGTGTTGATGAAACACAGAAATTGCATCGGCATTGAATACAACAGCCACCATGCGCACTTTCCTCCATGGGGGTAATTCTCAAACAGTCTATGCTTTGATCGTTCCCTGGAAGGCCAGTAGCAGTTTCCGATGCACATCTGGAGGCATTCTGTAATCTGTGTACCTTCAAAGTGTGTATTGAAACACAGAAATTGCCTCGGGATTGAATACAAAAGTCACCATGCGCACTTTCCACCATGGGAGTAGTGTCTCAAACAGTCTACGCTTTGATCGTTCCCTGGAAGACCAGTAGTAGTTACCGATGCACATTTGGAGGCATTCTGTAATCTGTGACCTATCTGAGTGTTGATGAAACACAGAAATTGCGTCGGGATTGAATACAACAGTCACCATGCGCCCTTTTCTCCATGGAAGTAATGTCTCAAACAGTCTACGCTTTGATCGTTCCCTTGAAGACCAGTTGTAGTTTCCGATGCTCATCTGGAGGCAATCTGTAATCTGTGGACTATCAGAGTGTTGATGGAACACAGAAATGGCATCGGGATTCAATACAACAGTCACCATGCACACTTTCCTCCATGCGAACAGTGTCTCAAACAGTCTACTCTTTGATCGTTCCCTGGAAGACCAGTAGTAGTTTCCGATGCACAACTGGAGGCATTCTGTAATCTGTGAACTATCAGAGTGTTGATGAATCACATAAATTGCATCGGGATTAAATACAACAGTCATCATGCGCACTCTCCTCCATGGGAGTAATGTCTCTAACAGCCTACGCTTTGATCTTTCCCTGGAAGACCAGTAGTAGTTTCCGATGCACATCTGGAGGCATTCTGTAATCTGTGAACTATCTGAGTGTTGATGAAACACAGAAATTGCGTCGGGATTTAATACAACAGTCACCATGCGCACTTTCCTCCATGGAAGTAATGTCTCAAACAGTCTACGCTTTGATCGTTCCCTCGAAGACCAGTAGTAGTTTCCGATGCCCATCTGGTGGCATTCTGCAATCTGTGGACTATCAGAGTGTTGATGAAACACAGAAATTGCATCGGGATTGAATACAACGGTCACCATGCGCACTTTCCTCCATGTGAGTAATGTCTCAAACAGTCTACGCTTTGATTGTTCCCTGGAAGACCAGTAGTAGTTCCGATGCACATCTGGAGGCATTCTGTAATCAGTGGTCTGTCAGAGTGTTGATGAAACACAGAAATTGCATCGGGATTGAATACAACAGTCACAATGCGCACTTTTCTCCAAGGGAGGTATGTCTCAAACAGACTACGCTTTGCTCGTTCCCTGGAAGACCAGTAGTAGTTTCCGATGCACATCTGGTTTCATTCTGTAAACTGTGGACTATCAGAGTGTTGATGAAACACAAAAATTGCATCGGAATTGAATACAACAGGCACCATGCGCACTTTCCTCCATGGAAGTAATGTCTCTAACAGTCTACGATTTGATCGTTCCCTGGAAGACCAGTAGTAGTTTCCTATGCACATTTGCAGGCATTCTGTAATCTGTGGACTATCAGAGTGCTGATGAAACACAGAAAATGCATCGGGACTGAATACAACAGTCACCATTCGCACTTTCCTTTATGGGAGTAATGACTCAAACAGTCTATGTTTTGATCGTTCCCTGGAAGACGAGTAGTAGTTTCCGATGCACATCTGGAGACAATCTGTAATCTGTGGACTATCAGAGTGTCGATGAAAAACAGAAATTTCATCGGGATTGAATACAACAGTCACCATGCGCACTTTCCTCCATGGGAGTAATGTCTCATACAGTCTACGTGTTGATCGTTCCCTGGAAGAGCAGTAGTAGTTTACGATGCACATCTGGCGGCATTCTGTAATCTGTGGACTATCCGACTGTAGATGAAACTGAGAAATTCCATTGGGATTGAATACAACAGTCACCATTAGCACTCTCCTCCATGGGAGTAATTCTCAAACAGGCTACGCTTTGATCGTTCCTTGGAAGACCAGTAGTAGTTTCCGATGCACATCTGGAGGCATTCTGTAATCTGTGGACTATCAGAGTATTGATGAAACACAGAAATTGCATCGGGATTAAATTCAACAGTCATCATGCGCACTTTCCTCCATGGCAGTAATGTCTGTAACAGTCTACGCTTTGATCGTTCCCTGGAAGACCAGTAGTAGTTATCGATGCACATCTGTAGGCATTCTGTAATCTGTGTACTATCAGAGTGTTGATGAATCATATAAATTGCTTCGGGATTACATACAACAGTCATCATGCGCACTTTCCTCCATGGGAGTAATGTCTCTAACAGTCTACGCTTTGATCATTCCCTGGAAGACCAGTAGTAGTTTCCGATGCCCATCTGGTGGCATTCTGCAATCTGTGGACTATCAGAGTGTTGATGAAACACAGAAATTGCATCGGGATTGAATACAACTGTCACCATGCGCACCTTCCTCCGTGGGAGTAATGTCTCAAACAGTCTACGCTTTGATCGTTCCCTGGAAGACCAGTAGTAGTTTCCGATGCAAATCTCGTTGCATTCTGTAATCTGTGGACTATCAGAGTGTTGATGAATCACAGTAATTGCATCGGGATTGAATACAACAGTCACCAAAAGCACTTTCCTCTATAAAAGTTATGTCTCAAACAGTCTACGCTTTGATCGTTCTCTGGAAGACCAGTAGTAATTTCCGAAGCACATCTGGAGGCAATCTGTAATAAGTGGACTGTCAGAGTGTTGATGAAACACAGAAATTGCATCGGGATTTAATACAACAGTCACCATTCGTACTTTCCTCCACGGGAGGTATGTCTCAAACAGACTACGCTTTGATCGTTCCCTGGAAGACCAGTAGTAGTTTCCGATGCCCATCTGGTGGCATTCTGTAATCTGTGGACTATCAGAGTGTTGATGAAACAAAGATATTGCATCGTGATTGAGTACAGGAGGCACCATGCGCACTTTCCTCCATGGAAGTAATGTCTCTAACAGTCTACGATTTGATCGTTCCCTGGAAGACCAGTAGTAGTTTCCTATGCACATCTAGATGCATTCTGTAATCTGTGGACTATCAGAGTGCTGATGAAACACAGAAATTGCATCGGGATTGAATACAAGAGTCACCATGAGAACGTTCCTCCATGGGAGTAATGTCTCAAACAGTCTATGCTTTGGTCGCTCCCTGGAATATCAGTAGTAGTTTCCGATGCTCATCTTGAGGCATTCTGTAATCTGTGGACTATCAGAGTGTTAATGAAACACAGATATTGCATCGGGACCGAATACAACAGTCACCATGCGCACATTCCTTTATGGGAGTAATGTCTCAAACAGTCTATGCTTTAATCGTTCCCTGGAAGACCAGTAGTAGTTTCCGATGCACATCTGGAGACATTCTGTAATCTGTGGACTATCAGAGTGTTGATGAAACACAGAAATTGCATCGGGATTGAATACAACAATCACCATGCGCACTTTCCTCCTAGGGAGTATTGTCTCAGACAGTCTACGCTTTAATCGTTCCCAGGAAGACCAGTAGTAGTTTCAGATACTCATCTGGAGGCATTCTGTAATCTGTGGACTATCAGAGTGTTGATGAAACTCAGAAAATGCATCGGGATTGTGTAAAACAGTCACCATGTGCACTTTCCTCCATGTGAGTAATTCTAATACAGGCTACGCTTTGATCGTTCCCTGGAAGAACAGTAGTAGTTTCCGATGCACATCTGGAGGCATTCTGCAATCTGTGGACTCTCAGACTGTTGATGAAACACAGAAATTGTATCAGGATTGAATACAAAAGTCACCATTCGCACTTTCCTCCATGTGAGTATTGTCTCAAACAGTCTATTTTTTGATCGTTCCCTGGAAGACCAGTAGTAGTTTCCGATGCACATCTGGAGGCATTCTGTAATCTGTGGACTATCAGAGTTCTGATGAAACACAGAAATTGCATCGGGATTGAATACAACGGTCCCCACGCGCACTTTCCACCATGGGAGAAATGTCTCTAACAGTCTACGCTTTGATCGTTCCCTGGAAGTCCAGTAGTAGTTTCCGATGCACATCTGGAGGCATTCTGTAATCTGTGGACTATCAGAGTATTGATGAAACACAGAAATTGCATCGGGATTAAATTCAACAGTCATCATGCGCACTTTCCTCCATTCCAGTAATGTCTGTAACAGTCTACGCTTTGATCGTTCCCTGGAAGACCAGTAGTAGTTACCGATGCACATCTGTAGGCATTCTGTAATATGTGTACTATCAGAGTGTTGATGAATCATATAAATTGCATCGGGATTAAATACAACAGTCATCATGCGCACTTTCCTCCATGGGAGTAATGTCTCTAACAGTCTACGCTTTGATCATTCCCTGGAAGACCAGTAGTAGTTTCCGATGCCCATCTGGTGGCATTCTGCAATCTGTGGACTATCAGAGTGTTGATGAAACACAGAAATTGCATCGGGATTGAATACAACGGTCACCATGCGCACTTTCCTCCATGGGAGTAATGTCTCAAACAGTCTACGCTTTGATCGTTCCCTGGAAGACCAGCAGTAGTTTCCGATTCACTTCTGGAGGCATTCTGTAATCTGTTGTCTATCAGACTGTTGATGAAACACAGAAATTGCATCGGGATTGACTACAGTCACCAAGTGCACTTTCCTCCATGGGAGTAATGTCTCAAACAGTCTACGCTATGATAATTCCCTGGAAGACCAGTAGTAGTTCCGATGCACATCTGGAGGCATTCTGTAATCAGTGGTCTGTCAGAGTGTTGATGAAACACAGAAATTGCATCGGGATTGAATATAACAGTCAGCATTCGCACTTTCCTCCATTGTAGTAATGTCTCTAACAGTCTACGATTTGATTATTCCCTGGAAGACCAGTAGTAGTTTCCGATGCACATCTGGAAGCATTCTGTAATCTGTGGACTATCTGCGTGTTGATGAATCACAGAAATTGCATCGGAATTGAATATAACAGTCACCATGCGCACTTTCCTCCAAGGGAGCAGTGTCTCAAACAGTCTACGCTTTGATCGTTCCCTGGAAGACCAGTAGTAGTTTCCGATGCACATATGGAGGCATTCTGTAATCTGTGGACGTTCAAAGTGTTGATGAAACACAATAATTGCATCTGGATTGAATACCCAGTCACCATGCGCACTTTCCTCCACGGGAGTAATGTCTCAAACAGTCTACGCTTTGATTGTTCCCTGGGAGACCAGTAATAGTTCCGATGCACGTCTCGTGCCATTCTGTAATCTGTGGACTATCAGAGTGTTGATGAAACACAGAAATTGCATCGGCATTGAATACAACAGCCACCATGCGCACTTTCCTCCATGGGGGTAATTCTCAAACAGTCTATGCTTTGATCGTTCCCTGGAAGGCCAGTAGCAGTTTCCGATGCACATCTGGAGGCATTCTGTAATCTGTGTACCTTCAAAGTGTGTATTGAGACACAGAAATTGCCTCGGGATTGAATACAAAAATCACCATGCGCACTTTCCACCATGGGAGTAATGTCTCAAACAGTCTACGCATTGATCGTTCCCTGGAAGACCAGTAGTAGATACCGATGCACATCTGGAGGCATTCTGTAATCTGTGACCTATCTGAGTGTTGATGAAACACAGAAATTGCGTCGGGATTGAATACAACAGTCACCATGCGCCCTTTTCTCCATGGAAGTAATGTCTCAAACAGTCTACGCTTTGATCGTTCCCTTGAAGACCAGTAGTAGTTTCCGATGCTCATCTGGAGGCAATCTGTAATCTGTGGACTATCAGAGTGTTGATGGAACACAGAAATGGCATCGGGATTCAATACAACAGTCACCATGCACACTTTCCTCCATGCGAACAGTGTCTCAAACAGTCTACTCTTTGATCGTTCCCTGGAAGACCAGTAGTAGTTTCCGATGCTCATCTGGAGGCAATCTGTAATCTGTGGACTATCAGAGTGTTGATGGAACATAGAAATTGCATCGGGATTGACTACAGTCACCAAGTGCACTTTCCTCCGTGGGAGTAATGTCTCAAACAGTCTACGCTTTGATAATTCCCTGGAAGACCAGTAGTAGTTCCGATGCCCATCTGGTGGCATTCTGCAATCTGTGGAGTATCAGAGTGTTGATGAAACACAGAAATTGCATCGGGATTGAATACAACTGTCACCATGCGCACCTTCCTCCGTGGGAGTAATGTCTCAAACAGTCTACGCTTTGATCGTTCCCTGGAAGACCAGTAGTAGTTTCCGATGCAAATCTCGTTGCATTCTGTAATCTGTGGACTATCAGAGTGTTGATGAATCACAGTAATTGCATCGGGATTGAATACAACAGTCACCAAAAGCACTTTCCTCTATAAAAGTTATGTCTCAAACAGTCTACGCTTTGATCGTTCTCTGGAAGACCAGTAGTAATTTCCGAAGCACATCTGGAGGCAATCTGTAATAAGTGGACTGTCAGAGTGTTGATGAAACACAGAAATTGCATCGGGATTTAATACAACAGTCACCATTCGTACTTTCCTCCACGGGAGGTATGTCTCAAACAGACTACGCTTTGATCGTTCCCTGGAAGACCAGTAGTAGTTTCCGATGCCCATCTGGTGGCATTCTGTAATCTGTGGACTATCAGAGTGTTGATGAAACAAAGATATTGCATCGTGATTGAGTACAGGAGGCACCATGCGCACTTTCCTCCATGGAAGTATTGTCTCTAACAGTCTACGATTTGATCGTTCCCTGGAAGACCAGTAGTAGTTTCCTATGCACATCTGGATGCATTCTGTAATCTGTGGACTATCAGAGTGCTGATGAAACACAGAAATTGCATCGGGATTGAATACAAGAGTCACCATGAGAACGTTCCTCCATGGGAGTAATGTCTCAAACAGTATATGCTTTGATCGCTCCCTGGAATATCAGTAGTAGTTTCCGATGCTCATCTTGAGGCATTCTGTAATCTGTGGACTATCAGAGTGTTAATGAAACACAGATATTGCATCGGGACCGAATACAACAGTCACCATGCGCACATTCCTTTATGGGAGTAATGTCTCAAACAGTCTATGCTTTAATCGTTCCCTGGAAGACCAGTAGTAGTTTCCGATGCACATCTGGAGACATTCTGTAATCTGTGGACTATCAGAGTTTTGATGAAACACAGACATTGCATCGGGATTGAATACAACAATCACCATGCGCACTTTCCTCCTAGGGAGTATTGTCTCAGACAGTCTACGCTTTAATCGTTCCCAGGAAGACCAGTAGTAGTTTCAGATACTCATCTGGAGGCATTCTGTAATCTGTGGACTATCAGAGTGTTGATGAAACTCAGAAAATGCATCGGGATTGTGTAAAACAGTCACCATGTGCACTTTCCTCCATGTGAGTAATTCTAATACAGGCTACGCTTTGATCGTTCCCTGGAAGACCAGTAGTAGTTTCCGATGCACATCTGGAGGCATTCTGCAATCTGTGGACTCTCAGACTGTTGATGAAACACAGAAATTGCATCAGGATTGAATACAAAAGTCACCATTCGCACTTTCCTCCATGTGAGTATTGTCTCAAACAGTCTATTTTTTGATCGTTCCCTGGAAGACCAGTAGTAGTTTCCGATGCACATCTGGAGGCATTCTGTAATCTGTGGACTATCAGAGTTCTGATGAAACACAGAAATTGCATCGGGATTGAATACAACGGTCACCATGCGCACTTTCCTCCATGGGAGTAATGTCTCAAACAGTCTACGCTTTGATCGTTCCCTGGAAGACCAGCAGTAGTTTCCGATTCACTTCTGGAGGCATTCTGTAATCTGTGGTCTATCAGACTGTTGATGAAACACAGAAATTGCATCGGGATTGACTACAGTCACCAAGTGCACTTTCCTCCATGGGAGTAATGTCTCAAACAGTCTACGCTTTGATAATTCCCTGGAAGACCAGTAGTAGTTCCGATGCACATCTGGAGGCATTCTGTAATCAGTGGTCTGTCAGAGTGTTGATGAAACACAGAAATTGCATCGGGATTGAATACAACAGTCACCATGCGCACTTTCCTCCATGGGAGTAATGTCTCAAACAGTCTACGCTTTGATCGTTCCCTGGAAGACCAGCAGTAGTTTCCGATGCACATCTGGAGGCATTCTGTAATCTGTGGTCTATCAGACTGTTGATGAAACACAGAAATTGCATCGGGATTGAATATAACAGTCAGCATTCGCACTTTCCTCCATTGTAGTAATGTCTCTAACAGTCTACGATTTGATTATTCCCTGGAAGACCAGTAGTAGTTTCCGATGCACATCTGGAAATATTCTGTAATCTGTGGACTATCTGAGTGTTGATGAACCACAGAAATTGCATCGGAATTGAATATAACAGTCACCATGCGCACTTTCCTCCAAGGGAGCAGTGTCTCAAACAGTCTACGCTTTGATCGTTCCCTGGAAGACCAGTAGTAGTTTCCGATGCACATATGGAGGCATTCTGTAATCTGTGGACGTTCCAAGTGTTGATGAAACACAATAATTGCATCTGGATTGAATACCCAGTCACCATGCGCACTTTCCTCCACGGGAGTAATGTCTCAAACAGTCTACGCTTTGATTGTTCCCTGGGAGACCAGTAATAGTTCCGATGCACGTCTCGTGCCATTCTGTAATCTGTGGACTATCAGAGTGTTGAGGAAACACAGAAATTGCATCGGCATTGAATACAACAGCCATCATGCGCACTTTCCTCCATGGGGGTAATTCTCAAACAGTCTATGCTTTGTTCGTTCCCTGGAAGGCCAGTAGCAGTTTCCGATGCACATCTGGAGGCATTCTGTAATCTGTGTACCTTCAAAGTGTGTATTGAAACACAGAAATTGCCTCGGGATTGAACACAAAAGTCACCATGCGCACTTTGCACCATGGGAGTAATGTCTCAAACAGTCTACGCCTTGATCGTTCCCTGGAAGACCAGTAGTAGTTACCGATGCACATCTGGAGGCATTCTGTAATCTGTGACCTATCTGAGTGTTGATGAAACACAGAAATTGCGTCGGGATTGAATACAACAGTCACCATGCGCCCTTTTCTCCATGGAAGTAATGTCTCAAACAGTCTACGCTTTGATCGCTCCCTTGAAGACCAGTAGTAGTTTCCGATGCTCATCTGGAGGCAATCTGTAATCTGTGGACTATCAGAGTGTTGATGGAACACAGAAATGGCATCGGGATTCAATACAACAGTCACCATGCACACTTTCCTCCATGCGAACAGTGTCTCAAACAGTCTACTCTTTGATCGTTCCCTGGAAGACCAGTAGTAGTTTCCGATGCACAACTGGAGGCATTCTGTAATCTGTGGACTATCAGAGTGTTGATGAATCACATAAATTGCATCGGGATTAAATACAACAGTCATCATGCGCTTTCTCCTCCATGGGAGTAATGTCTCTAACAGCCTACGCTTTGATCTTTCCCTGGAAGACCAGTAGTAGTTTCCGATGCACATCTGGAGGCATTCTATAATCTGTGAACTATCTGAGTGTTGATGAAACACAGAAATTGCGTCGGGATTTAATACAACAGTCACCATGCGCACTTTCCTCCATGGAAGTAATGTCTCAAACAGTCTACGCTTTGATCGTTCCCTCGAAGACCAGTAGTAGTTTCCGATGCCCATCTGGTGGCATTCTGCAATCTGTGGACTATCAGAGTGTTGATGAAACACAGAAATTGCATCGGGATTGAATACAACGGTCACCATGCGCACTTTCCTCCATGGGAGTAATGTCTCAAACAGTCTACGCTTTGATCGTTCCCTGGAAGACCAGTAGTAGTTCCGATGCACATCTGGAGGCATTCTGTAATCAGTGGTCTGTCAGAGTGTTGATGAAACACAGAAATTGCATCGGGATTGAATACAACAGTCACAATGCGCACTTTCCTCCAAGGGAGGTATGTCTCAAACAGACTACGCTTTGATCGTTCCCTGGAAGACCAGTAGTAGTTTCCGATGCACATCTGGTTTCATTCTGTAATCTGTGGACTATCAGAGTGTTGATGGAACACAAAAATTGCATCGGAATTGAATACAACAGGCACCATGCGCACTTTCCTCCATGGAAGTAATGTCCCTAACAGTCTACGATTTGATCGTTCCCTGGAAGACCAGTAGTAGTTTCCTATACACATTTGCAGGCATTCTGTAATATGTGGACTATCAGAGTGCTGATGAAACACAGAAATTGCATCGGGACTGAATACAACAGTCACCATTCGCACTTTCCTTTATGGGAGTAATGACTCAAACAGTCTATGTTTTGATCGGTTCCTGGAAGACGAGTAGTAGTTTCCGATGCACTTCTGGAGACAATCTGTAATCTGTGGACTATCAGAGTGTCGATGAAACACAGAAATTTCATCGGGATTGAATACAACAGTCACCATGCGCACTTTCCTCCATGGGAGTAATGTCTCATACAGTCTACGTGTTGATCGTTCCCTGGAAGAGCAGTAGCAGTTTACGATGCACATCTGGCGGCATTCTGTAATCTGTGGACTATCCGACTGTGGATGAAACTGAGAAATTCCATCGGGATTGAATACAACAGTCACCATCCGCACTCTCCTCCATGGGAGTAATTCTCAAACAGGCTACGCTTTGATCGTTTCTTGGAAGACCAGTAGTCGTTTCCGATGCACATCTGGAGGCATTCTGTAATCTGTGGACTATCAGAGTATTGATGAAACACAGAAATTGCATCGGGATTACATACAACAGTCATCATGCGCACTTTCCTCCATGGGAGTAATGTCTCTAACAGTCTACGCTTTGATCATTCCCTGGAAGACCAGTAGTAGTTTCCGATGCCCATCTGGTGGCATTCTGCAATCTGTGGACTATCAGAGTGTTGATGAAACACAGAAATTGCATCGGGATTGAATACAACGGTCACCATGCGCACTTTCCTCCATGGGAGTAATGTCTCAAACAGTCTACGCTTTGATGGTTCCCTGGAAGACCAGCAGTAGTTTCCGATTCACTTCTGGAGGCATTCTGTAATCTGTGGTCTATCAGACTGTTGATGAAACACAGAAATTGCATCGGGATTGACTACAGTCACCAAGTGCACTTTCCTCCGTGGGAGTAATGTCTCAAACAGTCTACGCTTTGATAATTCCCTGGAAGACAAGTAGTACTTCCGATGCCCATCTGGTGGCATTCTGCAATCTGTGGAGTATCAGAGTGTTGATGAAACACAGAAATTGCATCGGGATTGAATACAACTGTCACCATGCGCACCTTCCTCCGTGGGAGTAATGTCTCAAACAGTCTACGATTTGATCGTTCCCTGGAAGACCAGTAGTAGTTTCCGATGCAAATCTCGTTGCATTCTGTAATCTGTGGACTATCTGAGTGTTGATGAGTCACAGTAATTGCATCGGGATTGAATACAACAGTCACCAAAAGCACTTTCCTCTATAAAAGTTATGTCTCAAACAGTCTACGCTTTGATCGTTCTCTGGAAGACCAGTAGTAATTTCCGAAGCACATCTGGAGGCAATCTGTAATAAGTGGACTGTCAGAGTGTTGATGAAACACAGAAATTGCATCGGGATTTAATACAACAGTCACCATTCGTACTTTCCTCCACGGGAGGTATGTCTCAAACAGACTACGATTTGATCGTTCCCTGGAAGACCAGTAGTAGTTTCCGATGCCCATCTGGTGGCATTCTGTAATCTGTGGACTATCAGAGTGTTGATGAAACAAAGATATTGCATCGTGATTCAGTACAGGATGCACCATGCGCACTTTCCTCCATGGAAGTAATGTCTCTAACAGTCTACGATTTGATCGTTCCCTGGAAGACCAGTAGTAGTTTCCTATGCACATCTGGATGCATTCTGTAATCTGTGGACTATCAGAGTGCTGATGAAACACAGAAATTGCATCGGGATTGAATACAAGAGTCACCATGAGAACGTTCCTCCATGGGAGTAATGTCTCAAACAGTCTATGCTTTGATCGCTCCCTGGAATATCAGTAGTAGTTTCCGATGCTCATCTTGAGGCATTCTGTAATCTGTGGACTCTCAGAGTGTTAATGAAACACAGATATTGCATCGGGACCGAATACAACAGTCACCATGCGCACATTCCTTTATGGGAGTAATGTCTCAAACAGTCTATGCTTTAATCGTTCCCTGGAAGACCAGTAGTAGTTTCCGATGCACATCTGGAGACATTCTGTAATCTGTGGACTATCAGAGTGTTGATGAAACTCAGAAAATGCATCGGGATTGTGTAAAACAGTCACCATGTGCACTTTCCTCCATGTGAGTAATTCTAATACAGGCTACGCTTTGATCGTTCCCTGGAAGACCAGTAGTAGTTTCCGATGCACATCTGGAGGCATTCTGCAATCTGTGGACTATCAGAGTGTTGATGAATCATATAAATTGCATCGGGATTAAATACAACAGTCATCATGCGCACTTTCCTCCATGGAAGTAATGTCTCTAACAGTCTACGCTTTGATCATTCCCTGGAAGACCAGTAGTAGTTTCCGATGCCCATCTGGTGGCATTCTGCAACCTGTGGACTATCAGAGTGTTGATGAAACACAGAAATTGCATCGGGATTGAATACAACGGTCCCCACGCGCACTTTCCACCATGGGAGAAATGTCTCTAACAGTCTACGCTTTGATCGTTCCCTGGAAGACCAGTAGTAGTTTCCGATGCACATCTGGAGGCATTCTGTAATCTGTGGACTATCAGAGTATTGATGAAACACAGAAATTGCATCGGGATTAAATTCAACAGTCATCATGCGCACTTTCCTCCATGGCAGTAATGTCTGTAACAGTCTACGCTTTGATCGTTCCCTGGAAGACCAGTAGTAGTTACCGATGCACATCTGTAGGCATTCTGTAATCTGTGTACTATCAGAGTGTTGATGAATCATATAAATTGCATCGGGATTAAATACAACAGTCATCATGCGCACTTTCCTCCATGGAAGTAATGTCTCTAACAGTCTACGCTTTGATCATTCCCTGGAAGACCAGTAGTAGTTTCCGATGCCCATCTGGTGGCATTCTGCAACCTGTGGACTATCAGAGTGTTGATGAAACACAGAAATTGCATCGGGATTGAATACAACGGTCACCATGCGCACTTTCCTCCATGGGAGTAATGTCTCAAACAGTCTACGCTTTGATCGATCCCTGGAAGATCAGCAGTAGTTTCCGATTCACTTCTGGAGGCATTCTGTAATCTGTGGTCTATCAGACTGTTGATGAAACACAGAAATTGCATCGGGATTGACTACAGTCACCAAGTGCACTTTCCTCCATGGGAGTAACGTCTCAAACAGTCTACGCTTTGATAATTCCCTGGAAGACCAGTAGTAGTTCCGATGCACATCTGGAGGCATTCTGTAATCAGTGGTCTGTCAGAGTGTTGATGAAACACAGAAATTGCATCGGGATTGAATACAACAGTCACCATGCGCACTTTCCTCCATGGGAGTAATGTCTCAAACAGTCTACGCTTTGATCGTTCCCTGGAAGACCAGCAGTAGTTTCCGATGCACATCTGGAGGCATTCTGTAATCTGTGGTCTATCAGACTGTTGATGAAACACAGAAATTGCATCGGGATTGAATATAACAGTCAGCATTCGCACTTTCCTCCATTGTAGTAATGTCTCTAACAGTCTACGATTTGATTATTCCCTGGAAGACCAGTAGTAGTTTCCGATGCACATCTGGAAGCATTCTGTAATCTGTGGACTATCTGGGTGTTGATGAACCACTGAAATTGCATCGGAATTGAATATAACAGTCACCATGCGCACTTTCCTCCAAGGGAGCAGTGTCTCAAACAGTCTACGCTTTGATCGTTCCCTGGAAGACCAGTAGTAGTTTCCGATGCACATATGGAGGCATTCTGTAATCTGTGGACGTTCAAAGTGTTGATGAAACACAATAATTGCATCTGGATTGAATACCCAGTCACCATGCGCACTTTCCTCCACGGGAGTAATGTCTCAAACAGTCTACGCTTTGATTGTTCCCTGGGAGACCAGTAATAGTTCCGATGCACGTCTCGTGCCATTCTGTAATCTGTGGACTATCAGAGTGTTGATGAAACACAGAAATTGCATCGGCATTGAATACAACAGCCACCATGCGCACTTTCCTCCATGGGGGTAATTCTCAAACAGTCTATGCTTTGATCGTTCCCTGGAAGGCCAGTAGCAGTTTCCGATGCACATCTGGAGGCATTCTGTAATCTGTGTACCTTCAAAGTGTGTATTGAAACACAGAAATTGCCTCGGGATTGAATACAAAAGTCACCATGCGCACATTCCACCATGGGAGTAATGTCTCAAACAGTCTACGCTTTGATCGTTCCCTGGAAGACCAGTAGTAGTTACCGATGCACATCTGGAGGCGTTCTGTAATCTGTGACCTATCTGAGTGTTGATGAAACACAGAAATTGCGTCAGGATTGAATACAACAGTCACCATGCGCCCTTTTCTCCATGGAAGTAATGTCTCAAACAGTCTACGCTTTGATCGTTCCCTTGAAGACCAGTAGTAGTTTCCGATGCTCATATGGAGGCAATCTGTAATCTGTGGACTATCAGAGTGTTGATGGAACACAGAAATGGCATCTGGATTCAATACAACAGTCACCATGCACACTTTCCTCCATGCGAACAGTGTCTCAAACAGTCTACTCTTTGATCGTTCCCTGGAAGACCAGTAGTAGTTTCCGATGCACAACTGGAGGCATTCAGTAATCTGTGGACTGTCAGAGTGTTGATGAATCACATAAATTGCATCGGGATTAAATACAACAGTCATCATGCGCACTCTCCTCCATGGGAGTAATGTCTCTAACAGCCTACGCTTTGATCTTTCCCTGGAAGACCAGTAGTAGTTTCCGATGCACATCTGGAGGCATTCTGTAATCTGTGAACTATCTGAGTGTTGATGAAACACAGAAATTGCGTCGGGATTTAATACAACAGTCACCATGCGCACTTTCCTCCAAGGGAGGTATGTCTCAAACAGACTACGCTTTGATCGTTCCCTGGAAGACCAGTAGTAGTTTACGATGCACATCTGGTTTCATTCTGTAATCTGTGGACTATCAGAGTGTCTATGAAACACAAAAATTGTATCGGAATTGAATACAACAGGCACCATGCGCACTTTCCTCCATGGAAGTAATGTCCCTAACAGTCTACGATTTGATCGTTCCCTGGAAGACCAGTAGTAGTTTCCTATGCACATTTGCATGCATTCTGTAATCTGTGGACTATCAGAGTGCTGATGAAACACAGAAATTGCATCGGGACTGAATACAACAGTCACCATTCGCACTTTCCTTTATGGGAGTAATGACTCAAACAGTCTATGTTTTGATCGTTCCCTGGAAGACGAGTAGTAGTTTCCGATGCACATCTGGAGACAATCTGTAATCTGTGGACTATCAGAGTGTCGATGAAACACAGAAATTTCATCGGGATTGAATACAGTCACCAAGTGCACTTTCCCCCGTGGGAGTAATGTCTCAAACAGTCTACGCTTTGATAATTCCCTGGAAGACCAGTAGTAGTTCCGATGCCCATCTGGTGGCATTCTGCAATCTGTGGAGTATCAGAGTGTTGATGAAACACAGAAATTGCATCGGGATTGAATACAACTGTCACCATGCGCACCTTCCTCCGTGGGAGTAATGTCTCAAACAGTCTACGTGTTGATCGTTCCCTGGAAGAGCAGTAGTAGTTTACGATGCACATCTGGCGGCATTCTGTAATCTGTGGACTATCCGACTGTAGATGAAACTGAGAAATTCCATCGGGATTGAATACAACAGTCACCATCCGCACTCTCCTCCATGGGAGTAATTCTCAAACAGGCTACGCTTTGATCGTTCCTTGGAAGATCAGTAGTAGTTTCCGATGCACATCTGGAGGCATTCTGTAATCTGTGGACTATCAGAGTATTGATGAAACACAGAAATTGCATCGGGATTAAATTCAACAGTCATCATGCGCACTTTCCTCCATGGCAGTAATGTCTGTAACAGTCTACGCTTTGATCGTTCCCTGGAAGATCAGTAGTAGTTACCGATGCACATCTGTAGGCATTCTGTAATCTGTGTACTATCAGAGTGTTGATGAATCATATAAATTGCATCGGGATTACATACAACAGTCATCATGCGCACTTTCCTCCATGGGAGTAATGTCTCTAACAGTCTACGCTTTGATCATTCCCTGGAAGACCAGTAGTAGTTTCCGATGCCCATCTGGTGGCATTCTGCAATCTGTGGACTATCAGAGTGTTGATGAAACACAGAAATTGCATCGGGATTGAATACAACGGTCACCATGCGCACATTCCTCCATGGGAGTAATGTCTCAAACAGTATACGCTTTGATGGTTCCCTGGAAGACCAGCAGTAGTTTCCGATTCACTTCTGGAGGCATTCTGTAATCTGTGGTCTATCAGACTGTTGATGAAACACAGAAATTGCATCGGGATTGACTACAGTCACCAAGTGCACTTTCCTCCGTGGGAGTAATGTCTCAAACAGTCTACGCTTTGATAATTCCCTGGAAGACCAGTAGTAGTTCCGATGCCCATCTGGTGGCATTCTGCAATCTGTGGAGTATCAGAGTGTTGATGAAACACAGAAATTGCATCGGGATTGAATACAACTGTCACCATGCGCACCTTCCTCCGTGGGAGTAATGTCTCAAACAGTCTACGCTTTGATCGTTCCCTGGAAGACCAGTAGTAGTTTCCGATGCAAATCTCGTTGCATTCTGTAATCTGTGGACTATCAGTGTGTTGATGAAACAAAGATATTGCATCGTGATTGAGTACAGGAGGCACCATGCGCACTTTCCTCCATGGAAGTAATGTCTCTAACAGTCTACGATTCGATCGTTCCCTGGAAGACCAGTAGTAGTTTCCTATGCACATCTGGATGCATTCTGTAATCTGTGGACTATCAGAGTGCTGATGAAACACAGAAATTGCATCTGGATTGAATACAAGAGTCACCATGAGAACGTTCCTCCATGGGATTAATGTCTCAAACAGTCTATGCTTTGATCGCTCCCTGGAATATCAGTAGTAGTTTCCGATGCTCATCTTGAGGCATTCTGTAATCTGTGGACTATCAGAGTGTTAATGAAACACAGATATTGCATCGGGACCGAATACAACAGTCACCATGCGCACATTCCTTTATGGGAGTAATGTCTCAAACAGTCTATGCTTTAATCGTTCCCTGGAAGACCAGTAGTAGTTTCCGATGCACATCTGGAGACATTCTGTAATCTGTGGACTATCAGAGTGTTGATGAGACACAGACATTCCATCGGGATTGAATACAACAATCACCATGCGCACTTTCCTCCTAGGGAGTATTGTCTCAGACAGTCTACGCTTTTATCGTTCCCAGGAAGACCAGTAGTAGTTTCAGATACTCATCTGGAGGCATTCTGTAATCTGTGGACTATCAGAGTGTTGATGAAACTCAGAAAATGCATCGGGATTGTGTAAAACAGTCACCATGTGCACTTTCCTCCATGTGAGTAATTCTAATACAGGCTACGCTTTGATCGTTCCCTGGAAGACCAGTAGTAGTTTCCGATGCACATCTGGAGGCATTCTGCAATCTGTGGACTCTCAGACTGTTGATGAAACACAGAAATTGCATCAGGATTGAATACAAAAGTCACCATTCGCACTTTCCTCCATGGGAGTATTGTCTCACACAGTCTATTTTTTGATCGTTCCCTGGAAGACCAGTAGTAGTTTCCGATGCACATCTGGAGGCATTCTGTAATCTGTGGACTATCAGAGTTCTGATGAAACACAGAAATTGCATCGGGATTGAATACAACGGTCCCCACGCGCACTTTCCACCATGGGAGAAATGTCACTAACAGTCTACGCTTTGATCGTTCCCTGGAAGACCAGTAGTAGTTTCAGATGCACATCTGGAGGCATTCTGTAATCTGTGGACTATCATAGTGCTGATGAAATACAGAAATTGCATCGGGATTGAATACAACAGTCACCATGCGCACTTTCCTCCATGGAAGTAATGTCTCTAACAGTCTATGCTTTGATCGTTCCCTGGAAGACCAGTAGTAGTTTCCGATGCACATCTGGAGGCATTCTGTAATCTGTGGGCTATCAGAGTGTTGATGAAACACAGAAATTGCATCGGGATTGAATACAGCCGTCACCATGCGCACTTTCCTCCATGGAAGTAATGTCTCTAACAGTCTATGCTTTGATCGTTCCCTGGAAGACCAGTTGTAGTTTCCGATGCACATCTGGAGGCATTCTGTAATCTGTGGGCTATCAGAGTGTTGATGAAACACAGAAATTGCATCAGGATTGAATACAACTGTCACCATGAAAACTTTTATCCATGGCAGTAATGCCTCAAACAGTCTACGTTTTGATCGTTCCCTTTAAGACCAGTAGTAGTTTACGATGCACATCTAGAGGCATTCTGTAGTCTGTGGACTCTCAGACTGTTGATGAAACACAAAAATTTGCATCGGGATTAAATACAACAGGCACCATGCGCACTTTCCTCCATGGGAGTAATGTCTTAAACAGTCTATTCTTTGATCGTACCCTGGAAGACCAGAAGTAGTTTCCGATGCACATCTGGAGGCATTCTGTAATGTGTGGACTATCAGTGTGTTGATGAAACACAGAAATTGCATCGGGATTAAATACAACTGTCACCATGCGCACTTTCCTCCATGGGAGTATTGTCTCAAACAGTCTACGCTTTGGTCGTTCCAAGGAAGACCAGTAGTAGTTTCCGATGCACATCTGGAGGCATTCTGTAATCTGTGGACTAACAGAGTGGTGATGAAACACAGAAAATGCATCGGGATTGAGTAAAACAGTCACCATGCGCACTTTACTTCATGGGAAAAATGTCTCAAACATTCTACGCTTTGATCGTTACCTTTAAGGCCAGTAGTAGTTTCCGATGCACATCTGGAGGCATTCTGTAATCTGTGGACTATCAGAGTTTTGATGAAACACAGATATTGCATCGGGATTGAATACAACAGTCACCATGCGCACCTTCCTCCATGGGAGTAATGTCTCAAACAGTCTACGCTTTGATCGTTCCCTGGAAGACCAGTAGTAGTTTCCGATACACGTCTGGTGGCATCCTGTAATCTGTGGACTATCTGAGTGTTGATGAAACACAGAAATGGCATCGGGATTCAATACAACAGTCACCATGCGCACTTTCCTCCATGGGAGTATTGTCTCAGACAGACTACGCTTTGGTTGTTCCCAGGAAGACCAGTAGTAGTTTCCGATACACGTCTGGTGGCATTCTGTAATCTGTGGATTATCAGACTGTTGATGAAACACAGATATTGCATCGGGATTGAATAAAATAGTCACCATGCGCACTTTCCTCTATGGGAGTAATGTCTGAAACAGTCTACGCTTTGATCGTACCTAGGAAGACCAGTGGTAGTTTCCGATGCACATCTGGAGACAATCTATAATATGTGGACTATCAGAGTGTTAATGAAACACAGAAATTGCAACGGGATTGAATACAACAGTCACCATGCGCACTTTCCTCCATGGGGGTAATTCTCAAACAGTCTACGCTTTGATCGTTCCGTGGAAGACCAGTAGGAGTTTCCGATGCACATCTGGAGGTATTCTGTAATCTGTGGCCTATCAGAGTGTTGATGAAACACAGATATTGCATCGGGATTGAATACAACAGTCACCATGCGCACTTTCCTCCATGGGAGTAATGTCTCAAACAGTCTACGGTTTGATTGTTCCCTGGAAGACCAGTAGTAGTTTCCGATGCACATCTGGAGGCATTCAGTAATCAGTGGACTATCAGAGTGTTGATGAAACACAGAAATTGCATCGGGACTGAATACAACAGTCACCATGTGCACTTTCCTCCATGGGAGTAATGTCTCAAACAGTCTACTCTTTGATCGTTCACTGGAAGACCAGTAGTAGTTTCCGAAGCAAGTCTGGAGGCATTCTGTAATCTGTGGACTATCAGAGTGTTGATGAAACACAGAAATTGCATCGGGATAGAATACAACAGTCACCATGCGCACTTTCCTTTATGGGGTAATTCTCAAACAGTCTACGCTTTTATCGTTCCGTGGAAGACCAGTAGTAGTTTCCGATGCACGTCTGGAGGCATTCTGTAATCTGTGGACCTTCAAAGTGTGTATCAAAACACAGAAATTACATCGGGATTGAATATAACAGTCACCATGTGCACTTTCCTCTATGGGAGTAATGTCTGAAACAGTCTACGCTTTGATCGCTCCCAGGAAGACCAGTAGTAGTTTCCGATGCACATCTGGAGACAATCTGTAATCTGTGGACTATCATAGTGCTGATGAAACACAGAAATTGCATCGGGATTGAATACAACAGTCACCACACGCACTTTCCTCCATGGGAGAAATGTCTCTAACAATCTACGCTTTGATCGTACCCTGGAAGACCAGTAGTAGTTTCCGATGCACATCTGGAGGCATTCTGTAATCTGTGGACTATCAGAGTATTGATGAAACACAGAAATTGCATCGGGATTAAATTCAACAGTCATCATGCGCACTTTCCTCCATGGCAGTAATGTCTGTAACAGTCTACGCTTTGATCGTTCCCTGGAAGACCAGTAGTAGTTACCGATGCACATCTGTAGGCATTCTGTAATCTGTGTACTATCAGAGTGTTGATGAATCATATAAATTGCATCGGGATTAAATACAACAGTCATCATGCGCACTTTCCTCCATGGGAGTAATGTCTCAAACAGTCTACGCTTTGATCGTTCCCTGGAAGACCAGCAGTAGTTTCCGATTCACTTCTGGAGGCATTCTGTAATCTGTGGTCTATCAGACTGTTGATGAAACACAGAAATTGCATCGGGATTGACTACAGTCACCAAGTGCACTTTCCTCCGTGGGAGTAATGTCTCAAACAGTCTACGCTTTGATAATTCCCTGGAATACCAGTAGTAGTTCCGATGCACATCTGGAGGCATTCTGTAATCAGTGGTCTGTCAGAGTGTTGATGAAACACAGAAATTGCATCGGGATTGAATACAACAGTCACCATGCGCACTTTGCTCCATGGGAGTAATGTCTCAAACAGTCTACGCTTTGATAGTTCCCTGGAGACCAGCAGTAGTTTCCGATGCACATCTGGAGGCATTCTGTAATCTGTGGTCTATCAGACTGTTGATGAAACAAAGAAATTGCATCGGGATTGAATATAACAGTCACCATGCGCACTTTCCTCCAAGGGAGCAGTGTCTCAAACAGTCTACGCTTTGATCGTTCCCTGGAAGACCAGTAGTAGTTTCCGATGCACATATGGAGGCATTCTGTAATCTGTGGACGTTCAAAGTGTTGATGAAACACAATAATTGCATCTGGATTGAATACCCAGTCACCATGCGCACTTTCCTCCACGGGAGTAATGTCTCAAACAGTCTACGCTTTGATTGTTCCCTGGGAGACCAGTAATAGTTCCGATGCACGTCTCGTGCCAATCTGTAATCTGTGGACTATCAGAGTGTTAATGAAACACAGAAATTGCATCGGCATTGAATACAACAGCCACCATGCGCACTTTCCTCCATGGGGGTAATTCTCAAACAGTCTATGCTTTGATCGTTCCCTGGAAGGCCAGTAGCAGTTTCCGATGCACATCTGGAGGCATTCTGTAATCTGTGTACCTTCAAAGTGTGTATTGAAACACAGAAATTGCCTCGGGATTGAATACAAAAGTCTCCATGCGCACTTTCCACCATGGGAGTAATGTCTCAAACAGTCTACGCTTTGATCGTTCCCTGGAAGACCAGTAGTAGTTACCGATGCACATCTGGAGGCATTCTGTAATCTGTGAGCTATCTGAGTGTTGATGAAACACAGAAATTGCGTCGGGATTGAATACAACAGTCACCATGCGCCCTTTTCTCCATGGAAGTAATGTCTCAAACAGTCTACGCTTTGATCGTTCCCTTGAAGACCAGTAGTAGTTTCCGATGCTCATATGGAGGCAATCTGTAATCTGTGGACTATCAGAGTGTTGATGGAACACAGAAATGGCATCGGGATTCAATACAACAGTCACCATGCACACTTTCCTCCATGTGAACAGTGTCTCAAACAGTCTACTCTTTGATCGTTCCCTGGAAGACCAGTAGTAGTTTCCGATGAACAACTGGAGGCATTCTGTAATCTGTGGACTATCAGAGTGTTGATGAAACACAGAAATTGCGTCGGGATTTAATACAACAGTCACCATGCGCACTTTCCTCCATGGAAGTAATGTCTCAAACAGTCTACGCTTTGATCGTTCCCTCGAAGACCAGTAGTAGTTTCCGATGCCCATCTGGTGGCATTCTGCAATCTGTGGACTATCAGAGTGTTGATGATACACAGAAATTGCATCGGGATTGAATACAACGGTCACTATGCGCACTTTCCTCCATGGGAGTAATGTCTCAAACAGTCTACGCTTTGATCGTTCCCTGGAATACCAGTAGTAGTTCCGATGCACATCTGGAGGCATTCTGTAATCAGTGGTCTGTCAGAGTGTTGATGAAACACAGAAATTGCATCGGGATTGAATACAACAGTCACAATGCGCACTTTCCTCCAAGGGAGGTATGTCTCAAACAGACTACGCTTTGATCGTTCCCTGGAAGACCAGTAGTAGTTTCCGATGCACATCTGGTTTCATTCTGTAATCTGTGGACTATCAGAGTCTTGATGAAACACAAAAAATGCATCGGAATTGAATACAACAGGCACCATGCGCACTTTCCTCCATGGAAGTAATGTCTCCAACAGTGTACGATTTGATCGTTCCCTGGAAGACCAGTAGTAGTTTCCGATGCACATCTGGAGACAATCTGTAATCTGTGGACTATCAGAGTGTCGATGAAACACAGAAATTTCATCGGGATTGAATACAACAGTCACCATGCGCACTTTCCTCCATGGGAGTAATGTCTCATACAGTCTACGTGTTGATCGTTCCCTGGAAGACCAGTAGTAGTTACCGATGCACATCTGTAGGCATTCTGTAATCTGTGTACTATCAGAGTGTTGATGAATCATATAAATTGCATCGGGATTACATACAACAGTCATCATGCGCACTTTCCTCCATGGGAGTAATGTCTCTAACACTCTACGCTTTGATCATTCCCTGGAAGACCAGTAGTAGTTTCCGATGGCCATCTGGTGGCATTCTGCAATCTGTGGACTATCAGAGTGTTGATGAAACACAGAAATTGCATCGGGATTGAATACAATTGTCACCATGCGCACTTTCCTCCATGGGAGTAATGTCTCAAACAGTCTACGCTTTGATCGTTCCCTGGAAGACCAGCAGTAGTTTCCGATTCACTTCTGGAGGCATTCTGTAATCTGTGGTCTATCAGACTGTTGATGAAACACAGAAATTGCATCGGGATTGACTACAGTCACCAAGTGCACTTTCCTCCGTGGGAGTAATGTCTCAAACAGTCTACGCTTTGATAATTCCCTGGAAGACCAGTAGTAGTTCCGATGCACATCTGGAGGCATTCTGTAATCAGTGGTCTGTCAGAGTGTTGATGAAACACAGAAATTGCATCGGGATTGAATACAACAGTCACCATGCGCACTTTGCTCCATGGGAGTAATGTCTCAAACAGTCTACGCTTTGATCGTTCCCTGGAGACCAGCAGTAGTTTCCGATGCACATCTGGAGGCATTCTGTAATCTGTGGTCTATCAGACTGTTGATGAAACACAGAAATTGCATCGGGATTGAATATAACAGTCAGCATTCGCACTTTCCTCCATTGTAGTAATGTCTCTAACAGTCTACGATTTGATTATTCCCTGGAAGACCAGTAGTAGTTTCCGATGCACATCTGGAAGCATTCTGTAATCTGTGGACTATCTGAGTGTTGATGAACCACAGAAATTGCATCGGAATTGAATATAACAGTCACCATGCGCACTTTCCTCCAAGGGAGCAGTGTCTCAAACAGTCTACGCTTTGATCGTTCCCTGGAAGACCAGTAGTAGTTTCCGATGCACATATGGAGGCATTCTGTAATCTGTGGACGTTCAAAGTGTTGATGAAACACAATAATTGCATCTGGATTGAATACCCAGTCACCATGCGCACTTTCCTCCACGGGAGTAATGTCTCAAACAGTCTACGCTTTGATTGTTCCCTGGGAGACCAGTAATAGTTCCGATGCACGTCTCGTGCCATTCTGTAATCTGTGGACTATCAGAGTGTTAACGAAACACAGAAATTGCATCGGCATTGAATACAACAGCCACCATGCGCACTTTCCTCCATGGGGGTAATTCTCAAACAGTCTACTCTTTGATCGTTCCCTGGAAGACCAGTAGTAGTTTACGATGCACAACTGGAGGCATTCTGTAATCTGTGGACTATCAGAGTGTTGA
This sequence comes from Schistocerca gregaria, assembly GCF_023897955.1. Lineage (NCBI taxonomy): Eukaryota > Metazoa > Arthropoda > Insecta > Orthoptera > Acrididae > Schistocerca > Schistocerca gregaria. Next base: position 6,477,351 of record NC_064921.1, read on the forward strand.
TGAATCACATAAATTGCATCGGGATTAAATACAACAGTCATCATGCGCACTCTCCTCCATGGGAGTAATGTCTCTAACAGCCTACGCTTTGATCGTTACCTTTAAGGCCTGTAGTAGTTTCCGATGCACATCTGGAGGCATTCTGTAATCTGTGAACTATCTGAGTGTTGATGAAACACAGAAATTGTGTCGGGATTTAATACAACAGTCACCATGCGCACTTTCCTCCATGGAAGTAATGTCTCAAACAGTCTACGCTTTGATCGTTCCCTCGAAGACCAGTAGTAGTTTCCGATGCCCATCTGGTGGCATTCTGCAATCTGTGGACTATCAGAGTGTTGATGAAACACAGAAATTGCATCGGGATTGAATACAACGGTCACCATGCGCACTTTCCTCCATGGGAGTAATGTCTCAAACAGTCTACGCTTTGATCGTTCCCTGGAAGACCAGTAGTAGTTCCGATGCACATCTGGAGGCATTCTGTAATCAGTGGTCTGTCAGAGTGTTGATGAAACACAGAAATTGCATCGGGATTGAATACAACAGTCACAATTCGCACTTTCCTCCAAGGGAGGTATGTCTCAAACAGACTACGCTTTGATCGTTCCCTGGAAGACCAGTAGTAGTTTCCGATGCACATCTGGTTTCATTCTGTAATCTGTGGACTATCAGAGTGTTGATGAAACACAAAAATTGCATCGGAATTGAATACAACAGGCACCATGCGCACTTTCCTCCATGGAAGTAATGTCTCTAACAGTGTACGATTTGATCGTTCCCTGGAAGACCAGTAGTAGTTTCCTATGCACATTTGCAGGCATTCTGTAATCTGTGGCCTATCAGAGTGCTGATGAAACACAGAAATTGCATCGGGACTGAATACAACAGTCACCATTCGCACTTTCCTTTATGGGTGTAATGACTCAAACAGTCTATGTTTTGATCGTTCCCTGGAAGACGAGTAGTAGTTTCCGATGCACATCTGGAGACAATCTGTAATCTGTGGACTATCAGAGTGTCGATGAAACACAGAAATTTCATCGGGATTGAATACAACAGTCACCATGCGCACTTTCCTCCATGGGAGTAATGTCTCATACAGTCTACGTGTTGATCGTTCCCTGGAAGAGCAGTAGTAGTTTACGATGCACATCTGGCGGCATTCTGTAATCTGTGGACTATCCGACTGTAGATGAAACTGAGAAATTCCATCGGGATTGAATACAACAGTCACCATCCGCACTCTCCTCCATGGGAGTAATTCTCAAACAGGCTACGCTTTGATCGTTCCTTGGAAGACCAGTAGTAGTTTCCGATGCATATCTGGTGGCATTCTGCAATCTGTGGAGTATCAGAGTGTTGATGAAACACAGAAATTGCATCGGGATTGAATACAACTGTCATCATGCGCACCTTCCTCCGTGGGAGTAATGTCTCAAACAGTCTACGCTTTGATCGTACCCTGGAAGACCAGTAGTAGTTTCCGATGCAAATCTCGTTGAATTCTGTAATCTGTGGACTATCAGAGTGTTGATGAATCACAGTAATTGCATCGGGATTGAATACAACAGTCACCAAAAGCACTTTCCTCTATAAAAGTTATGTCTCAAACAGTCTACGCTTTGATCGTTCTCTGGAAGACCAGTAGTAATTTCCGAAGCACATCTGGAGGCAATCTGTAATAAGTGGACTGTCAGAGTGTTGATGAAACACAGAAATTGCATCGGGATTTAATACAACAGTCACCATTCGTACTTTCCTCCACGGGAGGTATGTCTCAAACAGACTACGCTTTGATCGTTCCCTGGAAGACCAGTAGTAGTTTCCGATGCCCATCTGGTGGCATTCTGTAATCTGTGGACTATCAGAGTGTTGATGAAACAAAGATATTGCATCGTGATTGAGTACAGGAGGCACCATGCGCACTTTCCTCCATGGAAGTAATGTCTCTAACAGTCTACGATTTGATCGTTCCCTGGAAGACCAGTAGTAGTTTCCTATGCACATCTGGATGCATTCTGTAATCTGTGGACTATCAGAGTGCTGATGAAACACAGAAATTGCATCGGGATTGAATACAAGAGTCACCATGAGAACGTTCCTCCATGGGAGTAATGTCTCAAACAGTCTATGCTTTGATCGCTCCCTGGAATATCAGTAGTAGTTTCCGATGCTCATCTTGAGGCATTCTGTAATCTGTGGACTATCAGAGTGTTAATGAAACACAGATATAGCATCGGGACCGAATACAACAGTCACCATGCGCACATTCCTTTATGGGAGTAATGTCTCAAACAGTCTATGCTTTAATCGTTCCCTGGAAGACCAGTAGTAGTTTCCGATGCACATCTGGAGACATTCTGTAATCTGTGGACTATCAGAGTGTTGATGAAACACAGAAATTGCATCGGGTTTGAATACAACAATCACCATGCGCACTTTCCTCCTAGGGAGTATTGTCTCAGACAGTCTACTCTTTAATCGTTCCCAGGAAGACCAGTAGTAGTTTCAGATACTCATCTGGAGGCATTCTGTAATCTGTGGACTATCAGAGTGTTGATGAAACTCAGAAAATGCATCGGGATTGTGTAAAACAGTCACCATGTGCACTTTCCTCCATGTGAGTAATTCTAATACAGGCTACGCTTTGATCGTTCCCTGGAAGACCAGTAGTAGTTTCCGATGCACATCTGGAGGCATTCTGCAATCTGTGGACTCTCAGACTGTTGATGAAACACAGAAATTGCATCAGGATTGAATACAAAAGTCACCATTCGCACTTTCCTCCATGTGAGTATTGTCTCAAACAGTCTATTTTTTGATCGTTCCCTGGAAGACCAGTAGTAGTTTCCGATGCACATCTGGAGGCATTCTGTAATCTGTGGACTATCAGAGTTCTGATGAAACACAGAAATTGCATCGGGATTGAATACAACAGTCCCCACGCGCACTTTCCACCATGGGAGAAATGTCTCTAACAGTCTACGCTTTGATCGTTCCCTGGAAGACCAGTAGTAGCTTCCGATGCACATCTGGAGGCATTCTGTAATCTGTGGACTATCAGAGTATTGATGAAACACAGAAATTGCATCGGAATTAAATTCAACAGTCATCATGCGCACTTTCCTCCATTCCAGTAATGTCTGTAACAGTCTACGCTTTGATCGTTCCCTGGAAGACCAGTAGTAGTTACCGATGCACATCTGTAGGCATTCTGTAATAAGTGTACTATCAGAGTGTTGATGAATCATATAAATTGCATCGGGATTAAATACAACAGTCATCATGCGCACTTTCCTCCATGGGAGTAATGTCTCTAACAGTCTACGCTTTGATCATTCCCTGGAAGACCAGTAGTAGTTTCCGATGCCCATCTGGTGGCATTCTGCAATCTGTGGACTATCAGAGTGTTGATGAAACACAGAAATTGCATCGGGATTGAATACAACGGTCACCATGCGCACTTTCCTCCATGGGAGTAATGTCTCAAACAGTCTACGCTTTGATCGTTCCCTGGAAGACCAGCAGTAGTTTCCGATTCACTTCTGGAGGCATTCTGTAATCTGTGGTCTATCAGACTGTTGATGAAACACAGAAATTGCATCGGGATTGACTACAGTCACCAAGTGCACTTTCCTCCATGGGAGTAATGTCTCAAACAGTCTACGCTTTGATAATTCCCTGGAAGACCAGTAGTAGTTCCGATGCACATCTGGAGGGATTCTGTAATCAGTGGTCTGTCAGAGTGTTGATGAAACACAGAAATTGCATCGGGATTGAATACAACAGTCACCATGCGCACTTTCCTCCATGGGAGTAATGTCTCAAACAGTCTACGCTTTGATAATTCCCTGGAAGACCAGTAGTAGTTTCCGATGCACATCTGGAAGCATTCTGTAATCTGTGGACTATCTGAGTGTTGATGAACCACAGAAATTGCATCGGAATTGAATATAACAGTCACCATGCGCACTTTCCTCCAAGGGAACAGTGTCTCAAACAGTCTACGCTTTGATTGTTCCCTGGGAGACCAGTAATAGTTCCGATGCACGTCTCGTGCCATTCTGTAATCTGTGGACTATCAGAGTGTTGATGAAACACAGAAATTGCATCGGCATTGAATACAACAGCCACCATGCGCACTTTCCTCCATGGGGGTAATTCTCAAACAGTCTATGCTTTGATCGTTCCCTGGAAGGCCAGTAGCAGTTTCCGATGCACATCTGGAGGCATTCTGTAATCTGTGTACCTTCAAAGTGTGTATTGAAACACAGAAATTGCCTCGGGATTGAATACAAAAGTCACCATGCGCACTTTCCACCATGGGAGTAATGTCTCAAACAGTCTACGCTTTGATCGTTCCCTGGAAGACCAGTAGAAGTTACCGATGCACATCTGGAGGCATTCTGTAATCTGTGACCTATCTGAGTGTTGATGAAACACAGAAATTGCGTCGGGATTGAATACAACAGTCACCATGCGCCCTTTTCTCCATGGAAGTAATGTCTCAAACAGTCTACGCTTTGATCGTTCCCTTGAAGACCAGTAGTAGTTTCCGATGCTCATCTGGAGGCAATCTGTAATCTGTGGACTATCAGAGTGTTGATGGAACACAGAAATGGCATCGGGATTCAATACAACAGTCACCATGCACTCTTTCCTCCATGCGAACAGTGTCTCAAACAGTCTACTCTTTGATCGTTCCCTGGAAGACCAGTAGTAGTTTCCGATGCACAACTGGAGGCATTCTGTAATTTGTGGACTATCAGAGTGTTGATGAATCACATAAATTGCATCGGGATTAAATACAACAGTCATCATGCGCACTCTCCTCCATGGGAGTAATGTCTCTAACAGCCTACGCTTTGATCTTTATCTGGAAGACCAGTAGTAGTTTCCGATGCACATCTGGAGTCATTCAGTAATCTGTGAACTATCTGAGTGTTGATGAAACACAGAAATTGCGTCGGGATTTAATACAACAGTCACCATGCGCACTTTCCTCCATGGAAGTAATGTCTCAAACAGTCTACGCTTTGATCGTTCCCTCGAAGACCAGTAGTAGTTTCCGATGCCCATCTGGTGGCATTCTGTAATCTGTGGACTATCAGAGTGTTGATGAAACACAAAAATTGCATCGGAATTGAATACAACAGGCACCATGCGCACTTTCCTCCATGGAAGTAATGTCCCTAACAGTCTACGATTTGATCGTTCCCTGGAAGACCAGTAGTAGTTTCCTATGCACATTTGCAGGCATTCTGTAATCTGTGGACTATCAGAGTGCTGATGAAACACAGAAATTGCATCGGGACTGAATACAACAGTCACCATTCGCACTTTCCTTTATGGGAGTAATGACTCAAACAGTCTATGTTTTGATCGTTCCCTGGAAGACGAGTAGTAGTATCCGATGCACATCTGGAGACAATCTGTAATCTGTGGACTATCAGAGTGTCGATGAAACACAGAAATTTCATCGGGATTGAATACAACAGTCACCATGCGCACTTTCCTCCATGGGAGTAATGTCTCATACAGTCCACGTGTTGATCGTTCCCTGGAAGAGCAGTAGTAGTTAACGATGCACATCTGGCGGCATTCTGTAATCTGTGGACTATCCGACTGTTGATGAAACTGAGAAATTCCATCGGGATTGAATACAACAGTCACCATCCGCACTCTCCTCCATGGGAGTAATTCTCAAACAGGCTACGCTTTGATCGTTCCTTGGAAGACCAGTAGTCGTTTCCGATGCACATCTGGAGGCATTCTGTAATCTGTGGACTATCAGAGTATTGATGAAACACAGAAATTGCATCGGGATTAAATTCAACAGTCATCATGCGCACTTTCCTCCATGGCAGTAATGTCTGTAACAGTCTACGCTTTGATCGTTCCCTGGAAGACCAGTAGTAGTTTCCGATGCAAATCTCGTTGCATTCTTTAATCTGTGGACTATCAGAGTGTTGATGAATCACAGTAATTGCATCGGGATTGAATACAACAGTCACCATAAGCACTTTCCTCTATAAAAGTTATGTCTCAAACAGTCTACGCTTTGATCGTTCTCTGGAAGACCAGTAGTAATTTCCGAAGCACATCTGGAGGCAATCTGTAATAAGTGGACTGTCAGAGTGTTGATGAAACACAGAAATTGCATCGGGATTTAATACAACAGTCACCATTCGTACTTTCCTCCACGGGAGGTATGTCTCAAACAGACTACGCTTTGATCGTTCCCTGGAAGACCAGTAGTAGTTTCCGATGCCCATCTGGTGGCATTCTGTAATCTGTGGACTATCAGAGTGTTGATGAAACAAAGATATTGCATCGTGATTGAATACAAGAGTCACCATGAGAACGTTCCTCCATGGCAGTAATGTCTCAAACAGTCTATGCTTTGATCGCTCCCTGGAATATCAGTAGTAGTTTCCGATGCTCATCTTGAGGCATTCTGTAATCTGTGGACTATCAGAGTGTTAATGAAACACAGATATTGCATCGGGACCGAATACAACAGTCACCATGCGCACATTCCTTTATTGGAGTAATGTCTCATACAGTCTATGCTTTAATCGTTCCCTGGAAGACCAGTAGTAGTTTCCGATGCACATCTGGAGACATTCTGTAATCTGTGGACTATCAGAGTGTTGATGAAACACAGAAATTGCATCGGGATTGAATACAACAATCACCATGCGCACTTTCCTCCTAGGGAGTATTGTCTCAGACAGTCTACGCTTTAATCGTTCCCAGGAAGACCAGTAGTAGTTTCAGATACTCATCTGGAGGCATTCTGTAATCTCTGGACTATCAGAGTGTTGATGAAACTCAGAAAATGCATCGGGATTGTGTAAAACAGTCACCATGTGCACTTTCCTCCATGTGAGTAATTCTAATACAGGCTACGCTTTGATCGTTCCCTGGAAGACCAGTAGTAGTTTCCGATGCACATCTGGAGGCATTCTGCAATCTGTGGACTCTCAGACTGTTGATGAAACACAGAAATTGCATCAGGATTGAATACAAAAGTCACCATTCGCACTTTCCTCCATGTGAGTATTGTCACAAACAGTCTATTTTTTGATCGTTCCCTGGAAGACCAGTAGTAGTTTCCGATGCACATCTGGAGGCATTCTGTAATCTGTGGACTATCAGAGTTCTGATGAAACACAGAAATTGCATCGGGATTGAATACAACGGTCCCCACGCGCACATTCCACCATGGGAGAAATGACTCTAACAGTCTACGCATTGATCGTTCCCTGGAAGACCTGTAGTAGTTTCCGATGCACATCTGGAGGCATTCTGTAATCTGTGGACTATCAGAGTATTGATGAAACACAGAAATTGCATCGGGATTAAATTCAACAGTCATCATGCGCACTTTCCTCCATGGCAGTAATGTCTGTAACAGTCTACGCTTTGATCGTTCCCTGGAAGACCAGTAATAGTTACCGATGCACATCTGTAGGCATTCTGTAATCTGTGTACTATCAGAGTGTTGATGAATCATATAAATTGCATCGGGATTAAATACAACAGTCATCATGCGCACTTTCCTCCATGGGAGTAATGTCTCTAACAGTCTACGCTTTGATCATTCCCTGGAAGACCAGTAGTAGTTTCCGATGCCCATCTGGTGGCATTCTGCAATCTGTGGACTATCAGTGTGTTGATGAAACACAGAAATTGCATCGGGATTAAATACAACGGTCACCATGCGCACTTTCCTCCATGGGAGTAATGTCTCAAACAGTCTACGCTTTGATCGTTCCCTGGAAGACCAGCAGTAGTTTCCGATTCACTTCTGGAGGCATTCTGTAATCTGTGGTCTATCAGACTGTTGATGAAACACAGAAATTGCATCGGGATTGAATATAACAGTCAGCATTCGCACTTTCCTCCATTGTAGTAATGTCTCTAACAGTCTACGATTTGATTATTCCCTGGAAGACCAGTAGTAGTTTCCGATGCACATCTGGAAGCATTCTGTAATCTGTGGACTATCTGAGTGTTGATGAACCACAGAAATTGCAACGGAATTGAATATAACAGTCACCATGCGCACTTTCCTCCAAGGGAGCAGTGTCTCAAACAGTCTACGCTTTGATCGTTCCCTGGAAGACCAGTAGTAGTTTCCGATGCACATATGGAGGCATTCTGTAATCTGTGGACGTTCAAAGTGTTGATGAAACACAATAATTGCATCTGGATTGAATACCCAGTCACCATGCGCACTTTCCTCCACGGGAGTAATGTCTCAAACAGTCTACGCTTTGATTGTTCCCTGGGAGACCAGTAATAGTTCCGATGCACGTCTCGTGCCATTCTGTAATCTGTGGACTATCAGAGTGTTGATGAAACACAGAAATTGCATCGGCATTGAATACAACAGCCACCATGCGCACTTTCCCTCATGGGGGTAATTGTCAAACAGTCTATGCTTTGATCGTTCCCTGGAAGGCCAGTAGCAGTTTCCGATGCACATCTGGAGGCATTCTGTAATCTGTGTACCTTCAAAGTGTGTATTGATACACAGAAATTGCCGCGGGATTGAATACAAAAGTCACCATGCGCACTTTCCACCATGGGAGTAATGTCTCAAACAGTCTACGCTTTGATCGTTCCCTGGAAGACCAGTAGTAGTTACCGATGCACATCTGGAGGCATTCTGTAATCTGTGACCTATCTGAGTGTTGATGAAACACAGAAATTGCGTCGGGATTTAATACAACAGTCACCATGCGCCCTTTTCTCCATGGAAGTAATGTCTCAAACAGTCTACGCTTTGATCGTTCCCTTGAAGACCAGTAGTAGTTTCCGATGCTCATATGGAGGCAATCTGTAATCTGTGGACTATCAGAGTGTTGATGGAACACAGAAATGGCATCGGGATTCAATACAACTGTCACCATGCACACTTTCCTCCATGCGAACAGTGTCTCAAACAGTCTACTCTTTGATCGTTCCCTGGAAGACCAGTAGTAGTTTCCGATGCACAACTGGAGGCATTCTGTAATCTGTGGACTATCAGAGTGTTGATGAAACACAAAAATTGCATCGGAATTGAATACAACAGGCACCATGCGCACTTTCCTCCATGGAAGTAATGTCCCTAACAGTCTACGATTTGATCGTTCCCTGGAAGACCAGTAGTAGTTTCCTATGCACATTTGCAGGCATTCTGTAATCAGTGGTCTGTCAGAGTGTTGATGAAACACAGAAATTGCATCGGGATAGAATACAACAGTCACAATGCGCACTTTCCTCCAAGGGAGGTATGTCTCAAACAGACTACGCTTTGATCGTTCCCTGGAAGACCAGTAGTAGTTTCCGATGCACATCTGGTTTCATTCTGTAATCTGTGGACTATCAGAGTGTTGATGAAACACAAAAATTGCATCGGAATTGAATACAACAGGCACCATGCGCACTTTCCTCCATGGAAGTAATGTCTCTAACAGTGTACGATTTGATCGTTCCCTGGAAGACCAGTAGTAGTTTCCTATGCACATTTGCAGGCATTCTGTAATCTGTGGCCTATCAGAGTGCTGATGAAACACAGAAATTGCATCGGGACTGAATACAACAGTCACCATTCGCACTTTCCTTTATGGGAGTAATGACTCAAACAGTCTATGTTTTGATCGTTCCCTGGAAGACGAGTAGTAGTTTCCGATGCACATCTGGAGACAATCTGTAATCTGTGGACTATCAGAGTGTCGACGAAACACAGAAATTTCATCGGGATTGAATACAACAGTCACCATGCGCACTTTCCTCCGTGGGAGTAATGTCTCATACAGTCTACGTGTTGATCGTTCCCTGGAAGAGCAGTAGTAGTTTACGATGCACATCTGGCGGCATTCTGTAATCTGTGGACTATCCGACTGTAGATGAAACTGAGAAATTCCATCGGGATTGAATACAACAGTCACCATCCGCACTCTCCTCCATTGGAGTAATTCTCAAACAGGCTACGCTTTGATCGTTCCTTGGAAGACCAGTAGTAGTTTCCGATGCACATCTGGAGGCATTCTGTAATCTGTGGACTATCAGAGTATTGATGAAACACAGAAATTGCATCGGGATTAAATTCAACAGTCATCATGCGCACTTTCCTCCATGGCAGTAATGTCTGTAACAGTCTACGCTTTGATCGTTCCCTGAAAGACCAGTAGTAGTTACCGATGCACATCTGTAGGCATTCTGTAATCTGTGTACTATCAGAGTGTTGATGAATCATATAAATTGCATCGGGATTACATACAACAGTCATCATGCGCACTTTCCTCCATGGGAGTAATGTCTCTAACAGTCTACGCTTTGATCATTCCCTGGAAGACCAGTAGTAGTTTCCGATGCCCATCTGGTGGCATTCTGCATTCTGTGGAATATCAGAGTGTTGATGAAACACAGAAATTGCATCGGGATTGAATACAACGGTCACCATGCGCACTTTCCTCCTTGGGAGTAATGTCTCAAACAGTCTACGCTTTGATGGTTCCCTGGAAGACCAGCAGTAGTTTCCGATTCACTTCTGGAGGCATTCTGTAATCTGTGGTCTATCAGACTGTTGATGAAACACAGAAATTGCATCGGGATTGACTACAGTCACCAAGTGCACTTTCCTCCGTGGGAGTAATGTCTCAAACAGTCTACGCTTTGATAATTCCCTGGAAGACCAGTAGTAGTTCCGATGCCCATCTGGTGGCATTCTGCAATCTGTGGAGTATCAGAGTGTTGATGAAACACAGAAATTGCATCGGGATTGAATACAACTGTCACCATGCGCACCTTCCTCCGTGGGAGTAATGTCTCAAACAGTCTACGCTTTGATCGTTCCCTGGAAGACCAGTAGTAGTTTCCGATGCAAATCTCGTTGCATTCTGTAATCTGTGGACTATCAGAGTGTTGATGAATCACAGTAATTGCATCGGGATTGAATACAACAGTCACCAAAAGCACTTTCCTCTATAAAAGTTATGTCTCAAACAGTCTACGCTTTGATCGTTCTCTGGAAGACCAGTAGTAATTTCCGAAGCACATCTGGAGGCAATCTGTAATAAGTGGACTGTCAGAGTGTTGATGAAACACAGAAATTGCATCGGGATTTAATACAACAGTCACCATTCGTACTTTCCTCCATGGGAGTAATGTCTCAAACAAGGCTATTCTTTGATCGTTCCCTGGAAGACCAGTAGTAGTTTCCTATGCACATCTGGATGCATTCTGTAATCTGTGGACTATCAGAGTGCTGATGAAACACAGAAATTGCATCGGGATTGAATACAAGAGTCACCATGAGAACGTTCCTCCATGGGAGTAATGTCTCAAACAGTCTATGCTTTGATCGCTCCCTGGAATATCAGTAGTAGTTTCCGATGCTCATCTTGAGGCATTCTGTAATCTGTGGACTATCAGAGTGTTAATGAAACACAGATATTGCATCGGGACCGAATACAACAGTCACCATGCGCACATTCCTTTATGGGAGTAATGTCTCAAACAGTCTATGCTTTAATCGTTCCCTGGAAGACCAATAGTAGTTTCCGATGCACATCTGGAGACATTCTGTAATCTGTGGACTATCAGAGTGTTGATGAAACACAGAAATTGCATCGGGATTGAATACAACAATCACCATGCGCACTTTCCTCCTAGGGAGTATTGTCTCAGACAGTCTACGCTTTAATCGTTCCCAGGAAGACCAGTAGTAGTTTCAGATACTCATCTGGAGGCATTCTGTAATCTGTGGACTATCAGAGTGTTGATGAAACTCAGAAAATGCATCGGGATTGTGTAAAACAGTCACCATGTGCACTTTCCTCCATGTGAGTAATTCTAATACAGGCTACGCTTTGATCGTTCCCTGGAAGACCAGTAGTAGTTTCCGATGCACATCTGGAGGCATTCTGCAATCTGTGGACTCTCAGACTGTTGATGAAACACAGAAATTGCATCAGGATTGAATACAAAAGTCACCATTCGCACTTTCCTCCATGTGAGTATTGTCTCAAACAGTCTATTTTTTGATCGTTCCCTGGAAGACCAGTAGTAATTTCCGATGCACATCTGGAGGCATTCTGTAATCTGTGGACTATCAGTGATCTGATGAAACACAGAAATTGCATCGGGATTGAATACAACGGTCCCCACGCGCACTTTCCAACATGGGAGAAATGTCTCTAACAGTCTACGCTTTGATCGTTCCCTGGAAGACCAGTAGTAGTTTCCGATGCACATCTGGAAGCATTCTGTAATCTGTGGACTACCTGAGTGTTGATGAACCACAGAAATTGCATCGGAATTGAATATAACTGTCACCATGCGCACTTTCCTCCAAGGGAGCAGTGTCTCAAACAGTCTACGCTTTGATCGTTCCCTGGAAGACCAGTAGTAGTTTCCGATGCACATATGGAGGCATTCTGTAATCTGTGGACGTTCAAAGTGTTGATGAAACACAATAATTGCATCTGGATTGAATACCCAGTCACCATGCGCGCTTTCCTCCACGCTAGTAATGTCTCAAACAGTCTACGCTTTGATTGTTCCCTGGGAGACCAGTAATAGTTCCGATGCACGTCTCGTGCCATTCTGTAATCTGTGGACTATCAGAGTGTTGATGAAACACAGAAATTGCATCGGCATTGAATACAACAGCCACCATGCGCACTTTCCTCCATGGGGGTAATTCTCAAACAGTCTATGATTTGATCGTTCCCTGGAAGGCCAGTAGTAGTTTCCGATGCCCATCTGGTGGCATTCTGCAATCTGTGGACTATCAGAGTGTTGATGAAACACAGAAATTGCATCGGGATTGAATACAACGGTCACCATGCGCACTTTCCTCCATGGGAGTAATGTCTCAAACAGTCTACGCTTTGATCGTTCCCTGGAAGACCAGCAGTAGTTTTCGATTCACTTCTGGAGGCATTCTGTAATCTGTGGTCTATCAGACTGTTGATGAAACACAGAAATTGCATCGGGATTGACAACAGTCACCAAGTGCACTTTCCTCCATGGGAGTAATGTCTCAAACAGTCTACGCTTTGATAATTCCCTGGAAGACCAGTAGTAGTTCCGATGCACATCTGGAGGGATTCTGTAATCAGTGGTCTGTCAGAGTGTTGATGAAACACAGAAATTGCATCGGGATTGAATACAACAGTCACCATGCGCACTTTCCTCCATGGGAGTAATGTCTCAAACAGTCTACGCCTTGATAATTCCCTGGAAGACCAGTAGTAGTTTACGATGCACATCTGGAAGCATTCTGTAATCTGTGGACTATCTGAGTGTTGATGAACCACAGAAATTGCATCGGAATTGAATATAACAGTCACCATGCGCACTTTCCTCCAAGGGAGCAGTGTCTCAAACAGTCTACGCTTTGATCGTTCCCTGGAAGACCAGTAGTAGTTTCCGATGCACATATGGAGGCATTCTGTAATCTGTGGACGTTCAAAGTGTTGATGAAACACAATAATTGCATCTGGATTGAATACCCAGTCACCATGCGCACTTTCCTCCACGCTAGTAATGTCTCAAACAGTCTACGCTTTGATTGTTCCCTGGGAGACCAGTAATAGTTCCGATGCACGTCTCGTGCCATTCTGTAATCTGTGGACTATCAGAGTGTTGATGAAACACAGAAATTGCATCGGCATTGAATACAACAGCCACCATGCGCACTTTCCTCCATGGGGGTAATTCTCAAACAGTCTATGCTTTGATCGTTCCCTGGAAGGCCAGTAGCAGTTTCCGATGCACATCTGGAGGCATTCTGTAATCTGTGTACCTTCAAAGTGTGTATTGAAACACAGAAATTGCCTCGGGATTGAATACAAAAGTCACCATGCGCACTTTCCACCATGGGAGTAATGTCTCAAACAGTCTACGCTTTGATCGTTCCCTGGAAGACCAGTAGTAGTTACCGATGCACATCTGGAGGCATTCTGTAATCTGTGACCTATCTGAGTGTTGATGAAACACAGAAATTGCGTCGGGATTGAATACAACAGTCACCATGCGCCCTTTTCTCCATGGAAGTAATGTCTCAAACAGTCTACGCTTTGATCGTTCCCTTGAAGACGAGTAGTAGTTTCCGATGCTCATCTGGAGGCAATCTGTAATCTGTGGACTATAAGAGTGTTGATGGAACACAGAAATGGCATCGGGATTCAATACAACAGTCACCATGCACTCTTTCCTCCATGCGAACAGTGTCTCAAACAGTCTACTCTTTGATCGTTCCCTGGAAGACCAGTAGTAGTTTCCGATGCACAACTGGAGGCATTCTGTAATCTGTGGACTATCAGAGTGTTGATGAATCACATAAATTGCATCGGGATTAAATACAACAGTCATCATGCGCACTCTCCTCCATGGGAGTAATGTCTCTAACAGCCTACGCTTTGATCTTTCCCTGGAAGACCAGTAGTAGTTTCCGATGCACATCTGGAGGCATTCTGTAATCTGTGGACTATCAGAGTGTTGATGAAACACAAAAATTGCATCGGAATTGAATACAACAGGCACCATGCGCACTTTCCTCCATGGAAGTAATGTCCCTAACAGTCTACGATTTGATCGTTTCCTGGAAGACCAGTAGTAGTTTCCTATGCACATTTGCAGGCATTCTGTAATCTGTGGACTACCAGAGTGCTGATGAAACACAGAAATTGCATCGGGACTGAGTACAACAGTCACCATTCGCACTTTCCTTTATGGGAGTAATGACTCAAACAGTCTATGTTTTGATCGTTCCCTGGAAGACGAGTAGTAGTTTCCGATGCACATCTGGAGACAATCTGTAATCTGTGGACTATCAGAGTGTCGATGAAACACAGAAATTTCATCGGGATTGAATACAACTGTCACCATGCGCACCTTCCTCCGTGGGAGTAATGTCTCATACAGTCTACGTGTTGATCGTTCCCTGGAAGAGCAGTAGTAGTTTACGATGCACATCTGGCGGCATTCTGTAATCTGTGGACTATCCGACTGTAGATGAAACTGAGAGATTCCATCGGGATTGAATACAACAGTCACCATCCGCACTCTCCTCCATGGGAGTAATTCTCAAACAGGCTACGCTTTGATCGTTCCTTGGAAGACCAGTAGTCGTTTCCGATGCACATCTGGAGGCATTCTGTAATCTGTGGACTATCAGAGTATTGATGAAACACAGAAATTGCATTGGGATTAAATTCAACAGTCATCATGCGCACTTACCTCCATGGCAGTAATGTCTGTAACAGTCTACGCTTTGATCGTTCCCTGGAAGACCAGTAGTAGTTACCGATGCACATCTGTAGGCATTCTGTAATCTGTGTACTATCTGAGTGTTGATGAATCATATAAATTGCATCGGGATTACATACAACAGTCATCATGCGCACTTTCCTCCATGGGAGTAATGTCTCTAACAGTCTACGCTTAGATCATTCCCTGGAAGACCAGTAGTAGTTTCCGATGCCCATCTGGTGGCATTCTGCAATCTGTGGACTATCAGAGTGTTGATGAAACACAGAAATTGCATCGGTATTGAATACAACGGTCACCATGCGCACTTTCCTCCATGGGAGTAATGTCTCAAACAGTCTACGCTTTGATGGTTCCCTGGAAGACCAGCAGTAGTTTCCGATTCACTTCTGGAGGCATTCTGTAATCTGTGGTCTATCAGACTGTTGATGAAACACAGAAATTGCATCGGGATTGACTACAGTCACCAAGTTCACTTTCCTCCGTGGGAGTAATGTCTCAAACAGTCTACGCTTTGATAATTCCCTGGAAGACCAGTAGTAGTTCCGATGCCCATCTGGTGGCATTCTGCAATCTGTGGAGTATCAGAGTGTTGATGAA
Organism: Schistocerca gregaria; assembly: GCF_023897955.1. Lineage (NCBI taxonomy): Eukaryota > Metazoa > Arthropoda > Insecta > Orthoptera > Acrididae > Schistocerca > Schistocerca gregaria. Next base: position 6,493,227 of record NC_064921.1, read on the forward strand.
ACACAGAAATTGCATCGGGATTGAATACAACTGTCACCATGCGCACCTTCCTCCGTGGGAGTAATGTCTCAAACAGTCTACGCTTTGATCGTTCCCTGGAAGACCAGTAGTAGTTTCCGATGCAAATCTCGTTGCATTCTGTAATCTGTGGACTATCAGAGTGTTGATGAATCACAGTAATTGCATCGGGATTGAATACAACAGTCACCAAAAGCACTTTCCTCTATAAAAGTTATGTCTCAAACAGTCTACGCTTTGATCGTTCACTGGAAGACCAGTAGTAATTTCCGAAGCACATCTGGAGGCAATCTGTAATAAGTGGACTGTCAGAGTGTTGATGAAACACTGAAATTGCATCGGGATTTAATACAACAGTCACCATTCGTACTTTCCTCCACGGGAGGTATGTCTCAAACAGACTACGCTTTGATCGTTCCCTGGAAGACCAGTAGTAGTTTCCGATGCCCATCTGGTGGCATTCTGTAATCTGTGGACTATCAGAGTGTTGATGAAACAAAGATATTGCATCGTGATTGAGTACAGGATGCACCATGCGCACTTTCCTCCATGGAAGTAATGTCTCTAACAGTCTACGATTTGATCGTTCCCTGGAAGACCAGTAGTAGTTTCCTATGCACATCTGGATGCATTCTGTAATCTGTGGACTATCAGAGTGCTGATGAAACACAGAAATTGCATCGGGATTGAATACAAGAGTCACCATGAGAACGTTCCTCCATGGCAGTAATGTCTCAAACAGTCTATGCTTTGATCGCTCCCTGGAATATCAGTAGTAGTTTCCGATGCTCATCTTGAGGCATTCTGTAATCTGTGGACTATCAGAGTGTTAATGAAACACAGATATTGCATCGGGACCGAATACAACAGTCACCATGCGCACATTCCTTTATGGGAGTAATGTCTCAAACAGTCTATGCTTTAATCGTTCCTTGGAAGACCAGTAGTAGTTTCCGATGCACATCTGGAGACATTCTGTAATCTGTGGACTATCAGAGTGTTGATGAAACACAGAAATTGCATCGGGATTGAATACAACAATCACCATGCGCACTTTCCTCCTAGGGAGTATTGTCTCAGACAGTCTACGCTTTAATCGTTCCCAGGAAGACCGGTAGTAGTTTCAGATACTCATCTGGAGGCATTCTGTAATATGTGGACTATCAGAGTGTTGATGAAACTCAGAAAATGCATCGGGATTGTGTAAAACAGTCACCATGTGCACTTTCCTCCATGTGAGTAATTCTAATACAGACTACGCTTTGATCGTTCCCTGGAAGACCAGTAGTAGTTTCCGATGCACATCTGGAGCCATTCTGCAATCTGTGGAATCTCAGACTGTTGATGAAACACAGAAATTGCATCAGGATTGAATACAAAAGTCACCATTCGCACTTTCCTCCATGTGAGTATAGTCACAAACAGTCTATTTTTTGATCGTTCCCTGGAAGACCAGTAGTAGTTTCCGATGCACATCTGGAGGCATTCTGTAATCTGTGGACTATCAGAGTTCTGATGAAACACAGAAATTGCATCGGGATTAAATTCAACAGTCATCATGCGCACTTTCCTCCATGGCAGTAATGTCTGTAACAGTCTACGCTTTGATCGTTCCCTGGAAGACCAGTAGTAGTTACCGATGCACATCTGTAGGCATTCTGTAATCTGTGTACTATCAGAGTGTTGATGAATCATATAAATTGCATCGGGATTAAATACAACAGTCATCATGCGCACTTTCCTCCATGGGAGTAATGTCTCTAACAGTCTACGCTTTGATCATTCCCTGGAAGACCAGTAGTAGTTTCCGATGCCCATCTGGTGGCATTCTGCAATCTGTGGACTATCAGTGTGTTGATGAAACACAGAAATTGCATCGGGATTGAATACAACGGTCACCATGCGCACTTTCCTCCATGGGAGTAATGTCTCTAACAGTCTACGCTTTGATCGTTCCCTGGAAGACCAGCAGTAGTTTCCGATTCACTTCTGGAGGCATTCTGTAATCAGTGGTCTGTCAGAGTGTTGATGAAACACAGAAATTGCATCGGGATTGAATACAACAGTCACCATGCGCACTTCCCTCCATGGGAGTAATGTCTCAATTAGTCTACGCTTTGATCGTTCCCTGGAAGACCAGCAGTAGTTTCCGATGCACATCTGGAGGCATTCTGTAATCTGTGGTCTATCAGACTGTTGATGAAACACAGAAATTGCATCGGGATTGAATATAACACTCAGCATTCGCACTTTCCTCCATTGTAGTAATGTCTCTAACAGTCTACGCTTTGATCGTTCCCTGGGAGACCAGTAATAGTTCCGATGCACGTCTCGTGCCATTCTGTAATCTGTGGACTATCAGAGTGTTGATGAAACACAGAAATTGCATCGGCATTGAATACAACAGCCACCATGCGCACTTTCCCTCATGGGGGTAATTCTCAAACAGTCTATGCTTTGATCGTTCCCTGGAAGGCCAGTAGCAGTTTCCGATGCACATCTGGAGGCATTCTGTAATCTGTGTACCTTCAAAGTGTGTATTGAAACACAGAAATTGCCTCGGGATTGAATACAAAAGTCACCATGCGCCCTTTTCTCCATGGAAGTAATGTCTCAAACAGTCTATGCTTTGATCGTTCCCTTGAAGACCTGTAGTAGTTTCCGATGCTCATATGGAGGCAATCTGTAATCTGTGGACTATCAGAGTGTTGATGGAACACAGAAATGGCATCGGGATACAATACAACAGTCACCATGCACACTTTCCTCCATGCGAACAGTGTCTCAAACAGTCTACTCTTTGATCGTTCCCTGGAAGACCAGTAGTAGTTCCCGATGCACAACTGGAGGCATTCTGTAATCTGTGGACTATCAGAGTGTTGATGAAACACAAAAATTGCATCGGAATTGAATACAACAGGCACCATGCGCACTTTCCTCCATGGAAGTAATGTCCCTAACAGTCTACGATTTGATCGTTCCCTGGAAGACCAGTAGTAGTTTCCGATGCACATCTGGAGGCATTCTGTAATCTGTGGGCTATCAGAGTGTTGATGCAACACAGAAATTGCATCGGGATTGAATACAGCCGTGACCATGCGCACTTTCCTCCATGGCAGTAATGTCTCAAACAGTCTACGCTTTGATCATTTCCTGGAAGACCAGTAGTAGTACCGATGCACATCTGGAGGCATTTTGTAATCAGTGGACTATCAGAGAGTTGATGAAACACAGAAATTGCATCGGGATTGAATACAACAGTCACCATGCGCACTTTCCTCCATGGGAGTAATGTCTATAACAGTCTACGCTTTGATAATTCCCTGGAAGACCAGTAGAAGTTTCCAATGCACATCTGGAGGCATTCTGTAATCTGTGGACTATGTGAGTGTTGATCAAACAAAAATATTAAATCGGGATTGAATACAACAGTCACCATGCGCACTTTCCTTCATGGGAAAAATGTCTCAAACAGTCTACGCTTTGGTCTTTCCCTTGAAGGCCAGAAGTAGATTCCGATACACATCTGGAGGTATTCTGTAATCTGTGGCCTATCAGAGTGTTGATGAAACACAGAAATTGCATCGGGATTGAATACAACAGTCACCATGCGCACTTTCCTCCATGGGAGTAATGTCTCTAACAGTCTATGCTTTGATCGTTCCCTGGAAGACCAGTAGTAGTTTCCGATGCACATCTGGAGGCATTCTGTAATCTGTGGGCTATCAGAGTGTTGATGCAACACAGAAATTGCATCGGGATTGAATACAGCCGTGACCATGCGCACTTTCCTCCATGGCAGTAATGTCTCTAACAGTCTATGCTTTGATCGTTCTCTGGAAGACCAGTAGTAGTTTCCGATGCACATGTGGAGGCATTCTGTAATCTGTGGGCTATCAGAGTGTTGATGAAACACAGAAATTGCATCGGGATTGAATAAAGCCGTCACCATGCGCACTTTCCTCAATGGAAGTAATGTCTCTAACAGTCTACGCTTCGATCATTCTTTGGAAGGCCAGTAGTTGTTTCCAATGCACATCTGGAGGCATTCTGTAATCTGTGGACTATCAGAGTGCTGATGAAACACAGAAATTGCATCAGGATTGAATACAACAGTCACCATGAAAACTTTTATCCATGGCAGTAATGCCTCAAACAGTCTATGCTTTGATCGTTCCCTGGAAGACCAGTGGTAGTTTCGGATGCACATCTGGAGGCATTCTGCAATCTGTGGATACCAGAGTGTTGATGAAACACAGAAATAGCATCGGGACCGAATACAACAGTCACCATGCGCACTTTCCTTTATGGGAGTAATGTCTCAAACTGTCTACGCTTTGATCGTTTACTGGAAGACCAGTAGTAGTTTCCGATGCACATCTGGAGGCAATCTGTAATCTGTGGACTATCAGAGTGTTGATGAAACACTGAAATTGCATCGGGATTAAATACAACTGTCACCATGCGCACTTTCCTCCATGGGAGTATTGTCTCAAACAGTCTACGCTTTGGTCGTTCCAAGGAAGACCAGTAGTAGTTTCCGATGCACATCTGGAGGCATTCTGTAATCTGTGGACTAACAGAGTGGTGATGAAACACAGAAAATGCATCGGGAATGAGTAAAACAGTCACCATGCGCACTTTCCTTCATGGGAAAAATGTCTCAAACATTCTACGCTTTGATCGTTACCTTTAAGGCCAGTAGTAGTTTCCGATGCACATCTGGAGGCATTCTGTAATCTGTGGACTATCAGAGTTTTGATGAAACACAGATATTGCATCGGGATTGAATACAACAGTCACCATGCGCACCTTCCTCCATGGGAGTAATGTCTCAAACAGTTTACGCTTTGATCGTTCCCTGGAAGACCAGTAGTAGTTTCCGATACACGTCTGGTGGCATTCTGTAATCTGTGGACTATCTGAGTGTTGATGAAACACAGAAATGGCATCGGGATTCAATACAACAGTCACCATGCGCACTTTCCTCCATGGGAGTATTGTCTCAGACAGACTACGCTTTGGTTGTTCCCAGGAAGACCAGTAGTAATTTCCGATGCACATCTGGAGGCATTCTATAATCTGTGGACTATCAGAGTGTTGATGAAACACAGATAATGCATCGGGATTGAGTAAAACAGTCACGATGTGCACTTTCTTCCATGTGAGTAATTCTCATACAGGCTACGCTTTGATCGTTCCCTGGTTGACCAGTAGTAGTTTCCGATGCACATCTGGAGGCATTCTGTAATCTGTGGATTATCAGACTGTTGATGAAACACAGAAATTGCATCGGGATTGAATACAATAGTCACCATGCGCACTTTGCTCTATGGGAGTAATGTCTGAAACAGTCTACGCTTTGATCGTACCTAGGAAGACCAGTGGTAGTTTCCGATGCACATCTGGAGACAATCTGTAATATGTGGACTATCAGAGTGTTAATGAAACCCAGAAATTGCAACGGGATTGAATACAACAGTCACCATGCGCACTTTCCTCCATGGGGGTAATTCTCAAACAGTCTACGCTTTGATCGTTCCGTGGAAGACCAGTAGGAGTTTCCGATGCACATCTGGAGGCATTGTGTATCTGTGGATCTTCAAAGTGTGGATTGAAACACAGAAATTGCCTCGGGATTGAATACAACAGTCACCATGCGGACTTTCCTCCATGGGATTAATGTCTCAAACAGTATACGCTTCGATCGTTTCCTGGAAGACCAGTAGTAGTACCGATGCACATCTGGAGGCATTTTGTAATCTGTGGACTATCAGAGTGTTGATGAAACACAGATATTGCATCGGGATTGAATACAACAGTCACCATGCGCACTTTCCTCCATGGGAGTAATGTCTATAACAGTCTACGCTTTGATAATTCCCTGGAAGACCAGTAGAAGTTTCCAATGCACATCTGGAGGCATTCTGTAATCTGTGGACTATCTGAGTGTTGATCAAACAAAAAAATTAAATCGGGATTTAATACAACAGTCACCATGCGCACTTTCCTTCATGGGAAAAATGTCTCAAACATTCTACGCTTTGATCGTTCCCTTGAAGGCCAGTAGTAGTTTCCGATGCACATCTGGAGGTATTCTGTAATCTGTGGCCTATCAGAGTGTTGATGAAACACAGATATTGCATCGGGATTGAATACAACAGCCACCATGCGCACTTTCCTCCATGGGAGTAATGTATCAAACAGTCTACGGTTTGATTGTTCCCTGGAAGACCAGTAGTAGTTTCCGATGCACATCTGGAGGCATTCAGTAATCTGTGGACTATCAGAGTGTTGATGAAACACAGAAATTGCATCGGGACTGAATACAACAGTCACCATGCGCACTTTCCTCCATGGGAGTAATGTCTCAAACAGTCTACTCTTTGATCGTTCACTGGAAGACCAGTAGTAGTTTCCGAAGCAAGTCTGGAGGCATTCTGTAATCTCTGGACTATCAGAGTGTTGATGAAACACAGAAATTGCATCGGGATTGAATACAACAGTCACCATGCGCACTTTCCTTTATGGGGTAATTCTCAAACAGTCTACGCTTTTATCGTTCCGTGGAAGACCAGAAGTAGTTTCCGATGCACGTCTGGAGGCATTCTGTAATCTGTGGACCTTCAAAGTGTGTATCAAAACACAGAAATTACATCGGGATTGAATATAACAGTCACCATGTGCACTTTCCTCTATGGGAGTAATGTCTGAAACAGTCTACGCTTTGATCGTACCTAGGATGACCAGTAGTTGTTTCCGATGCACATCTGGAGACAATCTGTATTCTGTGGACTATCTGAGTGTTGATGAAACACAGAAATTATATCGGGATTGAATACAACAGTCACCATGCGCACTTTCCTTCATGGGAAAAATGTCTCAAACAGTCTACGCTTTGGTCTTTCCCTTGAAGGCCAGAAGTAGATTCCGATACACATCTGGAGGTATTCTGTAATCTGTGGCCTATCAGAGTGTTGATGAAACACAGAAATTGCATCGGGATTGAATACAACAGTCACCATGCGCACTTTCCTCCATGGGAGTAATGTCTCAAACAGTCTACGCTTTGATCGTTTCCTGGAAGACCAGTAGTAGTACCGATGCACATCTGGAGGCATTTTGTAATCAGTGGATTATCAGAGAGTTGATGAAACACAGAAATTGCATCGGGATTGAATACAACAGTCACCATGCGCACTTTCCTCCATGGGAGTAATGTCTATAACAGTCTACGCTTTGATAATTCCCTGGAAGACCAGTAGAAGTTTCCAATGCACATCTGGAGGCATTCTGTAATCTGTGGACTATCTGAGTGTTGATCAAACAAAAATATTAAATCGGGATTGAATACAACAGTCACCATGCGCACTTTCCTTCTGGGAAAAATGTCTCAAACATTCTACGCTTTGATCGTTCCCTTGAAGGCCAGTAGTAGTTTCCGATGCACATCTGGAGGCATTCTGTAATCTGTGGACTAACAGAGAGGTGATGAAACACAGAAAATGCATCGGGATTGAGTAAAACAGTCACCATGCGCACTTTCCTTCATGGGAGTAATGTCTCAAACAGTCTACGGTTTGATTGTTCCCTGGAAGACCAGTAGTAGTTTCCGATGCACATCTGGAGGCATTCAGTAATCTGTGGACTATCAGAGTGTTGATGAAACACAGAAATTGCATCGGGACTGAATACAACAGTCACCATGCGCACTTTCCTCCATGGGAGTAATGTCTCAAACAGTCTACTCTTTGATCGTTCACTGGAAGACCAGTAGTAGTTTCCGAAGCAAGTCTGGAGGCATTCTGTAATCTGTGGACTATCAGAGTGTTGATGAAACACAGAAATTGCATCGGGATTGAATACAACAGTCACCATGCGCACTCTCCATTATGGGGTAATTCTCAAACAGTCTACGCTTTTATCGTTCCGTTGAAGACCAGTAGTAGTTTCCGATGCACGTCTGGAGGCATTCTGTAATCTGTGGACCTTCAAAGTGTGTATCAAAACACAGAAATTACATCGGGATTGAATATAACAGTCACCATGTGCACTTTCCTCTATGGGAGTAATGTCTGAAACAGTCTACGCTTTGATTGTACCTAGGAAGACCAGTAGTTGTTTCCGATGCACATCTGGAGACAATCTGTATTCTGTGGACTATCTGAGTGTTGATGAAACACAGAAATTATATCGGGATTGATTACAACAGTCAACATGCGCACTTTCCTTCATGAGAAAAATGTCTCAAACAGTCGACGCTTTGGTCTTTCCCTTGAAGGCCAGAAGTAGATTCCGCTACACATCTGGAGGTATTCTGTAATCTGTGGCCTATCAGAGTGTTGATGAAACACAGAAATTGCATCGGGATTGAATACAACAGTCAGCATTCGCACTTTCCTCCATGGGGGTAATTCTCAAACAGTCTACGCTTTTATCGTTCCATGGAAGACCAGTAGTAGTTTCCGATGCACGTCTGGTGCATTCTGTAATCTGTGGACCTTCAAAGTGTGTATCAAAACACAGAAATTACATCGGGATTGAATATAACAGTCACCATGTGCACTTTCCTCTATCGGAGTAATGTCTGAAACAGTCTACGCTTTGATCGTACCTAGGAAGACCAGTAGTTGTTTCCGATGCACATCTGGAAACAATCTGTATTCTGTGGACTATCTGAGTGTTGATGAAACACAGAAATTATATCGGGATTGAATACAACAGTCACCATGCGCACTTTCCTTCATGGGAAAAATGTCTCAAACAGTCTACGCTTTGGTCTTTCCCTTGAAGGCCAGAAGTAGATTCCGATACACATCTGGAGGTATTCTGTAATCTGTGGCCTATCAGAGTGTTGATGAAACACAGAAATTGCATCGGGATTGAATACAACAGTCACCATGCTCACTTTCCTCCATGGGAGTAATGTCTATAACAGTCTACGCTTTGATAATTCCCTGGAAGACCATTAGAAGTTTCCAATGCACATCTGGAGGCATTCTGTAATCTGAGGACTATGTGAGTGTTGATCAAACAAAAATATTAAATCGGGATTGAATACAACAGTCACCATGCGCACTTTCCTTCTGGGAAAAATGTCTCAAACATTCTACGCTTTGATCGTTCCCTTGAAGGCCAGTAGTAGTTTCCGATGCACATCTGGATGCATTCTGTAATCTGTGGACTAACAGAGTGGTGATGAAACACAGAAAATGCATCGGGATTGAGTAAAACAGTCACCATGCGCACTTTCCTTCATGGGAAAAATGTCTCAAACATTCTACGCTTTGATCGTTACCTTTAAGGCCAGTAGTAGTTTCCGATGCACATCTGGAGGCATTCTGTAATCTGTGGATTATCAGAGTTTTGATGAAACACAGATATTGCATCGGGATTGAATATAACAGTCACCATGCGCACCTTCCTCCATGGGAGTAATGTCTCAAACAGTTTACGCTTTGATCGTTCCCTGGAAGACCAGTAGTAGTTTCCGATACACGTCTGGTGGCATTCTGTAATCTGTGGACTATCTGAGTGTTGATGAAACACAGAAATGGCATCGGGATTCAATACAACAGTCACCATGCGCACTTTCCTCCATGGGAGTATTGTCTCAGACAGACTACGCTTTGGTTGTTCCCAGGAAGACCAGTAGTAATTTCCGATGCACATCTGGAGGCATTCTATAATCTGTGGACTATCAGAGTGTTGATGAAACACAGATAATGCATCGGGATTGAGTAAAACAGTCACCATGTGCACTTTCTTCCATGTGAGTAATTCTCATACAGGCTACGCTTTGATCGTTCCCTGGTTGACCAGTAGTAGTTTCCGATGCACATCTGGAGGCATTCTGTAATCTGTGGATTATCAGACTGTTGATGAAACACAGAAATTGCATCGGGATTGAATACAACAGTCACCATGCGCACTTTCCTCCATGGGGGTAATTCTCAAACAGTCTACGCTTTGATCGTTCCGTGGAAGACCAGTTGGAGTTTCCGATGCACATCTGGAGGCATTGTGTATCTGTGGATCTTCAAAGTGTGGATTGAAACACAGAAATTGGCTCGGGATTGAATACAACAGTCACCATGCGGACTTTCCTCCATGGGATTAATGTCTCAAACAGTATACGCTTTGATCGTTTCCTGGAAGACCAGTAGTAGTACCGATGCACATCTGGAGGCATTTTGTAATCTGTGGACTATCAGAGAGTTGATGAAACACAGAAATTGCATCGGGATTGAATACAACAGTCACCATGCGCACTTTCCTCCATGGGAGTAATGTCTATAACAGTCTACGCTTTGATAATTCCCTGGAAGACCAGTAGAAGTTTCCAATGCACATCTGGAGGCATTCTGTAATCTGTGGACTATCTGAGTGTTGATCAAACAAAAAAATTAAATCGGGATTGAATACAACAGTCACCATGCGCACTTTCCTTCATGGGAAAAATGTCTCAAACATTCTACGCTTTGATCGTTCCCTTGAAGGCCAGTAGTAGTTTCCGATGCACATCTGGAGGTATTCTGTAATCTGTGGCCTATCAGAGTGTTGATGAAACACAGATATTGCATCGGGATTGAATACAACAGTCACCATGCGCACTTTCCTCCATGGGAGTAATGTCTCAAACAGTCTACGGTTTGATTGTTCCCTGGAAGACCAGTAGTAGTTTCCGATGCACATCTGGAGGCATTCAGTAATCTGTGGACTATCACAGTGTTGATGAAACACAGAAATTGCATCGGGACTGAATACAACAGTCAACATGCGCACTTTCCTCCATGGGAGTAATGTCTCAAACAGTCTACTCTTTGATCGTTCACTGGAAGACCAGTAGTAGTTTCCGAAGCAAGTCTGGAGGCATTCTGTAATCTGTGGACTATCAGAGTGTTGATGAAACACAGAAATTATATCGGGATTGAATACAACAGTCACCATGCGCACTTTCCTTCATGGGAAAAATGTCTCAAACAGTCTACGCTTTGGTCTTTCCCTTGAAGGCCAGAAGTAGATTCCGATACACATCTGGAGGTATTCTGTAATCTGTGGCCTATCAGAGTGTTGATGAAACACAGAAATTGCATCGGGATTGAATACAACAGTCAGCATGCGCACTTTCCTCCAGGGGGTAATTCTCAAACGGTTTACGCTTTTATCGTTCCATGGAAGACCAGTAGTAGTTTCCGATGCACGTCTGGTGCATTCTGTAATCTGTGGACCTTCAAAGTGTGTATCAAAACACAGAAATTGCATCGGGATTGAATACAACAGTCACCATGTGCACTTTCCTCCATGGGAGTAATGTCTCAAACACTCTACGGTTTGATTGTTCCCTGGAAGACCAGTAGTAGTTTCCGATGCACATCTGGAGGCATTCTGTAATCTGTGGACTATCAGAGTGTTGATGAAACACAGAAATTGCATCGGGATTGAATAAAGCCGTCACCATGCGCACTTCCCTCCATGGAAGTAATGTCTCTAACAGTCTACGCTTTGATCGTTCCCTGGAAGACCAGTAGTAGTTTCCGATGCACATCTGGAGGCATTCTGTAATCTGTGGACTATCAGAGTGTTGATGAAACACAGAAATTGCATCGGGATTGAATAAAGCCGTCACAATGCACACTTTCCTCCATGGAAGTAATGTCTCTAACAGTCTACGCTTTGATAATTCCCTGGAAGACCAGTAGCAGTTTCTAATGCACATCTGGAGGCACTCTGTAATCTGTGGACTATCTGAGTGTTGATCAAACAAAATAATTACATCGGGATTGAATACAACAGTCACCACGCGCACTTTCCTTCATGGGAAAAATGTCTCAAACATTCTACGCTTTGATCGTTCCCTTGAAGGCCAGTAGTAGTTTCCGATGCACATCTGGAGGTATTCTGTAATCTGTGGCCTATCAGAGTGTTGATGAAACACAGAAATTGCATCGGGATTGAATACAACAGTCACCATGCGCACTTTCCTCCATGGGAGTAATGTCTCAAACAGTCTTCGTTTTGATCGTTCCCTGGAAGACCAGTAGTAGTTTACGATGCACATCTGGAGACAATCTGTAATCTGTGGACTATCAGAGTGTTGATGAAACACAGAAATTGCATCGGGATTATATACAACAGTCACCACGCGCACTTTCCAACATGGTAGAAATGTCTCTAACAGTCTACGCTTTGATCGTTCCCTGGAAGACCAGTAGTAGTTTCCGATGCACATCTGGAGGCATTCTGTAATCTGTGGACTATCTGAGTGTTGATCAAACAAAAAAATTAAATCGGGATTGAATACAACAGTCACCATGCGCACTTTCCTCCATGGAAGTAATGTCTCTAACAGTCTACGATTTGATAATTCCCTGGAAGACCAGTAGCAGTTTGTAATGCACATCTGGAGGCATTCTGTAATCTGTGGACTATCTGAGTGTTGATCAAACAAAAAAATTACATCGCGATTGAATACAACAGTCACCATGCGCACTTTCCTTCATGGGAAAAATGTCTCAAACATTCTACGCTTTGATCGTTCCCTTGAAGGCCAGTAGTAGTTTCCGATGCACATCTGGAGGCATTCAGTAATCTGTGGTCTATCAGAGTGTTGATGAAACACAGAAATTGCATCGGGACTGAATACAACAGTCACCATGCGCACTTTCCTCCATGGGAGTAATGTCTCAAACAGTCTACTCTTTGATCGTTCTCTGGAAGACCAGTAGTAGTTTCCGAAGCAAGTCTGTCGGCATTCTGTTATCTGTGGACTATCAGAGTGTTGATGAAACACAGAAATTGCATCGGGATTGAATACAACAGTCACCATGCGCACTTTCCTCCATGGGGGTAATTCTCAAACAGTCTACGCATTTATCGTTCCGTGGAAGATCAGTAGTTGTTTCCGATGCACGTCTGACGGCATTGTGTAATCTGTGGACCTTCAAAGTGTGTATCAAAACACAGAAATTGCATCGCGATTGAATAAAACAGTCACCATGCGCACTTTCCTCCATGGGAGTAATGTCTCAAACAGTCTACGTTATGATCGTTCTCTGGAAGACCAGTAGTAGTTTCCGAAGCAAGTCTGGAGGCATTCTGTAATCTGATGAGTATCTGAGTGTTGATGAAATACAGAAATTGCATCGAGTTTGAATACAACAGTCACCATGCGCACTTTCCTCCATGGAAGTAATGTCTCTAACAGTCTACGCTTTGATAATTCCCTGGAAGACCAGTAGTAGTTTCTAATGCACATCTGGAGGCATTCTGTAATCTGTGGACTATCTGAGTGTTGATCAAACAAAAAAATTACATCGGCATTGAATACAACAGTCACCATGCGCACTTTCCTTCATGGGAAAAGTGTCTCAAACATTCTACGCTTTGATCGTTCCCTTGAAGGATAGTAGTAGTTTCCGATGCACATCTGGATGCATTCAGTAATCTGTGGACTATCAGAGTGTTGATGAAACACAGAAATTGCATCGGGACTGAATACAACAGTCACCATGCGCACTTTCCTCCATGGGAGTAATGTCTCAAACAGTCTACTCTTTGATCGTTCTCTGGAAGACCAGTAGTAGTTTCCGAAGCAAGTCTGGAGGCATTCTGTAATCTGATGAGTATCTGAGTGTTGATGAAACACGGAAATTGCATCGGGATTGAATACAACAGTCACCATGCGCACTTTCCTCCATGGGGGTAATGTCTCAAACAGTCTACGTTTTGATCGTTCCCTGGAAGACCAGTACTAGTTTACGATGCACATCTGGAGGCATTCTGTAGTCTGTGGACTATCACACTGTTGATGAAACACAGAAATTGCATCGGGATTGAATACAACAGGTACCATGCGCACTTTCCTCCATGGGAGTAATGTCTCAAACAGGCTATTCTTTGATCGTTCCCTGGAAGACCAGTAGTAGTTCCCGATGCACATCTGGAGGCAGTCTGTAGTCTGTGGACTATCAGAATATTGATGAAACACAGAAAATTGCATGGGGATTGAATACAGCCGTCACCATGCGCACTTTCCTCCATGGAAGTAATGTCTCTAACAGTCTATGCTTTGATCGTTCCCTGGAAGACCAGAAGTAGTTTCCGATGCACATCTGGAGGCATTCTGTAATCTGTGGACTATCAGAGTGTTGATGAAACTCAGAAAATGCATCGGGATTGAGTAAAACAGTCACCATGTGCACTTTCCTCCATGTGAGTAAGTCTAATACAGGCTACGCTTTGATCGTTCCCTGGAAGACCAGTAGGAGTTTCCGATGCACATCTGGAGGCATTCTGTAATCCGTGGACTATCTGAGTGTTGATGGAACACAGAAATTGCATCGGGATTGGATACAACAGCCTTTATGCGCACTTTCCTCCATGGGAGTAATGTCTCAAACAGTCTACGTTTTGATCGTTCCCTGGAAGACCATTAGTAGTTTACGATGCACATCTGGAGACAATCTGTGATCTGTAGACTATCAGAGTGTTGATGAAACACAGAAATTGCATTGGGATTGAATACAACAGTCACCACGCGCACTTTCCACCATGGGAGAAATGTCTCTAACAGTCTACGCTTTGATCGTTCCCTGGAAGACCAGTAGTAGCTTCCGATGCACATCTGGAGACATTCTGTAATCTGTGGACTATCAGAGTGTTGATGAAACACAGAAATTGCATCGGGATTGAATACAGCCGTCACCATGCGCACTTCCCTCCATGGAAGTAATGTCTCTAACAGTCTACGCATTGATCGTTCCCTGGAAGACCAGTAGTAGTTTCCGATGCACATCTGGAGGCATTCTGTAATCTGTGGACTATCAGAGTGTTGATGAAACACAGAAATTGCATCGGGATTGAATAAAGCAGTCACCATGCGCACTTTCCTCCATGGAAGTAATGTCTCTAACAGTCTACGCTTTGATAATTCCCTGGAAGACCAGTAGTAGTTTCTAATGCACATCTGGAGGCATTCTGTAATTTGTGGACTATCTGAGAGTTGATCAAACAAAAAAATTATATCGGCATTGAATACAACAGTCACCATGCGCACTTTCCTTCATGGGAAAAATGTCTCAAACATTTTACGCTTTGATCGTTCCCTTGAAGGCCAGTAGTAGTTTCCGATGCACATCTAGATGCATTCAGTAATCTGTGGACTAGCAGAGTGTTGATGAAACACAGAAATTGCATCGGGACTGAATACAACAGTCACCATGCGCACTTTCCTCCATGGGAGTAATGTCACAAACTGTCTACGCTTTGATCGTTCCCTGGAAGACCAGTAGTAGCTTCCGATGCACATCTAGATGCATTCAGTAATCTGTGGACTAGCAGAGTGTTGATGAAACACAGAAATTGCATCGGGATTGAATACAACAGCCACCATGCGCACTTTCCTCCATGGGGGTAATGTCTCAAACATTCTAGGTTTTGATCGTTCCCTGGAAGACCAGTAGAAGTTTACGATGCACATCTGGAGGCATTCTGTAGTCTGTGGACTATCACACTGTTGATAAAACACAGATATTGCATCGGGATTGAATACAACAGGCACCCTGCGCACTTTCCTCCATGGGAGTAATGTCTCTAACAGTCTATGCTTTGATCGTTCCCTCAAAGACCAGTAGTAGTTTCCGATGCACATCTGGAGGCATTCTGTAATCTGTGGGCTATCAGAGTGTTGATGAAACACAGAAATTTCATCGGGATTGAATACAGCCGTCTCCATGCGCACTTTCCTCCATGGAAGTAATGTCTATAACAGTCTATGCTTTGATCGTTCCCTGGAAGACCAGTAGTAGTTTCCGATGCACATCTGGAGGCATTCTGTAATCTGTGGGCTATCAGAGTGTTGGTGAAACACAGAAATTGCATCGGGATTGAATACAACAGTGACCATGCGCACTTTCCTCCATGGGAGTATTGTCTCATACAGTCTACACTTTGGTCGTTCCCAGGAAGACCAGTAGTAGTTTCCGATGCACATCTGGAGGCATTCTGTAATCTGTGGACTATCATAGTGCTGATGAAACACAGAAATTGCATCGGGATTGAATACAACAGTCACCACGCGCAATTTCCACCATGGGAGAAATGTCTCAAACTGTCTACGCTTTGATCGTTCCCTGGAAGACCAGTAGTAGTTTCCGATGCACATCTGGAAACAGTCTGTAATCTGTGGACTATCAGAGTATTGATGAAACACAGAAATTGCATCGGGATTGAATACAGCCGTCACCATGCGCACTTTCCTCCATGGAAGTAATGTCTCTAACAGTCTATGCTTTGATCGTTCCCTGGAAGACCAGTAGTAGTTTCCGATGCACATCTGGAGGCGTTCTGTAATCTGTGGGCTATCAGAGTGTTGATGAAACACAGAAATTGCATCGGGATTGAATACAACAGTCACCATGC
The DNA here is from genome assembly GCF_023897955.1 of Schistocerca gregaria. Classification (NCBI taxonomy): domain Eukaryota; kingdom Metazoa; phylum Arthropoda; class Insecta; order Orthoptera; family Acrididae; genus Schistocerca; species Schistocerca gregaria. The sequence goes on from NC_064921.1 coordinate 6,509,667, forward strand.
GCACTTTCCTCCTTGGGAGTAATGTCTCAAACAGTCTACGTTTTGATCGTTCCCTGGAAGACCAGTAGTAGTTTACGATGCACATCTGGAGGCATTCTGTAGTCTGTGGAGTATCAGACTGTTGATGAATCACAGAAATTGCATCGGGATTGAATACAACACTCACCATGCGCACTTTCCTCCTTGGGAGTAATGTCTCAAACAGTCTACGTTTTGATCGTTCCCTGGAAGGCCAGTAGTAGTTTACGATGCACATCTGGAGGCATTCTGTAGTCTGTGGACTATCAGACTGTTGATGAATCACAGAAATTGCATCGGGATTGAATACAACAGGCACCATGCGCACTTTTCTCCATGGGAGTAATGTCTCAAACAGGCTATTCTTTGATCGTTCCCTGGAAGACCAGTAGTAGTTCCCGATGCACATCTGGAGGCAGTCTGTAATCTGTGGACTATCAGAGTATTGATGAAACACAGAAATTGCATCGGGATTGAATACAGCCGTCACCATGCGCACTTTCCGCCATGGGAGTAATGTCTCAAACAGTCTACGTTTTGATCGTTCCCTGGAAGACCAGTAGTAGTTTACGATGCACATCTGGAGACAATCTGTAATCTGTGGACTATCAGAGTGTTGATGAAACACAGAAATTGCATCGGGATTGAATAAAGCCGTCACCATGCGCACTTTCCTTCATTAAAGTAATGTCTCTAACAGTCTACTCTTTGATCGTTCCCTGGAAGACCAGTAGTAGTGTCCGATGCACATCTGGAGGCATTCTGTAATCTGTGGACTATCAGAGTGTTGATGAAACACAGAAATTGCATCGGGATAGAATAAAGCCGTCACCATGCGCCCTTTCCTCCATGGAAGTAATGTCTCTAACATTCTACGCTTTGATAATTCCCTGGAAGACCAGTAGCAGTTTCTAATGCACATCTGGAGGCATTCTGTAATCTGTGGACTATCTGAGTGTTGATCAAACAAAAAAATTACATCGGGATTGAATACAACAGTCACCATGCGCACTTTCCTTCATGGTAAAAATGTCTCAAACATTCTTCGCTTTGATCGTTCCCTTGAAGGCCAGTCGTAGTTTCTGATGCACATCTGGAGGCATTCAGTAATCTGTGGACTATCAGAGTGTTGATGAAACACAGAAAGTGCATCGGGACTGAATACAACAGTCACCATGCGCACTTTCCTCCATGGGAGTAATGTCTCAAACAGTCTACTCTTTGATCGTTCTCTTTAAGACCAGTAGTAGTTTCCGAAGCAAGTCTGGAGGCATTCTGTAATCTGTGGACTATCAGAGTGTTGATGAAACACAGAAATTGCATCGGGATTGAATACAACAGTCACCACGCGCACTTTCCACCATGGGAGAAATGTCTCTAACAGTCTACGCTTTGATCGTTCCCTGGAAGACCAGTAGTAGTTTCCGATGCACATCTGGAGGCATTCTGTAATCTGTGGACTATCAGTGTGTTGATGAAACACAGAAATTGCATCGGGATTGAATAAAGCCGTCACCATGCGCACTTTCCTCCATGGAAGTAATGTCTCTAACAGTCTACGCTTTGATCGTTCACTGGAAGACCAGTAGTAGTTTCCGATGCACATCTGGAGGCATTCTGTAATCTGTGGACTATCAGAGTGTTGATGAAACACAGAAATTGCATCGGGATTGAATAAAGCCGCCACCATGCGCACTTTCCTCCATGGAAGTAATGTCTCAAACAGTCTACTCTTTGATCGTTCTCTGGAAGACCAGTAGTAGTTTCCAAAGCAAGTCTGGACGCATTCTGTAATGTGTGGACTATCAGAGTGTTGATGAAACACAGAAATTGCATCGGGATTGAATACAACAGTCACCATGCGCACTTTCCTCCATGGGGGTATTTCTCAAACAGTCTACGCTTTGATAATTCCCTGGAAGACCAGTAGTAGTTTCTAATGCACATCTGGAGGCATTCTGTAATCTGTGGACTATCTGAGTGTTGATCAAACAAAAAAATTACATCGGCATTGAATACAACAGTCACCATGCGCACTTTCCTTCATGGGAAAAATGTCTCAAACATTCTACGCTTTGATCGTTTCCTTGAAGGATAGTAGTAGTTTCCGATGCACATCTGGATGCATTCAGTAATCTGTGGACTATCAGAGTGTTGATGAAACACAGAAATTGCATCGGGACTGAATACAACAGTCACCATGCGCACTTTCCTCCATGGGAGTAATGTCTCAAACAGGCTATTCTTTGATCGTTCCCTGGAAGACCAGTAGTAGTTCCCGATGCACATCTGGAGGCAGTCTGTAGTCTGTGGACTATCAGAATATTGATGAAACACAGAAAATTGCATGGGGATTGAATACAGCCGTCACCATGCGCACTTTCCTCCATGGAAGTAATGTCTCTAACAGTCTATGCTTTGATCGTTCCCTGGAAGACCAGAAGTAGTTTCCGATGCACATCTGGAGGCATTCTGTAATCTGTGGACTATCAGAGTGTTGATGAAACTCAGAAAATGCATCGGGATTGAGTAAAACAGTCACCATGTGCACTTTCCTCCATGTGAGTAAGTCTAATACAGGCTACGCTTTGATCGTTCCCTGGAAGACCAGTAGGAGTTTCCGATGCACATCTGGAGGCATTCTGTAATCCGTGGACTATCTGAGTGTTGATGGAACACAGAAATTGCATCGGGATTGGATACAACAGTCTTTATGCGCACTTTCCTCCATGGGAGTAATGTCTCAAACAGTCTACGTTTTGATCGTTCCCTGGAAGACCAGTAGTAGTTTACGATGCACATCTCGAGACAATCTGTGATCTGTAGACTATCAGAGTGTTGATGAAACACAGAAATTGCATCGGGATTGAATACAACAGTCACCACGCGCACTTTCCACCATGGGAGAAATGTCTCTAACAGTGTACGCTTTGATCGTTCCCTGGAAGACCAGTAGTAGTTTCCGATGCACATCTGGAGGCATTCTGTAATCTGTGGACTATCAGAGTGGTAATGAAACACAGAAATTGCATCGGGATTGAATAAAGCCGTCACCATCCGCACTTCCCTCCATGGAAGTAATGTCTCTAACAGTCTACGCTTTGATCGTTCCCTGGAAGACCAGTAGTAGTTTCCGATGCAAATCTGGAGGCATTCTGTAATCTGTGGACTATCAGAGTGTTGATGAAACACAGAAATTGCATCGGGATTGAATAAAGCAGTCACCATGCGCACTTTCCTCCATGGAAGTAATGTCTGTAACAGTCTACGCTTTGATAATTCCCTGGAAGACCAGTAGTAGTTTCTAATGCACATCTGGAGGCATTCTGTAATCTGTGGACTATCTGAGAGTTGATCAAACAAAAAAATTATATCGGCATTGAATACAACAGTCACCATGCGCACTTTCCTTCATGGGAAAAATGTCTCAAACATTTTACGCTTTGATCGTTCCCTTGAAGGCCAGTAGTAGTTTCCGATGCACATCTGGATGCATTCAGTAATCTGTGGACTAGCAGAGTGTTGATGAAACACAGAAATTGCATCGGGACTGAATACAACAGTCACCATGCGCACTTTCCTCCATGGGAGTAATGTCTCAAACTGTCTACTCTTTGATCGTTCTATGGAAGACCAGTAGTAGTTTCCGAAGCAAGTCTGGAGGCATTCTGTAATCTGTGGACTATCAGAGTGTTGATGAAACACAGAAATTGCATCGGGATTGAATACAACAGTCACCATGCGCACTTTCCTCCATGGGGGTAATGTCTCAAACATTCTAGGTTTTGATCGTTCCCTGGAAGACCAGTAGAAGTTTACGATGCACATCTGGAGGCATTCTGTAGTCTGTGGACTATCACACTGTTGATGAAACACAGAAATTGCATCGGGATTGAATACAACAGGCACCCTGCGCACTTTCCTCCATGGGAGTAATGTCTCTAACAGTCTATGCTTTGATCGTTCCCTGGAAGACCAGTAGTAGTTTCCGATGCACATATGGAGGCATTCTGTAATCTGTGGGCTATCAGAGTGTTGATGAAACACAGAAATTGCATCGGGATTGAATACAGCCGTCTCCATGCGCACTTTCCTCCATGGAAGTAATGTCTATAACAGTCTATGCTTTGATCGTTCCCTGGAAGACCAGTAGTAGTTTCCGATGCACATCTGGAGGCATTCTGTAATCTGTGGGCTATCAGAGTGTTGGTGAAACACAGAAATTGCATCGGGATTGTATACAACAGTGACCATGCGCACTTTCCTCCATGGGAGTATTGTCTCATACAGTCTACACTTTGGTCGTTCCCAGGAAGACCAGTAGTAGTTTCCGATGCACCACTGGAGGCATTCTGTAATCTGTGGACTATCATAGTGCTGATGAAACACAGAAATTGCATCGGGATTCAATACAACAGTCACCACGCGCACTTTCCACCATGGGAGAAATGTCTCAAACCGTCTACGCTTTGATCGTTCCCTGGAAGACCAGTAGTAGTTTCCGATGCACATCTGGAGGCCGTCTGTAATCTGTGGACTATCAGAGTATTGATGAAACACAGAAATTGCATCGGGATTGAATACAGCCGTCACCATGCGCACTTTCCTCCATGGAAGTAATGTCTCTAACAGTCTATGCTTTGATCGTTCCCTGGAAGACCAGTAGTAGTTTCCGATGCACATCTGGAGGCGTTCTGTAATCTGTGGGCTATCAGAGTGTTGATGAAACACAGAAATTGCATCGGGATTGAATACAACACTCCCCATGCGCACTTTCCTCCTTGGGAGTAAAGTCTCAAACAGTCTACGTTTTGATCGTTCCCTGGAAGACCAGTAGTAGTTTACGATGCACATCTGGAGGCATTCTGTAGTCTGTGGACTATCAGACTGTTGATGAATCACAGAAATTGCATCGGGATTGAATACAACACTCACCATGCGCACTTTCCTCCTTGGGAGTAATGTCTCAAACAGTCTACGTTTTGATCGTTCCCTGGAAGACCAGTAGTAGTTTACGATGCACATCTGGAGGCATTCTGTAGTCTGTGGACTATCAGACTGTTGATGAATCACAGAAATTGCATCGGGATTGAATACAACAGGCACCATGCGCACTTTTCTCCATGGGAGTAATGTCTCAAACAGGCTATTCTTTGATCTTTCCCTGGAAGACCAGTAGAAGTTCCCGATGCACATCTGGAGACAATCTGTAATCTGTGGACTATCAGAGTGTTGATGAAACACAGAAATTGCATCGGGATTGAATAAAGCCGTCACCATGCGCACTTTCCTTCATTGAAGTAATGTCACTAACAGTCTACTCTTTGATCGTTCCCTGGAAGACCAGTAGTAGTGTCCGATGCACATCTGGAGGCATTCTGTAATCTGTGGACTATCAGAGTGTTGATGAAACACAGAAAATGCATCGGGATTGAATAAAGCCGTCACCATGCGCACTTTCCTCCATGGAAGTAATGTCTCTAACAGTCTACGCTTTGATAATTCCCTGGAAGACCAGTAGCAGTTTCTAATGCACATCTGGAGGCATTCTGTAATCTGTGGACTATCTGAGTGTTGATCAAACAAAAAAATTACATCGGGATTGAATACAACAGTCACCATGCGCACTTTCCTCCATGGGAAAAATGTCTCAAACATTGTACGCTTTGATCGTTCCCTTGAAGGCCAGTAGTAGTTTCCGATGCACATCTGGAGGTATTCTGTAATCTGTGGCCTATCAGAGTGTTGATGAAACACAGAAATTGCATCGGGATTGAATACAAGAGTCACCATGCGCACTTTCCTCCATGGGAGTAATGTCTCAAACAGTCTACGTTTTGATCGTTCCCTGGAAGACCAGTAGTAGTTTACGATGCACATCTGGAGACAATCTGTAATCTGTGGACTATCAGAGTGTTGATGAAACACAAAAATTGCATTGGGATTGAATACAACAATCACCACACGCACTTTCCACCATGGGAGAAATGTCTCTAACAGTCTACGCTTTGATCGTTCCCTGGAAGACCAGTAGTAGTTTCCGATGCACATCTGGAGGCATTCTGTAATCTGTGGACTATCAGAGTGTTGATGAAACACAGAAATTGCATCGGGATTAAATAAAGCCGTCACCATGCGCACTTTCCTCCATGGAAGTAATGTCTCTAACAGTCTACGCTTTGATAATTCCCTGAAAGACCAGTAGCAGTTTCTAATGCACATCTGGAGGCATTCTGTAATCTGTGGACTATCTGAGTGTTGATCAAACAAAAAAATTACATCGGGATTGAATACAACAGTCACCATGCGCACTTTCCTTCATGGTAAAAATGTCTCAAACATTCTTCGCTTTGATCGTTCCCTTGAAGGCCAGTCGTAGTTTCTGATGCACATCTGGAGGCATTCAGTAATCTGTGGACTATCAGAGTGTTGATGAAACACAAAAATTGCATCGGGACTGAATACAACAGTCACCATGCGCACTTTCCTCCATGGGAGTAATGTCTCAAACAGTCTACTCTTTGATCGTTCTCTTTAAGACCAGTAGTAGTTTCCGAAGCAAGTCTGGAGGCATTCGGTAATCTGTGGACTATCAGAGTGTTGATGAAACACAGAAATTGCATCGGGATTGAATACAACAGTCACCACGCGCACTTTCCACCATGGGAGAAATGTCTCTAACAGTCTACGCTTTGATCGTTCCCTGGAAGACCAGTAGTAGTTTTCGATGCACATCTGGAGGCATTCTGTAATCTGTGGACTATCAGAGTGTTGATGAAACACAGAAATTGCATCGGGATTGAATAAAGCCGTCACCATGCGCACTTTCCTCCATGGAAGTAATGTCTCTAACAGTCTACGCTTTGATCGTTCACTGGAAGACCAGTAGTAGTTTCCGATGCACATCTGGAGGCATTCTGTAATCTGTGGACTATCAGAGTGATGATGAAACACAGAAATTGCATCGGGATTGAATAAAGCCGCCACCATGCGCACTTTCCTCCATGGAAGTAATGTCTCAAACAGTCTACACTTTGATCGTTCTCTGGATGACCAGTAGTAGTTTCCAAAGCAAGTCTGGACGCATTCTGTAATGTGTGGACTATCAGAGTGTTGATGAAACACAGAAATTGCATCGGGATTGAATACAACAGTCACCATGCGCACTTTCCTCCATGGGGGTATTTCTCAAACAGTCTACGCTTTGACAATTCCCTGGAAGACCAGTAGTAGTTTCTAATGCACATCTGGAGGCATTCTGTAATCTGTGGACTATCTGAGTGTTGATCAAACAAAAAAATTACATCGGCATTGAATACAACAGTCACCATGCGCACTTTCCTTCATGGGAAAAATGTCTCAAACATTCTACGCTTTGATCGTTTCCTTGAAGGATAGTAGTAGTTTCCGATGCACATCTGGATGCATTCAGTAATCTGTGGACTATCAGAGTGTTGATGAAACACAGAAATTGCATCGGGACTGAATACAACAGTCACCATGCGCACTTTCCTCCATGGGAGTAATGTCTCAAACAGGCTATTCTTTGATCGTTCCCTGGAAGACCAGTAGTAGTCCCGATGCACATCTGGAGGCAGTCTGTAGACTGTGGACTATCAGAATATTGATGAAACACAGAAAATTGCATGGGGATTGAATACAGCCGTCACCATGCGCACTTTCCTCCATGGAAGTAATGTCTCTAACAGTCTATGCTTTGATCGTTCAATGGAAGACCAGAAGTAGTTTCCGATGCACATCTGGAGGCATTCTGTAATCTGTGGACTATCAGAGTGTTGATGAAACTCAGAAAACGCATCGGGATTGAGTAAAACAGTCACCATGTGCACTCTCCTCCATGTGAGTAAGTCTAATACAGGCTACGCTTTGATCGTTCCCTGGAAGACCAGTAGGAGTTTCCGATGCACATCTGGAGTAATTCTGTAATCCGTGGACTATCTGAGTGTTGATGGAACACAGAAATTGCATCGGGATTGGATACAACAGTCTTTATGCGCACTTTCCTCCATGGGAGTAATGTCTCAAACAGTCTACGTTTTGATCGTTCCCTGGAAGACCAGTAGTAGTTTACGATGCACATCTGGAGACAATTTGTGATCTGTAGACTATCAGAGTGTTGATGAAACACAGAAATTGCATCGGGATTGAATACAACAGTCACCACGCGCACTTTCCACCATGGGAGAAATGTCTCTAACAGTCTACGCTTTGATCGTTCCCTGGAAGACCAGTAGTAGCTTCCGATGCACATCTGGAGGCATTCTGTAATCTGTGGACTATCAGAGTGGTAATGAAACACAGAAATTGCATCGGGATTGAATAAAGCCGTCACCATGCGCACTTCCCTCCATGGAAGTAATGTCTCTAACAGTCTACGCTTTGATCGTTCCCTGGAAGACCAGTAGTAGTTTCCGATGCACATCTGGAGGCATTCTGTAATCTGTGGACTATCAGAGTGTTGATGAAACACAGAAATTGCATCGGGATTGAATAAAGCAGTCACCATGCGCACTTTCCTCCATGGAAGTAATGTCTCTAACAGTCTACGCTTTGATAATTCCCTGGAAGACCAGTAGTAGTTTCTAATGCACATCTGGAGGCATTCTGTAATCTGTGGACTATCTGAGAGTTGATCAAACAAAAAAATTATATCGGCATTGAATACAACAGTCACCATGCGCACTTTCCTTCATGGGAAAAATGTCTCAAACATTTTACGCTTTGATCGTTCCCTTGAAGGCCAGTAGCAGTTTCCGATGCACATCTGGATGCATTCAGTAATCTGTGGACTAGCAGAGGGTTGATGAAACACAGAAATTGCATCGGGACTGAATACAACAGTCACCATGCGCACTTTCCTCCATGGGAGTAATGTCTCAAACTGTCTACTCTTTGATCGTTCTCTGGAAGACCAGTAGTAGTTTCCGAAGCAAGTCTGGAGGCATTCTGTAATCTGTGGACTATCAGAGTGTTGATGAAACACAGAAATTGCATCGGGATTGAATACAACAGTCACCATGCGCACTTTCCTTCATGGGGGTAATGTCTCAAATATTCTAGGTTTTGATCGTTCCCTGGAAGACCAGTAGAAGTTTACGATGCACATCTGGAGGCATTCTGTAGTCTGTGGACTATCACACTGTTGATGAAACACAGAAATTGCATCGGGATTGAATACAACAGGCAGCCTGCGCACTTTCCTCCATGGGAGTTATGTCTCTAACTGTCTACGCTTTGATCGTTCCCTGGAAGACCAGTAGTAGTTTCCGATGCACATCTGGAGGCATTCTGTAATCTGTGGGCTATCAGAGTGTTGATGAAACACAGAAATTGCATCGGGATTGAATACAGCCGTCTCCATGCGCACTTTCCTCCATGGAAGTAATGTCTCTAACAGTCTATGCTTTGATCGTTCCCTGGAAGACCAGTAGTAGTTTCCGATGCACATCTGGAGGCATTCTGTAATCTGTGGGCTATCAGAGTGTTGATGAAACACAGAAATTGCATCGGGACTGAATACAACAGTCACCATGCGCACTTTCCTCCATGGGAGTAATGTCTCAAACAGTCTACTCTTCGATCGTTCTCTTTAAGACCAGTAGTAGTTTCCGAAGCAAGTCTGGAGGCATTCTGTAATCTGTGGACTATCAGAGTGTTGATGAAACACAGAAATTGCATCGGGATTGAATACAACAGTCACCACGCGCACTTTCCACCATGGGAGAAATGTCTCTAACAGTCTACGCTTTGATCGTTCCCTGGAAGACCAGTAGTAGTTTCCGATGCACATCTGGAGGCATTCTGTAATCTGTGGACTATCAGTGTGTTGATGAAACACAGAAATTGCATCGGGATTGAATAAAGCCGTCACCATGCGCACTTTCCTCCATGGAAGTAATGTCTCTAACAGTCTACGCTTTGATCGTTCACTGGAAGACCAGTAGTAGTTTCCGATGCACATCTGGAGGCATTCTGTAATCTGTGGACTATCAGAGTGTTGATGAAACACAGAAATTGCATCGGGATTGAATAAAGCCGCCACCATGCGCACTTTCCTCCATGGAAGTAATGTCTCAAACAGTCTACTCTTTGATCGTTCTCTGGAAGACCAGTAGTAGTTTCCAAAGCAAGTCTGGACGCATTCTGTAATGTGTGGACTATCAGAGTGTTGATGAAACACAGAAATTGCATCGGGATTGAATACAACAGTCACCATGCGCACTTTCCTCCATGGGGGTATTTCTCAAACAGTCTACGCTTTGATAATTCCCTGGAAGACCAGTAGTAGTTTCTAATGCACATCTGGAGGCATTCTGTAATCTGTGGACTATCTGAGTGTTGATCAAACAAAATAATTACATCGGCATTGAATACAACAGTCACCATGCGCACTTTCCTTCATGGGAAAAATGTCTCAAACATTCTACGCTTTGATCGTTTCCTTGAAGGATAGTAGTAGTTTCCGATGCACATCTGGATGCATTCAGTAATCTGTGGACTATCAGAGTGTTGATGAAACACAGAAATTGCATCGGGACTGAATACAACAGTCACCATGCGCACTTTCCTCCATGGGAGTAATGTCTCAAACAGGCTATTCTTTGATCGTTCCCTGGAAGACCAGTAGTAGTTCCCGATGCACATCTGGAGGCAGTCTGTAGTCTGTGGACTATCAGACTATTGATGAAACACAGAAAATTGCATGGGGATTGAATACAGCCGTCACCATGCGCACTTTCCTCCATGGAAGTAATGTCTCTAACAGTCTATGCTTTGATCGTTCCCTGGAAGACCAGTAGTAGTTTACGATGCACATCTGGAGGCATTCTGTAGTCTGTGGACTATCAGACTGTTGATGAATCACAGAAATTGCATCGGGATTGAATACAACAGGCACCATGCGCACTTTTCTCCATGGGAGTAATGTCTCAAACAGGCTATCCTTTGATCTTTCCCTGGAAGACCAGTAGTAGTTCCCGATGCACATCTGGAGGCAGTCTGTAATCTGTGGACTATCAGAGTATTGATGAAACACAGAAATTGCATCGGGATTGAATACAGCTGCCACCATGCGCACTTTCCCCCATGGGAGTAATGTCTCAAACAGTCTACGTTTTGATCGTTCCCTGGAAGACCAGTAGTAGTTTACGATGCACATCTGGAGACAATCTGTAATCTGTGGACTATCAGAGTGTTGATGAAACACAGATATTGCATCGGGATTGAATAAAGCCGTCACCATGCGCAGTTTCCTTCATTGAAGTAATGTCACTAACAGTCTACTCTTTGATCGTTCCCTGGAAGATTAGTAGTAGTGTCCGATGCACATCTGGAGGCATTCTGTAATCTGTGGACTATCAGAGTGTTGATGAAACACAGAAATTGCATCGGGATTGAATAAAGCCGTCACCATGCGCACTTTCCTCCATGGAAGTAATGTCTCTAACAGTCTACGCTTTGATAATTCCCTGGAAGACCAGTAGCAGTTTCTAATGCACATCTGGAGGCATTCTGTAATCTGTGGACTATCTGAGTGTTGATCAAACAAAAAAATTACATCGGGATTGAATACAACAGTCACCATGCGCACTTTCCTTCATGGGAAAAATGTCTCAAACATTCTACGCTTTGATCGTTCCCTTGAAGGCCAGTAGTAGTTTCCGATGCACATCTGGAGGTATTCTGTAATCTGTGGCCTATCAGAGTGTTGATGAAACACAGAAATTGCATCGGGATTGAATACAAGAGTCACCATGCGCACTTTCCTCCATGGGAGTAATGTCTCAAACAGTCTACGTTTTGATCGTTCCCTGGAAGACCAGTAGTAGTTTAAGATGCACATCTGGAGACAATCTGTAATCTGTGGACTATCAGAGTGTTGATGAAACACAAAAATTGCATTGGGATTGAATACAACAATCACCACACGCACTTTCCACCATGGGAGAAATGTCTCTAACAGTCTACGCTTTGATCGTTCCCTGGAAGACCAGTAGTAGTTTCCGATGCACATCTGGAGGCATTCTGTAATCTGTGGACTATCAGAGTGTTGATGAAACACAGAAATTGCATCGGGATTAAATAAAGCCGTCACCATGCGCACTTTCCACCATGGAAGTAATGTCTCTAACAGTCTACGCTTTGATAATTCCCTGAAAGACCAGTAGCAGTTTCTAATGCACATCTGGAGGCATTCTGTAATCTGTGGACTATCTGAGTGTTGATGAAACAAAAAAATTACATCGGGATTGAATACAACAGTCACCATGCGCACTTTCCTTCATGGTAAAAATGTCTCAAACATTCTTCGCTTTGATCGTTCCCTTGAAGGCCAGTCGTAGTTTCTGATGCACATCTGGAGGCATTCAGTAATCTGTGGACTATCAGAGTGTTGATGAAACACAAAAATTGCATCGGGACTGAATACAACAGTCACCATGCGCACTTTCCTCCATGGGGGTATTTCTCAAACAGTCTACGCTTTGATAATTCCCTGGAAGACCAGTAGTAGTTTCTAATGCACATCTGGAGGCATTCTGTAATCTGTGGACTATCTGAGTGTTGATCAAACAAAAAAATTACATCGGCATTGAATACAACAGTCACCATGCGCACTTTCCTTCATGGGAAAAATGTCTCAAACATTCTACGCTTTGATCGTTTCCTTGAAGGATAGTAGTAGTTTCCGATGCACATCTGGATGCATTCAGTAATCTGTGGACTATCAGAGTGTTGATGAAACACAGAAATTGCATCGGGACTGAATACAACAGTCACCATGCGCACTTTCCTCCATGGGAGTAATGTCTCAAACAGGCTATTCTTTGATCGTTCCCTGGAAGACCAGTAGTAGTTCCCGATGCACATCTGGAGGCAGTCTGTAGTCTGTGGACTATCAGAATATTGATGAAACACAGAAAATTGCATGGGGATTGAATACAGCCGTCACCATGCGCACTTTCCTCCATGGAAGTAATGTCTCTAACAGTCTATGCTTTGATCGTTCCCTGGAAGACCAGAAGTAGTTTCCGATGCACATCTGGAGGCATTCTGTAATCTGTGGACTATCAGAGTGTTGATGAAACTCAGAAAACGCATCGGGATTGAGTAAAACAGTCACCATGTGCACTTTCCTCCATGTGAGTAAGTCTAATGCAGGCTACGCTTTGATCGTTCCCTGGAAGACCAGTAGTAGTTCCCGATGCACATCTGGAGGCAGTCTGTAGTCTGTGGACTATCAGAATATTGATGAAACACAGAAAATTGCATGGGGATTGAATACAGCCGTCACCATGCGCACTTTCCTCCATGGGAGTAATGTCTCAAACAGTCTACTCTTTGATCGTTCTCTTTAAGACCAGTAGTAGTTTCCGAAGCAAGTCTGGAGGCATTCGGTAATCTGTGGACTATCAGAGTGTTGATGAAACACAGAAATTGCATCGGGATTGAATACAACAGTCACCATGCGCACTTTCCTCCATGGGGGTATTTCTCAAACAGTCTACGCTTTGATAATTCCCTGGAAGACCAGTAGTAGTTTCTAATGCACATCTGGAGGCATTCTGTAATCTGTGGACTATCTGAGTGTTGATCAAACAAAAAAATTACATCGGCATTGAATACAACAGTCACCATGCGCACTTTCCTTCATGGGAAAAATGTCTCAAACATTCTACGCTTTGATCGTTTCCTTGAAGGATAGTAGTAGTTTCCGATGCACATCTGGATGCATTCAGTAATCTGTGGACTATCAGAGTGTTGATGAAACACAGAAATTGCATCGGGACTGAATACAACAGTCACCATGCGCACTTTCCTCCATGGGAGTAATGTCTCAAACAGGCTATTCTTTGATCGTTCCCTGGAAGACCAGTAGTAGTTCCCGATGCACATCTGGAGGCAGTCTGTAGTCTGTGGACTATCAGAATATTGATGAAACACAGAAAATTGCATGGGGATTGAATACAGCCGTCACCATGCGCACTTTCCTCCATGGAAGTAATGTCTCTAACAGTCTATGCTTTGATCGTTCAATGGAAGACCAGAAGTAGTTTCCGATGCACATCTGGAGGCATTCTGTAATCTGTGGACTATCAGAGTGTTGATGAAACTCAGAAAACGCATCGGGATTGAGTAAAACAGTCACCATGTGCACTTTCCTCCATGTGAGTAAGTCTAATGCAGGCTACGCTTTGATCGTTCCCTGGAAGACCAGTAGGAGTTTCCGATGCACATCTGGAGGCATTCTGTAATCCGTGGACTATCTGAGTGTTGATGGAACACAGAAATTGCATCGGGATTGGATACAACAGTCTTTATGCGCACTTTCCTCCATGGGAGTAATGTCTCAAACAGTCTACGTTTTGATCGTTCCCTGGAAGACCAGTAGTAGTTTACGATGCACATCTGGAGACAATCTGTGATCTGTAGACTATCAGAGTGTTGATGAAACACAGAAATTGCATCGGGATTGAATACAACAGTGACCACGCGCACTTTCCACCATGGGAGAAATGTCTCTAACAGTCTACGCTTTGATCGTTCCCTGGAAGACCAGTAGTAGTTTCCGATGCACATCTGGAGGCATTCTGTAATCTGTGGACTATCAGAGTGGTAATGAAACACAGAAATTGCATCGGGATTGAATAAAGCCGTCACCATGCGCACTTCCCTCCATGGAAGTAATGTCTCTAACAGTCTACGCTTTGATCGTTCCCTGGAAGACCAGTAGTAGTTTCCGATGCACATCTGGAGGCATTCTGTAATCTGTGGACTATCAGAGTGTTGATGAAACACAGAAATTGCATCGGGATTGAATAAAGCAGTCACCATGCGCACTTTCCTCCATGGAAGTAATGTCTCTAACAGTCTACGCTTTGATAATTCCCTGGAAGACCAGTAGTAGTTTCTAATGCACATCTGGAGGCATTCTGTAATCTGTGGACTATCTGAGAGTTGATCAAACAAAAAAATTATATCGGCATTGAATACAACAGTCACCATGCGCACTTTCCTTCATGGGAAAAATGTCTCAAACATTTTACGCTTTGATCGTACCCTTGAAGGCCAGTAGTAGTTTCCGATGCACATCTGGATGCATTCAGTAATCTGTGGACTAGCAGAGTGTTGATGAAACACAGAAATTGCATCGGGACTGAATACAACAGTCACCATGCGCACTTTCCTCCATGGGAGTAATGTCTCAAACTGTCTACTCTTTGATCGTTCTCTGGAAGACCAGTAGTAGTTTCCGAAGCAAGTCTGGAGGCATTCTGTAATCTGTGGACTATCAGAGTGTTGATGAAACACAGAAATTGCATCGGGATTGAATACAACAGTCACCATGCGCACTTTCCTCCATGGGGGTAATGTCTCAAATATTCTAGGTTTTGATCGTTCCCTGGAAGACCAGTAGAAGTTTACGATGCACATCTGGAGGCATTCTGTAGTCTGTGGCCTATCACACTGTTGATGAAACACAGAAATTGCATCGGGATTGAATACAACAGGCACCCTGCGCACTTTCCTCCATGGGAGTAATGTCTCTAACAGTCTACGCTTTGATCGTTCCCTGGAAGACCAGTAGTAGTTTCCGATGCACATCTGGAGGCATTCTGTAATCTGTGGGCTATCAGAGTGTTGATGAAACACAGAAATTGCATCGGGATTGAATACAGCCGTCTCCATGCGCACTTTCCTCCATGGAAGTAATGTCTATAACAGTCTATGCTTTGATCGTTCCCTGGAAGACCAGTAGTAGTTTCCGATGCACATCTGGAGGCATTCTGTAATCTGTGCGCTATCAGAGTGTTGATGAAACACAGAAATTGCATCGGGACTGAATACAACAGTCACCATGCGCACTTTCCTCCATGGGAGTAATGTCTCAAACAGTCTACTATTTGATCGTTCTCTTTAAGACCAGTAGTAGTTTCCGAAGCAAGTCTGGAGGCATTCTGTAATCTGTGGACTATCAGAGTGTTGATGAAACACAGAAATTGCATCGGGATTGAATACAACAGTCACCACGCGCACTTTCCACCATGGGAGAAATGTCTCTAACAGTCTACGCTTTGATCGTTCCCTGGAAGACCAGTAGTAGTTTCCGATGCACATCTGGAGGCATTCTGTAATCTGTGGACTATCAGTGTGTTGATGAAACACAGAAATTGCATCGGGATTGAATAAAGCCGTCACCATGCGCACTTTCCTCCATGGAAGTAATGTCTCTAACAGTCTACGCTTTGATCGTTCACTGGAAGACCAGTAGTAGTTTCCGATGCACATCTGGAGGCATTCTGTAATCTGTGGACTATCAGAGTGTTGATGAAACAAAGAAATTGCATCGGGATTGAATAAAGCCGCCACCATGCGCACTTTCCTCCATGGAAGTAATGTCTCAAACTGTCTACTCTTTGATCGTTCTCTGGAAGACCAGTAGTAGTTTCCAAAGCAAGTCTGGACGCATTCTGTAATGTGTGGACTATCAGAGTGTTGATGAAACACAGAAATTGCATCGGGATTGAATACAACAGTCACCATGCGCACTTTCCTCTATGGGGGTATTTCTCAAACAGTCTACGCTTTGATAATTCCCTGGAAGACCAGTAGTAGTTTCTAATGCACATCTGGAGGCATTCTGTAATCTGTGGACTATCTGAGTGTTGATCAAACAAAAAAATTACATCGGCATTGAATACAACAGTCACCATGCGCACTTTCCTTCATGGGAAAAATGTCTCAAACATTCTACGCTTTGATCGTTTCCTTGAAGGATAGTAGTAGTTTCCGATGCACATCTGGATGCATTCAGTAATCTGTGGACTATCAGAGTGTTGATGAAACACAGAAATTGCATCGGGACTGAATACAACAGTCACCATGCGCACTTTCCTCCATGGAAGTAATGTCTCTAACAGTCTATGCTTTGATCGTTCCCTGGAAGACCATAAGTAGTTTCCGATGCACATCTGGAGGCATTCTGTAATCTGTGGACTATCAGAGTGTTGATGAAACTTAGAAAATGCATCGGGATTGAGTAAAACAGTCACCATGTGCACTTTCCTCCATGTGAGTAAGTCTAATACAGGCTACGCTTTGATCGTTCCCTGGAAGACCAGTAGGAGTTTCCGATGCACATCTGGAGGCATTCTGTAATCCGTGGACTATCTGAGTGTTGATGGAACACAGAAATTGCATCGGGATTGGATACAACAGTCTTTATGCGCACTTTCCTCCATGGGAGTAATGTCTCAAACTGTCTACTCTTTGATCGTTCTATGGAAGACCAGTAGTAGTTTCCGAAGCAAGTCTGGAGGCATTCTGTAATCTGTGGACTATCAGAGTGTTGATGAAACACAGAAATTGCATCGGGATTGAATACAACAGTCACCATGCGCACTTTCCTCCATGGGGGTAATGTCTCAAACATTCTAGGTTTTGATCGTTCCCTGGAAGACCAGTAGAAGTTTACGATGCACATCTGGAGGCATTCTGTAGCCTGTGGACTATCACACTGTTGATGAAACACAGAAATTGCATCGGGATTGAATACAACAGGCACCCTGCGCACTTTCCTCCATGGGAGTAATGTCTCTAACAGTCTATGCTTTGATCGTTCCCTGGAAGACCAGTAGTAGTTTCCGATGCACATCTGGAGGCATTCTGTAATCTGTGGGCTATCAGAGTGTTGATGAAACACAGAAATTGCATCGGGATTGAATACAGCCGTCTCCATGCGCACTTTCCTCCATGGAAGTAATGTCTATAACAGTCTATGCTTTGATCGTTCCCTGGAAGACCAGTAGTAGTTTCCGATGCACATCTGGAGGCATTCTGTAATCTGTGGGCTATCAGAGTGTTGGTGAAACACAGAAATTGCATCGGGATTGAATACAACAGTGACCATGCGCACTTTCCTCCATGGGAGTATTGTCTCATACAGTCTACACTTTGGTCGTTCCCAGGAAGACCAGTAGTAGTTTCCGATGCACCACTGGAGGCATTCTGTAATCTGTGGACTATCATAGTGCTGATGAAACACAGAAATTGCATCGGGATTGAATACAACAGTCACCACGCGCACTTTCCACCATGGGAGAAATGTCTCAAACTGTCTACGCTTTGATCGTTCCCTGGAAGACCAGTAGTAGTTTCCGATGCACATCTGGAGGCAGTCTGTAATCTGTGGACTATCAGAGTGTTGATGAAACACAGAAATTGCATCGGGATTGAATACAGCCGTCACCATGCGCACTTTCCTCCATGGAAGTAATGTCTCTAACAGTCTATGCTTTGATCGTTCCCTGGAAGACCAGTAGTAGTTTCCGATGCACATCTGGAGGCGTTCTGTAATCTGTGGGCTATCAGAGTGTTGATGAAACACAGAAGTTGCATCGGGATTGAATACAACACTCCCCATGCGCACTTTCCTCCTTGGGAGTAAAGTCTCAAACAGTCTACGTTTTGATCGTTCCCTGGAAGACCAGTAGTAGTTTACGATGCACATCTGGAGGCATTCTGTAGTCTGTGGACTATCAGACTGTTGATGAATCACAGAAATTGCATCGGGATTGAATACAACACTCACCATGCGCACTTTCCTCCTTGGGAGTAATGTCTCAAACAGTCTACGTTTTGATCGTTCCCTGGAAGACCAGTAGTAGTTTACGATGCACATCTGGAGGCATTCTGTAGTCTGTGGACTATCAGACTGTTGATGAATCACAGAAATTGCATCGGGATTGAATACAACAGGCACCATGCGCACTTTTCTCCATGGGAGTAATGTCTCAAACAGGCTATTCTTTGATCTTTCCCTGGAAGACCAGTAGTAGTTCCCGATGCACATCTGGAGGCAGTCTGTAATCTGTGGACTATCAGAGTATTGATGAAACACAGAAATTGCATCGGGATTGAATACAGCCGTCACCATGCGCACTTTCCCCCATGGGAGTAATGTCTCAAACAGTCTACGTTTTGATCGTTCCCTGGAAGACCAGTAGTAGTTTACGATGCACATCTGGAGACAATCTGTAATCTGTGGACTATCAGAGTGTTGATGAAACACAGAAATTGCATCGGGATTGAATAAAGCCGTCACCATGCGCACTTTCCTTCATTGAAGTAATGTCACTAACAGTCTACTCTTTGATCGTTCCCTGGAAGACCAGTAGTAGTGTCCGATGCACATCTGGAGGCATTCTGTAATCTGTGGACTATCAGAGTGTTGATGAAACACAGAAATTGCATCGGGATAGAATAAAGCCGTCACCATGCGCACTTTCCTCCATGGAAGTAATGTCTCTAACAGTCTACGCTTTGATAATTCCCTGGAAGACCAGTAGCAGTTTCTAATGCACATCTGGAGGCATTCTGTAATCTGTGGACTATCTGAGTGTTGATCAAACAAAAAAATTACATCGGGATTGAATACAACAGTCACCATGCGCACTTTCCTTCATGGGAAAAATGTCTCAAACATTCTACGCTTTGATCGTTCCCTTGAAGGCCAGTAGTAGTTTCCGATGCACATCTGGAGGTATTCTGTAATCTGTGGCCTATCAGAGTGTTGATGAAACACAGAAATTGCATCGGGATTGAATACAAGAGTCACCATGCGCACTTTCCTCCATGGGAGTAATGTCTCAAACAGTCTACGTTTTGATTTTCCCTGGAAGACCAGTAGTAGTTTACGATGCACATCTGGAGACAATCTGTAATCTGTGGACTATCAGAGTGTTGATGAAACACAGAAATTGCATTGGGATTGAATACAACAATCACCACACGCACTTTCCACCATGGGAGAAATGTCTCTAACAGTCTACGCTTTGATCGTTCCCTGGAAGACCAGTAGTAGTTTCCGATGCACATCTGGAGGCATTCTGTAATCTGTGGACTATCAGAGTGTTGATGAAACACAGAAATTGCATCGGGATTAAATAAAGCCGTCACCATGCGCACTTTCCTCCATGGAAGTAATGTCTCTTACAGTCTACGCTTTGATAATTCCCTGAAAGACCAGTAGCAGTTTCTAATGCACATCTGGAGGCATTCTGTAATCTGTGGACTATCTGAGTGTTGATCAAACAAAAAAAATTACATCGGGATTGAATACAACAGTCACCATGCGCACTTTCCTTCATGGTAAAAATGTCTCAAACATTCTTCGCTTTGATCGTTCCCTTGAAGGCCAGTCGTAGTTTCTGATGCACATCTGGAGGCATTCAGTAATCTGTGGACTATCAGAGTGTTGATGAAACACAAAAATTGCATCGGGACTGAATACAACAGTCACCATGCGCACTTTCCTCCATGGGAGTAATGTCTCAAACAGTCTACTCTTTGATCGTTCTCTTTAAGACCAGTAGTAGTTTCCGAAGCAAGTCTGGAGGCATTCGGTAATCTGTGGACTATCAGAGTGTTGATGAAACACAGAAATTGCATCGGGATTGAATACAACAGTCACCACGCGCACTTTCCACCATGGGAGAAATGTCTCTAACAGTCTACGCTTTGATAATTCCCTGGAAGACCAGTAGTAGTTTCTAATGCACATCTGGAGGCATTCTGTAATCTGTGGACTATCTGAGTGTTGATCAAACAAAAAAATTACATCGGCATTGAATACAACAGTCACCATGCGCACTTTCCTTCATGGGAAAAATGTCTCAAACATTCTACGCTTTGATCGTTTCCTTGAAGGATAGTAGTAGTTTCCGATGCACATCTGGATGCATTCAGTAATCTGTGGACTATCAGAGTGTTGATGAAACACAGAAATTGCATCGGGACTGAATACAACAGTCACCATGCGCACTTTCATCCATGGGAGTAATGTCTCAAACAGGCTATTCTTTGATCGTTCCCTGGAAGACCAGTAGTAGCTCCCGATGCACATCTGGAGGCAGTCTGTAGTCTGTGGACTATCAGAATATTGATGAAACACAGAAAATTGCATGGGGATTGAATACAGCCGTCACCATGCGCACTTTCCTCCATGGAAGTAATGTCTCTAACAGTCTATGCTTTGATCGTTCAATGGAAGACCAGAAGTAGTTTCCGATGCACATCTGGAGGCATTCTGTAATCTGTGGACTATCAGAGTGTTGATGAAACTCAGAAAACGCATCGGGATTGAGTAAAACAGTCACCATGTGCACTTTCCTCCATGTGAGTAAGTCTAATACAGGCTACGCTTTGATCGTTCCCTGGAAGACCAGTAGGAGTTTCCGATGCACATCTGGAGGCATTCTGTAATCCGTGGACTATCTGAGTGTTGATGGAACACAGAAATTGCATCGGGATTGGATACAACAGTCTTTATGCGCACTTTCCTCCATGGGAGTAATGTCTCAAACAGTCTACGTTTTGATCGTTCCCTGGAAGACCAGTAGTAGTTTACGATGCACATCTGGAGACAATCTGTGATCTGTAGACTATCAGAGTGTTGTTGAAACACAGAAATTGCATCGGGATTGAATACAACAGTCACCACGCGCACTTTCCACCATGGGAGAAATGTCTCTAACAGTCTACGCTTTGATCGTTCCCTGGAAGACCAGTAGTAGTTTCCGATGCACATCTGGAGGCATTCTGTAATCTGTGGACTATCAGAGTGTTGATGAAACACAGAAATTGCATCGGGATTGAATAAAGCAGTCACCATGCGCACTTTCCTCCATGGAAGTAATGTCTCTAACAGTCTACGCTTTGATAATTCCCTGGAAGATCAGTAGTAGTTTCTAATGCACATCTGGAGGCATTCTGTAATCTGTGGACTATCTGAGAGTTGATCAAACAAAAAAATTATATCGGCATTGAATACAACAGTCACCATGCGCACTTTCCTTCATGGGAAAAATGTCTCAAACATTTTACGCTTTGATCGTTCCCTTGAAGGCCAGTAGTAGTTTCCGATGCACATCTGGATGCATTCAGTAATCTGTGGACTAGCAGAGTGTTGATGAAACACAGAAATTGTATCGGGACTGAATACAACAGTCACCATGCGCACTTTCCTCCATGGGAGTAATGTCTCAAACTGTCTACTCTTTGATCGTTCTCTGGAAGACCAGTAGTAGTTTCCGAAGCAAGTCTGGAGGCATTCTGTAATCTGTGGACTATCAGAGTGTTGATGAAACACAGAAATTGCATCGGGATTGAATACAACAGTCACCATGCGCACTTTCCTCCATGGGGGTAATGTCTCAAATATTCTAGGTTTTGATCGTTCCCTGGAAGACCAGTAGAAGTTTACGATGCACATCTGGAGGCATTCTGTAGTCTGTGGACTATCACACTGTTGATGAAACACAGAAATTGCATCGGGATTGAATACAACAGGCACCCTGCGCACTTTCCTCCATGGGAGTAATGTCTCTAACAGTCTACGCTTTGATCGTTCCCTGGAAGACCAGTAGTAGTTTCCGATGCACATCTGGAGGCATTCTGTAATCTGTGGGCTATCAGAGTGTTGGTGAAACACAGAAATTGCATCGGGATTGAATACAACAGTGACCATGCGCACTTTCCTCCATGGGAGTATTGTCTCATACAGTCTACACTTTGGTCGTTCCCAGGAAGACCAGTAGTAGTTTCCGATGCACATCTGGAGGCATTCTGTAATCTGTGGACTATCATAGTGCTGATGAAACACAGAAATTGCATCGGGATTGAATACAACAGTCACCACGCGCACTTTCCTCCATGGGAGAAATGTCTCAAACTGTCTACGCTTTGATCGTTCCCTGGAAGACCAGTAGTAGTTTCCGATGCACATCTGGAGGCAGTCAGTAATCTGTGGACTATCAGAGTATTGATGAAACACAGAAATTGCATCGGGATTGAATACAGCCGTCACCATGCGCACTTTCCTCCATGGAAGTAATGTCTCTAACAGTCTATGCTTTGATCGTTCCCTGGAAGACCAGTAGTAGTTTCCGATGCACATCTGGAGGCGTTCTGTAATCTGTGGGCTATCAGAGTGTTGATGAAACACAGAAATTGCATCGGGATTGAATACAACAGTCACCATGCGCACTTTCCTCCTTGGGAGTAATGTCTCAAACAGTCTACGTTTTGATCGTTCCCTGGAAGACCAGTAGTAGTTTACGATGTACATCTGGAGGCAGTCTGTAATCTGTGGACTATCAGAGTATTGATGAAACACAGAAATTGCATCGGGATTGAATACAGCCGTCACCATGCGCACATTCTCCCATGGGAGTAATGTCTCAAACAGTCTACGTTTTGATCGTTCCCTGGAAGACCAGTAGTAGTTTACGATGCACATCTGGAGACAATCTGTAATCTGTGGACTATCAGAGTGTTGATGAAACACAGAAATTGCATCGGGATTGAATAAAGCCGTCACCATGCGCACTTTCCTTCATTGAAGTAATGTCTCTAACAGTCTACGCTTTGATAATTCCCTGGAAGACCAGTAGTAGTTTCTAATGCACATCTGGAGGCATTCTGTAATCTGTGGACTATCTGAGAGTTGATCAAACAAAAAAATTATATCGGCATTGAATACAACAGTCACCATGCGCACTTTCCTTCATGGGAAAAATGTCTCAAACATTTTACGCTTTGATCGTTCCCTTGAAGGCCAGTAGTAGTTTCCGATGCACATCTGGATGCATTCAGTAATCTGTGGACTAGCAGAGTGTTCATGAAACACAGAAATTGCATCGGGACTGAATACAACAGTCACCATGCGCACTTTCCTCCATGGGAGTAATGTCTCAAACTGTCTACTCTTTGATCGTTCTCTGGAAGACCAGTAGTAGTTTCCGAAGCAAGTCTGGAGGCATTCTGTAATCTGTGGACTATCAGAGTGTTGATGAAACACAGAAATTGCATCGGGATTGAATACAACAGTCACCATGCGCACTTTCCTCCATGGGGGTAATGTCTCAAATATTCTAGGTTTTGATCGTTCCCTGGAAGACCAGTAGAAGTTTACGATGCACATCTGGAGGCATTCTGTAGTCTGTGGACTATCACACTGTTGATGAAACACAGAAATTGCATCGGGATTGAATACAACAGGCACCCTGCGCACTTTCCTCCATGGGAGTAATGTCTCTAACAGTCTACGCTTTGATCGTTCCCTGGAAGACCAGTAGTAGTTTCCGATGCACATCTGGAGGCATTCTGTAATCTGTGGGCTATCAGAGTGTTGGTGAAACACAGAAATTGCATCGGGATTGAATACAACAGTGACCATGCGCACTTTCCTCCATGGGAGTATTGTCTCATACAGTCTACACTTTGGTCGTTCCCAGGAAGACCAGTAAGAGTTTCCGATGCACATCTGGAGGCATTCTGTAATCTGTGGACTATCATAGTGCTGATGAAACACAGAAATTGCATCGGGATTGAATACAACAGTCACCACGCGCACTTTCCTCCATGGGAGAAATGTCTCAAACTGTCTACGCTTTGATCGTTCCCTGGAAGACCAGTAGTAGTTTCCGATGCACATCTGGAGGCAGTCAGTAATCTGTGGACTATCAGAGTATTGATGAAACACAGAAATTGCATCGGGATTGAATACAGCCGTCACCATGCGCACTTTCCTCCATGGAAGTAATGTCTCTAACAGTCTATGCTTTGATCGTTCCCTGGAAGACCAGTAGTAGTTTCCGATGCACATCTGGAGGCGTTCTGTAATCTGTGGGCTATCAGAGTGTTGATGAAACACAGAAATTGCATCGGGATTGAATACAACAGTCACCATGCGCACTTTCCTCCTTGGGAGTAACGTCTCAAACAGTCTACGTTTTGATCGTTCCCTGGAAGACCAGTAGTAGTTTACGATGCACATCTGGAGGCAGTCTGTAATCTGTGGACTATCAGAGTATTGATGAAACACAGAAATTGCATCGGGATTGAATACAGCCGTCACCATGCGCACATTCTCCCATGGGAGTAATGTCTCAAACAGTCTACGTTTTGATCGTTCCCTGGAAGACCAGTAGTAGTTTACGATGCACATCTGGAGACAATCTGTAATCTGTGGACTATCAGAGTGTTGATGAAACACAGAAATTGCATCGGGATTGAATAAAGCCGTCACCATGCGCACTTTCCTTCATTGAAGTAATGTCTCTAACAGTCTACTCTTTGATCGTTCCCTGGAAGACCAGTAGTAGTGTCCGATGCACATCTGGAGGCATTCTGTAATCTGTGGACTATCATAGTGCTGATGAAACACAGAAATTGCATCGGGATTGAATACAACAGTCACCACGCGCACTTTCCTCCATGGGAGAAATGTCTCAAACTGTCTACGCTTTGATCGTTCCCTGGAAGACCAGTAGTAGTTTCCGATGCACATCTGGAGGCAGTCAGTAATCTGTGGACTATCAGAGTATTGATGAAACACAGAAATTGCATCGGGATTGAATACAGCCGTCACCATGCGCACTTTCCTCCATGGAAGTAATGTCTCTAACAGTCTATGCTTTGATCGTTCCCTGGAAGACCAGTAGTAGTTTCCGATGCACATCTGGAGGCGTTCTGTAATCTGTGGGCTATCAGAGTGTTGATGAAACACAGAAATTGCATCGGGATTGAATACAACAGTCACCATGCGCACTTTCCTCCTTGGGAGTAATGTCTCAAACAGTCTGAGTTTTGATCGTTCCCTGGAAGACCAGTAGTAGTTTACGATGCACATCTGGAGGCAGTCTGTAATCTGTGGACTATCAGAGTATTGATGAAACACAGAAATTGCATCGGGATTGAATACAGCCGTCACCATGCGCACATTCTCCCATGGGAGTAATGTCTCAAACAGTCTACGTTTTGATCGTTCCCTGGAAGACCAGTAGTAGTTTACGATGCACATCTGGAGACAATCTGTAATCTGTGGACTATCAGAGTGTTGATGAAACACAGAAATTGCATCGGGATTGAATAAAGCCGTCACCATGCGCACTTTCCTTCATTGAAGTAATGTCTCTAACAGTCTACTCTTTGATCGTTCCCTGGAAGACCAGTAGTAGTGTCCGATGCACATCTGGAGGCATTCTGTAATCTGTGGACTATCTGAGTGTTGATCAAACAAAAAAATTACATCGGGATTGAATACAACAGTCACCATGCGCACTTTCCTTCATGGGAAAAATGTCTCAAACATTCTACGCTTTGATCGTTCCCTTGAAGGCCAGTAGTAGTTTCCGATGCACATCTGGAAGTATTCTGTAATCTGTGGCCTATCAGAGTGTTGATGAAACACAGAAATTGCATCCGGATTGAATACAAGAGTCACCATGCGCACTTTCCTCCATGGGAGTAATGTCTCAAACAGTCTACGTTTTGATCGTTCCCTGGAAGACCAGTAGTAGTTTACGATGCACATCTGGAGACAATCTGTAATCTGTGGACTATCAGAGTGTTGATGAAACACAGAAATTGCATTGGGATTGAATACAACAATCACCACACGCACTTTCCACCATGGGAGAAATGTCTCTAACAGTCTACGCTTTGGTCGTTCCCTGGAAGACCAGTAGTTGTTTCCGATGCACATCTGGAGGCATTCTGTAATCTGTGGACTATCAGAGTGTTGATGAAACACAGAAATTGCATCGGGATTAAATAAAGCCGTCACCATGCGCACTTTCCTCCATGGAAGTAATGTCTCTAACAGTCTACGCTTTGATAACTCCCTGAAAGACCAGTAGCAGTTTCTAATGCACATCTGGAGGCATTCTGTAATCTGTGGACTATCTGAGTGTTGATCAAACAAAAAAATTACATCGGGATTGAATACAACAGTCACCATGCGCACTTTCCTCCATGGGAAAAATGTCTCAAACATTCTTCGCTTTGATCGTTCCCTTGAAGGCCAGTCGTAGATTCTGATGCACATCTGGAGGCATTCAGTAATCTGTGGACTATCAGAGTGTTGATGAAACACAGAAATTGCATCGGGACTGAATACAACAGTCACCATGCGCACTTTCCTCCATGGGAGTAATGTCTCAAACAGCTTACTCTTTGATCGTTCTCTTTAAGACCAGTAGTAGTGTCCGAAGCAAGTCTGGAGGCATTCTGTAATCTGTGGACTATCAGAGTGTTGATGAAACACAGAAATTGCATCGGGATTGAATACAACAGTCACCATGCGCACTTTCCTCCATGGGGGTATTTCTCAAACAGTCTACGCTTTTATCGTTCCGTGGAAGACCAGTAGTAGTTTACGATGCACATCTGGAGACAATCTGTAATCTGTAGACTATCAGAGTGTTGATGAAAAACAGAAATTTCATCGGGATTGAATACAACAGTCACCACGCGCACTTTCCACCATGGGAGAAATATCTCTAACAGTCTACGCTTTGATCGTTCCCTGGAAGACCAGTAGTAGTTTCCGATGCACATCTGGAGGCATTCTGTAATCTGTGGACTATCAGAGTGTTGATGAAACACAGAAATTGCATCGGGATTGAATAAAGCCGTCACCATGCGCACTTTCCTCCATGGAAGTAATGTCTCTAACAGTCTACGCTTTGATCGTTCCCTGGAAGACCAGTAGTAGTTTCCGATGCACATCTGGAGGCATTCTGTAATCTGTGGACTATCAGAGTGTTGATGAAACACAGAAATTGCATCGGGATTGAATAAAGCCGCCACCATGCGCACTTTCCTCCATGGAAGTAATGTCTCAAACAGTCTACTCTTTGATCGTTCTCTGGAAGATCAGTAGTAGTTTCCAAAGCAAGTCTGGACGCATTCTGTAATGTGTGGACTATCAGAGTGTTGATGAAACACAGAAATTGCATCGGGATTGAATACAACAGTCACCATGCGCACTTTCCTCCATGGGGGTATTTCTCAAACAGTTTACGCTTTTATCGTTCCGTGGAAGACCAGTAGTAGTTTCCGATGCACGTCTGGAGGCATTCTGTAATCTGTGGACCTTCAAAGTGTGTATCAAAACACAGAAATTGCATCGGGATTGAATATAACAGTCGCCATGCGCACTTTCCTCCATGGGAGTAATGTCTCAAACAGTGTGCGTTTTGATCGTTCCCTGGAAGACCAGTAGTAGTTTACGATGCACATCTGGAGACAATCTGTAATCTGTGGACTATCAGAGTGTTGATGAAACACAGAAATTGCATCGGGATTGAATAAAGCCATCACCATGCGCACTTTCATCCATGGAAGTAATGTCTCTAACAGTCTACGCTTTGATCGTTCCCTGGAAGACCAGTAGTAGTTTCCGATGCACATCTGGAGGCATTCTGTAATCTGTGGACTATCAGAGTGTTGATGAAACACAGAAATTGCATCGGGATTGAATAAAGCCGTCACCATGCGCACTTTCCTCCATGGAAGTAATGTCTCTAACAGTCTACGCTTTTATAATTCCCTGGAAGACCAGTAGCAGTTTCTAATGCACATCTGGAGGCATTCTGTAATCTGTGGGCTATCAGAGTGTTGGTGAAACACAGAAATTGCATCGGGATTGAATACAACAGTGACCATGCGCACTTTCCTCCATGGGAGTATTGTCTCACACAGTCTACACTTTGGTCGTTCCCAGGAAGACCAGTAGTAGTTTCCGATGCACATCTGGAGGCATTCTGTAATCTGTGGACTATCATAGTGCTGATGAAACACAGAAATTGCATCGGGATTGAATACAACAGTCACCACGCGCAATTTCCACCATGGGAGAAATGTCTCAAACTGTCTACGCTTTGATCGTTCCCTGGAAGACCAGTAGTACTTTCCGATGCACATCTGGAGGCAGTCTGTAATCTGTGGACTATCAGAGTATTGATGAAACACAGAAATTGCATCGGGATTGAATACAGCCGTCACCATGCGCACTATCCTCCATGGAAGTAATGTCTCTAACAGTCTATGCTTTGATCGTTCCCTGGAAGACCAGTAGTAGTTTCCGATGCACATCTGGAGGCGTTCTGTAATCTGTGGGCTATCAGAGTGTTGATGAAACACAGAAATTGCATCGGGATTGAATACAACAGTCACCATGCGCACTTTCCTCCTTGGGAGTAATGTCTCAAACAGTCTACGTTTTGATCGTTCCCTGGAAGACCAGTAGTAGTTTACGATGCATATCTGGAGGCATTCTGTAGTCTGTGAACTATCAGACTGTTGATGAATCACAGAAATTGCATCGGGATTGAATACAACACTCACCATGCGCACTTTCCTCCTTGGGAGTAATGTCTCAAACAGTCTACGTTTTGATCGTTCCCTGGAAGACCAGTAGTAGTTTACGATGCACATCTGGAGGCATTCTGTAGTCTGTAAACTATCAGACTGTTGATGAATCACAGAAATTGCATCGGGATTGAATACAACAGGCACCATGCGCACTTTTCTCCATGGGAGTAATGTCTCAAACAGGCTATTCTTTGATCGTTCCCTGGAAGACCAGTAGTAGTTCCCGATGCACATCTGGAGGCAGTCTGTAATCTGTGGACTATCAGAGTATTGATGAAACACAGAAATTGCATCGGGATTGAATACAGCCGTCACCATGCGCACTTTCCCCCATGGGAGTAATGTCTCAAACAGTCTACGTTTTGATCGTTCCCTGGAAGACCAGTAGTAGTTTACGATGCACATCTGGAGACAATCTGTAATCTGTGGACTATCAGAGTGTTGATGAAACACAGAAATTGCATCGGGATTGAATAAAGCCGTCACCATGCGCACTTTCCTTCATTAAAGTAATGTCTCTAACAGTCTACTCTTTGATCGTTCCCTGGAAGACCAGTAGTAGTGTCCGATGCACATCTGGAGGCATTCTGTAATCTATGGACTATCAGAGTGTTGATGAAACACAGAAATTGCATCGGGATTGAATAAAGCCGTCACCATGCGCCCTTTCCTCCATGGAAGTAATGTCTCTAACAGTCTACGCTTTGATAATTCCCTGGAAGACCAGTAGCAGTTTCTAATGCACATCTGGAGGCATTCTGTAATCTGTGGACTATCTGAGTGTTGATCAAACAAAAAAATTACATCGGGATTGAATACAACAGTCACCATGCGCACTTTCCTTCATGGGAAAAATGTCTCAAACATTCTACGCTTTGATCGTTCCCTTGAAGGCCAGTAGTAGTTTCCGATGCACATCTGGAGGTATTCTGTAATCTGTGGACTATCAGAGTGTTGATGAAACACAGAAATTGCATCGGGATTGAATACAAGAGTCACCATGCGCACTTTCCTCCATGGGAGTAATGTCTCAAACAGTCTACGTTTTGATCGTTCCCTGGAAGACCAGTAGTAGTTTACG
Organism: Schistocerca gregaria; assembly: GCF_023897955.1. NCBI lineage: Eukaryota > Metazoa > Arthropoda > Insecta > Orthoptera > Acrididae > Schistocerca > Schistocerca gregaria. The sequence goes on from NC_064921.1 coordinate 6,540,004, forward strand.
ATGCACATCTGGAGACAATCTGTAATCTGTGGACTATCAGAGTGTTGATGAAACACAGAAATTGCATTGGGATTGAATACAACAATCACCACACGCACTTTCCACCATGGGAGAAATGTCTCTAACAGTCTACGCTTTGATCGTTCCCTGGAAGACCAGTAGTAGTTTCCGATGCACATCTGGAGGCATTCTGTAATCTGTGGACTATCAGAGTGTTGATGAAACACAGAAATTGCATCGGGATTGAATAAAGCCGTCACCATGCGCACTTTCCTCCATGGAAGTAATGTCTCTAACAGTCTACGCTTTGATCGTTCCCTGGAAGACCAGTAGTAGTTTCCGATGCACATCTGGAGGCATTCTGTAATCTGTGGACTATCAGAGTGTTGATGAAACACAGAAATTGCATCGGGATTGAATAAAGCCGCCACCATGCGCACTTTCCTCCATGGAAGTAATGTCTCAAACAGTCTACTCTTTGATCGTTCTCTGGAAGATCAGTAGTAGTTTCCAAAGCAAGTCTGGACGCATTCTGTAATGTGTGGACTATCAGAGTGTTGATGAAACACAGAAATTGCATCGGGATTGAATACAACAGTCACCATGCGCACTTTCCTCCATGGGGGTATTTCTCAAACAGTCTACGCTTTTATCGTTCCGTGGAAGACCAGTAGTAGTTTCCGATGCACGTCTGGAGGCATTCTGTAATCTGTGGACCTTCAAAGTGTGTATCAAAACACAGAAATTGCATCGGGATTGAATATAACAGTCGCCATGCGCACTTTCCTCCATGGGAGTAATGTCTCAAACAGTGTACGTTTTGATCGTTCCCTGGAAGACCAGTAGTAGTTTACGATGCACATCTGGAGACAATCTGTAATCTGTGGACTATCAGAGTGTTGATGAAACACAGAAATTGCATCGGGATTGAATAAAGCCATCACCATGCGCACTTTCCTCCATGGAAGTAATGTCTCTAACAGTCTACGCTTTGATCGTTCCCTGGAAGACCAGTAGTAGTTTCCGATGCACATCTGGAGGCATTCTGTAATCTGTGGACTATCAGAGTGTTGATGAAACACAGAAATTGCATCGGGATTGAATAAAGCCGTCACCATGCGCACTTTCCTCCATGGAAGTAATGTCTCTAACAGTCTACGCTTTTTTAATTCCCTGGAAGACCAGTAGCAGTTTCTAATGCACATCTGGAGGCATTCTGTAATCTGTGGACTATCATAGTGCTGATGAAACACAGAAATTGCATCGGGATTGAATACAACAGTCACCACGCGCAATTTCCACCATGGGAGAAATGTCTCAAACTGTCTACGCTTTGATCGTTCCCTGGAAGACCAGTAGTACTTTCCGATGCACATCTGGAGGCAGTCTGTAATCTGTGGACTATCAGAGTATTGATGAAACACAGAAATTGCATCGGGATTGAATACAGCCGTCACCATGCGCACTATCCTCCATGGAAGTAATGTCTCTAACAGTCTATGCTTTGATCGTTCCCTGGAAGACCAGTAGTAGTTTCCGATGCACATCTGGAGGCGTTCTGTAATCTGTGGGCTATCAGAGTGTTGATGAAACACAGAAATTGCATCGGGATTGAATACAACAGTCACCATGCGCACTTTCCTCCTTGGGAGTAATGTCTCAAACAGTCTACGTTTTGATCGTTCCCTGGAAGACCAGTAGTAGTTTACGATGCATATCTGGAGGCATTCTGTAGTCTGTGGACTATCAGACTGTTGATGAATCACAGAAATTGCATCGGGATTGAATACAACACTCACCATGCGCACTTTCCTCCTTGGGAGTAATGTCTCAAACAGTCTACGTTTTGATCGTTCCCTGGAAGACCAGTAGTAGTTTACGATGCACATCTGGAGGCATTCTGTAGTCTGTGGACTATCAGACTGTTGATGAATCACAGAAATTGCATCGGGATTGAATACAACAGGCACCATGCGCACTTTTCTCCATGGGAGTAATGTCTCAAACAGGCTATTCTTTGATCGTTCCCTGGAAGACCAGTAGTAGTTCCCGATGCACATCTGGAGGCAGTCTGTAATCTGTGGACTATCAGAGTATTGATGAAACACAGAAATTGCATCGGGATTGAATACAGCCGTCACCATGCGCACTTTCCCCCATGGGAGTAATGTCTCAAACAGTCTACGTTTTGATCGTTCCCTGGAAGACCAGTAGTAGTTTACGATGCACATCTGGAGACAATCTGTAATCTGTGGACTATCAGAGTGTTGATGAAACACAGAAATTGCATCGGGATTGAATAAAGCCGTCACCATGCGCCCTTTCCTCCATGGAAGTAATGTCTCTAACAGTCTACGCTTTGATAATTCCCTGGAAGACCAGTAGCAGTTTCTAATGCACATCTGGATACATTCTGTAATCTGTGGACTATCTGAGTGTTGATCAAACAAAAAAATTACATCGGGATTGAATACAACAGTCACCATGCGCACTTTCCTTCATGGGAAAAATGTCTCAAACATTCTACGCTTTGATCGTTCCCTTGAAGGCCAGTAGTAGTTTCCGATGCACATCTGGAGGTATTCTGTAATCTGTGGCCTATCAGAGTGTTGATGAAACACAGAAATTGCATCGGGATTGAATACAAGAGTCACCATGCGCACTTTCCTCCATGGGAGTAATGTCTCAAACAGTCTACGTTTTGATCGTTCCCTGGAAGACCAGTAGTAGTTTACGATGCACATCTGGAGACAATCTGTAATCTGTGGACTATCAGAGTGTTGATGAAACACAGAAATTGCATTGGGATTGAATACAACAATCACCACACGCACTTTCCACCATGGGAGAAATGTCTCTAACAGTCTACGCTTTGATCGTTCCCTGGAAGACCAGTAGTTGTTTCCGATGCACATCTGGAGGCATTCTGTAATCTGTGGACTATCAGAGTGTTGATGAAACACAGAAATTGCATCGGGATTAAATAAAGCCGTCACCATGCGCACTTTCCTCCATGGAAGTAATGTCTCTAACAGTCTACGCTTTGATAATTCCCTGAAAGACCAGTAGCAGTTTCTAATGCACATCTGGAGGCATTCTGTAATCTGTGGACTATCTGAGTGTTGATCAAACAAAAAAATTACATCGGGATTGAATACAACAGTCACCATGCGCACTTTCCTTCATGGGAAAAATGTCTCAAACATTCTTCGCTTTGATCGTTCCCTTGAAGGCCAGTCGTAGATTCTGATGCACATCTGGAAGCATTCAGTAATCTGTGGACTATCAGAGTGTTGATGAAACACAGAAATTGCATCGGGACTGAATACAACAGTCACCATGCGCACTTTCCTCCATGGGAGTAATGTCTCAAACAGCTTACTCTTTGATCGTTCTCTTTAAGACCAGTAGTAGTTTCCGAAGCAAGTCTGGAGGCATTCTGTAATCTGTGGACTATCAGAGTGTTGATGAAACACAGAAATTGCATCGGGATTGAATACAACAGTCACCATGCGCACTTTCCTCCATGGGGGTATTTCTCAAACAGTCTACGCTTTTATCGTTCCGTGGAAGACCAGTAGTAGTTTACGATGCACATCTGGAGACAATCTGTAATCTGTAGACTATCAGAGTGTTGATGAAAAACAGAAATTTCATCGGGATTGAATACAACAGTCACCACGCGCACTTTCCACCATGGGAGAAATGTCTCTAACAGTCTACGATTTGATCGTTCCCTGGAAGACCAGTAGTAGTTTCCGATGCACATCTGGAGGCATTCTGTAATCTGTGGACTATCAGAGTGTTGATGAAACACAGAAATTGCATCGGGATTGAATAAAGCCGTCACCATGCGCACTTTCCTCCATGGAAGTAATGTCTCTAACAGTCTACGCTTTGATCGTACCCTGGAAGACCAGTAGTAGTTTCCGATGCACATCTGGAGGCATTCTGTAATCTGTGGACTATCAGAGTGTTGATGAAACACAGAAATTGCATCGGGATTGAATAAAGCCGCCAACATGCGCACTTTCCTCCATGGAAGTAATGTCTCAAACAGTCTACTCTTTGATCGTTCTCTGGAAGATCAGTAGTAGTTTCCAAAGCAAGTCTGGACGCATTCTGTAATGTGTGGACTATCAGAGTGTTGATGAAACACAGAAATTGCATCGGGATTGAATACAACAGTCACCATGCGCACTTTCCTCCATGGGGGTATTTCTCAAACAGTCTACGCTTTTATCGTTCCGTGGAAGACCAGTAGTAGTTTCCGATGCACGTCTGGAGGCATTCTGTAATCTGTGGACCTTCAAAGTGTGTATCAAAACACAGAAATTGCATCGGGATTGAATATAACAGTCGCCATGCGCACTTTCCTCCATGGGAGTAATGTCTCAAACAGTGTACGTTTTGATCGTTCCCTGGAAGACCAGTAGTAGTTTACGATGCACATCTGGAGACAATCTGTAATCTGTGGACTATCAGAGTGTTGATGAAACACAGAAATTGCATCGGGATTGAATAAAGCCGTCACCATGCGCACTTTCCTCCATGGAAGTAATGTCTCTAACAGTCTACGCTTTTATAATTCCCTGGAAGACCAGTAGCAGTTTCTAATGCACATCTGGAGGCATTCTGTAATCTGTGGGCTATCAGAGTGTTGGTGAAACACAGAAATTGCATCGGGATTGAATACAACAGTGACCATGCGCACTTTCCTCCATGGGAGTATTGTCTCATACAGTCTACACTTTGGTCGTTCCCAGGAAGACCAGTAGTAGTTTCCGATGCACATCTGGAGGCATTCTGTAATCTGTGGACTATCATAGTGCTGATGAAACACAGAAATTGCATCGGGATTGAATACAACAGTCACCACGCGCAATTTCCACCATGGGAGAAATGTCTCAAACTGTCTACGCTTTGATCGTTCCCTGGAAGACCAGTAGTACTTTCCGATGCACATCTGGAGGCAGTCTGTAATCTGTGGACTATCAGAGTATTGATGAAACACAGAAATTGCATCGGGATTGAATACAGCCGTCACCATGCGCACTATCCTCCATGGAAGTAATGTCTCTAACAGTCTATGCTTTGATCGTTCCCTGGAAGACCAGTAGTAGTTTCCGATGCACATCTGGAGGCGTTCTGTAATCTGTGGGCTATCAGAGTGTTGATGAAACACAGAAATTGCATCGGGATTGAATACAACAGTCACCATGCGCACTTTCCTCCTTGGGAGTAATGTCTCAAACAGTCTACGTTTTGATCGTTCCCTGGAAGACCAGTAGTAGTTTACGATGCACATCTGGAGGCATTCTGTAGTCTGTGGACTATCAGACTGTTGATGAATCACAGAAATTGCATCGGGATTGAATACAACAGGCACCATGCGCACTTTTCTCCATGGGAGTAATGTCTCAAACAGGCTATTCTTTGATCGTTCCCTGGAAGACCAGTAGTAGTTCCCGATGCACATCTGGAGGCAGTCTGTAATCTGTGGACTATCAGAGTATTGATGAAACACAGAAATTGCATCGGGATTGAATACAGCCGTCACCATGCGCACTTTCCCCCATGGGAGTAATGTCTCAAACAGTCTACGTTTTGATCGTTCCCTGGAAGACCAGTAGTAGTTTACGATGCACATCTGGAGACAATCTGTAATCCGTGGACTATCAGAGTGTTGATGAAACACAGAAATTGCATCGGGATTGAATACAACAGTCACCATGCGCACTTTCCTCCTTGGGAGTAATGTCTCAAACAGTCTACGTTTTGATCGTTCCCTGGAAGACCAGTAGTAGTTTACGATGCATATCTGGAGGCATTCTGTAGTCTGTGGACTATCAGACTGTTGATGAATCACAGAAATTGCATCGGGATTGAATACAACACTCACCATGCGCACTTTCCTCCTTGGGAGTAATGTCTCAAACAGTCTACGTTTTGATCGTTCCCTGGAAGACCAGTAGTAGTTTACGATGCACATCTGGAGGCATTCTGTAGTCTGTGGACTATCAGACTGTTGATGAATCACAGAAATTGCATCGGGATTGAATACAACAGTCACCATGCGCACTTTCCTTCATGGGAAAAATGTCTCAAACATTCTTCGCTTTGATCGTTCCCTTGAAGGCCAGTCGTAGTTTCTGATGCACATCTGGAGGCATTCAGTAATCTGTGGACTATCAGAGTGTTGATGAAACACAGAAATTGCATCGGGACTGAATACAACAGTCACCATGCGCACTTTCCTCCATGGTAGTAATGTCTCAAACAGTCTACTCTTTGATCGTTCTCTTTAAGACCAGTAGTAGTTTCCGAAGCAAGTCTGGAGGCATTCTGTAATCTGTGGACTATCAGAGTGTTGATGAAACACAGAAATTGCATCGGTACTGAATACAACAGTCACCATGCGCACTTTCCTCCATGGGAGTAATGTCTCAAACAGGCTATTCTTTGATCGTTCCCTGGAAGACCAGTAGTAGTTCCCGATGCACATCTGGAGGCAGTCTGTAGTCTGTGGACTATCAGAATATTGATGAAACACAGAAAATTGCATGGGGATTGAATACAGCCGTCACCATGCGCACTTTCCTCCATGGAAGTAATGTCTCTAACAGTCTATGCTTTGATCGTTCCCTGGAAGACCAGAAGTAGTTTCCGATGCACATCTGGAGGCATTCTGTAATCTGTGGACTATCAGAGTGTTGATGAAACTCAGAAAATGCATCGGGATTGAGTAAAACAGTCACCATGTGCACTTTCCTCCATGTGAGTAAGTCTAATACAGGCTACGCTTTGATCGTTCCCTGGAAGACCAGTGGGAGTTTCCGATGCACATCTGGAGGCATTCTGTAATCCGTGGACTATCTGAGTGTTGATGGAACACAGAAATTGCATCGGGATTGGATACAACAGTCTTTATGCGCACTTTCCTCCATGGGAGTAATGTCTCAAACAGTCTACGTTTTGATCGTTCCCTGGAAGACCAGTAGTAGTTTACGATGCACATCTGGAGACAATCTGTGATCTGTAGACTATCAGAGTGTTGATGAAACACAGAAATTGCATCGGGATTGAATACAACAGTCACCACGCGCACTTTCCACCATGGGAGAAATGTCTCTAACAGTCTACGATTTGATCGTTCCCTGGAAGACCAGTAGTAGTTTCCGATGCACATCTGGAGGCATTCTGTAATCTGTGGACTATCAGAGTGGTAATGAAACACAGAAATTGCATCGGGATTGAATAAAGCCGTCACCATGCGCACTTCCCTCCATGGAAGTAATGTCTCTAACAGTCTACGCTTTGATCGTTCCCTGGAAGACCAGTAGTAGTTTCCGATGCACATCTGGAGGCATTCTGTAATCTGTGGACTATCAGAGTGTTGATGAAACACAGAAATTGCATCGGGATTGAATAAAGCAGTCACCATGCGCACTTTCCTCCATGGAAGTAATGTCTCTAACAGTCTACGCTTTGATAATTCCCTGGAAGACCAGTAGTAGTTTCTAATGCACATCTGGAGGCATTCTGTAATCTGTGGACTATCTGAGAGTTGATCAAACAAAAAAATTATATCGGCATTGAATACAACAGTCACCATGCGCACTTTCCTTCATGGGAAAAATGTCTCAAACATTTTACGCTTTGATCGTTCCCTTGAAGGCCAGTAGTAGTTTCCGATGCACATCTGGATATATTCAGTAATCTGTGGACTAGCAGAGTGTTGATGAAACACAGAAATTGCATCGGGACTGAATACAACAGTCACCATGCGCACTTTCCTCCATGGGAGTAATGTCTCAAACTGTCTACTCTTTGATCGTTCTCTGGAAGACCAGTAGTAGTTTCCGAAGCAAGTCTGGAGGCACTCTGTAATCTGTGGACTATCAGAGTGTTGATGAAACACAGAAATTGCATCGGGATTCAATACAACAGTCACCATGCGCACTTTCCTCCATGGGGGTAATGTCTCAAACATTCTAGGTTTTGATCGTTCCCTGGAAGACCAGTAGAAGTTTACGATGCACATCTGGAGGCATTCTGTAGTCTGTGGACTATCACACTGTTGATGAAACACAGAAATTGCATCGGGATTGAATACAACAGGCACCCTGCGCACTTTCCTCCATAGGAGTAATGTCTCTAACAGTCTATGCTTTGATCGTTCCCTGGAAGACCAGTAGTAGTTTCCGATGCACATCTGGAGGCATTCTGTAATCTGTGGGCTATCACAGTGTTGATGAAACACAGAAATTGCATCGGGATTGAATACAGCCGTCTCCATGCGCACTTTCCTCCATGGAAGTAATGTCTATAACAGTCTATGCTTTGATCGTTCCCTGGAAGACCAGTAGTAGTTTCCGATGCACATCTGGAGGCAGTCTGTAATCTGTGGACTATCAGAGTATTGATGAAACACAGAAATTGCATCGGGATTGAATACAGCCGTCACCATGCGCACTTTCCTCCATGGAAGTAATGTCTCTAACAGTCTATGCTTTGATCGTTCCCTGGAAGACCAGTAGTAGTTTCCGATGCACATCTGGAGGCGTTCTGTAATCTGTGGGCTATCAGAGTGTTGATGAAACACAGAAATTGCATCGGGATTGAATACAACAGTCACCATGCGCACTTTCCTCCTTGGGAGTAATGTCTCAAACAGTCTACGTTTTGATCGTTCCCTGGAAGACCAGTAGTAGTTTACGATGCACATCTGGAGGCATTCTGTAGTCTGTGGACTATCAGACTGTTGATGAATCACAGAAATTGCATCGGGATTGAATACAACACTCACCATGCGCACTTTCCTCCTTGGGTGTAATGTCTCAAACAGTCTACGTTTTGATCGTTCCCTGGAAGACCAGTAGTAGTTTACGATGCACATCTGGAGGCATTCTGTAGTCTGTGGACTATCAGACTGTTGATGAATCACAGAAATTGCATCGGGATAGAATACAACAGGCACCATGCGCACTTTTCTCCATGGGAGTAATGTCTCAAACAGGCTATTCTTTGATCGTTCCCTGGAAGACCAGTAGTAGTTCCCGATGCACATCTGGAGGCAGTCTGTAATCTGTGGACTATCAGAGTATTGATGAAACACAGAAATTGCATCGGGATTGAATAAAGCCGTCACCATGCGCACTTTCCTTCATTGAAGTAATGTCTCTAACAGTCTACTCTTCGATCGTTCCCTGGAAGACCAGTAGTAGTGTCCGATGCACATCTGGAGGCATTCTGTAATCTGTGGACTATCAGAGTGTTGATGAAACACAGAAATTGCATCGGGATTGAATAAAGCCGTCACCATGCGCACTTTCCTCCATGGAAGTAATGTCTCTAACAGTCTACGCTTTGATAATTCCCTGGAAGACCAGTAGCAGTTTCTAATGCACATCTGGAGGCATTCTGTAATCTGTGGACTATCTGAGTGTTGATCAAACAAAAAAATTACATCGGGATTGAATACAACAGTCACCATGCGCACTTTCCTTCATGGGAATAATGTCTCAAACATTCTACGCTTTGATCGTTCCCTTGAAGGCCAGTAGTAGTTTCCGATGCACATCTGGAGGTATTCTGTAATCTGTGGCCTATCAGAGTGTTGATGAAACACAGAAATTGCATCGGGATTGAATACAAGAGTCACCATGCGCACTTTCCTCCATGGGAGTAATGTCTCAAACAGTCTACGTTTTGATCGTTCCCTGGAAGACCAGTAGTAGTTTACGATGCACATCTGGAGACAATCTGTAATCTGTGGACTATCAGAGTGTTGATGAAACACAGAAATTGCATTGGGATTGAATACAACAATCACCACACGCACTTTCCACCATGGGAGAAATGTCTCTAACAGTCTACGCTTTGATCGTTCCCTGGAAGACCAGTAGTAGTTTCCGATGCACATCTGGAGGCATTCTGTAATCTGTGGACTATCAGAGTGTTGATGAAACACAGAAATTGCATCGGGATTAAATAAAGCCGTCACCATGCGCACTTTCCTCCATGGAAGTAATGTCTCTAACAGTCTACGCTTTGATAATTCCCTGAAAGACCAGTAGCAGTTTCTAATGCACATCTGGAGGCATTCTGTAATCTGTGGACTATCTGAGTGTTGATCAAACAAAAAAATTACATCGGGATTGAATACAACAGTCACCATGCGCACTTTCCTTCATGGGAAAAATGTCTCAAACATTCTTCGCTTTGATCGTTCCCTTGAAGGCCAGTCGTAGTTTCTGATGCACATCTGGAGGCATTCAGTAATCTGTGGACTATCAGAGTGTTGATGAAACACAGAAATTGCATCGGGACTGAATACAACAGTCACCATGCGCACTTTCCTCCATGGGAGTAATGTCTCAAACAGTCTACTCTTTGATCGTTCTCTTTAAGACCAGTAGTAGTTTCCGAAGCAAGTCTGGAGGCATTCTGTAATCTGTGGACTATCAGAGTGTTGATGAAACACAGAAATTGCATCGGGATTGAATACAACAGTCACCACGCGCACTTTCCACCATGGGAGAAATGTCTCTAACAGTCTACGCTTTGATCGTTCCCTGGAAGACCAGTAGTAGTTTCCGATGCACATCTGGAGGCATTCTGTAATCTGTGGACTATCAGAGTGTTGATGAAACACAGAAATTGCATCGGGATTGAATAAAGCCGTCACCATGCGCACTTTCCTCCATGGAAGTAATGTCTCTAACAGTCTACGCTTTGATCGTTCACTGGAAGACCAGTAGTAGTTTCCGATGCACATCTGGAGGCATTCTGTAATCTGTGGACTATCAGAGTGTTGATGAAACACAGAAATTGCATCGGGATTGAATAAAGCCGCCACCATGCGCACTTTCCTCCATGGAAGTAATGTCTCAAACAGTCTACTCTTTGATCGTTCTCTGGAAGACCAGTAGTAGTTTCCAAAGCAAGTCTGGACGCATTCTGTAATGTGTGGACTATCAGAGTGTTGATGAAACACAGAAGTTGCATCGGGATTGAATACAACAGTCACCATGCGCACTTTCCTCCATGGGGGTATTTCTCAAACAGTCTACGCTTTGATAATTCCCTGGAAGACCAGTAGTAGTTTCTAATGCACATCTGGAGGCATTCTGTAATCTGTGGACTATCTGAGTGTTGATCAAACAAAAAAATTACATCGGCATTGAATACAACAGTCACCATGCGCACTTTCCTTCATGGGAAAAATGTCTCAAACATTCTACGCTTTGATCGTTTCCTTGAAGGATAGTAGTAGTTTCCGATGCACACCTGGATGCATTCAGTAATCTGTGGACTATCAGAGTGTTGATGAAACACAGAAATTGCACCGGGACTGAATACAACAGCCACCATGCGCACTTTCCTCCATGGGAGTAATGTCTCAAACTGGCTATTCTTTGATCGTTCCCTGGAAGACCAGTAGTAGTTCCCGATGCACATCTGGAGGCAGTCTGTAGTCTGTGGACTATCAGAATATTGATGAAACACAGAAAATTGCATGGGGATTGAATACAGCCGTCACCATGCGCACTTTCCTCCATGGAAGTAATGTCTCTAACAGTCTATGCTTTGATCGTTCCCTGGAAGACCAGAAGTAGTTTCCGATGCACATCTGGAGGCATTCTGTAATATGTGGACTATCAGAGTGTTGATGAAACTCAGAAAACGCATCGGGATTGAGTAAAACAGTCACCATGTGCACTTTCCTCCATGTGAGTAAGTCTAATACAGGCTACGCTTTGATCGTTCCCTGGAAGACCAGTAGGAGTTTCCGATGCACATCTGGAGGCATTCTGTAATCCGTGGACTATCTGAGTGTTGATGGAACACAGAAATTGCATCGGGATTGGATACAACAGTCTTTATGCGCACTTTCCTCCATGGGAGTAATGTCTCTAACAGTCTACGCTTTGATCGTTCCCTGGAAGACCAGTAGTAGTTTACGATGCACATCTGGAGGCATTCTGTAATCTGTGGACTATCAGAGTGGTAATGAAACACAGAAATTGCATCGGGATTGAATAAAGCCGTCACCATGCGCACTTCCCTCCATGGAAGTAATGTCTCTAACAGTCTACGCTTTGATCGTTCCCTGGAAGACCAGTAGTAGTTTCCGATGCACATCTGGAGGCATTCTGTAATCTGTGGACTATCAGAGTGTTGATGAAACACAGAAATTGCATCGGGATTGACTACAGTCACCAAGTGCACTTTCCTCCGTGGGAGTAATGTCTCAAACAGTCTACGCTTTGATAATACCCTGGAAGACCAGTAGTAGTTTCTAATGCACATCTGGAGGCATTCTGTAATCTGTGGACTATCTGAGAGTTGATCAAACAAAAAAATTATATCGGCATTGAATACAACAGTCACCATGCGCACTTTCCTTCATGGGAAAAATGTCTCAAACATTTTACGCTTTGATCGTTCCCTTGAAGGCCAGTAGTAGTTTCCGATGCACATCTGGAGGCATTCTGTAATCTGTGGGCTATCAGAGTGTTGATGAAATACAGAAATTGCATCGGGATTGAATACAGCCGTCTCCATGCGCACTTTCCTCCATGGAAGTAATGTCTATAACAGTCTATGCTTTGAACGTTCCCTGGAAGACCAGTAGTAGTTTCCGATGCACATCTGGAGGCATTCTGTAATCTGTGGGCTATCAGAGTGTTGGTGAAACACAGAAATTGCATCGGGATTGAATACAACAGTGACCATGCGCACTTTCCTCCATGGGAGTATTGTCTCATACAGTCTACACTTTGGTCGTTCCCAGGAAGACCAGTAGTAGTTTCCGATGCACATCTGGAGGCATTCTGTAATCTGTGGACTATCATAGTGCTGATGAAACACAGAAATTGCATCGGGATTGAATACAACAGTCACCACGCGCACTTTCCACCATGGGAGAAATGTCTCAAACTGTCTACGCTTTGATCGTTCCCTGGAAGACCAGTAGTAGTTTACGATGCACATCTGGAGGCATTCTGTAATCTGTGGACTATCAGAGTGGTAATGAAACACAGAAATTGCATCGGGATTGAATACAACAGGCACCCTGCGCACTTTCCTCCATGGGAGTAATGTCTCTAACAGTCTATGCTTTGATCGTTCCCTGGAAGACCAGTAGTAGTTTCCGATGCACATCTGGAGGCATTCTGTAATCTGTGGGCTATCAGAGTGTTGATGAAACACAGAAATTGCATCGGGATTGAATACAGCCGTCTCCATGCGCACTTTCCTCCATGGAAGTAATGTATATAACAGTCTATGCTTTGAACGTTCCCTGGAAGACCAGTAGTAGTTTCCGATGCACATCTGGAGGCATTCTGTAATCTGTGGGCTATCAGAGTGTTGGTGAAACACAGAAATTGCATCGGGATTGAATACAACAGTGACCATGCGCACTTTCCTTCATGGGAAAAATGTCTCAAACATTCTTCGCTTTGATCGTTCCCTTGAAGGCCAGTCGTAAATTCTGATGCACATCTGGAGGCATTCAGTAATCTGTGGACTATCAGAGTGTTGATGAAACACAGAAATTGCATCGGGACTGAATACAACAGTCACCATGCGCACTTTCCTCCATGGGAGTAATGTCTCAAACAGCTTACTCTTTGATCGTTCTCTTTAAGACCAGTAGTAGTTTCCGAAGCAAGTCTGGAGGCATTCTGTAATCTGTGGACTATCAGAGTGTTGATGAAACACAGAAATTGCATCGGGATTGAATACAACAGTCACCATGCGCACTTTCCTCCATGGGGGTATTTCTCAAACCGTCTACGCTTTTATCGTTCCGTGGAAGACCAGTAGTAGTTTCCGATGCACGTCTGGAGGCATTCTGTAATCTGTGGACCTTCAAAGTGTGTATCAAAACACAGAAATTGCATCGGGATTGAATATAACAGTCGCCATGCGCACTTTCCTCCATGGGAGTAATGTCTCAAACAGTGTACGTTTTGATCGTTCCCTGGAAGACCAGTAGTAGTTTACGATGCACATCTGGAGACAATCTGTAATCTGTGGACTATCAGAGTGTTGATGAAACACAGAAATTGCATCGGGATTGAATAAAGCCGTCACCATGCGCACTTTCCTCCATGGAAGTAATGTCTCTAACAGTCTACGCTTTGATCGTTCCCTGAAAGACCAGTAGTAGTTTCCGATGCACATCTGGAGGCATTCTGTAATCTGTGGACTATCAGAGTGTTGATGAAACACAGAAATTGCATCGGGATTGAATAAAGCCGTCACCATGCGCACTTTCCTCCATGGAAGTAATGTCTCTAACAGTCTACGCTTTTATAATTCCTTGGAAGACCAGTAGCAGTTTCTAATGCACATCTGGAGGCATTCTGTAATCTGTGGACTATCTGAGTGTTGATCAAACAAAAAAACTACATCGGGATTGAATACAACAGCCACCATGCGCACTTTCCTTCATGGGAAAAATGTCTCAAACATTCTACGCTTTGATCGTTCCCTTGAAGGCCAGTAGTACTTTCCGATGCACATCTGGAGGCATTCAGTAATCTGTGGACTATCAGAGTGTTGATGAAACACTGAAATTGCATCGGGACTGAATACAACATTCACCATGCGCACATTCCTCCATGGGAGTAATGTCTCAAACAGTCTACTCTTTGATCGTTCTCTGGAAGACCAGTAGTAGTTTCCGAAGCAAGTCTGGAGGCATTCTGTAATCTGTGGACTATCAGAGTGTTGATGAAACACAGAAATTGCATCGGGATTGAATACAACAGTCACCAAGTGCACTTTCCTCCATGGTGGTAATGTCTCAAACAGTCTACGTTTTGATCGTTCCCTGGAAGACCAGTAGTAGTTTACGATGCACATCTGGAGGCATTCTGTAGTCTGTGGACTATCACACTGTTGATGAAACACAGAAATTGCATCGGGATTGAATACAACAGGCACCATGCGCACTTTCCTCCATGGGAGTAATGTCTCTAACAGTCTATGCTTTGATCGTTCCCTGGAAGACCAGTAGTAGTTTCCGATGCACATCTGGAGGCATTCTGTAATCTGTGGGCTATCAGAGTGTTGATGAAACACAGAAATTGCATCGGGATTGAATACAACAGTCACCATGCGCACTTTCCTAAATGGGAGTAATGTCTCAAACAGTCTACGTTTTGATCGTTCCCTGGAAGGCCAGTAGTAGTTTACGATGCACATCTGGAGGCATTCTGTAATCTGTGGACTATCATAGTGCTGATGAAACACAGAAATTGCATCGGGATTGAATACAACAGTCACCACGCGCACTTTCACCATGGGAGAAATGTCTCAAACTGTCTACGCTTTGATCGTTCCCTGGAAGACCAGTAGTAGTTTCCGATGCACATCTGGAGGCAGTCTGTAATCTGTGGACTATCAGAGTATTGATGAAACACAGAAAATGCATCGGGATTGAATACAGCCGTCACCATGCGCACTTTCCTCCATGGAAGTAATGTCTCTAACAGTCTATGCTTTGATCGTTCCCTGGAAGACCAGTAGTAGTTTCCGATGCACATCTGGAGGCATTCTGTAATCCGTGGACTATCAGAGTGTTGATGAAACACAGAAATTGCATCGGGATTGAATACAACAGTCACCATGCGCACTTTCCTCCATGGGGGTAATTCTCAAACAGTCTACGCATTTATCGTTCCGTGGAAGACCAGTAGTAGTTTCCGATGCACGTCTGGAGGCATTCTGTAATCTGTGGATCTTCGAAGTGTGTATCAAAACACAGAAATTGCATCGGGATTGAATACAACATTCACCATGCGCACTTTCCTCCATGGGAGTAATGTCTCAAACAGTCTACGTTTTGATCGTTCCCTGGAAGACCAGTAGTAGTTTATGATGCACATCTGGAGATAATCTGTAATCTGTGGACTATCAGAGTGTTGATGAAACACAGAAATTGCATCGGGATTGAATACAACAGTCACCACGCGCACTTTCCACCATGGGAGAAATGTCTCTAACAGTCTACGCTTTGATCGTTCCCTGGAAGACCAGTAGTAGTTTCCGATGCACATCTGGAGGCATTCTGTAATCTGTGGACTATCAGAGTGTTGATGAAACACAGAAATTGCATCGGGATTGAATAAATCAGTCACCATGCGCACTTTCCTAAATGGAAGTAATGTCTCTAACAGTCTACGCTTTGATAATTAGCTGGAAGGCCAGTAGTAGTTTCTAATGCACATCTGGAGGCATTCTGTAATCTGTGGACTATCTGAGTGTTGATCAAACAAAAAAATTACATCGGCATTGAATACAACAGTCACCATGCGCACTTTCCTTCATGGGAAAAATGTCTCAAACAATCTACGCTTTGATCGTTCCCTTGAAGGCCAGTAGTAGTTTCCGATGCACATCTGGATGCATTCAGTAATCTGTGGACTATCAGAGTGTTGATGAAACACAGAAATTGCATCGGGACTGAATACAACAGTCACCATGCGCACTTTCCTCCATGGGAGTAATGTCTCAAACAGTCTACTCTTTGATCGTTCTCTGGAAGACCAGTAGTAGTTTCCGAAGCAAGTCTCGAGGCATTCTGTAATCTGTGGACTATCAGAGTGTTGATGAAACACAGAAATTGCATCGGGATTGAATACAACAGTCACCATGCGCACTTTCCTCCATGGGGGTAATGTCTCAAACAGTCTACGTTTTGATCGTTCCCTGGAAGACCAGTAGTAGTTTACGATGCACGTCTGGAGGCATTCTGTAGTCTGTGGATTATCACACTGTTGATGAAACACAGAAATTGCATCGTGATTGAATACAACAGTCACCATGCGCACTTTCCTCCTTGGGAGTAATGTCTCAAACAGTCTACGTTTTGATCGTTCCCTGGAAGACCAGTAGAAGTTTACGATGCACATCTGGAGGCATTCTGTAGTCTGTGGACTATCACACTGTTGATGAAACACAGAAATTGCATCGGGATTGAATACAACAGGCACCCTGCGCACTTTCCTCCATGGGAGTAATGTCTCTAACAGTCTATGCTTTGATCGTTCCCTGGAAGACCAGTAGTAGTTTCCGATGCACATCTGGAGGCATTCTGTAATCTGTGGGCTATCAGAGTGTTGATGAAACACAGAAATTGCATCGGGATTGAATACAGCCGTCTCCATGCGCACTTTCCTCCATGGAAGTAATGTCTATAACAGTCTATGCTTTGATCGTTCCCTGGAAGACCAGTAGTAGTTTCCGATGCACATCTGGAGGCATTCTGTAATCTGTGGGCTATCAGAGTGTTGGTGAAACACAGAAATTGCATCGGGATTGAATACAAAAGTGACCATGCGCACTTTCCTTCATGGGAGTAATGTCTCAAACAGCTTACTCTTTGATCGTTCTCTTTAAGACCAGTAGTAGTTTCCGAAGCAAGTCTGGAGGCATTCTGTAATCTGTGGACTATCAGAGTGTTGATGAAACACAGAAATTGCATCGGGATTGAATACAACAGTCACCATGCGCACTTTCCTCCATGGGAGTAATGTCTCAAACAGTGTACGTTTTGATCGTTCCCTGGAAGACCAGTAGTAGTTTCCGATGCACATCTGGAGACAATCTGTAATCTGTGGACTATCAGAGTGTTGATGAAACACAGAAATTGCATCGGGATTGAATAAAGCCGTCACCATGCGCACTTTCCTCCATGGAAGTAATGTCTCTAACAGTCTACGCTTTGATCGTTCCCTGAAAGACCAGTAGTAGTTTCCGATGCACATCTGGAGGCATTCTGTAATCTGTGGACTATCAGAGTGTTGATGAAACACAGAAATTGCATCGGGATTGAATAAAGCCGTCACCATGCGCACTTTCCTCCATGGAAGTAATGTCTCTAACAGTCTACGCTTTTATAATTCCTTGGAAGACCAGTAGCAGTTTCTAATGCACATCTGGAGGCATTCTGTAATCTGTGGACTATCTGAGTGTTGATCAAACAAAAAAACTACATCGGGATTGAATACAACAGCCACCATGCGCACTTTCCTTCATGGGAAAAATGTCTCAAACATTCTACGCTTTGATCGTTCCCTTGAAGGCCAGTAGTACTTTCCGATGCACATCTGGAGGCATTCAGTAATCTGTGGACTATCAGAGTGTTGATGAAACACTGAAATTGCATCGGGACTGAATACAACATTCACCATGCGCACATTCCTCCATGGGAGTAATGTCTCAAACAGTCTACTCTTTGATCGTTCTCTGGAAGACCAGTAGTAGTTTCCGAAGCAAGTCTGGAGGCATTCTGTAATCTGTGGACTATCAGAGTGTTGATGAAACACAGAAATTGCATCGGGATTGAATACAACAGTCACCAAGTGCACTTTCCTCCATGGTGGTAATGTCTCAAACAGTCTACGTTTTGATCGTTCCCTGGAAGACCAGTAGTAGTTTACGATGCACATCTGGAGGCATTCTGTAGTCTGTGGACTATCACACTGTTGATGAAACACAGAAATTGCATCGGGATTGAATACAACAGGCACCATGCGCACTTTCCTCCATGGGAGTAATGTCTCTAACAGTCTATGCTTTGATCGTTCCCTGGAAGACCAGTAGTAGTTTCCGATGCACATCTGGAGGCATTCTGTAATCTGTGGGCTATCAGAGTGTTGATGAAACACAGAAATTGCATCGGGATTGAATACAACAGTCACCATGCGCACTTTCCTAAATGGGAGTAATGTCTCAAACAGTCTACGTTTTGATCGTTCCCTGGAAGGCCAGTAGTAGTTTACGATGCACATCTGGAGGCATTCTGTAATCTGTGGACTATCATAGTGCTGATGAAACACAGAAATTGCATCGGGATTGAATACAACAGTCACCACGCGCACTTTCACCATGGGAGAAATGTCTCAAACTGTCTACGCTTTGATCGTTCCCTGGAAGACCAGTAGTAGTTTCCGATGCACATCTGGAGGCAGTCTGTAATCTGTGGACTATCAGAGTATTGATGAAACACAGAAATTGCATCGGGATTGAATACAGCCGACACCATGCGCACTTTCCTCCATGGAAGTAATGTCTCTAACAGTCTATGCTTTGATCGTTCCCTGGAAGACCAGTAGTAGTTTCCGATGCACATCTGGAGGCATTCTGTAATCCGTGGACTATCAGAGTGTTGATGAAACACAGAAATTGCATCGGGATTGAATACAACAGTCACCATGCGCACTTTCCTCCATGGGGGTAATTCTCAAACAGTCTACGCATTTATCGTTCCGTGGAAGACCAGTAGTAGTTTCCGATGCACGTCTGGAGGCATTATGTAATCTGTGGACCTTCGAAGTGTGTATCAAAACACAGAAATTGCATCGGGATTGAATACAACATTCACCATGCGCACTTTCCTCCATGGGAGTAATGTCTCAAACAGTCTACGTTTTGATCGTTCCCTGGAAGACCAGTAGTAGTTTATGATGCACATCTGGAGATAATCTGTAATCTGTGGACTATCAGAGTGTTGATGAAACACAGAAATTGCATCGGGATTGAATACAACAGTCACCACGCGCACTTTCCACCATGGGAGAAATGTCTCTAACAGTCTACGCTTTGATCGTTCCCTGGAAGACCAGTAGTAGTTTCCGATGCACATCTGGAGGCATTCTGTAATCTGTGGACTATCAGAGTGTTGATGAAACACAGAAATTGCATCGGGATTGAATAAATCAGTCACCATGCGCACTTTCCTAAATGGAAGTAATGTCTCTAACAGTCTACGCTTTGATAATTAGCTGGAAGGCCAGTAGTAGTTTCTAATGCACATCTGGAGGCATTCTGTAATCTGTGGACTATCTGAGTGTTGATCAAACAAAAAAATTACATCGGCATTGAATACAACAGTCACCATGCGCACTTTCCTTCATGGGAAAAATGTCTCAAACAATCTACGCTTTGATCGTTCCCTTGAAGGCCAGTAGTAGTTTCCGATGCACATCTGGATGCATTCAGTAATCTGTGGACTATCAGAGTGTTGATGAAACACAGAAATTGCATCGGGACTGAATACAACAGTCACCATGCGCACTTTCCTCCATGGGAGTAATGTCTCAAACAGTCTACTCTTTGATCGTTCTCTGGAAGACCAGTAGTAGTTTCCGAAGCAAGTCTGGAGGCATTCTGTAATCTGTGGACTATCAGAGTGTTGATGAAACACAGAAATTGCATCGGGATTGAATACAACAGTCACCATGCGCACTTTCCTCCATGGGGGTAATGTCTCAAACAGTCTACGTTTTGATCGTTCCCTGGAAGACCAGTAGTAGTTTACGATGCACGTCTGGAGGCATTCTGTAGTCTGTGGATTATCACACTGTTGA
Organism: Schistocerca gregaria; assembly: GCF_023897955.1. Classification (NCBI taxonomy): domain Eukaryota; kingdom Metazoa; phylum Arthropoda; class Insecta; order Orthoptera; family Acrididae; genus Schistocerca; species Schistocerca gregaria. Next base: position 6,560,394 of record NC_064921.1, read on the forward strand.
TGAAACACAGAAATTGCATCGTGATTGAATACAACAGTCACCATGCGCACTTTCCTCCTTGGGAGTAATGTCTCAAACAGTCTACGTTTTGATCGTTCCCTGGAAGACCAGTAGAAGTTTACGATGCACATCTGGAGGCATTCTGTAGTCTGTGGACTATCACACTGTTGATGAAACACAGAAATTGCATCGGGATTGAATACAACAGGCACCCTGCGCACTTTCCTCCATGGGAGTTATGTCTCTAACTGTCTACGCTTTGATCGTTCCCTGGAAGACCAGTAGTAGTTCCCGATGCACATCTGGAGGCATTCTGTAATCTGTGGGCTATCAGAGTGTTGATGAATCACAGAAATTGCATCGGGATTGAATACAACAGTCACCATGCGCACTTTCCTTCATGGGAAAAATTTCTCAAACAATCTACGCTTTGATCGTTCCCTTGAAGGCCAGTAGTATTTTCCGATGCACATCTGGATGCATTCAGTAATCTGTGGACTATCAGAGTGTTGATGAAACACAGAAATTGCATCGGGACTGAATACAACAGTCACCATGCGCACTTTCCTCCATGGGAGTAATGTCTCAAACAGTCTACTCTTTGATCGTTCTCTGGAAGACCTGTAGTAGTTTCCGAAGCAAGTCTGGAGGCATTCTGTAATCTGTGGACTATCAGAGTGTTGATGAAACACAGAAATTGCATCGGGATTGAATACAACAGTCACCATGCGCACTTTCCTCCATGGGGGTAATGTCTCAAACTGTCTACGTTTTGATCGTTCCCTGGAAGACCAGTAGTAGTTTACGATGCACATCTGGAGGCATTCTGTAGTCTGTGGATAATCACACTGTTGATGAAACACAGAAATTGCATCGGGATTGAATACAACAGTCACCATGCGCACTTTCCTCCTTGGGAGTAATGTCTCAAACAGTCTACGTTTTGATCGTTCCCTGGAAGACCAGTAGTAGTTTCCGATGCACATCTGGAGGCAGTCTGTAATCTGTGGACTATCAGAGTATTGATGAAACACAGAAATTGCATCGGGATTGAATACAGCCGTCACCATGCGCACTTTCCTACATGGAAGTAATGTCTCTAACAGTCTATGCTTTGATTGTTCCCTGGAAGAGCAGTAGTAGTTTCCGATGCACATCTGGAGGCGTTCTGTAATCTGTGGGCTATCAGAGTGTTGATGAAACACAGAAATTGCATCGGGATTGAATAAATCAGTCACCATGCGCACTTTCCTCCATGGAAGTAATGTCTCTAACAGTCTACGTTTTGATCGTTCCCTGGAAGACCAGTAGTAGTTTACGATGCACATCTGGAGGCATTCTGTAGTCTGTGGACTATCAGACCGTTGATGAATCACAGAAATTGCATCGGGATTGAATACAACAGGCACCATGCGCACATTCCTCCATGGGAGTAATGTCTCAAACAGGCTATTCTTTGATCGTTCCCTGGAAGACCAGTAGTAGTTCCCGATGCACATCTGGAGGCAGTCTGTAATCTGTGGACTATCAGAGTATTGATGAAACACAGAAATTGCATCGGGATTGAATACAGCCGTCACCATGCGCACTTTCCTCCATGGAAGTAATGTCTCTAACAGTCTATGCTTTGATCGTTCCCTGGAAGACCAGAAGTAGTTTCCGATGCACATCAGGAGGCATTCTGTAATCTGTGGACTATCAGAGTGTTGATGAAACTCAGAAAATGCATCGGGATTGAGTAAAACAGTCACCATGTGCACTTTCCTCCATGTGAGTAATTCTAATACAGGCTACGCTTTGATCGTTCCCTGGAAGTCCAGTAGTAGTTTCCGATGCACATCTGGAGGCATTCTGTAATCCGTGGACTATCAGAGTGTAGATGAAACACAGAAATTGCATCGGGATTGAATACAACAGTCTTCATGCGCACTTTCCTCCTTGGGAGTAATGTCTCAAACAGTCTACGTTTTGATCGTTCCCTGGAAGACCAGTAGTAGTTTACGATGCACATCTGGAGACAATCTGTAATCTGTGGACTATGAGAGTGTTGATGAAACACAGAAATTGCATCGGGATTGAATACAACAGTCACCACGCGCACTTTCCACCATGGGAGAAATGTCTCTAACAGTCTACGCTTTGATCGTTCCCTGGAAGACCAGTAGTAGTTTCCGATGCACATCTGGAGGCATTCTGCAATCTGTGGACTATCAGAGTGTTGATGAAACACAGAAATTGCATCGGGATTGAATAAATCAGTCACCGTGCGCACTTTCCTCCATGGAAGTAATGTCTCTAACAGTCTACGCTTTGATAATTCCCTGGAAGACCGGTAGGAGTTTCTAATGCACATCTGGAGGTATTCTGTAATCTGTGGACTATCTGAGTGTTGATCAAACAAAAAAATTACATCGGCATTGAATACAACAGTCACCATGCGCACTTTCCTTCATGGGAAAAATGTCTCAAACAATCTACGCTTTGATCGTTCCCTTGAAGGCCAGTAGTAGTTTCCGATGCACATCTGGATGCATTCAGTAATCTGTGGACTATCAGAGTGTTGATGAAACACAGAAATTGCATCGGGACTGAATACAACAGTCACCATGCGCACTTTCCTCCATGGGAGTAATGTCTCAAACAGTCTACTCTTTGATCGTTCTCTGGAAGACCAGTAGTAGTTTCCGAAGCAAGTCTGGAGGCATTCTGTAATCTGTGGACTATCAGAGTGTTGACGAAACACAGAAATTGCATCGGGATTGAATACAACAGTCACCATGCGCACTTTCCTCCATGGGGGTAATGTCTCAAACAGTCTACGTTTTGATCGTTCCCTGGAAGACCAGTAGTAGTTTACGATGCACATCTGGAGGCATTCTGTAGTCTGTGGACTATCACACTGTTGATGAAACACAGAAATTGCATCGGGATTGAATACAACAGGCACCATGCGCACTTTATTCCATGGGAGTAATGTCTCTAACAGTCTATGCTTTGATCGTTCCCTGAAAGACCAGTAGTAGTTTCCGATGCACATCTGGAGGCATTCTGTAATGTTTGGACTATCAGAGTGTTGATGAAACACAGAAATTGCATCGGGATTGAATAAATCAGTCACCATGCGCACTTTCCTCCATGGAAGTAATGTCTCTAACAGTCTACGCTTTGATAATTCCCTGGAAGACCAGTAGTAGTTTCTAATGCACATCTGGAGGCATTCTGTAATCTGTGGACTATCTGAGTGTTGATCAAACAAAAAAATTACATCGGCATTGAATACAACAGTCACCATGCGCACTTTCCTTCATGGGAAAAATGTCTCAAACAATCTACGCTTTGATCGTTCCCTTGAAGGCCAGTAGTAGTTTCCGATGCACATCTGGATGCATTCAGTAATCTGTGGACTATCAGAGTGTTGATGAAACACAGAAATTGCATCGGGACTGAATACAACAGTCACCATGCGCACTTTCCTCCATGGGAGTAATGTCTCAAACAGTCTACTCTTTGATCGTTCTCTGGAAGACCAGTAGTAGTTTCCGAAGCAAGTCTGGAGGCATTCTGTAATCTGTGGACTATCAGTGTGTTGATGAAACACAGAAATTGCATCGGGAGTGAATACAACAGTCACCATGCGCACTTTCCTCCATGGGTGTAATGTCTCAAACAGTCTACGATTTGATCGTTCCCTGGAAGACCAGTAGTAGTTTACGATGCACATCTGGAGGCATTCTGTAGTCTGTGGACTATCACACTGTTGATGAAACACAGAAATTGCATCGGGATTGAATACAACAGTCACCATGCGCACTTTCCTCCTTGGGAGTAATGTCTCAAACAGTCTACGTTTTGATCGTTCCCTGGAAGACCAGTAGTAGTTTACGATGCACATCTGGAGGCATTCTGTAGTCTGTGGACTATCAGACTGTTAATGAATCACAGAAATTGCATCGGGATTGAATACAACAGTCACCACGCGCACTTTCCTCCTTGGGAGTAATGTCTCAAACAGTCTACGTTTTGATCGTTCCCTGGAAGACCAGTAGTAGTTTACGATGCACATCTGGAGGCATTCTGTAGTCTGTGGACTATCAGACTGTTGATGAATCACAGAAATTGCATCGGGATTGAATACAACAGGCACCATGCGCACTTTCCTCCATGGAAGTAATGTCTCTAACAGTCTATGCTTTGATTGTTCCCTGGAACACCAGTAGTAGTTTCCGATGCACATCTGGAGGCGTTCTGTAATCTGTGGGCTATCAGAGTGTTGATGAAACACAGAAATTGCATCGGGATTGAATACAACAGTCACCATGCGCACTTTCCTCCTTGGGAGTAATGTCTCAAACAGTCTACGTTTTGATCGTTCCCTGGAAGACCAGTAGTAGTTTACGATGCACATCTGGAGGCATTCTGTAGTCTGTGGACTATCAGACTGTTGATGAATCACAGAAATTGCATCGGGATTGGATACAACAGGCACCATGCGCACTTTCCTCCATGGGAGTAATGTCTCAAAGAGGCTATTCTCTGATCGTTCCCTGGAAGACCAGTAGTAGTTCCCGATGCACATCTGGAGGCAGTCTGTAATCTGTGGACTATCAGAGTATTGATGAAACACAGAAATTGCATCGGGATTGAATACAGCCGTCACCATGCGCACTTTCCTCCATGGAAGTAATGTCTCTAACAGTCTATGCTTTGATCGTTCCCTGGAAGACCAGAAGTAGTTTCCGATGCACATCTGGAGGCATTCTGTAATCTGTGGCCTATCAGAGTGTTGATGAAACTCAGAAAATGCATCGGGATTGAGTAAAACAGTCACCATGTGCACTTTCCTCCATGTGAGTAATTCTAATACAGGCTACGCTTTGATCGTTCCCTGGAAGACCAGTAGTAGTTTGCGATGCACATCTGGAGGCATTCTGTAATCCGTGGACTATTAGAGTGTAGATGAAACACAGAAATTGCATCGGGATTGAATACAGCAGTCTTCATGTTCACTTTCCTCCATGGGAGTAATGTCTTAAACAGTCTACGCTTTGATCGTTCCCTGGAAGACCAGTAGTAGTTTCCGATGCACATCTGGAGGCATTCTGTAATCTGTGGACTATCAGAGTGTTGATGAAACACAGAAATTGAATCGGGATTGAATAAAGCCGTCACCATGCGCACTTTCCTTCATTGAAGTAATGTCTCTAACAGTCTACTCTTTGATCGTTCCCTGGAAGACCAGTAGTAGTTTCCGATGCACATCTGGAGGCATTCTGTAATCTATGGACTATCAGAGTGTTGATGAAACACAGAAATTGCATCGGGATTGAATAAAGCCGTCACCATGCGCACTTTCCTCCATGGAAGTAATGTCTCTAACAGTCTACGCTTTGATCGTTCCCTTGAAGGCCAGTAGTAGATTCCGATGCACATCTGGAGGTATTCTGTAATCTGTGGCCTATCAGAGTGTTGATGAAACACAGAAATTGCATCGGGATTGAATACAACAGTCACCATGCGCACTTTCCTCCATGGGAGTAATGTCTCAAACAGTCTACGTTTTGATCGTTCCCTGGAAGACCAGTAGTAGTTTACGATGCACATCTGGAGACAATCTGCAATCTGTGGACTATCAGAGTGTTGATGAAACACAGAAATTGCATTGGGATTGAATACAACAGTCACCACGCGCACTTTCCACCATGGGAGAAATGTCTCTAACAGTCTACGCTTTGATCGTTCCCTGGAAGACCAGTAGTAGTTTCCGATGCACATCTGGAGGCATTCTGTTATCTGTGGACTATCAGAGTGTTGATGAAACACAGAAATTGCATCGGGATTGAATAAAGCCGTCACCATGCGCACTTTCCTTCATGGAAGTAATGTCTATTACAGTCTACGCTTTGATAATTCCCTGAAAGACCAGTAGCAGTTTCTAATGCACACCTGGAGGCATTCTGTAATCTGTGGACTATCTGAGTGTTGATCAAACAAAAGAATTACATCGGGATTGAATACAACCGTCACCATGCGCACTTTCCTTCATGGGAAAAATGTCTCAAACATTCTACGCTTAAATCGTTCCCTTGAAGGCCAGTAGTACTTTCCGATGCACATCTGGAGGCATTCAGTAATCTGTGGACTATCAGAGTGTTGATGAAACACTGAAATTGCATCGGGACTGAATACAACAGTCACCATGCGCACTTTCCTCCATGGGAGTAATGTCTCAAACAGTCTACTCTTTGATCGTTCTCTGGAAGACCAGTAGTAGTTTCCGAAGCAAGTCTGGAGGCATTCTGTAATCTGTGGACTATCAGAGTGTTGATGAAACACAGAAATTGCATCGGGATTGAATACAACAGTCACCATGCGCACTTTCCTCCTTGGTGGTAATGTCTCAAACAGTCTACGTTTTGATCGTTCCCTGGAAGACCAGTAGTAGTTTACGATGCACATCTGGAGGCATTCTGTAGTCTGTGGACTATCACACTGTTGCTCAAACACAGAAATTGCATCGGGATTGAATACAACTGGCACCATGCGCACTTTCCTCCATGGGAGTAATGTCTCTAACAGTCTATGCTTTGATCGTTCCCTGGAAGACCAGTAGTTGTTTCCGATGCACATCTGGAGGCATTCTGTAGTCTGTGGACTATCAGACTGTTGATGAAACACAGAAATTGCTTCGGGATTGAATGCAACAGGCACCATGCGCACTTTCCTCCATGGGAGTAATGTCTCAAACAGGCTATTCCTTGATCGTTCCCTGGAAGACCAGTAGTAGTTCCCGATGCACATCTGGAGGCAGTCTGTAATCTGTGGACTATCAGAGTATTGATGAAACACAGAAATTGCATCGGGATTGAATAAAGCCGTCACCATGCGCACTTTCCTCCATGGAAGTAATGTCTCTAACAGTCTATGCTTTGATCGTTCCCTGGAAGACCAGAAGTAGTTTCCGATGCACATCTGGAGGCATTCTGTAATCTGTGGACTATCAGAGTGTTGATGAAACTCAGAAAATGCATCGGGATTCAGTAAAACAGTCACCATATGCACTTTTCTCCACGTGAGTAATTCTAATACAGGCTACGCTTTGATCGTTCCCTTGAACACCAGTAGTAGTTTCCGATGCACATCTGGAGGCATTCTGTAATCTGTGGACTATCAGAGTGTTGATGAAACACAGAAATTGCATCGGGATTGAATAAAGCCGTCACCATGCGCACTTTCCTCCATGGAAGTAATGTCTCTAACAGTCTACGCTTTGTTAATTCCCTGGAAGACCAGTAGCAGTTTCTTGTGCACATCTGGAGGCATTCTGTAATCTGTGGACTATCTGAGTGTTGATCAAACAAAAAAATTACATCGGGATTGAATACAACAGTCACCATGCGCACTTTCCTTCATGGGAAAAATGTCTCAAACATTCTACGCTTTGATCGTTGCCTTGAAGGCCAGTAGTAGTTTCCGATGCACATCTGGAAGTATTCTGTAATCTGTGGATTATCAGAGTGTTGATGAAACACAGAAATTGCATCGGGATTGAATACAACAGTCACCATGCGCACTTTCCTCCATGGGAGTAATGTCTCAAACAGTCTACGTTTTGATCGTTCCCTGGAAGACCAGTAGTAGTTTCCGATGCACATCTGGAGGCATTCTGTAATCTGTGGACTATCAGAGTGTTGATGAATCACAGAAATTGCATCGGGATTGAATACAACAGGCACCATGTGCACTTTCCTCCATGTGAGTAATGTCTCAAACAGGCTATTCCTTGATCGTTCCCTGGAAGACCAGTAGTAGTTCCCGATGCACATCTGGAGACAATCTGTAATCTGTGGACTATCAGAGTGTTGATGAAACACAGAAATTGCATCGGGATTGAATACAACAGTCACCACGCGCACTTTCCACCATGGGAGAATTGTCTCTAACAGTCTACGCTTTGATCGTTCCCTGGAAGACCAGTAGTAGTTTCCGATGCACATCTGGAGGCATTCTGTAATCTGTGGACTATCAGAGTGTTGATGAAACACAGAAATTGCATCGGGATTGAATAAAGCCGTCACCATGCGCACTTTCCTCCATGGAAGTAATGTCTCTAACAGTCTACGCTTTGTTAATTCCCTGGAAGACCAGTAGCAGTTTCTTGTGCACATCTGGAGGCATTCTGTAATCTGTGGACTATCTGAGTGTTGATCAAACAAAAAAATTACATCGGGATTGAATACAACAGTCACCATGCGCACTTTCCTCCATGGAAGTAATGTCTCTAACAGTCTATGCTTTGATCGTTCCCTGGAAGACCAGAAGTAGTTTCCGATGCACATCTGGAGGCATTCTGTAATCTGTGGACTATCAGAGTGTTGATGAAACTCAGAAAATGCATCGGGATTGAGTAAAACAGTCACCATATGCACTTTTCTCCATGTGAGTAATTCTAATACAGGCTACGCTTTGATCGTTCCCTTGAACACCAGTAGTAGTTTCCGATGCACATCTGGAGGCATTCTGTAATCCGTGGACTATAAGAGTGTTGATGAAACACAGAAATTGCATCGGGATTGAATACAACAGTCTTCATGCGCACTTTCCTCCATGGGAGTAATGTCTCAAACAGGCTATTCCTTGATCGTTCCCTGGAAGACCAGTAGTAGTTTCCGATGCACATCTGGAGGCATTCTGTAATCCGTGGACTATCAGAGTGTTGATGAAACACAGAAATTGCATCGGGATTGAATACAACAGGCACCATGTGCACTTTCCTCCATGGGAGTAATGTCTCAAACAGGCTATTCCTTGATCGTTCCCTGGAAGACCAGTAGTAGTTCCCGATGCACATCTGGAGACAATCTGTAATCTGTGGACTATCAGAGTGTTGATGAAACACAGAAATTGCATCGGGATTGAATACAACAGTCACCACGCGCTCTTTCCACCATGGGAGAATTGTCTCTAACAGTCTACGCTTTGATCGTTCCCTGGAAGACCAGTAGTAGTTTCCGATGCACATCTGGAGGCATTCTGTAATCTGTGGACTATCAGAGTGTTGATGAAACACAGAAATTGCATCGGGATTGAATAAAGCCGTCACCATGCGCACTTTCCTCCATGGAAGTAATGTCTCCAACAGTCTACGCTTTGATAATTCCCTGGAAGACCAGTAGCAGTTTCTAATGCACATCTGGAGGCATTCAGTAATCTGTGGACTATCAGAGTGTTGATGAAACACAGAAATTGCATCGGGACTGAATACAACAGTCACCATGCGCACTTTCCCCCATGGAAGTAATGTCTCCAACAGTCTATGCTTTGATCGTTCCCTGGAAGACCAGAAGTAGTTTCCGATGCACATCTGGAGGCATTCTGTAATCTGTGGACTATCAGAGTGTTGATGAAACTCAGAAAATGCATCGGGATTGAGTAAAACAGTCACCATATGCACTTTTCTCCATGTGAGTAATTCTAATACAGGCTACGCTTTGATCGTTCCCTTGAACACCAGTAGTAGTTTCCGATGCACATCTGGAGGCATTCTGTAATCCGTGGACTATCAGAGTGTTGATGAAACACAGAAATTGCATCGGGATTGAATACAACAGTCTTCATGCGCACTTTCCTCCATGGGAGTAATGTCTCAAACAGGCTATTCCTTGATCGTTCCCTGGAAGACCAGTAATAGTTTCCGAAGCAAGTCTGGAGGCATTCTGTAATCTGTGGACTATCAGTGTGTTGATGAAACACAGAAATTGCATCGGGAGTGAATACAACAGTCACCATGCGCACTTTCCTCCATGGGTGTAATGTCTCAAACAGTCTACGATTTGATCGTTCCCTGGAAGACCAGTAGTAGTTTACGATGCACATCTGGAGGCATTCTGTAGTCTGTGGACTATCACACTGTTGATGAAACACAGAAATTGCATCGGGATTGAATACAACAGTCACCATGCGCACTTTCCTCCTTGGGAGTAATGTCTCAAACAGTCTACGTTTTGATCGTTCCCTGGAAGACCAGTAGTAGTTTACGATGCACATCTGGAGGCATTCTGTAGTCTGTGGACTATCAGACTGTTAATGAATCACAGAAATTGCATCGGGATTGAATACAACAGTCACCACGCGCACTTTCCTCCTTGGGAGTAATGTCTCAAACAGTCTACGTTTTGATCGTTCCCTGGAAGACCAGTAGTAGTTTACGATGTACATCTGGAGGCATTCTGTAGTCTGTGGACTATCAGACTGTTGATGAATCACAGAAATTGCATCGGGATTGAATACAACAGGCACCATGCGCACTTTCCTCCATGGAAGTAATGTCTCTAACAGTCTATGCTTTGATTGTTCCCTGGAACACCAGTAGTAGTTTCCGATGCACATCTGGAGGCGTTCTGTAATCTGTGGGCTATCAGAGTGTTGATGAAACACAGAAATTGCATCGGGATTGAATACAGCAGTCTTCATGTTCACTTTCCTCCATGGGAGTAATGTCTCAAACAGTCTACGATTTGATCGTTCCACGGAACACCAGTAGTACTTTCCGATGCACATCTGGTGGCATTCTTTAATCTGTGGACTATCAGAGTGTTGATGAAACACAGAAATTGCATCGAGATTGAATACAACGGTTAATATTCGCTCTTTCGTCCAAGGGAGTAATGTCTCAAACAGTCTACGATTTGATCGTTCCCTGGAACACCAGTAGTAGTTTCCGATGCACATCTGGAGGCATTCTGTAGTCTGTGGACTATCAGACTGTTGATGAATCACAGAAATTGCATCGGGATTGGATACAACAGGCACCATGCGCACTTTCCTCCATGGGAGTAATGTCTCAAAGAGGCTATTCTCTGATCGTTCCCTGGAAGACCAGTAGTAGTTCCCGATGCACATCTGGAGGCAGTCTGTAATCTGTGGACTATCAGAGTATTGATGAAACACAGAAATTGCATCGGGATTGAATACAGCCGTCACCATGCGCACTTTCCTCCATGGAAGTAATGTCTCTAACAGTCTATGCTTTGATCGTTCCCTGGAAGACCAGAAGTAGTTTCCGATGCACATCTGGAGGCATTCTGTAATCTGTGGCCTATCAGAGTGTTGATGAAACTCAGAAAATGCATCGGGATTGAGTAAAACAGTCACCATGTGCACTTTCCTCCATGTGAGTAATTCTAATACAGGCTACGCTTTGATCGTTCCCTGGAAGACCAGTAGTAGTTTGCGATGCACATCTGGAGGCATTCTGTAATCCGTGGACTATCAGAGTGTAGATGAAACACAGAAATTGCATCGGGATTGAATACAGCAGTCTTCATGTTCACTTTCCTCCATGGGAGTAATGTCTCAAACAGTCTACGCTTTGATCGTTCCCTGGAAGACCAGTAGTAGTTTCCGATGCACATCTGGAGGCATTCTGTAATCTGTGGACTATCAGAGTGTTGATGAAACACAGAAATTGAATCGGGATTGAATAAAGCCGTCACCATGCGCACTTTCCTTCATTGAAGTAATGTCTCTAACAGTCTACTCTTTGATCGTTCCCTGGAAGACCAGTAGTAGTTTCCGATGCACATCTGGAGGCATTCTGTAATCTATGGACTATCAGAGTGTTGATGAAACACAGAAATTCCATCGGGATTGAATACAGCAGTCTTCATGTTCACTTTCCTCCATGGGAGTAATGTCTCAAACAGTCTACGCTTTGATCGTTCCCTGGAAGACCAGTAGTAGTTTCCGATGCACATCTGGAGGCATTCTGTAATCTGTGGACTATCAGAGTGTTGATGAAACACAGAAATTGCATCGGGATTGAATAAAGCCGTCACCATGCGCACTTTCCTTCATGGAAGTAATGTCTATTACAGTCTACGCTTTGATAATTCCCTGAAAGACCAGTAGCAGTTTCTAATGCACACCTGGAGGCATTCTGTAATCTGTGGACTATCTGAGTGTTGATCAAACAAAAGAATTACATCGGGATTGAATACAACCGTCACCATGCGCACTTTCCTTCATGGGAAAAATGTCTCAAACATTCTACGCTTAAATCGTTCCCTTGAAGGCCAGTAGTACTTTCCGATGCACATCTGGAGGCATTCAGTAATCTGTGGACTATCAGAGTGTTGATGAAACACTGAAATTGCATCGGGACTGAATACAACAGTCACCATGCGCACTTTCCTCCATGGGAGTAATGTCTCAAACAGTCTACTCTTTGATCGTTCTCTGGAAGACCAGTAGTAGTTTCCGAAGCAAGTCTGGAGGCATTCTGTAATCTGTGGACTATCAGAGTGTTGATGAAACACAGAAATTGCATCGGGATTGAATACAACAGTCACCATGCGCACTTTCCTCCTTGGTGGTAATGTCTCAAACAGTCTACGTTTTGATCGTTCCCTGGAAGACCAGTAGTAGTTTACGATGCACATCTGGAGGCATTCTGTAGTCTGTGGACTATCACACTGTTGCTCAAACACAGAAATTGCATCGGGATTGAATACAACTGGCACCATGCGCACTTTCCTCCATGGGAGTAATGTCTCTAACAGTCTATGCTTTGATCGTTCCCTGGAAAACCAGTAGTTGTTTCCGATGCACATCTGGAGGCATTCTGTAGTCTGTGGACTATCAGACTGTTGATGAAACACAGAAATTGCTTCGGGATTGAATGCAACAGGCACCATGCGCACTTTCCTCCATGGGAGTAATGTCTCAAACAGGCTATTCCTTGATCGTTCCCTGGAAGACCAGTAGTAGTTCCCGATGCACATCTGGAGGCAGTCTGTAATCTGTGGACTATCAGAGTATTGATGAAACACAGAAATTGCATCGGGATTGAATAAAGCCGTCACCATGCGCACTTTCCTCCATGGAAGTAATGTCTCTAACAGTCTATGCTTTGATCGTTCCCTGGAAGACCAGAAGTAGTTTCCGATGCACATCTGGAAGCATTCTGTAATCTGTGGACTATCAGAGTGTTGATGAAACTCAGAAAATGCATCGGGATTCAGTAAAACAGTCACCATATGCACTTTTCTCCACGTGAGTAATTCTAATACAGGCTACGCTTTGATCGTTCCCTTGAACACCAGTAGTAGTTTCCGATGCACATCTGGAGGCATTCTGTAATCTGTGGACTATCAGAGTGTTGATGAAACACAGAAATTGCATCGGGATTGAATAAAGCCGTCACCATGCGCACTTTCCTCCATGGAAGTAATGTCTCTAACAGTCTACGCTTTGTTAATTCCCTGGAAGACCAGTAGCAGTTTCTTGTGCACATCTGGAGGCATTCTGTAATCTGTGGACTATCTGAGTGTTGATCAAACAAAAAAATTACATCGGGATTGAATACAACAGTCACCATGCGCACTTTCCTTCATGGGAAAAATGTCTCAAACATTCTACGCTTTGATCGTTGCCTTGAAGGCCAGTAGTAGTTTCCGATGCACATCTGGAAGTATTCTGTAATCTGTGGATTATCAGAGTGTTGATGAAACACAGAAATTGCATCGGGATTGAATACAACAGTCACCATGCGCACTTTCCTCCATGGGAGTAATGTCTCAAACAGTCTACGTTTTGATCGTTCCCTGGAAGACCAGTAGTAGTTTCCGATGCACATCTGGAGGCATTCTGTAATCTGTGGACTATCAGAGTGTTGATGAATCACAGAAATTGCATCGGGATTGAATACAACAGGCACCATGTGCACTTTCCTCCATGTGAGTAATGTCTCAAACAGGCTATTCCTTGATCGTTCCCTGGAAGACCAGTAGTAGTTCCCGATGCACATCTGGAGACAATCTGTAATCTGTGGACTATCAGAGTGTTGATGAAACACAGAAATTGCATCGGGATTGAATACAACAGTCACCACGCGCACTTTCCACCATGGGAGAATTGTCTCTAACAGTCTACGCTTTGATCGTTCCCTGGAAGACCAGTAGTAGTTTCCGATGCACATCTGGAGGCATTCTGTAATCTGTGGACTATCAGAGTGTTGATGAAACACAGAAATTGCATCGGGATTGAATAAAGCCGTCACCATGCGCACTTTCCTCCATGGAAGTAATGTCTCTAACAGTCTACGCTTTGTTAATTCCCTGGAAGACCAGTAGCAGTTTCTTGTGCACATCTGGAGGCATTCTGTAATCTGTGGACTATCTGAGTGTTGATCAAACAAAAAAATTACATCGGGATTGAATACAACAGTCACCATGCGCACTTTCCTCCATGGAAGTAATGTCTCTAACAGTCTATGCTTTGATCGTTCCCTGGAAGACCAGAAGTAGTTTCCGATGCACATCTGGAGGCATTCTGTAATCTGTGGACTATCAGAGTGTTGATGAAACTCAGAAAATGCATCGGGATTGAGTAAAACAGTCACCATATGCACTTTTCTCCATGTGAGTAATTCTAATACAGGCTACGCTTTGATCGTTCCCTTGAACACCAGTAGTAGTTTCCGATGCACATCTGGAGGCATTCTGTAATCCGTGGACTATAAGAGTGTTGATGAAACACAGAAATTGCATCGGGATTGAATACAACAGTCTTCATGCGCACTTTCCTCCATGGGAGTAATGTCTCAAACAGGCTATTCCTTGATCGTTCCCTGGAAGACCAGTAGTAGTTTCCGATGCACATCTGGAGGCATTCTGTAATCCGTGGACTATCAGAGTGTTGATGAAACACAGAAATTGCATCGGGATTGAATACAACAGGCACCATGTGCACTTTCCTCCATGGGAGTAATGTCTCAAACAGGCTATTCCTTGATCGTTCCCTGGAAGACCAGTAGTAGTTCCCGATGCACATCTGGAGACAATCTGTAATCTGTGGACTATCAGAGTGTTGATGAAACACAGAAATTGCATCGGGATTGAATACAACAGTCACCACGCGCTCTTTCCACCATGGGAGAATTGTCTCTAACAGTCTACGCTTTGATCGTTCCCTGGAAGACCAGTAGTAGTTTCCGATGCACATCTGGAGGCATTCTGTAATCTGTGGACTATCAGAGTGTTGATGAAACACAGAAATTGCATCGGGATTGAATAAAGCCGTCACCATGCGCACTTTCCTCCATGGAAGTAATGTCTCCAACAGTCTACGCTTTGATAATTCCCTGGAAGACCAGTAGCAGTTTCTAATGCACATCTGGAGGCATTCAGTAATCTGTGGACTATCAGAGTGTTGATGAAACACAGAAATTGCATCGGGACTGAATACAACAGTCACCATGCGCACTTTCCCCCATGGAAGTAATGTCTCCAACAGTCTATGCTTTGATCGTTCCCTGGAAGACCAGAAGTAGTTTCCGATGCACATCTGGAGGCATTCTGTAATCTGTGGACTATCAGAGTGTTGATGAAACTCAGAAAATGCATCGGGATTGAGTAAAACAGTCACCATATGCACTTTTCTCCATGTGAGTAATTCTAATACAGGCTACGCTTTGATCGTTCCCTTGAACACCAGTAGTAGTTTCCGATGCACATCTGGAGGCATTCTGTAATCCGTGGACTATCAGAGTGTTGATGAAACACAGAAATTGCATCGGGATTGAATACAACAGTCTTCATGCGCACTTTCCTCCATGGGAGTAATGTCTCAAACAGGCT